>NC_079149.1:55571576-56791105 GCF_945859685.1 Eupeodes corollae | reverse complement strand
TCCCTTTGACCCCTTCGCATCAATCTTTTTCGGAAGTTTAAATGACGTAAAAATGAAGCTCTCCAACAGAATTCAGCTTTGTCAGAATTTTGTTAAAGTAAGGCAATTTCCATATCTAATTGCCAATTATCATTAATATTTATTATAGGACCCAACGTGTGTCGTTAAAGTAAAGTGCCTTTACTTGTGGCTTAGCTTTAAGTGCTTGAATTGCTTTTCAATTGTTGTTAACACATAGGTTCTTGTGGTTCGTCTAAATCCACGACATCATTTGAAGTTAAAAAAATAGTCTAATTGCTCTGATCCATAGCGAATTGAGTAGGACAAAATGGATTTGTGGACTCTGAAAACTCTTTAAACCGAAAACACCATTTCAAGGGTAAATAATAAAGTTAAAACGTAATTGTTTATGATATTTATTAAAACAAAAAAAAAAAACATTTCCATGGTCAATCCAGGTATAATAGACTTAAAAAAATCTCGTAACGTGACGTAATATAATCTTCATAAGAGTTGGAAAAAATTGATTTTCGACTAAAATATCCTTTCAAAAATTAAAAATATTGGCTTCAAACTGATTTCAAGAAAATATTGTTTTCGACATTCAGTAATATCTAGTGAATAAATATTTTGGACTTATAAATTAATTAAACTTTTTCTTAATTTTACAACAAAAATCCAATCTGTATTTTGTTTTATAAGAAATAAAACTTTATGAGAAATGAAAATTGGAAAAATTCGACAAAAAAACTTTTGTAACAAAAATATATTTTTGAAATCAATTAATTTCGTCATATTCCAAATATTGTTGCTAGTTTTCAGCTGATTTTTTAGAAAAATTCAACTGACAGCTTTTTAATAAAACACAAAACCCTACAAAAACAAAAAAGAATTATCGGAAATAGGTTCGACTCAAGTAAGTATTAGGAGAACAAAGACTTTAAATTAGTTTTCTCACACAAAATACTGTTGTGAATATTTTGTTAAAGTTTTAAGCTAGATAAACCGACAGACGGAGTACCGAAACCAATTGTTTCTAAACATGTATGTTTTATTATTTTCCAAATTGTAGACGAGACAATTCAATGCAATGCTGATATATATTCTCCAAAAAAAAAAACATTTGAAACTTAATTTTGAATATTAAGGTTTTAAAATAAGAACCAAACTGTTACTTTGCCAAATCTATACCTGGAGTACAATTCTTCATTGTCCAGCTTTTCGAAGGGGTTTGCTTGAAACTGAAAACATTGCATTTTTTTGAACTAAGCAGAGTCATCAAATATTTTGTATGAAGCTCAAATACAAAAATCATACAAATAAACTTTTTCAACATTTGTCCTTAATTTACAATCAGTGATTTTAGCTTAATAAGTTTCGTTTAAAAAATTGCACCACTGCAAAATTTGCAAATAATGCCCTAACGCCCATCGTTTTATCGTTTTGTTGTTGTTCGATTTGGGTAATATTACCGAACCTTTTGGCGTGAAACATTAGTGGGTTTTATAATATTCCAAATCGAAAGAATCGGTCGGTCTTATTGCCCAATAAAATAACACAAAGATATTAAAAATTTCATATCGCTCAAAAATGGTTCTATCACCAAAAATCTTTTTCAAAAGAAAATGCCACAAAGCTTGAATTGAATGTTATATCGACCAAATCAATTTTAAAATATCATAACGCCCAAATTACTAATTGACATATCGCCCAAAAGATGTCATTTGAGAATTCTGACAAAATATTTGTTTATTTCGGGCATTGAAGACATTTAAGTTTTACATTTTATCGCCCTAAGCAAACATTAAAGATAAAATATGAAAGATCGCCCAAAAATTTTAAACGTCAAGAAAGCGTAACAAATACGTTTTACTTTATTTCACTTTTAGAAAGAAGGTCCAACCACACAAAATGGTTTCTAAAAAAATGTGGCCTTATGGCATTTCCACAACTCGTGGCCCAGTTGCTAACTTTCTTCAAAGCTGACTCCGTGATTTCACTAATCACAGACGTGGAAATGCCATAAGGCCATTAGTGAAATCATGGAGTCAGCTTTGAAGAAAGTTAGCAACTGGGCCACGAGTTGAGGACTAGGAGTTAACCAAAGTAAATCTGTACTGTTGCTCTTTACCACAAAAACTAAAGAACCGCCCTTCACGCTACCTCGGTTCAACGGTCAAATCCTATCATTGTCTTCCAGTGCAAAATATTTGGAAGTTATACTCGACCCTAAATTAAACTGGAAACTTAACATTGAAGTACGGGTTAAGAAGGCCTGTGTTGCATTCTACGCTTGCAGCAAAACTTTCGGCAAAAAGTGGGGACTTCAGTCGAAGATGATTTTATGGACGTACACAGCCGAAGTACGTCCAATCTAAACATATGGTTCGATTGTGTGGTGGCCTGCTCTTAGCAAAGCCTATAATATTGATAAGCTAAAGAGGGTTCAGAGAACAGCTTGCGTGGGCACCAAAGGGCCCAATCAACCTTTTTATTAAATACATAGTTTCCTGTAGCGCTATTAGGCTGAAGGAATCAAACAGCTGGTTGTCAAAACCTTATGGTCAAAGCAACACTACGAAATTGATTCCCTCAGATATTATCTTAGTAAGGGTTTTAAGGTTATTTTCCCATCGAGGGAAGATTGGGATGACGGCTCAAAGATGGAGTGCGGAGTTGGTTCTGGAATCTTTTCTGAGTCCCTAAATGTAGCCAAATCCTCTAAGCTTCCTGACTTTGCTAGCGTTTTTCAGGCTGAACTGCTGGCAATAAGGGAGGCATGAAAGATACTTAAACAAAAGCCAAACCAAAACCGAAATGCGGCTATCTTTACAGACAGTCAGGCGGCTGTCAAAGCCATTAACTGGGCCATATCCTCATCTAAATTGGTCCAGTAATGTCGCGATGAGCTTGCGAGCCTGAATATTTACCTCGGTGTCACCCTGATCTGGGTTCCGGACCATAGTGGTATCGTGGGAAATGAACGGGCTGACGAGCTAGCCAGGCAAGGATCGGCCCTTCATAGCTCACTTGCGGAAATTGTTAACATTCATCTTGGTGCTATGTAGGGTGAAATCTTTTTTATCTACCAAACTGAATCAAGCAAGGGTGAAGCAATTTACCCAACTGGATTATATCTAGGAAGATATGGCCCACTTATAATAAAACCGGTACAAACGATCTTCTATGCAGGCCAAGGCAAGACATAGCCAGGATTGTTGCGGTTTGTACCGGACATTGGCCTATCGGATTTCATGCGGAGAAGTTTGGTATCTCCTACAACACCTTTTGCCGTAGTTGTAGTGACCAAAGAGAAAGTGAAACGATAATTCATTTCCTCTGCAAATGTACTGCTTTGGCAAACACTAGAATAAAATACTTTGGAAAAGCATTCTTTCACGAACTTGATGAGCTATCTGAGACAAATATTAGAGACCTAATCTTTTTTCTCAATGCGACAAAATGGTTTTAACATAATCGCTATGAAGCTTCTCTATAAATCTATCCCTTTCAATCAAAGGTCAAACGAGTTTTTGGTATCAAAACGGCGCACTACAGCGCTAATTGGATCTCAGGCTAGGTTGCCTTGAGATCGCCATTTCTACCTACTTATGGCATTTCAAAATTTAGGCTTGAAAACTTGCTTGGGTGATATGACATTTTATTTGGCCTTTGTGATGGTTTCTTAGTGATTTGGGCTTTATATCATATTATGTTTTGGGTTATGCGACGTTAGGTGATGAGACATAAAAAGCCATAACCGTCTTAATACCCACAACAAATGCCAAAAAGCACGACCATCATCAAACCCAAATTCCAAATTAAAAAAGAGGCTGGGATGAGACCCACACTTATAACTTCCCACCCCGTCAATTAGTCTTTTTTAAAAGTTTGTGGGTTTTCGTGTTGGGTTAAAAAAGTTATCAATTTAATTATTCTTACAATTTTTTAAATTACCAGCAATATTTTTCATATCAAGAAATAGTTTAGTTTAAAAATCTAGTTTTGTTAAATAGATTTTTAATCGAAAACAAATTTTTACCAATTTTAGTAGCATTTCTTAAATTTTAAAAAATTGAATGAAAGAAATATTTACCAAATTTTCCTATTATTTTTTTTATGGAAAAACGGACTGTCGGATTTTTATAAATAAACTGATGAATATCGAAAACAATATTTTTTGTTAAATAAAAAAAGTTTGAAGACGATATTTTTAATTTTTGAAAAGCTATTTGAGTCAAAGTAAATTTTTACCACGCTTAAGTATTTTTTTTGTAGGTTTTTTATTTTGTGTAAAAAGAACTGTTAATTCCATTTTTCTCAAAATTTTACTGAATGTTGAATACAATATTTCTTATAAGTTAAAATTGATTGGAAGCCATTATCTTAAATTTGAAAAGATATTTGAGTCGAGAATCAATTTTTACTAACTTTTGTTAAATTTAGCTTAGGTTTTTAGTTTTTTTTTTATTTTATTTTTTTCAAAACTGTACTGAATGTAGAAAACAATATTTTTTAAAAGATAAAAGTTATTTAAAGCCAATATCTCAAAGGTTCGAAAAGATATTTGAGTCGAAAATCAATTTTTTAATTTTTTTTAAATTTTTTTGTTATAGTTTTTATTTTGTATAAAATAAAGCTGTCAGGGACCTTGAAACGTCGAAAAATGTCAATATTTTTTTTTATTTCTTCTTTTTCCATTTCTCTTTTATCTTGTTAATAATTTTTTACTTAAAATTACCAAATTGTGTATAGTCTGAAGTCTTAAGGGGGTATTCTGGTCTAGAAATAAAAAAAAAAATCGTTTTTTTTTCCATATTTTCATAGTTTAACTATTTAAGAATATGTCTACGAGAGTATATTCATAAATTTAAATTAATTTCGGAGAAATAAGTATTTTTCTAAGCAGCCATCCAAATCGGTTCGGCTGCAACTAATCGAACAAAAGACATAATGGGGTACTTTAAACGCGTTTTTCTCAGAACTGTCTTTTTGAATCTGATACCCATGATTTCTCAGGTTCTGCCGAACCGATTTACTTGAAATTTTAAGAGAGTCTTCTTTAGGGACTTGTCTACGTCCGGAACTACGGCCATCCCCAAATTTTCATTTTTACTATTTTTAACAAAACGAAGAATATTAAAAAAAGTGGTAAATTTTTGTTTTTTTTTTTTCTTTAGGCAGTCGCCATTTTGTAAAAAAAAATGTTTGTAAGTATTCCGTAGTTCCAGACATTGCGACATTATTGTAGATTATTAATCTTTTTTAGTTTTTGATTTCAGATTTCTAGGAGAGTTAAAATCGTGGGTATGGTCACGCACCAAATTTTTCAGACGCACCACTCCATCAGCTGAATCAGCTAACTAACGGAATTTTGATTTTTTTTTTACTTTTTTACTTTTTTTTGTATGCTTCTAATGTGAATAAATAATGTATAATTAATGGTAAAATTTTTGATTGCTTTTTTCTACAGCACTTCAAAAATAACCTAAAATTCATGTCTCTAGAACAGAATACCCCCTTAAATAAAAATTATTAAAATTAATGAATTCAAATCCGTTTGAACACTTGTAAAATATAGATTAATCTAAATTTGCTTTGATTCAACTTTCTGTCTATTAAAATATTTATATATGGATATTTTCTAAATATCTCAAACTAATCCTTATTTTCTAACATAATAAACAAGAACAAGATAAATAATATTATAGGTCTCATATGTGTCCAAATGTCTCTTTTGGTCAAATTGTACTCTTCAAATTTATTTAATAACCTCACTTTATTTATAACCCATTACTGGTTTACTTGTTTCCTAAAGAACATAATAATATATAGAAAATCCATTTTCAAATAAATTTTATAGTACGAGTAAAACAAATAACTCAATGACATGAGTTATCAATGCGTTACTATAGGTAATGCAAAATATTTCAAATCTTGAACATCGCATAGAAGAGAGTATGTAATTTAGGACCGTATACGAGTCTTATATGAACATTTATAGGTTAGATAGGTATAGTACGTATACTACATACTTTGGAAGGATTATTATTTTTTGATTATGCAATAATTAGAAATTTCATCAAAACATACCTTTGGCATTTGTGCTCTGTGTAGCTGTTGTTGGAATATTAAATACCTATGCGGAATTAAATGTCAGCTCCAAAATGTCATAGTCACCTAACCTGCATACATATTGGTACTCATATTTTGTGTTGATTAGGCTTCGAGTTCACCAGCAGGAATTCCCTTTCTGATTATACATTTAAATTTTCCATCCTGTCATATCGATGTAACGAAACGATTCGATATGTGGTGTTATGGGAATTATATTTACAGTCACCTTGAAAAGAAAATTGTAAAATTATCACATAAAAACTTTCATTCTCATAATTCAGGAAATGGTAGGGGTTCTTTAACATATCCCTTAAGGCGAAAATCACCTTCAAAAGGAGCATGACAATTTTAATGTAATGTAAAGTGTGATGAATATTTTGATCTGACAGTTCTGTCTGTTTGTGTCATGAGTAAATTGGTTAAAGTTAAAAAAATACCTTTTATCAGTGACTGTATTCACACTTGGTATTCTGAAAACATCAATATACATATGAACATGCCACCTACACTACAACCATCCTCACCTGCCCGGGAGGCAAATGCACCACTATACAGACTTCTATTGACAATTCATAGTTAAAATGCCAACAGCAACGTGGTTATTAAATGTTCTGCAAATAATTCCAATTAAGGCAAAAATATTATGAACTGTTACGAGAGAATCCTACAACAACGCCAAGCCAAATCCAGTACATGCACACATAACACACATTGACATTATCCTTTTCTAAATAGATGAAAAAAAATGTTTCAAAATCATACGAAAAAAACAAACAACGAATTGAACAAAATAAAGACAGGAAGATGTCCTTGATATGCGGTCCTCATGCACATCACCAAAGAGACCAAGGGAATGCACAATGGTGGTGGAATGGCGGGCCAGGAGGCGGTGGGTGATGTGACCTGTGTAGGATAAAATGGATAAGAATTTCGTTATGTGGTATCTACCTATAACCTAACTATATTTGTAGCTCTCGTGATGGTGATGGTTTTGATAGCTTTGGTAAGCTCAGAGCTGCTGGTTTTGAATATTGGATATTCGATGTTTCAACAATGAGAAAAGTTTGCAATTCAATTTGGAATAATAGAACAAAAAGAAACAACCGACAAACATATACATATAATCTTTGCTAATTGGAAGGAAGGATTAAAGTCGAAAGTTGAAGAAAGCAAACAGCATAAACAAAATTAAGGTTCCTTTGCACATATGTATATACGTGGGTTGGTATTTGCATATAAAGGTATTACGTGATTTTATTCCATAATAACTACAAAAAATATATCTACACTAGTAAAGGAACTTAGTTCGTTTTTAAAAATCTTAAAAAAAGAAATGATTTGAGTGTTTATATTGAATCTTTATCAACAATGTTCAAATTCATAAAGAGTTAATAATAAGGTGCCAACTGTCACTTCTTCTGTCATCTATTGACATTTGAAATGTGAAAACTTAAAAAAATCACTTCAAAATGGGTCAAAATTTTGAATTTGCAGTTCACAAAAGTTAAGCACTCCTAATCTGAGACATGAGTCAACTTATAAGCAATAAAGAAATTATTGGAAATATTCGACCCACTGGGACTAATAAGTAAGGACTTATTTCTGAGTATTTCAAGAGCAAGATAGAATATTGTTTCTTGTCCGTAGTGTTACAAAAAACTTTTGGATTTCTCCGTAATTTTAAGGACTTTTAAAGTTTATTTTAACGCATTGATCAACATCGTCGTATCTTTAGTGATTGGGTTTATTTGTAATTAAATGACATCGATCGGATTTTCATCTAAAAATCATCTTCAGTGATGAGTCCCATCGTCATAGTCTCAGAGGCTACATTATTACACAAATTCTTGCATTTATTCGTTGGAAAATTGAAACCCATCGGTAGTTGTAAGGCTTACTATCTAAAAAGTGATATAAGTACAATTTTTACAGTAAAGTGATTTAGCTACCGAGCTATAATTAATATATTATATGGCCAGAATTGAAAGATATTGAAGTGGACGACGATGTTTATGTTTAAACAGTGTGGTACTATGTGTTAAAAAAAAGCAACGGTTTTGCCAGCTTGCGATTTTTCTAGCCGTGATACTTCTCGAGAAGGTTAAAATAATTAGGCACTGAGATATTGTGATTTATAAATTGTTTCTTTGTGGCAAAATTAAAGATGAGTAAAATGTCAATGTAGTTCATATGGCGTTATAGTTTGTACGTAGGATTGTCACACAGGTCTCGGATTCAATCACTGTCTGTGCCAGCTAACACAATCAATTCAAGACTCCAAATAAGCAATTCCTGTAGCTTCAAATGATTACATTGCATAACATTTCACACTACTCTGCACATAAATGAATGAGAACACAGCACCTTGAGCAACTAGGCTATGTAAGGTGATAACAACACAAGACATTAATACAAGACTCAAGGACAGAAGAGAAAGAACAACAGAAAGAAAGAAACACATGACAACAGCACGAGGTTGGTTTCGAGGCGGTCCTCCATCTTTCTACTAACCACGCTCACTGTTGCTTGATTTCGGTGATCGATGGGAACCGAAGCTTTAGCAGTGACTAGGCCGTTGCCTTGTTTCAAATGATATCCGTGGTCGTAGCGGATATTTGGCTTACATCATTTTACATTGTTAATAGCATACCTTTAGCGGAAGGGGTAAGTCGTTAGATTTCTTCCAGAAAGCCCCTAACAAAATTGATATTTTTATTAAAGTGGAATACAAAGTATGCTTATATTCATGAGTACCAAACACTAAAAGAAATCACACATAAAAAGTTATCCATTTTTCGGTTTCAATTGAATTGAACATCTTTCAAACTAAGTTGTTGAACCAATTTTTTTGGTCAGCTGAAAGTCTGATGTTTACGAAAGTGGATCGCTTATCTATCGCACAATGCATACAAAATTATAAAACCTACTACAAAATATTCCATCCACAAAAAACCACTGTTTGATGCACTCTTTGGTCCGGAGGTGTGATTGGACTTTTTTTTTTCGAAAACTACGATGGCACGACTGATACTGACATTTTTGAGGATTAAAATTATATGGTAACCGACTTTTTTTGTCTACTATTGTTACGTCTTGGAGAATATGGGGTTTCCACACAACTCGAACGAATATGGCTTTATTGCAAGAGATATTTCCTGGCAGTGTTGCTTGGTCGCAGTGGACTAACAACAACATTGGCCACTCCGTAATTCTAAGGTACTTAGAATCAATTCCAAAGCACACAGACTACACCATCCCCCAACTACAATTCGATAGGAATTTCCAGATTTCTATACCTACCAGATCTTTTTGGGATGATAGGACATTCTTAGAGGATGAGTCAATCCACTTTTACACAGGAAGTCTTGTCTTGGCTCAAAGAAAACGTGATAGCAACATCTGATATCCGTATTTTCTCCGACAGCCAGGCCGCTATCAAATCTCTGGACTCAGTCTCTACAAACTCTATAACAGTCCATAACTGTCGATCATCTCTAATGGAGATGGCGCAACAGTTTAATATTCACCTTTGCTGGGTGCCGGGCCATAGAGACATTCCAGGTAACTGTAAGGCAGATGAACTCGCCAGGAACGGTACAGTACAACCCATCCTACCACGTTTGGCAAGTACTGGCATACCAATCGCTACTTGTAAACTGCTACTAATACAAGACGCTGTGAGGAGGGCAGGCACCAGGTGGACCAACATCACCACGTGTCAAGCCACAAAAAACATCTGGCCAACACTGGATTTAAAACGTTCAAGATGCTTGCTCTCTCTAAGCAGATCGTATATAAGCTCGATAATAGGTGTCATAACCGGACACTGTCTAATAGGAAAGCACGCCATGAGACTAGGCGTATTCTCAAATGACTTTTGCAGAAGCTGTATGGACGAAGAAGAGGAAGAAACGGTTCTTCATCTTCTCTGCACATGCCCTGCTCTAGCTCGAAAACGCAAGAATTACCTAGGAGAATTCTTCTTTAACGATCTAAACGATCTAAATCATATCGGGATAATCAGCCTCTCACGTTTCGTAAGGGACTCTAACTGGTTCCATTGAGCTTAGGAGGAAGCCTCAAGATTCATGTGGTATCACAATGGGCCATTAAACTGGCCTAAGTGTGTCCGTTCCATCTTGGACAGCCACTATAACCTAACCTAACCGTAGTTTCTCGACGTGGCGATATCAACCAAGATCATGCGATTTGACAAATCTGGAATTTTTTTTATGGAGCCACGCGAAAGATTGTGTTCAAACCTTTTACCTTGAGCATTTAAAAACAAAAACATTCTTCAAGTTATGGGTGAAATACTGCCCAATAAATGTCAAATAGTGGTCGAAAATTACCTCAAAAGAACCACGAGAACACAACCACAAAATGGATAACCTTGTATGTTGTTAAAGCGTTTTTGTTTAAGGAAAACTGATTTGCCTATTTTGTGCTAAAAACAAAAATACTGAAGCTAAATTTCTTTGAGTTCGTCTATTACATCTTAAGATGCAAAATATATTTAAAATATTATCCTATTACTAATATAAACTCACTCCAAACAAAAAAAAACAGAACTAATAAAAAATGTCTTCAAGAAAACGCCAATTAACATTAAATATATGTATGTGTAAGTTCTGTTAGTTCGTTAGCCCAGAAATTCTTCCAAACACAGCATATTTATGATTCTTTTTTAATCCATTAATTTTACACATGTTTAAAGATTTGTAATTATTATGACTTTTCGAATTTAAAATATTTAAATTTTCCGAAATTTCTTACCAAAAACGATACCCCAAAACAATTTAATGCGACACGATAATAATATTTTTGGCATCTTGTAAAATTTTTATAAAAATCAAAGTAACTAAAAAAAAACACTTAAAGATGTGGACTCAAATATCTTATCAAAAATCAAAAATATTGTTTCGAAACAAATTTTATCTTTAATAAAATTTTATTAATGTCAGGTTTTTAATAAAAAATATGAATCTACAAAAGATACAATGTAAAATTGGTAAAACTGATGATCCATTAAATTGTTTTAAGAATTGATGAATATATTGACTTCAAAATTATTTAATTCTATGTACAATTTCGTAGCTTACTTAAGATAATGTCCATCCTTTTTAAAAAGAAGTAAGAGCTTTCAAAAAATTATGCTAAGAGTAATAAAAGATGGCTTTCAAGTAAAAATATCCTGGAAGTATAATCAAACTTGCAATTTTTAAATGATAGATAGATAAACAGATAGCTAGAAAGATACTTTTTATTGCTCGTCTTGAATATTTTACATTGTATACAAAAATCAAAAAAAAAGCATGGCATTCTGCCGACTGCCTAGTTGACAAAACATAAATCAGATACTAATGTTTTATGAAATAAAAAAGTTTTTTTTTTAGAATACCTAATTAACTAGTAAGATTAAATATTTTCTTCAGAAACTTTCAGTAACAATTCTTCCCCTTTATTTTAGAGTCAGTTTGTTTTAACGTTGACTTCGTTCAGCAATGATACAATTTTATTTTCATTCAAAAAAATCCGTTCGAAGAACATTTCTTCTGATGTCTTTAAGAATTGGACATTTACCCATGAAGTGAAATACATCTTCTCTCACTAGCGGATTACTTAAGGAACATAATATTGATAAATCCTCTCTATGTGAAATAAAGTTAAGAGATACCAGTTCACCACGCAGCTTTACCATCATTGAAATCTCCTCAACGCTGTATTCATCCCGAAAATATTTCTTGACTCTAAATTGCTCTGTACAGAGACCCAGTTGCTTCATTAAGGCATTTTCTCCATAGCATACCATTCACTTTTGCAATAAAGTGTAACACTGACAGTCAGTGTCCAGTAGGTAAAATAAAAGGTATCTATATTAAGGTCCATATAACAATCCCTAGCAAGTTTCATCCATTCTGCACACCATCCTGAAGTGCCACTATCTTCGGTAACCTGTAATTATCCATATTCATGATTTTGAACACATAATCAATCTGCATTCGAAGTGTTCGTACAAAGAGTGGCTGCAGTCCAGTTTGCAAAAAAATTGTATAGTTCGGCGTATTTGGTGGCAGTCGGAATACTCTTTCAACGTAGAACACATTTTCATATTGCTTCGCTCCCCATACTTGAGTTGCATAGAACAAGATTGATTCTGCTACTGCCTTGAAAACAGGGTACTTACTGCTGTGTGCTATACTTTTGTTTGAGAAACACCTACTCCAAGATGCACTAATGGCGGCTTTTGCGCTAGGAAGTGTTTCTCTCAGATGCATTTCCATATTTAAATTTTTTGTAAAGTTCACTCTAAAGAATTTGAACTCTTTGACAAACTCTATATTCTTACCATTGTATTTCCATTTTCCATAAAGGCAGTTTCTACCTCCTGCGTTATTGAAAGTCATGAATTTGGACTTTTCCATGTTAACTATTAGGTTCCATATTTTCATTGCATCAAGTTTATACATGTCGAGAAAGCTTTTGACCGCGTTACTACATTTCCTATCATCTAACAATTACACAAATGGGGAGTCCCTAAGCAAATGTTGAAGGTTATTATATCATTTTTATCCGGTAGAACTTTCTGTGTTGATGTCAACGGCTTTAATTCAAAAAAGCTAAAACTGGAAAACGGAACTCCACAAGGAGTCTGTGTAACTATATTATGCTTATATTGAAGCACTCATTAGAGAGCTTACACTACCAAAACACGAACTAGATTTTGTCGGTCTATATGTAGATAATATCTTCATGGTAGCCTCTGGTGATCCATCAAATGTAAACGAAATTTTGAAATCTGCAGATTCTATAATCTATGGAAACCGGTGCGAAAGTTCCACCTAGCAAAACAGAAGCGCTTAACCTTTGTCGGAAAAAAAATGTTCAATTACTCCTCTTACAATTCGTTACTCCACAGTCAACATCAAAAAAGAACTCAGAGTCCTAGGTGTTACTTTCAATAGTAATCTGAAATGGGATCTTCATATAAAAAACACCATCAACCAACTTAAGAAACTAAACAATGCTCTGAGAATGATATGTTCCCGCCGGAAAGGTCCACATCTAGAAACGGTCCTAAAAATAGCCAAAGCCTTAGTTGAAGCAACGCTCCAGGATGGACTCACTCTTTTTATGTGGACAGCTAAAAAGAACCTGGAAAGCATCGATGAAGCCATAAATGAGTTCTACCGAACTGCTACAGGAGCACTTAAAACTACTCCAATTGAAGCTCTCAGAATAGAAGCTGGCTATAAAACAATTAATATGCTGGGACAAAAAAGAGCAATTAATTTAATAAGTAAAGCACTTACAGACATAAATCACCCTCTTTATTCTGCTTCACAAGAAGTTCAACACAGAAAAAAATAAAACAGGAAGAAATTAATATCTTCTTCCTTAGCAAAATATTAAGCCTTGTTTCAGATCACGGATGTATGAATTTAGAAACGTCTTTGAAGCTCAACTATTCATCCCTCCCTCCATGGAAAAGACACTTACTGCCAATCGACACCAGCCTTTCTAGTCACAAGAAAGAAAACACTCCAAATGAACACTTCCTTATGCTCCACCGTGAGCTGATCGAAAACATAAAACCAGTGAGAATTTTGAACACAGATGGATCCTATAGGGATAAAACCTCAACATACGCAGTCATCGAGGTCAAAACGAACCACGAAGAAATCATCACTTTTCAAGGTCTCCTTCCAGACGCGGCTGGCAGCTATCTAGCAGAACCAACAGCAATAATGAAAGCACTGTCCGTGGCAAAAACCTGGGCAGAAAGGACATTGATACTCACTGACAGCTTAAGTATCCTTTCCGGAATCAAAAGTGCTACAAATAACTGCTCCATTCTTAATTACATCCGAAGCATCCTCTATGACAAAACCAACATAACCCTAGCTTGGATACCAGGCCACGCTGGTATAAGAGGAAACGAGCTAGCAGATACTTCAGCAAAAGAAGCCACTAACCATCCTTATTTAAAAGAACTGCCACCTATATCACAGCTTATCGAGCAAGAAGAACTCAAAAGCTTTTGGCTATAAGGGGAGAACTTTCTTCGAAAACACCACTCAACACACCTCAGAACTCCATACAACAAAAACATAACCAGAGAAGAATGTATTTCACCTTTTCGAATAAGTTTAGAAGTCAACACGACATGTAAGGTCTTGCCGCCCTGATGTCTTCAATATAAATCATTTTATAAATTTATTTTTGTAAGTTATTTTTGATAAATAAATAAATAAATTAATTCTCCAGCGTGTTCGATGACAGCAGGTAAGAATTTCGACTAAGTCTTCGATAAATAGAGCGAATAGGCTAGGGCTCATCGTACAACCTTGTCTAACGCCTGGTTCCGTTCTGAACCATTCCGACCTTTTTGTACCATTCCAAACTGCTGCTTTAGTATCCATATATAGGGTTTGCACGGCTCTTCCAAACTTTAACGACATTCCCATACCAAAAATATTATATAAAAGAGCTTGTCTATTCACCGTGTCAAATGCAGACTTTAAATCTACGAAAAACGCCTATAACTTCTTCTTTCTTCTTATAAATGAATCCGCTATGCTTTTCAGAACAAAAATTTTATCGATTGTTGAGTAACCTGATCTGAGGCACGCCTAAAATTCTTTCAACAGCTTGTTTTTATTAATCCATTTATTAAGGCGTGTTTGCTGAAGGCTGTAAATATTTTATAACACGAATTTAAAAATGATATTCCTCGATAGTTCGACAGGACGGACAAGCTTCCTTTTTTGTGGATCGGAAAAATGATTGATTCACTAAATTCTTGAGGAATCATGCCTGTTCCCAACAGCTCGTTGTAAACTGCAGTAACCTAGCTTATTAAGTCAACGGTTCCATATCTAAAATATGCCACTGGTATCCCATTGAAGCCTGTGGCTTTTCCATCCCTCATTTCATTTATTGCTGCATCTACTTCTTAGTTGGTTACATCTGCATCTGTGTCTAAAACTTTATTATAAATATCTGAATGTGCAAAATGAAAATTGTTTTCTTCATGAATTGGGTTTAGCAAAATTTTAAAATGTTCTGCCAAAAACTTGGGGCTCAACTTTGGATGGATTTTAAAGGTTTTACCATTCAAATTTTTCACCAAATTCCAAAAGTCCTAAGAGTTCATACAATTACATAACAGCCTAGCTTCTGTTTCAAAGTATTTTGATTTTGTGGGACCTAACCTATATTAATACATTTTAGCAATTATTTTGAAACTACCTGTCGTTTTTAAAATTAAGCTCTCTAAAACTTAAATATAAATTTAAAAAATAAGCAAATACCGGAGGTACTCATTTCCTTTTGATTAAACTAACAACACCATATAACATTTGTGTCAGAGTAAATGCATGCACATTGCATATGCACACATTTATTACTTCCCTAATTATGTTTAGTGCATCACAGCCCCTGTCATGCAAGATCTGAGTTAAATCCCTATTTGTATCACCTAAAAAGGATTTTACAAAGACAGAACATTTTTATTCAAACAATAAATTTATTTAACAATAAAAAAAATTTATTATTTTACTTTTTAATTTAAAATCGTATAAACCCGAAACAAATATCCATATAACCTATCTCTTTCCATTATATACAATATTCCATATGAACTAATTAGCTGTGTTATCAAAGCCCAATTTTTTCATATCCATTTTGATCCTTCTCTGATAAATATATACATGCATATGTAGATACTTAATTGAAATCAAAATAATATTCTCTTGCATGTGGTTAGTTATGTATATTTGTATTTTTTTATTTGACAAAATTAATTGAATGCCACATAAACCAATCAATCCTTGTTTACAACTTCCCCACACGAAAGCATAGATAAATTGTCATATATTATTGTGGTGTTGGTGTGTCGTTTGCTGATGAAATTATTATTTCTGTGGCCGATTGATTAAATTTATGGATGTAACCAAGTGTGCCAAAGTATTACCGCCATCCAGAGCCATCGTTACCACCACTCAACAAAAAGAGAATGAGCCGATTTTTGTTTTCAATTTTTACACAAAATTAAATATTACTTATTTGTTTTTGATTGGGATGAGTTACTTTTAAATACATACATAGATATGTACGTATATACGTTTTTTTGTACTGTTCATATCTACATATCTTTATATTATATTCAATTAACAAAAAATAATAATATAAAATTAATAACTAGGTTATTCGTGCTTTCTCTTTTTCTGACTCTTTTTAAGTTTAATGTTTGACAAAGGCATGAAAGGTAGTTTTCAAAATTAATACAACCGCTGTGAACTGTATTAATTCTATAGAAAATTGATTCATCCTTTTAGTATCTTATTCGAATTATTTTAATGAACTCAAACTCAAAATAATCACTTTGATTAAAAGCAAGAATTTCTTAAATGAAAATACGAGGTTAAGCAAATGTTGTCTTATTAAATTTATAAAATTTCACTAGTGACCTAATTTTAAGAAGAAAAAGATAATGTCTTCTATGAAGCCTCCTATACACGTTTTTTTCTTTTTTTGATGCCATATTTTGTCAAACGCTAAAACTCTTTCCAGGAATTACAGTTAAAAGCCTATTTAACAATGGCATCCAATGATGAAAACATCTTAAGGGCCATAGCATCGCAAGATGGGTTTTGTAGTCATTAAGATTGGGAAAAATAACAGATGTGATTACTTTTGTTATCCACGGCTGGCTTGAAGGCAGAAGCTACTTGGGATGAAAATCCCAATCGAAGTTGGAAACGGCATTTATATAATGAAAATCTTGCAATTAAAATTGTAAGAGTGGGAATTCCAGCGTAGATTGTTTATTAATATTGACACAAAAAAGTAAAATTTCCTCATTTTTCTATTAGAACCATCAGAAATCTAAATCACTTAAAGAAAAACAAACTTTGATGAAGTTTCCCCAACGAAAATTCAAAAAAAGAATCTTCTTCACTTTATAATCTGTAATAATAGTTACTTCTAAAAATTGTAGTGCCTGGTTAAAGATCTGTAGAATACTCGCTTCTGAATTGATAGGAGCAGGAAGCTAGTTTAATTGTGATCAAATGAGTTGATAGAGAATGGATTAGTGAATAAATTAGCTGTTAAAGACAATCAATGAAGATCATGAAGGATTTTTAAAGAAATAAAATGCACGACTGGGTCGCACGAACTTGCTTCTGTATGCTAAGAGTCTGTTTAAAAAAGTACTTATATAAGATTTAAAAATACCTGTAAAATAAGTTTGTCTTCAAAGATATAAATGCCTTTTAATTTGTCAAAAAAAACCGCACGATCTTTGTATAAATGAAAACCATAGTACTCTCATGAGCAGAAACTTTTAGGACCAGATGCCGAGTCGTTGGCGTGGCGTTAGTATCGAAAGTGGAGATATTCAGCGGGAGCGAGAGAAAAATATTATTTCCATTCCTATAAGCAGCCAGCAGAATAAGGGAGATAATTAATTTTCGACCCAAAAAGTCTACACAATTTCCTTCATTCTAATTGAGTCTATCCTTGTATATATTTTCACATAAAGAGCTTCCATATGAAGGTTGATGAATTTGTTTTTGTTTTATTTATATCAATGCACTTTATATAAAAAACAAAATGGCTTAATATTGCATCTAATAAGGGGATGAAACAAACTTTTGCATTCTTACGTCAGCTGTTTAGGATCTTTTACCGATATTTGTTTTTATTTACATACATTCATAAGTCTGCTTTTACTTCCGTACGATCTTTGTATATGAAAAATGGTTTCTATTATGTATAAAGCTACGATGCGTTCGATATAGACGAAAGCTTCCTTAAAAGCTTTTTTCCTTTAGATAGCTTTATTGTAATTTCATATTAGAAGAACCAGGATGGAAAATAAATAACATAAGAAAGAGGCAGACCATAAATGTTTAAATTGTAAAGCGATCGCCTATTGGTTGTGTAGTTAGGTAGCAGGAAGATGTCTAAAACGAATAAAGAATAGTTCATTGGCGTGCTAAGCTTTATGCAGATAGATAGATAAGGACATGTTTATGATGATAATGAAGGAATGTTATTGGTAGCTAAAAGGTACATACTACATTCCTTCTTTACTTTAAGTTTTCAGCGCTAACATGAAGTTTTTACGTTCAGTTTATTTATTTTGTTAAAGTTTAAAAAAATAACAAGGTACGAACAGGTACAAGAAATTGCTATTCATGTTTTGTTTACAGTCAGGCTTTTGTGCGTTTGGGATTTTAGTTATAAAGTGACACGTAAGCAGTAGTTGTAGAAGTTGTACGTAATACCTTTATAAATAGGTACAATGTGTATACGTTGAAAAAGTGATACTAGATTGTTGATTAAATATATCATATAAATGTGTACCAAATGCATTAATTTGGATGAAAGATAGGAATGTAATTACAATTTTGTCAAAATAATGCGCTCTTTCGGGCTCATGCACAGTTAAAATAATTTAAAAAATAATATTTTAAGATTCAAAATTTTACCTGAAAAAGAAGTTTGTCTTCAAAAATTTAAATGCCATTTTATAAATAAAAAAACAGTTGATTTTTCAAATTTTTATTTTGAAAATCGTTAGAGCGGTTTTTTTTAAATTAATTTTTTATATATAAAATTTTTCAATTTTGTTCTAAAAATATTTTTGGTACGCAGTTGTTTAGAGATTGTTAATATACGCTATACGTTTGAATTTCGTAAAAAAATGTTGATCCGTTTTTGAGATATCGAGTTTTGAAAAAATGAAATTCAATATTTTTTTAAAAATCCAAATAACAAAAAATTGCACTTTTGATAATCAAATATTGTTAAAGCAGTATAAGAGCTCATTCAGAAAAAAAACTATTGAAATCGGTTTATAAGTTGCTGAGAAAATTAAAAAACAAAATAACGGTTCTATGAGCGGTACCTTTCCTGAGCAATACAAAAATTTGTTTTTCTTATTAAAAGCAGTCAAATTAAAAAATAAAATTTTAGAGAAAATTTAAAGAAAATCTATCGGTTTGTTTTTGAGAAAATTCAAATTTTCGTTTTTTGACCAAAAAAATTGTATGGTGGCCACTGTTAGTTTCGATCTTAAAAAAAAATGAAAAAAACGCCTAACGCGAATCTGCTCAAAACCTTAACTTCCAAGTTTGGGCTCAATCGAAGCAATGGTTTAGGCTGTAGGAGCGTGGACAGACAGACAAAAACGACCGGACGGAATCGCGGGACCCACTTTTTTCGACTTCTCTACCATCGTAATATCATGTTTGATTAAAATCTCGAGTTCGAAATTTTGCACGAATGCAAAACTTGCCATATAGTTCCTATATGTCGCAAGTAAAAATTGGAAAAAGAAAGCACATTTGTGAGCTTACAATGCTAAGTAAATTGATTCTTGTAGCAAATGAATAACCTGAGGTATTTCCTTAGGCAAAGGCGTGAAACGCTCAGCTGTTTAAATCAAAGATGGTGCGATAATCACACTCTCTAGCTAGCCACACTCTCTTCAGTGCGTAGGTATCGTAAGATGACGGCAACCATAAGTGTTGTATCACAAAATCTAGAGTAGTTTTAGCAGGTGTTGCGGTGGGTTCGGTGGATGTTCATTTCGACCAAAACTTCTTTTCAAAAATTGATTTTTAGTTAAACAAAACTAATTTTAGAAATGAGTCTACAATATTTCCCACCTTTTTTCAACCTAAAAGATATTTTTTTTCGTGAAAATTAGATGTGGTACTGACTTTCGGCTGAAAGTTCCATTGAGAAACAGGTGTAAATGTTAAAATTACCAATAATTTTAATAAAACCATTTCAGGAAAAAGAATTATATCAAGGGATGTTTTGAAGAGTTTTGCATAAAAATACTTCTAAATTGGGTTTTGTCAAAAAAGTTAATGCATTTTCTCAACTGTTCTTTGACTTAAAGCCTCTTTACTTTCCTTAAACAAATTGTCGAAAGTTCTTGAGACAAGGGTGGAATACGAAATCCAGCATCACAAAATGCCGTTTCACAAATTCCCGCATTACAAAAACCCGAATCATAAGATCCCTAAATTTCAAAACAAAATCAAAAAAATCTGTATGGATTTTATTTTTAATAGAAATGAAACCATTTAATGAGAAGCAACGGGAACGAAGTTTCCTCCTATTTATCTTAAATATTCTAGATCGCTCTGATTTCTTTAATTTCTAACGATCTCTGTTTTTGTAAATTCTGAGTTCAAAACATTTTGTCTTCTCAAATATTTTTTTCCAAGGACATTTTGTCAAAAAAATACTTGGACAAAATATTTTCTCTAAGACTATTTTTATCAAGTTTTCATAAATATTTAACTTAGTTCTGATCCTTCACTAACTTGACAGAAGTCGTATTAAAAACAAATAACTGACATACGCAAAAGTCTTCTACAATTCAATGTTCACCCGGGCTCCATATTACGAAAGGTTAGCCCTGTTAATGATGATGATATACCGTATATACCTACAGCAAGGCCAGAGGATCCTTTCAACTTAGTATTAGTTATTGCCATTACCATTAGTGTGTTTTCCAGTTCAATATTTTCTCTTCATTCCATCAAGTCCCTTTTATTTTTCCTTTCGTCCTTCTAATTCAAAATGACATTCTAGTCTCGTATAACGTATATTTGGTATAAGCGATGAACATTGAACACCAGCTAGCTGCTATGCTACGAGTTGTAATTGGAAGAGTCCAGACTGTTGAAAATAGGTATGTGTGACCAATTTAATGTGATAAGAGTAATATTTTAGGATTTAAGTGACAAAGTTTTCTTATGCGGCGGCGACTGATAGTCCCATTAGGAAAGGAAGGCAAAAAAACAAAAACAAAAAAAAAAACACAAACAAAAAGAAAGAGAAAACATCAGGGATTGGAAAATCATTTTGGCAGTAGATAAACATTTCTAATGGAAAACATGACGTTAACATATTGTGTCTTCTATATATAAAACAATATATAAGCTCCCTCGTTCCTTTAGCCCATGGGATACCTTGCTTTGAAAACAGGGGGACTGAAAGAAGAAGAAAATGCTATTATTGAAAACATTTGTTTGATTTTTGACCTTGGAATTTATTTTCCCATTGGGATATATAATTGCTAAATATTTTTTTTTGTATCATTATTTTTGCTCTTAGAAGAATGGTTTCTAAATAAATACATCTTTGAAATTTATTTTTTGTTTTTCTTTTGTATTTAAATATACACAAAACATATGGATGGATAACTAAATAATTGATTTTATATTGCTTTTAGACTTCAAGAGATGTAAGGTTTAAGGTAACCATCAGTTGTTGACTCATACAAAATTGAACCCTAGCTCAATGTTTTTGAAAAGAATAAACATGTTTTATTATTTAAGACAAAGATATTTTTTGTTTTATTTTTACTAATATGTACGTCCAATGTGCTTAAAGTTAATTTGAAGAATGATGGGAAGTCATGAGGCATAAGCGTCATGCAGTCCTAATTCAAAAAAACTTAAGCTGTTTGGACAAGTCAATGATGTGAACTATCGAAATCGTGTTCATTAGACCATGTTTATCCAAAAGACGTAGTTTTTAAGGCTCCTGAAGATAAGCTTATACAAAAACTTAGGGATTGCTATCAAAGGCAACGTCCAATCTTGGCTGATTCCAAAAACCCAATGCATTAAAATGCTAGGGATTTCTACGTAAAATCATCTACAGAAATGAAGCACATTCTTCGCGGGGGTTACGTTGGTAAGTGGAATTGTCCCAGTTGGGACTTGAAAACCCCAATAATTAATGTTGAAACATTCCCACTATGCTCAAAGTGTCACGTGATACCAAAATAGTAGGTAAAACAGCTAGGGATTGAACCCATTACCTCTGGCTTAAACAGTCTAACTGTCGATAATGGTAATAGAAAATTGGAAAAAAATATCAAATGGTGGTCATTTGGAAGATTTAGTTTTCTAAAGTTAATGCGGCATACTTAAAAACAAAATAAAACATCTCCTGCATATTACTTTCCAAGCAACTACAAGAGCTTCAATTTAACTACATCATCAATCTCATTAAACTCGGCAATGGTCTTGACTCTTGGCCATTCCTTGAAAAATATAATATGAGTCAAAATTTAATAACAGACCAACCCGCTACCCAATGTCAATGAAGTGTAACGAATCCTTATCCTTGCACTTCCACCAAAAATAATGCTACGATAATACTTATATATCAAGGACTCATAGTTCTGCTGAAGCTTATTCTTTTTTGTCTCAACGCAATTAAGGATAAAATGAAGCCGACTACTGGGCACTGGCACTTGCACGGGCACATATAGACAAATGAAAAGCTATTTTAGACAATCTGTGCTGCAATTTTGCTACGAGTATTGCTATCAAAAATTCCAGAAGAAGAGTATAAAACGTTTACTTTGTGGCACAAGTTTTGTTCTTCTTTGGTTGCAAAAAAAATTTAATTAAACAGCATATATCCTGGGTGGAGAAAGGGGATTCTGGCGAAATGGGGGAGGGGGGAGTTTTGGTAAATCAACTTTTCGCGGAAATTAGAAATCTGTTGGCATTTCTCTTTCCGTCAAGCTTTGGGGGTGATGTACGTACGAATATACTCATACACCATCCAGGGTTAGAATTCGGACTCATTATCATTCTTGAAAATTAAATTTTGAATTTCTGTTGAACTTTTATTTTTTTATTATTGTTGTTTATAGTTTCGGGGGAGAGAAAGAAGATGAAGATAAAAAAAACAAGCTTTACGCCAAAATCGTTTTTAAGTGCTCGAAGGGGTTGTGCTTTGTGCATTAGACAATAGCATTGCAATTGACCTCAATATAAAGTAGAAAGTTTTATTTTTCTATTTTTGTTTTATTTTTGATTTGATGGTTTTCATTTTGGTCAGGGCAAAAAAAGGCAGTAATTAGCTATGCTAGCTGAACGTATAGTACATACATATTTTTATGAGGAAATGGTTGGTTTAAGTGTTAAACAAATAAAACGCACGACTGGATGGGTTATGAGTTTGATTAAAAAGAATTAATTGGAATACCAAAAATTTATCTGAATTATGGTGAAAACTTTGAAAAAACTAATGCTATGAAAATGGAAAATGGTTCACCACTATTAAATTTAAATAAATTTTATCAACAAAGTATGTCTAAATTTTTGGTTAAGTGGTTGGATGTGTTAATTATTTTAAAGGTAAATCAATGACACGGGTATATAATTAGACAATTGACAATAATGAAACGATTTAATTAGTGTAATGAATTTAAACTATGAGTGTGAGCAAACAATTAAAATTCATTAGAGCTTTTTTTATTTAAATAGTCTTTTTAGGAAGAATTATTATTATTATTGAATTATTTGGAAAGACTGTAGTAGATTCCACCTATCTATCATTGAGTTCAATTTTCCTCCAAGTTCTTCCTAGGCTTCTAACTCGTCTTGCATTCTGGATAAGGATTTCTCTTATGTTTGATTTTCCCAGAATATTTTTAATGGAATTTGTGGTGCCTTAAGACAAAACTATATTGAATACTTATGATTTAAACAGTTTTTCAATAAGAGGTTTCAGTTTGGTTTTAAAAAAGAAGAGTATTTTTTATGAGAAATCAATAGATTTTGTATTTCATTGTAAGGAAGTCTGTAAAAAATATGTTTAGCTCATTTAATTTCGACTTATACAGGATTGTAAAATGGGGAATATGAAACCGAATGAAATTTAATGCTTTGAAACCCAAATGCCGTCTTGTATCGTTAATACACTTTCATCAATAAAACCGAACATCGATATTCATGGTATGTGTATCATCAACGACGTCTTATGGATTAATCATGTACGCGATGTTATCAACAATTCAGTTTGAAATATTGGGCTACACTCTATAAGACATATATTACGTCCAAAGCTTGAGTATAACTCCAATCTCTTGAGTCTCTTGAGTAACGAAGTGCTTTTAAAATATTGGTGATAATAACATCAATTTAATTAATTTAAGTTCAAATATAATACTTGCGCTTCTATGAATGCCCACCAGCTTAACATTGAGTCCAACTTCGGTGGAACTGTGAAGTACAGATATTTGTTCTTTACCCGTACTACACGAATGTGGAATACCTTGCCATACACTGTCTTTGCCTGGAATTTGAATGTTCAAGATTTCAAAACCAATGTAAACTGGCGTGTCATCTCCAATCCCTCCATTTTCTTCCTAAAGCTTACACTGTGTCTTCAAACCTTTCATTGTGCGCTAATAAATTATAAAAGAAAACAGTTTTCAAAAGCTTTAAATTGTAGAGCATTATCTTTTCTGTCTCTTCAAAGTACAAAGCGTAAGATTAACAAGATTTAATAACATAATAAGAAAGCTTTTTGCGCCGTCCGAACTATGACCTCAAAACATTATCCATTTTTAAAGTCTTTATTATATATTCTTCTCATTTTAGTATAACGGGATATTTTTTTTACTTGTCGAATATCGAAAAATACCATCAATAAATGTTTGTCTTGCAAGGACACAAATGGAACGTTTGCAGTTTAACTCACAACCACCCAAGCCTTTTTTTTGATATTGCAGTTATAGTCAAAAACACCTAAAAAGTAGTATGTTAAAATAAAATTAATTCAAGCCTTACTGCGGTCATAATCCTAAAAGTTTACCATTATTCGTAGCTTTTCTTAAGGAAAAACTGGATATGGCAGTAAACAATAGGATTAGAAAAAGCTTTATACATTGGTATGAGAGTTAAGAATTTACTTTCAAATGCCAATATGTATTAGTATACGTCTACACAGAACATTTCCCTGAATGTTATTCGAAAATCGATTGCTAAAGATAAGGGAACTACATGTTAACTTGTTGCAGAAAAATAAATCGAATATAAAGTAGAAAAGTCGTTACACGTGTATTTGTATAGTAATAGTTGTTACATTCATGTTTCATGTAGCTTGGGATGTTGGTTATTAAATTTCGGATATACAAATAAAATTGGAAACAAAAACAAGAATTATTTTTTATTTTTTTAATTTCACTTTACCTTATTTTTTTTTAAATGTAAAAAATTAACAAATTAATTTTTGGTAAGCCTTACTAAGAGTCTTGAATGTGTTTATTCCAGCCCAAAAGTGGTGGAAGAATGCTAAGCAAAAAGGCGGACAGTCGATTAAAACCACAACGTCAATAAACGTAATTGCATTTAAAATGCATTTTGAAAGCTTACTCTCGCAATTAAATGATTCGTCTACTATCTCATACGCTCTTCCTCAGCGACATGTTCCAGTGTTTGATTACGCCATTCAGCTGCACGAGATATATTCTGCTTCAAAAGATCTGAAAATTCCTGGTTTTGATGAAATACCGTATGAATTTTATAAAAATGCATGTCCATCCAATAAAGAAATACAGAAGATATTCACTGATATTCTTGAAACTGCAACGTTACCATCATCTTTCAGAAAATCCATTACATACCCATTGTTCAAGAAAGGAGATACAATTGTTGTGTCACACTTTCATTTTTCGATACGCTCGATATAAGCTGTTTGCTTATGACCAAGTTTATAATCTTTCATACATGATTCAACTTCAACTCTGCCAAAAGAAGAAACTTTACTCTTTTTTCATCGATCTTAAGGCTGCTTTTGATAGCATTGACAGGAATGCTCTTATTTATAAGCTATCGACTCTGGGGATATATAAGGATACTTCTGCAGCTGTTTGGGATGGTTCGTATTTGTCAGACATCTTCCCCACTAAGACACTTGAGGATGTGTGCAAAGCTCTGTTCTTTTCGTTCTGTTTTTAAATGATTTTCATACGGAACTTCCAATCGGTATTGTTTTAGACGATCTTCAAATTAACGCCCTCTTATATGCGGACGATATAGTACTGCTGTCAGATAATCCTTCCAATTTCCAACATCTAATTGAGGGTTTTAAGACATACTGCATTCAATGGAATCTTGAAATAAATCTTGATAAGACGGGAATAGTAATATTTCGCAATGGTGGAAGAAGAGCAGCGTACGAAAAATGAAAATAAAGGTGTCTAATCAATACAAATATCTTGGCGTAGTGTTTAATTACAACATTTCTTGGTATGAAGATCTAACAAACAGATTTGGAGCATCCAAAAATTCCATAAATGCAACGTGATCCGTGACTGCTGCGAGACAATACCGTCCAACACTGAATAAAGTTCAAAGTATACAATGCCGCCTCAAAAGCTATTATGTTGTACTGTGCTCAAGTTTTGGGATACGGCGAATGCAACCAAGTCGAAAAGTTGCAGCGTTTCTTCATCAAAAGATGCTTTTTACTTCCCGATAATACGCTTAACTATGCTCTGCACATTGAAACAGGTTTACAGAAGGGTTTTCTAAGGTCCCTCCAGCTACATTTTTTTTTTCATAAGACGAAATCTAAATCTTCCTAATAATAAATTACCCACCATTTTATCGAAAGCCATTATAAACAAGAAAATCTCCTTGGCTAAGGAATGGTTGGATCTTTTTCATGGATGTTCATTGGATTTTTCTTTTGACATAAATCTACTTGAATGGCCCAGCTTTCATAACATTCTATTATTGAAAATGAAAGAAAAACACTGGACGGAATTTACAGTGAGTGCGATACAGTCTCAATTTCACGAAGAATATTGCAACTTGATGTACTCTGGCATACCGAACTACTTTAATGACTCCCATTTACGTGATATGATTTCCATAATTTTTAAAGCTCACTGCGGGCACCTTAATATTAATGGAAGAGCCTTCCCAGGAGATACAGATCGGATATGTACATTGTGTAATGTGGATGAATCGGAAAAAACTATGCACTTCATTGGAACCTGGCCAGTATTCAAAACGTACAGAAGAACATTTCTTGGCAACGGCATGCTTTCTCATTCTCGTTCTCAATGGCTACTGATACTCAAACTTAAATTACTTTTTAAAAGCGTCAATTAAATATCACAAGCTTATTATCAATGAATTTTAATAACATATGTTTGTTATTTAATCTACTTACTTAGCTTATATATTTTTTTTAAATTTAAACCAGCAATACTCATCACCAGTAATACTCGTAAAAGCTTTTTGAAAATAAAATTATATATCTATCTATATCTATTTGTGTACCATTCGAAGTGTGTAAAAAATGTTTGAAAAATATTGTCCTTCTAAATGAATTTTCTTTTAGCACTTAACAAGTTTCATTTTTCTTAACAAAAAAAAACACCCTTTAAAGGCCAATATCTTCACAATTTCTTTCGTCTTCTGTTCCTCTTGGATAAAGAACTATCTAAACCCAATTTAAAAATATTTGTACTGTTTTTGAAAATTGTTTATTGTAGAAGTTAAACGAATCTCTTTATTACTTAAAGAACAAACACCTTTTAAACGATAAAAACACAGTTTGCTTTGCAAGAAAAAAAGGAATTGACTTGTCGGACACATTGGTTTGGTTTTGAATTGTTAAATATTGGAACTAAATCGCGTAAGAAACGAATCTCTAAAAATTACTGTACAATTAATTAATCCAATTATTCAAGGCACACGGATGAATATTCCTGAGAGCGAGAATATTACACACCAAATATTTCATAAATATTTGAGTATTTTACCTGTTGCACTTATATTGTACACCAACACTCTCTCCAAAAGTTCTGGATCAAGGTTTAAAGATGGTTCTTTTGCAATACTGAGAGTTGAACTCTGTATTCCGAAACAATTACTTTTGTATTTAAGTTTATTTCCTAGAAAAACGTCTATGGAGAAAACGTTGACAGGTATTAAATTTGAACATTTTTTGAATTCTTTATACAATAATTTTATTCGATTCGAATTTCCTTCAAAAATAAAAATTTTATCTGAAATATTTGTACAGATATTCATGAGTCCATAAGTAGACAGGTATAGTTAGGTATGCAAGACTCGTGCATATTGCAATCAAAAATATTATATATTCAACTCTTCTCATAATTTATTATTATCACGAGAATGAGACTCGTGGTTTTGTTTTTTTTTGTATTATTTTTTTATTATTAAAACAAATATTAAGGTCAATAAATTGAATGGAAAAAAACAAATCTCTTTTGGCCAGACAAAAGTGAAATACAGTAGTTCACTAGAGACTATACCAACTTGGTGAACAACCAGAAGCCCTATAACTTTAAGCCAGCCAAGAGGCGTATGATGAAAATGGGATAATAAAACAATTAAATGCATCATACAGTTATGTGCGCGGTGCAATGGGGCTTGGATCATTCCTTTATTATTTCTGTGTGTATACGTTCCGTTCATACATATATTATAATGATGTTGTTTGCTCTTATTGAAGCCGTGGTTGGGTCTGTTTTTTTTTTAACTCAGAAATAAAAATGGCGAGGCAACCCTGGGATATAATACTTTACACTACAGTGAGTGCCAAATAATCTGAGACGCTCAGTAATTTTTGAAAATTGTTTGAATTATTAATTCCCCATAGGAAGTTATTTTAATGCATACGATTTTTCGAATTGAAAATTTTGATATTTCTCGACGTTTCAAGGTCCCTAGAGTGAAAATACAAGATTTTTAGAAAGATGTCTGTGCATGCGTGTGTACGTACGTTCTAACGTCCGTACGTTAGCGACATTTTTTTTGTCCTCCATAGTTCAAGAACCAGAAGAGATATCGACTTCAAATAAATTTTGTTATACAGATAATGCATGGGCGGTTTTTTACCAAATCAGTTTAAAAAAGGTGAAATATTGTTGTTAACATTCAGTCAAATTTGGAGAAACATCTAATTCACAGTTTTTTACAAAAAAAAAACAAAAACCTAGGAAAAACAATACTCAACTTAGTAAACATTTTCTTTCGACGCAAATAGCTTTTCAAAAATTGAATATAGTGTCTTCAAACATTTTTTATTTCACAGAAATTATGGTTTCCGATATTCAGAAGTTTTTTTTTATAAAAATCCAACAGTCCGTTTTTTCATAAAAAAATAAAATCTACAAAAAATAGTACGCAAATTTATTAAAAATTGATGTTTGGCTCTCAAATTAATTTCATTCATCCAATTTGTAAAAATTTAAGAAATACGAAAATCTAATTGACATTTTTTCCTTTAAGAAAATGAAATCGTACTTAACATATCATAATAAATTGTCCCAAATATCTTCAAAAAACAACTTAAGCTTAAACTATTAATTGCCCTTTTAATGACAAGTTGGCATAATCAAAATAATTATGTATCACAACGAAATTAATAAAAGCGACATTTCCTCCTCACAACAGTATCAGGACATACAATTTATGAAATTACTTAATTTCCATACCGTTTTTATTATAAGAATTCATTTCTAATATGCAAGGCTCGAGAATTACTATCACCTTTAAATTATTGTTTCGTTGAGGACATTGTACACAAATTTCGTAAGATAGGGATTTAGGAAAAGGACCACCAAGTCTACCTATCATGTATACCAGTGACGAAAATACTGCAATTTTGACTCAAAAGTGTGAAAAAATCGGCCCTTGTTATTTGGAAACATTTCATGCTTTGTACGTGATCAACTTGTAGTCAATGTCAAATCAACATACTATTTTCTGTGATTGACCAAAATGCGAACAGAGCTTTTAAAATAATAATTCAGACACTTGCAACTTTAATGACATTCCTGTTAAAACCTTCTCACTATCACAATGCAAGAAAATTGAAGGATATTCCTTTACCAACCTCTGGACTAAGTTTATACTAAAATTGCCCAAAGTTACAAAAACTTGAAAAAATTATATTTTAAAGAAGATAACATTTCTATGAAGATAACCTTTCTGGAACAATAAAACAATATTTATTTAATCTTAAAAGAAGTCAAGATAAGACAAAATATTTAAGAAAATTTGATAAAAATCTATCGAGCGGTTTTTGAGAAAATTTGCGTTTGCGATTTTTGACCAAAAATTTGGTTAGAACTTAAAGTCTTTTTTCGAAGTTTGAACTGGGGCTAAGTGGCTAAGAATGTAAAAACAAGTTTAGGCAGACAGACAGTCAGACGGAATCAACGGACCCACTTTTATCGACTTTTAATAATCCCACTTTTAGTTTTTTTATATTCACAAATTAATATTAAACATCATATAGGAAGTTATTGCAATCGGAGCTATTTGTCGAATTTAAAATTTGTGAATTTCTCGACGTTTTTAAGTTCCCAGAATCAAAGATACTCAGAGAGATGTCTGTCTGTTCGAACGTTCGTACACTCGGGATACTATTTTTCGTCGTCCATATCGCCGGAATCAGTAAAGACATCAATTTCAAATTGTTTTTGTTTTACCCACTATAATGTCAGGTGATGCAGAAAGGACTTTCAACAAAAATTGAGAGACTGTTTTTTTTACTGTTGAAATTTAAAACAAAAAAGTGAAAATGTTGATTGACCCCAAATATCTCACAAACTAAAAACGCTAGTGACTTCAATTATGTGTTATATTATATAATAGTACAATTATAGGTATAAGTATAAAAATCAAATTTTTTAGAAGTCAAAAAACTGAACAAAAATATTTGTTGCCTCGAATATTTTTTTCTACCAAAAGATGATATTTCCTCCAGAATGAGTTAATGCAACTAAAAGTAACGTTTTTAATATCTGTTAAAATTTTGAGAAAAATCGGATTAATGGTTTTTTGTACAAAAAATAAACACTACTAAAATTTGGTAAAAACTGATGTTCGACTCGAAGAGAAGAACGAGAACAGAAGAACGTATTGACTTTAATATTATTTTATTTTATGAAAAATTTTGTTATAAACGTACAAAAACGTTCTTACAAAATCCGATCCATATTTGTTGATAAGAAAAAAAATATACAAAATATTGTTATTAATATTTTGTTATAGTTTTAGAAAAATCGACACAAAAAATCGTGGGGAAGGTATCAGTGTGGGTTGTATCCCAGCCTCCGTTTATATTTTTTGTTAGTACATTTCGAAAGCAAAAAGTTTAAGATTAAATTCATTATATAGCACTTAAACAAACCTAGATATTATAACAGGTCCAAATCTTGATTTAAAAAGAGGCTGGGATGCGACCCACATTGATAACTTACCATCCCGACTGTCGATTTGTCTTGCTTAAAAGGTTGTTGTGTTGGTTTGCATACTATTTTTTGTAGATTTTATTTTTTATGAAAAAACGGACTGTTGGATTTTTATATAAAAATTACTGAATATCGAAAACAATATTTTCTGTGAAATAAAATAAGTTTGAAGCCAATATTTTTAAATTTTGAGTCGATAGTAAATTTTTACAAAGTTTTAGTATTGTTTTTTTTTTAGACTTTTATTTTTTGTAAGAATACTGTAAATTCGATTTTTTTCAAAAATGTATCGAATGTTGAAAACAATATTGTTTAAAAGACAAAATTAGTTTAAGGCTAATATCTACGATTTTTGAAAAGATATTTGAGTCGAAAATCAATTTTTAATAACTTTTATTAATTTTTTTCGGTTTTTAATTTTTTGTACAAAAACTGTAAATTCGATTGTTCAAAATTTTATTGAATATTGACAACAACAGTTTTTGAAAAATAAAAGCAAATTAAAATTTTTACCAACTTGTATTAATTTTTTTTTTAGGTTTTTATTTTTTGTAAAAAAATTCTCAAATCGATTTTTCTCAACAATTTTCAGAATGTTGAAAACAATATTTCTTGTAAGATAAAATAAGTTTGAAACCTAAATTTCAAGCTTTTGAAAAGATATTTGAATCGATATTCAATTTTTAATAACTTTGAGTAATGTTTTTTTTAGATTTTTATTTTTTTGTAAAAAAAACTGTCAATTTGATTTTTCTCAAAATTTTATCAGATGTCAAAAACATTATTCTTTGTTGCACAAAATTGTTTTGGAGATGAAATCATATTTTAGTCGTAAAATTTTGGAGGTGACAAATTTTTTTTTCTTCAGTTTTATTGATTTATAAAAAAACCGTTAAATGAATTTTTTCAAAAAAATATAATTCTTTGATATCACGTTACAATATACTATATACAATTTAATTCATGTCTCTAGCGTTTTTGGTTTGTAAGGGTTAACCAACATTTTCATCTTTTTTTTTCAAAATGGTATGGTAAAAAAACCGCCCAAATTTTCTTGAGAGCCCTCCCTGCATCTTCCTGCCTTATTATCTGTATATCAAAATTTATTTGAAATCGATATCTCTTCCGGTTCTTGAGCTATGGACGACGAAAAAAACGTCGCGAACGTACTGACGTACGTTGAGAAGTCGGACTCATTACAACAACTTCCTATGAGAAGTTAAAAAATTAAAGAAAATTTAATAAAAATCTATCAAACCGTTTTTAAGAAAAGTCGACTTTTCGATTTTTGGCCGATAATTCGGTTGGGAACTGCTTTTTAAAACTATTTTTGAACTTAAACCGTAGTTTAGACTGTAGAAACGAGGTTTGGCAGACAGACAGACGAAATCACCGCACCAACCTTTTTTTATTCAAATCTCGAGTTAAAGAATTATTTGCCAATGCAAGGTCATGCATATTTATGTAAAAGTTTATAGTTAATTAAGCTAATATTGATTTGAAATTTATGTATCTCAGAGTTTTTTAACGATGTTTTCAACAAATTTCAAAAACGATAAACACAAATACTTACACTTTTTTCTGTGTGTGCGTGTGTACTTTAAAAAGTCCGCCTCGGAAAACTATTTTTTTATGATTTGCCGTTCATAGCACAAGAATCAGTAAAGATAAAGGTTTCGAACTATTTTTATTTTGCAGATTATAATTTCAAGTGATGCAGAAAGGACTTTCAAAAAAATTGAGAGGTTGTTTTTTTTTTACTGTAGAAATAGAGAAAAAAGTGAAAATGTTGATTCATTCCAAATATCTCAAGAACTAAAAATATTAGTGACTTCAATTATATGTTATATAATATGACATGTAATTAAATATAAAAGTATAAGTATACAAATCTAAGTCAAAAAACAAAACAAAAATATATGTTGAGTCGAATAGTTCTTTTTTCTAATAAAAGATGATGTTACCTCTTAATTAAATTTATGCAACTTAAAGTAACGTTTTTGGTATCTGGTAAAATGTTGAGAAAAATCGAATTAACCGTTTTTTGTACAAAAAATAAATACTACTTAAAATTGGTAAGAACTTATGTTCGATTGAAATATCTCGAGAACGGATGAAGGTATCGACTTGAAGATTATTTAATTTTATGAAAAATTTTGTTGTTAACGTGAAAAAAATGTTCTTACAAAAATCCGATCGGTATTTGTTAATAAGATACAAAAACTTTAGAAAATGTTGCTAAAATTTACGGAAATTGTTTTTGCTTAAAAATATTGAAAACAGAAACACATATTGAAATCAGACTTATTAAATAATATATGCGAAATATTGCTGCTTTTAGAAAAATCAAATTGATAAGTTTTTTTTACAAAACAAACAAACTAACAAAAACAGTCAAATTTGATAAGAATGGTTTTCGACCCAAGTGTCATGACAACAAAGATAGTTATTGAATTAAAATTTAATGTTTCTCATTCAAACATTGTTATTAAAATTTTGTTAAAGTTTTAGAAAAATCGAAGCAAAAAATCATGGGGAAGTTATCAGTGTGGGTTGTATCCCAACCTCTTTTTATATTTTTTGTTAATACATTTCGAAAGCAAACAGTTTAAGAGGCAATAGGACATAACCAATATTCATTATAAAGCACTTATACAAATCTAGATATTATAAAAGGTACAAAACTTGATTTAATTACAACGGGTTATCCATTTCGCAGTTTCAAAATTATAGGGCTATAATTCGACATTTGTCCAATTAAGTGGCTAAACCCATTTTTTTATCAGTTGAAAGTTTCACATTTACGAAAGTGGATCGTTTAACGACGAAACTTATTTCTTACTCAGTGGATGTATTAAAAAAGAAAATTTCTTACTCTGTGGGTATGTTAATAAACAAAATATTTGTATTTGGGGTGAATCCAATGTTGGGTGCACTCTTTGGTCCGGAGGTGTGATTGACCGTGCCTCTTCGAAAACTACGATAGAACGACTGTCCTAAAAGCCTACTAACCTGCTTTGTTTGTCTTCTATTGAAGAATACGACTTCAAAAATATTTGGTTTCAATAAGACGGTGCCACAAAGCTGGAAAGAGTATGGCTTAATTGCAAGAGACATTTCCTGGCCGCGTATTTCTAGTCGTGGCAATATCAACTCAATATCAACTTGCCACCAATATCATGTGATTTTACACCGCTAGACTTTTTTTTGTGGGGTTACGCGAAAGACTTTGGCTGAGATACCTCCCAATATGTGCCAAAAAATGGTCAAAAATTTCCTCAAAAGAATCGAATATCGATGTTTGCAACCATTCGCGTATTGATCATTTAAATAATCTCAAGGTATTACTTTTAGGATCATATTTGAATATTTATTTTAAATATCATTCTAGAATACAGTTTTTTTTTATAAAATTTCGTTAAGTTTGTATAATATTATATTATTAGTGAAACGGAAGCATTTAAATGTCCACAACTGTTGCTCGCAGCATTACCTTCTCAAGGCTTAAATTTCAATATTTTCAAAACGTATAATTTCCACAATTTTAAACCCATACATCCTGTAACCTACAACTACGTCCTTTTTGTGTGTTGATTTAATATGTTTGTAAATGTGTATATATGGGACATAATTAAGAATGGACAAAATAATGTTGAAAAATCCTCGATTGCGAAATCTGACTTTATATCGCAATGAAAAGAGTCCTGCTGAATTCTGATCCCAACCAACAACACCAACGTTATGCCAACTGAATAATATTTCAATTAATGGATTACCGGTTAGTTTGGTTGGCGGCAGATACTGAGCGGATATTCGTTGACTTTTTTTACTCTGAAAAATTCCAGAAACCTATACCTACCCCACTTTATCAGGACATAAAAGTTCAACTGATAAAATACAAATTAATAATTTCGTAGGCTCTGTTTTTCCTATATATGTATATTTTTATACATAGGTATATTTTATAGATGTACAATGATTTTCATTATTTTGTTCTTTTTGAATTTTTATTTGTTACTCATTTTCCACTCATTATTTTTGGTGATTTTATAAAAGAAAACTTTTAAACGAGTCGTGCATCATTACCAAAATGAAAAAAAAGTAAAACAACGAAAAGCATTTATGAAAATTTTAAGAGTTTTGACTTTTGATTGAGGCTGATGGCAGTCAATGATGGTGCACAGAGGGATAAAGGAGGAATTACATTGAATAGTGAGGCTGTGTTCATGGGCAGTCTTCAGTTCCAGTGTCCAATAACAACACTTGGGGTGAACTTTTTTAATCAATTAACCATATGAGAACCTTTGTCATATTTTCAATCAGGACTAACATTCTTTTTTCAATATTTTGTAGAATGTTGTGTTTGTTGGTTTTTATTGAAACATATATTGGTTTTGTGTACGAAAAGTGTTGTGGAACTCTCTAAAGCCTATTTCAAGTCCTTGTGCTCCATTATTTGATATCTTTTTTTTTTAATGTAAGTCCCTTAGCTGTCACCCTTTAAAATATCATACGGTTAAAAATGTTTTGAAAGCATCAAATATTTAGGAAAATTAAAATGAAAAGAACTTTCTGGAACACCCTATTTAGTTTTCATTCTACAAGCAATAAAAAAGAAATTGTATTCCTTTTAACTGCTCTTAAGCCATCGTATACGACCGAGTGCTGGGTTTTATTTTAATTTACTTTGATATTTTTGCTTATCATTAATTGACATTTTATGAGAAGGAAGTAGTAAGTATACGTTATGTACTGTACATGACATACCTTCGAAATGGCAGTAAGTCTTCAGTTTCCACCAATAAAAATGAAGAGTGCACAGCAGTGGGTCTTCATTTTTGTACTTTATATACGAATATGATAAATAATACTGGGAAATTGGAAAATGTAATTTCTCAACGAGATGTTAAGGGTTTTGTATAAGTGTATACAAAATACTGTAAGCATTCGACATTAAGTTGAATATAATTTGAGATTGTCAGGCGTAAAAATGTCTGCGTCAATAAAAATGTCCATTCACAGTTCTGACACATTAACATGTATGAAATAAAGTATGTATAGCAGGAAGCTTTTGAGAATTAATATATTTTTAAGAAATATTATACAATAATTGTTTGCTAATTGATTATTAAATTATCGAGAAAGTTAATGCATGTTAAATTTTCACAACGATGTGTACAAATCAAAAAAAGTAATAAATTAAAGAAAAGGACACACTTCTACGGCGGCGTTGTCTTAAGTGTTTTTTTTTTTGTAAATCTACGCTTTTAAAAGAATTTTAAAAACAAATTATTTATAAATCAAGAAAAAAATGTTTCAGACGCTTCTTAGCGTGCATAAGTCAAACTTTTTTAAAGCTAAACTAGATCTTTTTTTAGACAGACTAAAACTTTGGGCTGATCGGTGTGGCCTGGGTGTCAACCCACACAAAACCGATTTGGTCTTATTTTTGAGGAGATACAAAATTCCATTTATCAACCCTAACTATATCAAAGGAATTCAATTCAAATTCTTAGACGAGACTTAATACCTGGGTCTTGTTTTAGATGAAAAACTCAATTGGAAAACCAATGTACAGAAAAGAGTCAAAAAAGCTAATGTAGCTCTCTTTTCTTGCAAAAAAATATGGTAATATATAGGGCTTACAACCCAGAATCACTCATTGGCCTTAGACATCGGTAATCAGACCAATTTTAATGAACATTGTGGCAGTATGGTGCTTTAGAAAAAGCTATAAACCTGGACAAATAAAATACAATCCAATGTTCAGCTTGCCTATATATAAGAGGATCGCTTCGCACGACCCCATCTGCGGCACTGGACATCTTACTCTACCTAACACATCTTGATATGTTTGGCAAACAAATAGCTGCAAGATCTGCTATTCGCCTCAAAGCTTCGTCACAGTGGACTAACAACAACATTGGCCAGTCCGTACTTTTAAGGTATTTAGAATAAATTCCAAAGCACACAGATTACACCATCCCCCATCTGCAATTCGACAGAATCTTTCAGATTTCTACACCTTCTTTTGGGAGGATAGTGCGTTCTTGGAAAATGAGTCAATCCATTTTTGTACAGATGGGTCAAAAACAAAAGAAGGGTTTTTGTAGAAGTGTGTACTCTGAACGACTGAAATGAGGAATATCATTCCGCCTTCCCAATCATTGTAGCGTGTTCCAGGTAGAACTTTTTGAGATAGAAGAAGTCTTGTGCTGGCTTAAAGAAAACGTGATATCAACATCTGATATCCGTATTTTCTCAGATAGTCAGGCCGCTATAAAATCTCTGGACTCTGTCTCTACAAAATCTATAACAGTCCATAACTGTCGACCATCTCTAATGGAGATGGCACAACCGCTTAATATTCACCTTTGCTGGGTGTCGGGCCATAGAGACATTCCAGGTAACTGTAAGGCAGATGACGGTACAGGAACGGTACAGTGCAGCCCATTCTACCACGTTTGGCTCATACTGGCATACCAATCACTACCTGTAAACTGTTGCTAAAGTAAGACGCTATGAATAAGGCAAACAACAGTTGGAACAACATCACTTAAACTGGTTCCATTGCAGCCTTCAGATTCACAATGGGCCATTAAATTGGCCTAAGTTTGTCCGATTTCATCATGGACAGCCACTTTAACCTAACCTAACCTAGATCTGTCAATAGAAAAATTGTATGACAATACTATAAGGTATAAGGATTGATTTTGTATGAGATATGGGGAATTAAAAAAACACACACACAAAACTATAAAAACGCTTGAAATCTTTATTTCAATTGCTTCATGCAAATTTTGGGCGATATATCAACAATTTGGGCTTTTTGGGCAATTTTTGCACCACCTGCAGTTTCGAAGGTTTCACACCACGTAGTGAAGTAATGGAGGCCCAATTGCTTCGAACGGCGGTGACGGATTTTTCATGGTCATCACTAACACCGGCAGATAAAGCTGTTATATTTTTTTTTTTGTATACACTATCAGATCTTGGTCTTACGACCAAAGAATTGCCAACACAAAAAATTTGCTCATCTGTTTAGTGAAAGTCATTACCAGACATTTAATTTGATTAAGGTTTATCTTATTCTTTTTGTAACGCATAACAAAACTGTTAATATCCTCTTGAAGTTGTAACCTAGCGTTTAAAGATTTGACATTGATAGCTAAAAGAAAGAGTAGAGGTACTAAATGACTACCCTGGGGAACTCCTGATTTGACAATACAAGTCTTAAAGAGGGATCTTCTAAATTAACTTGATAAGACCTGTTTTGATAAAATCCATGATGATATAATGAGAAAGTTGGTTAAAAGCTTTAGAAAAATCAGTGTAAATACAGTGGAGCTCTTGACCGAGTTCTAGGGTATTTAAACAATTATGGACAAATGTAAGTAGATTAGTAATTGTCGAACGTTCCTGAATAAAAGTATGTTGCTGATTACATATAATATTTTTGCAGTTAAAATTGAAACTTTATCAAAAACAACTTTTTCAAAAAGTTTAAGAATACAGGAAAATTTAGAAATTGTTACTAATGTCAGATTTGTTACTCTTTTCAAAAACTATTGCAGTAAATACCTTCTTCCATATTGTTGGGAATTTACCAGAGCTTAAAGATAGTGTGAATTTGCGAAGAAGGGAGAATGCCATTACTGAATTAAATTTGTTTTAAGGTAATTGAAGGAATTCTATTTGGACCTGAGGAATAATCATCTTTAAATAATGCCAAGTAATATAAGATTTTTTCTTATGGCCTTTGAACATTAATAAGACATTCTCGCAAGTATAGAAGAAAATTCTCATCTATTTCAACAGAAGTGCCAAGTAAAGGTTGCTGAAAGTTTGTACCGTATTATGTATTATGGGTAGCCATCAGATTTCCGTTTTATAGTAACAAATTTCCAGAAGCTTTTCGGGTCAAGCTAAAAATAATTAAACAGAAATTTAAACTCTTTAAAGAGGGTAACATATACTTCATGATCTTCAGCTGACATTCTTTTTTTAAGATTTTTCGTCTTCATGGTTTAATTTCCAACAATGTAAATTAAGTCACAATACCCGAATAGACGTATCAGTGGGTCGATTAAACTACATATAGAATAGAGAAGCCTAATAATAATTTGCAGATGTTGGTCGTCGATTTATGGTTAAATTATAGACCAAACTGAAGATGTACTTACTTACTTAAGGTGGCGCTACAGTCTGGGGCGGCCCTGGGCCTCAACCAACATGCGTCTCCAGCCAGCTCGGTCCCTAGCTAGCTGTCTCCAGTTTCGCACGCCAAGTTGGTTGAGGTACTCTCCCACCTGCGTGCGCCACCTGAGTCGCGGTCTTCCTCTACTGCGCCGTCCCTCGGGATTGGATTCGAAGACCGTTCGGGCTGTAGCGTTGATGTCCATCCGCTCTACATGACCTAGCCATCTAAGCCGTTGGACTTTAATGCTGCTAACTAGGTCAGTGTCGCTGTACAGCCCGTACAGTTCGTCGTTATATCTTCTCCTCCATTCTCCATCTATGCGTACGGGACCAAAAATCACCGGAGAATTTTTCTCTCGAAGCATCATAAGACGCTCTCATCATTCTTTGACAGGGTCCAGGCCTCAGCGCCATAAATGAGAACCGGGATGATGAGTGTCTTATAGATGGTGATTTTACATGCTTGAGAGAGGACTTTACTTCTCAATTGCCTTCTAAGTCCAAAGAAGCAGCGATTTGCAATACTTGGTCTTGCCCTCATTGACCACTAAGACTAAATCCATCTTCTTCGCTTCCGTCGCAATGCTCAAAAACGCTCCACTGACATCACGCTTTGATCTTCCAATTATGTCAATATCATCTGCGTATCCGAGTAATTGGATGGATCTTTGGAAGATTGTGCCTCTAGTGTTGACGGTTGAGTTTTGCACGATTCTTTCTAGAACGATGTTGAAGAAGTCGCATGACAGTGCATCGCCTTGTCTAAAACCTTTTTTGACATCAAATGCATCGGTAAGATCTTTTCCGACCTTGATAGAGCAGCGTGCATTCTCCATCGTCATTCTGCATACGCGGCTTTTAAATCGATAAAGAGATGGTGGGTATCGATTTGAAGCTGGTGGGTTTTTTCCAAGATCTGCCGAAGTGTGAATATTTGGTCGATAGTGGACTTTCCTGGTCTGAAGCCATACTGATAAGGACCAATCAGGTTGTTGACGAACGGGAGAGGATCTTATATGCAATGTTAAGGAGACTGATGCCTCTGTAGTTGGTGCAGTTTAGAGGGTCTAATTTCTTGTGTATCTTTCTTCTTGTGTTCTGCAGCGATGCCTTCAGCCCCAGCAGCTTTGTTTGACTTCAGTTTAGATATAGCTATCTTCACTTCGTCCAGGTCGAGTAGGCGGAATAGTAGATCTGCGTCACCGAGGTTGAGTGGTTCTATCTCCCTTACAGCGGAATTCAGTTCGTCATCGCCGTTATATAATTTAGAGAAGTTATCTTTCCATATACTCAGCATCGACTGAGAAGAGTACGATGTTCCCCTGATCGTATTTACAGGCTTCGGTTCGTGGCTGGTACCCTTGAGAGGTTTTTTTTACCTTTTGGTAAAATTTACGAACCTCATTCCTGTTGTGACATCCCTCTATCTCCTCGATGGCGCGCTTCTTATGTTCTCTTTTTTTCCATCTAAGAAGCCGGTATTCCTCTCTCCTCTTCTGCTCGTAGAGCTCGCGAGCAGATCTAGTCCTTTTGTGCAGCGCCGTTTTGTATGCTTCTTGTTTCGCTGCGTGCGCTTGCCGGCATTCGTCGTCAAACCAGGGGTTTCGCTGTGGTGGCCGTGTGAAACCTAGCACTTCAGAGGCGGCACCTCTGATGGCTGCAAGGCAATGTTGCCACTGGTTTTCAATGCTTAATGCAGACAGCATACGACTTCTACGGAGGTTATTAGAGACTCGATCGGAAAAGGACATGGCAGTCTCTTGCGATTGTAGCCGTCTAACGTCGAATCTTCTCACAATACTTCCTTGTTTTGGCTTGGATAGGGGTATCCGTAGCCGTACCTTGGCTACAACGAGGTAGTGGTCTAATTCAATGTTGGCTCTTTGGAATGTTCGGATATCCTGTATACTGGAGAAGTGTCATGCGGCAATCGCAATGTGGTCAATCTGGTGGAAGGTTGATTGATCAGGATATTTCTATGTCCCCTTGTGGATATTGAGATGTGTGAACTGCGTACTAGCTACCAGAACGTCTCGCCCCGCAGCGAAATCGATCAGCCTGAATCCGTTGTCGGAGATAGTGCCGTGCAGGCTGTATCTCCCGATTATGCCACCAACTATGTCTTCTCTTATTAGCTTGGCATTAAAATCTCCTAAGACAATTTTAATGTCATAGCCAGGACACTGCTCATATGTCTCGTCCAAGAGCTTGAAGAATATGTCTTTGGCGTCTTCATCTATCTCCTCTGTTGGGGTATTTTGTTGGCGATTTTAGCCTTGATGCGTATTGTGGTGATGCGCTCGCTAACACTGTTGAAAATCAAAACTTTTTCCTTGAGTCTAGTTCCAACAACAAATCCACAACCAAAAAGACGCTGTGTTTGTACTCGGTAGCAGTTGCCGTAGTATACATCGCAGTCTTTTAGTTTGCGTCTGCCCAGTCCATCCCATCGCACTTCTTGGATGGCTGTAATATCTGCCTTGCAGCAGTTTAGGGCTTCCGCTAATTGTTCGGCTGCACGTGGTCTGTTAAGGGAACTAACATTCCACGTACATATCCGAAGTTCGTTCTCCTTATTTCGTTTGCGTGGGTTGTCAACAGTGAATCCGTCCGTATCCGGGGCTTGTTGGTGCTTCGAAACTTAAGGTATTTTTACGTGGCCAGGAAGTCACCCCGACGGCACAACCCCCAACCTGGAGGGCCAGATCCTTAGTATAACTCCAAAGAAGGGTAGTCGGATAAACCGCTCCTTACAGGCCTGGGCTCCGAATATGTCGAAGAAGCCCTATAAGGTGTTCACTAAGTAGTTCGACCTTACTGGAACTGTAGACGCCACCGTTGATTCTATCTCTAGAATTCGTACGCTGCCGCCTGGATAAGGAGAGGTGCCTTAGTGGAAACACCTCTCCCCCCTCTCTCGTTTGCTGAAGATGTACGTTGTCAAAACTAGTAAAATAAAAACGAAATAAGAAAAATATCACTCATTGCAGGCCATTTTTTACTTCGAAGATCTCAGAATTGAATTTCGACTTCAAATATCTTTTTAAAAATTAGAGATATCTCCTTCAAGCTAGTTTCAACTTATACAAATATTATTTTAATTTCAAAAATAAGAAAAGAAGTTAAAACATTTGCATCATAATTTGTTTCGGTTTTAAACTAGTTTTACTACAAATTAAGTTCTTAGGGAGTTTAGAGGCTTAAGTTTTTCCAGAGTTTAATTATGCGGTAGCAAAAAACCTTTTTATATACAACTACGCTCTCACTGACATCTAAAATCAATTTTTCTTAATACTTGAAAACCCTTAAAAAATTTCATACTTTTGGTGTGATACTAGTTTAGCAGAAACTCAGTAATATGGCCGTTGAGAAATACAGGCAGTGTGAATATATAAGAATATTCTAAAAAACTTTACATATAAGACAAATTTAAATTTCTTTATCTAGACATTTTCATATCACAAGACCTTATTTGTTTTTTAATTCAACTTTTGGCTCGAACATTTATTTCAAAATCTACATAATTTTGAAAATAATTGGAAATTATCTTAATTTCAGAATAAGCTCTCATTCGTTACCAATCTCACACTTACGGTCTGGTCCAAAAGACGCCACACCTCCATATTATAAATATTTTGACAGAACTAATTTTGTAGGTTCATACTCGAAGGCATATTAAAATTGTCAAGGTTTACTCGTACCTTTATTTGTGTACATTCCCCGTCTTACAACCTTATAGACACCAACAATTCAAAGGTTTGCTATTAACAGACGAAAAAGTCAACCCTCTCTTCATCCAACTAATTTATTTGAAGCTTAACTCTCTCATTAAGCGAATAACCCTCGAAAGTAAGACATCAAAGGATGAACAATTTCATAAGTGACCTCGCTCAACTATATAACTTTTTATTTATGCTTAACGTGTTGTCTACACCCTAGAGCATCATCAGCACTCCAAAAACACCAACAATGAAAATGAAAGCAACAAAAATAGAACTATAAAAGCGTCACTGATTCTCACCTCAATTGTGTCATTCAGGTAAACATCAAGAACTAAGTAATTTTCATCATCATCATCATCTACCTCTACGAGTAGTAAAAATATGTATATAGCTTATAGCTATCATGTGAATATTTTTCTACCCGAGGATAAGCTAAGCCTTACGTTACCTTTATCAAAAGCTTTGGGATTCAATATGTAAAAGATGTGAATAAGGGAAGCATATAAAAACACCAACCCATTTATATACAACACAGAGTGTGGCGCCATTCACAGGATATGTCACATTAAGGTATTAGAGCTTCAAAGATATGTTAGCCTTAGCCTTAGAGCCTGAACAAACACACACACCAACACACACACACACACACAACACACATGCTCAACCATAAAACACTTTAAATGGTACATGCAAATTTACAAACCACACGACATGAGGTGAACAAAAAGGACATTACACCGAACACCAACTATAACTACTGTAGGTACCTTTGCATAAAGGATAGGACAGCAAACCATAAAGCAACGAACAAGCAAAAGACGAAGCCGCCACCGACCGCCATCCACTACCGCGCTTCTAGCTATTTACGGCATTGCTTTCTTTGTGTATAGTGCCAAGCAGGCAGGCAGTAGACAGGACTATGGTTCCAGGGCAAGCACCAAAACTGATGCTGGACAAGAAGGACTAGAAACTTGTATATGAGAACCGGGATATGTTCGTGGATCTACCACACACCGCAAACACAGAAATGAAAAGGGCTAAAAGACTGAAAGAAAAGGTCTGCTAACGAAATATATATTGCAGCTAAATAGAAATAAAAAAAATAAAAATGAATGAACGGCCAAGTAAACGTCCAACAAAAGCACACCATACCTATGTTATATATGAACGCCCCAATGCAGGGAAGAGACAACTCGCGAGAGGAATTTCATTTGAATTTGAATTTCCTTCACAATGGGAATGGACCCACAATCTAGACACGGACAGCACCAGAATTTATATCTTTTGCGAGGTCTTTTTTTATCTTGTGGCTCCTATTTTTTTTTTCTTTTGATACCTAGGCAGATAAAATTCTTTGTGTAAAGGTAAGTTATGGATAAGTAAAAAATACGAGTTCTCGAGTCTTTAGCTTAAAAGAGTCTCTGATGCAACCCATAGTCTATTAACTTTCCATTGGATCTTGTAAAAAACTATTGTTTAGGTAATTGAATTTTTTTTAAAAGATCTCCACAAAATATATTGAAAGATATTTAAAATTGAATTCTGCAGTATAATTTTATTTTATTGACAAAAATCAGCTTTTGATTTAAAATAAACAGACAATTTAAAAAATTCCATACCATTCTACAGAAAACGAAATTTTTGGCAGTATTGGATTTTTCAATAAAAGGTTTCTTTTTGATAACCGAAATTAACGGCAGGTCATATCCTAAAAGTCCTCATAAAGTCTTACATCACTAAATTGGACATTTTTATCTTCCAAAACTGCACGAATTCAATCTTTAATGTCTAAAAAAAGATTGCAGAGCACTTATCCGAAGAAAAAATATTAAATCACAAGTTCTCGGTAGCCAATTTTATTCACCACTTCGAGAAATTATTTGGCTATGCAACTTTATTTTGGTCTGACGCCATCATGGATGTCTGAACTTTCCGAGTAGCTAACATCGAATCGGACCAATAGTTTGTTGTAGCCAAGAGAGCATATCACTTCGGGTTTCCAGACCCTAGGCAAAACAGGGAGATGCTGGGAGAAGGTACAACGTCGAACGACAACAATAGCAAGAGATCGCCACATCCTTTTCCGACCGAGTTACAAGAAATCTCTCTCGAAGTTCTCTGCCGCCAACACAATGTATTGAAAACCAGTGGCAACATTTGCCAAGATGCAATCAGAGAAGCCGCCTCTGATGTGCTGGGTTTCAAACAGTAACAACAAGGAGCCCCTGGTTTGATGAAGAATGTCGGCAAGCAAATGCAGCCAACCAACAGGAACCCAAAATGGACGAGAGCTGCCCATGAGCTCTATGAGCAGAAGGGGCGAGAGGAAGACCGACTTCTCAGAAGGAAGAAGAGAGCATGAGAAGCGTGTGGTCGAAGATGTTGAGGGGTTGAAAAGCAGAAATGAAGTTCTAAAGATTTATGAACAGGTGAAACGAAACGCAGAATACATACACCTGGAACTGAAGGCTGCAAAGGCGAAAGTGGGAACATCATAGTGGAACCGCAATCAATGCTGAGGATGTGGGAAGACCACTTCTGCAGAGTGTATAACGGCAACGACGAACCGAATTTCACTGTAAGGCAGGATGATCCATTCAACTAAGACGACGAAAGCCAACAATCCCGTCCTCCCGACTTAGACGAAGTAAGCATTGCCATATCTAAGCTGAAGTCTAATAAAGCCGCTGCAGCAGGTGGCTTGAATGCCGAGCTCTTTAGAGAAGCCGGAGATAAGTTGGTTGGGTGCATGCACCAACTTATCTTTAAGATATGGTCGGAAGAAAGCAAGTCCGATCCTGAAAAAGGAGACCCTCTAAACTGCACCAACTATAAAGGTATCAGTCTACTTACGAGTAACATCGCTTACAAAATCTTCTCTGCTGTAATATGTTAACATCTAAAGTCCACCGTTAACAAGCTGATAGGTCCATAATCAGTTTGAATTTAGACCAGGAAAGTTCACAGTCGATCAAATATTCTCATTACAATAGATCCCGGAAAAAAACCCAAGAACATCATCTCTTCATCGATTTCAAGGCCGCATATGACAGCATCTAGGGACAAGCTGTATAGAGCAATGTCTAGTTTTGGCATCCCTGCCAAACTCGTCCGTTTGTGCAGGATGACCATGGAGAATTCACACTGCTTCATAAAGGTTGGAAACAACTTAACAGAACCTTTCGATGTCAAAAAAGGTTTTAGACTAGAGGCACTATTTTTCAAAAGTCTGTCCAATTACTAGCATATGCTGCTGACATTGACATAATCGGAAGAGCTCAGTGTGATGTCAATTAAGCTTTTGTAGGTATTGAGGCAGAGGCGGCAAAAATAATTTTAACGGTTAATGTTAAAATAAAGTACATATTGTCGTCAAGAAAGGACTTACAACATAGACATCTTGGTCAAAACGTCACCATGGACAGACGTAACTTTGAGGTAGTCAAGGACTTCGTCTACCTAGGCTTCGCTATGAACGGAGAAAACAACACAACAGAATAACTCTTGCTAAAAGCTATTTCTTTGGGCTAAGAAATAAATTGAGTGGCAAAGCCCTTTCTGGAAGCAGCGTCACTATATACGACCCTCATATTCCCCGTCCTGCTATACGCTTCAGAAGCATGGACTATGACAAAAGCAGATGAAAGCACTTTGGGTCGTTTCGAGAGAAAAGTTCTTCGTGTGATATACGGTCCCGTATGCATCAAAGGGGAGTGGAGGGGAAGATGGAACGACGAGCTGTGCGGGCTGTACAGTAACGTAGACTTAGCCAGGAGTGTAAAAGTCCAACGACTAAGATGACTGGGTTATGTAGAACCTATCGAAACCAATGCTCCGGCCCGAAAAGTCTTCGAATCCACACCCACAGGACAGCGCAGTAGAGGAAGACCGCGAATCAAGTGACGTGCACAAGAGGAAAGTGACCTCACACGTGAAAAGTTGGAGTGCGGAACTGGAGACATCTAGCTGGGGACCGAGCTAGATGGAGAAATTTGTTAGGTGAGGCCCTAGTTCACACAGGACCGTAGCGCTACTCCAGCGAACTTAATCTTTGTCTCTTATTTCGTCTTTCTTATCATTGTAGCCTGTTCCAGGCAGAACTTATGGCTATCAACTAAGTTCTTTCTAACCTCAGATAAAATTTGATTTCGACTACCTACGAGTATGTACGCATATTCTCCAGAAAGTCAAGCTGCCATACAATCATCATCAATAAACTGACTGACAGACTAAAAGTGCGAATCAAAGTAAAGATAGCGGAGCAGTTCAAAATGTACCTTTTTTGTGTACCGGATCATAGAGACATTCCAGGAAATTGCAAAGCTCCTGAACTGGCAAAAAATGGAAAATTTGTACCTCTACCCCATGATACCATAAAGAAAATGGTCTTCAACCAGACAACCATTTGTCGGTCAACACAATAATTTTGTTCAATTGCTTGATACTAAACCGCTGAAGCAGCTTATTTCGGATGTTAGATTGCATATTAGCTCCGTTATAGGAGCCCTTACAGAACACTGCTTATTAAAGCTCCTGTAACCGAGAGGAGACAGTTTCTCACCTTCTACTTTCATGCCCTGTCCTGTCATTAAGACAAAGATTCCTACTTGGAGACTTTTACTTAAATTTTCCTAGTGATCTAAAAAATTCCGAAATCTCTTGTCTCAAACGCTTCATAGTTAAGCTACCTCTAACTGTTTCAAAGACTAAGGTAAAACTATTGGTCTTACTGTGTTTGATTCAACAGCCACCTTAACCTAACGTCATAAATTAACATAGCATCAAAAAACATCATAAGATTCTAGAAGATTACTATCAAATATCAAAACATCACAGCATCAAAAGTGATGACTGCTCAAAAATAGTGCATATATAAAATTATTCCAGAGTCACTGTCATATTTTGTTACCAAGAAAATGGATATTTTTGACAGCATTCAGAATTTTACCAATTTTGCGAGAAAAGATCTCAATTTGTTCCTCTTTGCAATTTCATAAATAAATCAAAGGAGAAATAGAAAATATTCTATTTTTTCCAGTTTTGAAATTTTGTTTTCCCATGTATTGGAGATACTCAACAAAAATTCCTCCAAACCTTCGCGACCAGTTGAAGAACTTTAGTTTCCCTTGAAACTTATTTAATTTTTTCTTTTTGTAATTTCATTTGTCAATCTTTTGTTCTTCGTATCCCTGTCCAAGGTGTTTTTAAAAAAAAAATCCCTCAGCAAAAATCTAACCAAAACACACAAAAAAAAGAAAAACTCTCAAAATCTCGATATAAAGTCACATAGATGTTCTTGTTCAGGTTTGGAGATGAAGTTTTTCTTTTTGTTGTATTTTTGGAAAAATTGGAAAAAAGTCCGATTGCATGTTCGATGGTGTTTTCGTTTATTGCTCGTGAAAGTGGAGCAATTTTCATTTGGAATTTATGTGCCCGAAAGAAGAATCAGAATCAAACACGAACTTTAAAACTGACAGACAAAAACAAAAAGAAAAGAAAAACAGGCCAAAACGAAGCGAAACAAGGGTTGGATGTTGGTAGAGGTCCTTCTTCGCAGGATGACTCTGTTCGATATGATAGACGATATAGGATAGGATGAATTCATAGAATGTATATTATAGCTTCTGCAATCTGCACTATCTACATTTATGCATATAAACGTTATATGGTCAGGGTTGCCATGTCATAAACTAGCTCGAAAGCCATATTTAAAAATATTTGTAAACCGTCAAAATCAAATTCGGAAAAGTAGCTCAAACATAGGCTTTAATAAGAAGTTATTTTTATTTTAACACATAACAGCAATTAGCATAAGTTTAATAATTTTTTGAATAAAACTTTTGTTTTGTAAAATTTATTTATTTGATTTGGGCTTTTTATAGCCCAATCAACATCGAACTGTCATAATCTTTTTTATGTGGTCCATTTTAGAAGAAGATTGCCCAATCTTTAATAAAAAGCCCAACCTGGCAAGCTTGCTTACTATGCGGAATATCATTGTGTTCTATTTGCTTGTCCAATGACCAGTCGGCCTTGGGCTGGCTTCTCTACTCTGTCCTGCTGATGGTCGTTGGGACTGACGATGTGCGATTTGGAAGTATAGAAACGATTCGACCAACATAACATGGAGGAGCGCTCGAAGTGATTGGAGCTTGTATTGTGTAGTGTATATGTAATGTATACATGGACATTTTTGTGCGGGAAATCATTTTTAAGCGGCTTGGCGTATACATCGTGTAGAACTGCGACATGAACAATTTTAGAAAAATGTTCACCATTTTATGTGTCGTCCAAGGAAAGGAGTACTTTTGGTGAATGAGAACACTTTTAACGTTTCTATGGCCTTAAATAAACAACAACAAAAAAACGTCTTTGCTGATTTTGAATGCAGATTTATCAAATAACTATTATTAAAAAATGGATTTGATTTTGAATTGTGTATACGGCGATAATTTGTGTAAATTGAACCTTGAATATCATGGTTACTAACTCTATACGATTTATTGCATATGAGATCAAAAACTAACGTACAACATTAAAGTGTAAGCTGCTTTTTTATTTATTTAAAAGTGTATGAGTTTGAATAACTTTTAAACCAATTATGTATGAAAATGCTTGTGTCAAAATGAACCCATTACAATTTATTTTGGGGGCATTTTTTTGAAAATCCTTTCTTATAATAAAAGACTTTAAAAAAATGTCAAAATTTTCAAATCAAATATTTTGCAACGATATGAATACACCTAAGCTTTCTAAAGGGTGTTTTTTAGCTAATATCTTTTTGGCAACACTGGTTTAAACAGCTGACCCTCGTTTCGTGTTTTGTTTCACTGTCAAACATCGTCAGTTTGGTCTATGAACCATGAATCATCTTAGAAACGAACAACACTTGCAAATTATTGAATCTTAATATCAAAGTGCGTGCTCTGTTAAGAAATTTCATCGCGCGCTCTTTACAGAAAAACCGTGTTCATCGACGAAGCTCATTTTTGGCTCAATGGAAACGTAAATAGGCAGAATTGTCGATTTTGCAGTGAATATCACACAGAAACATTACAAAAGCTACCAATGCATCCAGAAAAAGTCACAGTTTGGTGCGATTTATGGCTGGTGGCATCATTGGACCGTACTTCTTCAAAGGTGATGCGAATCGTAACATAACTGTGAATGGTGAGCGCTATCGTGTGATAATATCCAACTTTTTTTGCCCAAAATGTCTTGCATAATTTGTGGTTTCAAAAAGATGGTGCCACATGCCACACAGCACTCTCAACAATGAACTTATTGAGAGGCGAGTTCGGTGAAAATTTTATTTCACTTTCGCGACCGGTCAATTGGCCGCCTTGATTGTGCGAGTTAACGCCTTTAGACTATCTTTTGTGGGGCTAAGTTAAAACTCATGTTTTTAAAGACAAGCAAGCCCGCTTCAATTTACGCATTGAAAGACAACATTGAAGCATTTATTCGTGAGGTACGGGCCAAAATGTTAAAAAAAATATAACAAAATCGGCCTAAGCGGATGGACCTTTTGAGGCGCAGTCAAGGTCAACATTTGCATGAAATAATCTTGAAACATTAAATTATATGTACCGTACTATCGATTCAAATATATATTTCATGAATTTTTCTGAATTTTATGTGTTTTTCCTAACTTTCTCATAGCTTTTATAAAATCAACCTTTATTTCAAAAACTCAATATCAACAAAAATGCAAAAATATCAAAAATACTTTCGAATTAAGAGAAAGAATAGAGAATGAAAAATGTAAGCAGTTACCAAATCAAATTTTGGAACTTATTAAGGTCAGAAACTTGCAATACTTAAAGCAGAAAAACAATGTGAATTACCTTTGAGCTATGGACTTTTAAGTTTGCTCAGCAGCATAAATACAATTTATGAAAAAAGTAATTAAAAAAAAAAAACAAATTTTATAGTTTGTTGTGTATAACTATATTTGTTTGTGTGAGAAGTTTAGATTCAGACAATTCCACAGGACATCTCATCAGATAAAGCGAATTTAAAACTATGTTGCTAATACTAGGGTTGTAGGGCAGTCAACTTCAACTTCCCAGAATGGTAGGTATATTCCAGTTCATGTTGGCTGTGGTATTTCCGATTTATTCTGTTTTGATTTTAGTGTTCCTCAGGGTTCAGTCCTTGGGCTATCTTTATACAATACATGTACGTGAGATTTTCCAAATCTTCCACATTGTGAATCATCAATTTTTGCTGATGACACAGCGTAAATTTCATTGCAACATTGAGAAAAATATTAATAATAGAAAGGTCATCGTTGTCCAACAAATAATTGAGAAAACTGCGGAAAAGCTCGGTCCAGAATCGATTTTTAAGTGATTGCCGTCATTTAAGAGCTTTGAAAATTCAGCTTCACGGTCCCGTAATAGGTGGTTGCTCCCCATTCCTTTAACCAGCCTACTTTGCTGTACCGTTGTTCAAAATGGATTTATTAATTTCTTAAAACATGGAAACAGCAGCTATATCTATCAGGTCCGTCCAAATTAATGTTTTTTCATCGGAAAAGATGACGGTATGCCCAGCTCGATTCCCCTAACTACGATTTGTTGCAAAATTTAAGCGTTGGCTCTTGCGTGGTTTTTTCATCATTTTTTTGGTGTCGTATGGTGGTTTGCCTTCTGTATAACCAAACAAAAGTCGATCTTATAGCAATTACCCCAGATTCTGCATTGATTTTACCAATGAAAAGACTTGAATTTGAAGGAGCTATCACTATAGCCCGCTTTTTCTGAAATGATGTTGCTTTCTTGATTCTTTCTTTGTGGTTTTTTTCAATACCTCTCTGGGACCTTGAGGTAATTGTATACAAAATTTGAACTTCTTCTAATGTGTCTGGCTATAAAACGGATGGTTTTGGCGAGATCCCTTTTATCTCGAATTTGGTCTATTTGCACCTTGGTTAGACTCTTAAACCTCTTACCCATACTTCTTGATTCTATTAAATTAATACTCAAAGTAAGCTCCCAAACAATACGAGTATCCTTTTATATGATTTAAAACACGCTTAAAGCAACAGAGCAAAAATAAAAAACAGCGTACATACGCCTACAGATCAATCTACCCTCGACCAGATTGCGAAAGAAGTTAGACATGCTTCCAGCATCATGGAAGTCTGAACTTTCAGTGAACCAAACATCGCCAGAGATCGCCAAATCCTTCTCCGACCAATTTACAAGTATCTTCGAACCTGAGGCTGCAAAGACGAAAATGAAAACATAATAGTGGAACCGCAGTCAACGGTAAGGAATGACCACTTCTGCAGACTTTATAACGGTGACGACGAATCGAATTCCGCTGTCAGGCAGGATGATCCATTCAACATAGAAGACGAAAGCTAACAATCCCATCTTCCCGACTTAGACTAAGTAAAGATTGCCATATCTAAGCTGAAGTCTACGAATGCCGCTGAAGCAGATGGTTTGAATGCTGAGCTTTTCAAAGCAGCTGGAGTTAAGTTGGTTAGGAGCATGAACCAACTTATCTGTAAGATATGGTCAACAGAAAATATGCCCGATGAATGGAAACTTAGTGTTGTTTGCTTAATACAATTGTTTGCCCACAGTCAATCAAATATTCACATTACGGCAGATCCTGGAAAAGAGTCAAGAACATCAAATCGACACCCACAATTTTAGTATCGATTTCAACGCCGCATGTGACAGAATCTATAGAGACTAGTTGTATAGAACCATATCTAGTTTTGGAATCCCTGCCAAACTCGTCCGTTCGGCAGGATGACCATGGAGAATTCACGCTGCTCCATAAAGGTTGGAAACAACTTAGCAGAACTTTTCGATGTCAAATAAGGTTTTAATCAAGGTGATGCGTAGTTATGCTATTTTTTTAACATCGTACTTACGTATTGCAGAACTCACACGTCAACACTAAAATCTGTCCAATTACTAGCATATTCTGATGAAATTGACATAATCGGAAGAACTCAGCGTGATGTCAATGGAGCTTTTGTGAGTATTGAGGCAGTGGCGGCAAAAATGTTTTTGGCGGTTAGTGAGGACAAAACAAAGCACATGTTGGGCCTACAACACCGAATTCTTGGTAAAAACGTCACCATCGACAGATGTAACTTTGAGGTAGTCAAGGACTTAGTCTACCTAGGCTCCGCTATAAACACAGAAAACAACACCAGACGTGAGATCAAACAAACAATAACTCTTGCTAACCGTTGTTTCTGTGGGCTAAGAAAGCAATTAAGTGGTAAAGTTCTCTCTCAAGTCACCAAAGTGTCGCAATATAAGACCCTCGTTATATCCGTCCTGCTATACGGTGCAGAAGCATGGACTATGACAAAAGCGAAGAGAGCACCTTGGGCCGTTTCGAAAAACAAGTTCTTCGTGTGATCTACGGTCCCGTATGCATAGAAGGGGAGTGGATGAGAAGATGGATGTACAACGACGGAGACTTTCCTAGAAGGGTTATAGTCCAACGACTAAGTTGGCTGGGTCACGTAGAACGTATAGAAAAGAAACCAATGCTCCGGCTCGGAAAGTCTTCGAATCCACACCCACAAGACAGCGCAGTTGATTAAAAACGCGGATCAGGTGGCGCTCACAAGTGGAAAGGGACCCCACCTAACTTGGAGCTCGAAACTGGAGATATCTAGCTAGGGACCGAGCTAGATCGAGAAGTCTGTTGGGTGAGACCCTAGTTTACACACTACTTTAGCCCCACATGTTTTACTCTAGTTTCTAAACAGGATAGGAAAAATCTAGTTATCACATCTGATATTAATCTCAAAAACTATCTTTCAAATGTATCTATTATCCAACATTTCAAACGCTTTCAACTAACTACTCCAACTTACAACGCATCGATTTACCTTTTTTTTAAGTTCAAGCTGATTCTTATTTACTTTATACTCCTTTAAATACAAATTTAATATCGATATTATTTCCACTTTAATATCTCAAAACAATAAGGATCAATTTGAAGTATGTTTGTATCATAAAGTTGAGGAGTATCCAAATCGATTATGTATCCCTTCCTTTCATAAAAAAAAGAAAACAAATTTGCTTCATCCTACTTTTTCATAGGCACAATAAAACCAAAGCCAAATGAATGAATAAAACAAAGTTAATATAAAAATAGAAAAATAAAACTCAAACCCGGACAGACGACAAACTGTAGATATGAATGGACATTGGTCACTGATGGTTGTTATCATTTATTTATTTTACTCTTGTCTTAAAATCTCATATAGGAACTTCCAGATTTAATCCCATTTCAAGGGATATCAAAGATTTACTATTGCCACCATCATAGAATTGTCTTAGACAGGGTTGAAATTCACAAAATTTACGCCTTATAGAAAATCAAATGACTTTTTATAATCAGATATTTCAAGAATGTAGCTACATATCAAACGAAGCAAAAGATTCTTGAAACTTTAAACAAAGAATTCTTGAAAATGTCGGAACTTTCAAGGTTTAAAAATGTGTCAAGTCTGGGCCAGATACAACCTTACTCCATATTCTATATTCCAAGTTCTCTATGTACTTTATTAAAAATTATATGTTTTGTATCCTATATTCCATTTCAATACCTGCCAAGTGATTAAATTTAGTCAGTTTAGATAAGGCTCTTAGCCCCAAACTTAACTATTTAGCTATCAATTCCGCCCATGTTCACTTCAAAATGTGTTGCTTAGGGTGATTTTAACTTAAACAACAAGGAAACGATAAAGGAAGTATTTTCTATTTGAATAGTTATTTTTAGCTTCAGACTTATCGTATCCAATTTTTGAGGAAAAGGCTGAAAAAAGGCACACATCCGATATCTCTTGTCATCCGGAAATAATAAAATGAAACAAAAACCTCTTGAAAACTGTACTCTACTCTACACACGCTCACACACACACAAACAAAGATACATACGGATAAAGATCAATAAAGCTAAAAAAAGAGGAAACTAAAGAAGAACCATAAAAACTCTTCGGATGGTAAATATAATTCAAAATTGAATCGCCTCTATGATTTTATCCTTTCGCTCGAATGCTGCACCTCCACCTACACCTCCACCACCCCCCGCCCGTTGGGGCCACTTTGATAGTGTTTGTATTATTCAATTACTTGAAATTGTCTTGGAATCATTTTTATTTTATTTTTTTTTCAAATTTTCGAAGATTTCATCTCTCACAGGACCTTCTCTGGTTCGGAAAATCAAAATCCGACAATGCAAATTAAACATTTATGCTCCAATATTTTTTGAGAATATAAAGAAAAGTCCTTCTTCTCCTATTCAACTTTAGAAGAAATAGAAAAAAAGTTAGAAGACCACGACAACGATGATGCCGATGCCGATTCCAAGGACTATAGGACGACAATGACGGGTGTGAACACCATATAGAGAGTTAGGGAGCGAGAAAGAGAAGCAACGAATATTGAAAATGGAAATAGAATTGAGGTTCATTCGTTCTATATGTCCATGTCGATCCATGATAGTCTTCAAAACTTTTTATTATAATTTTATAATGCGGATAGAATTTTCAATAGAAATGGTCGGTCATCTATAGGAAATAAAGGAATTCCTTCATTCTGCATTCAAGTAGGTACTTATTCCTTTTGTATTCTGGTGCTCTTTGTGTGTCCTGTGTGTACTCTATATATGCCTTTACTCTACTATGCTGTGCATCTCGGTAAGAGGGAATCGCCTAACCAGGCGATTGGACACGATTCCCTTGTCGGTTTATGGTTGACTAGATTTATTTTCAATCGTTAGCGTTGTAACCGCTGCGTTGTTGATAGTCTACATGTGTGACCAGTGGTGTCCCTTTTGGTATACCTACAACTTAAACTACTGATGGTGGTGTTTGTAGTCTTTTTTTTTGTTTAATATACCTTAACTTTTATAATGTGGAAGTAAAATGGTTTTAAGGACTTACAAATATTAATGAATTTAATTATAATCATAACAATACTATGTTACTTTAAAGTTCGTTCGACTAATTATAAAATGGTTTAGAAAATGGAACAAACTTAATTACTACTTAAAAATGACGGGAGTATCTGTGCTTTAGCATTGGATTTTATCTACTGACAAACTATTAGCAAGTCTAACCTCAAAACTGTAAGCTGTCACACAGCTTGACAGTTAAGTAAGTATTTTAATTCAATTTTATTTATTTTGGTTAGGTAAAGTTTCCAAAGACCATTTGTTCTCTGATCACAGACACATCCGATTTAACATCAATGTTGAAGGAATCCCAAGTCTTTTGAATTTTCGAAATCATAGGAAAACTAATTAGACCATATTTAATGAGGACACTTTAGACCTCCTTCTACCACTGGCGAACATTATAGTTAAGTAAAGGACCTTACCTCAGGTTTGAAGAAATGGATATAGATTGTCTGTCTAATTAAACACAGGATGGAAAAATGAAAACTCATTGGTGGCCTTAAGGCTTAACTCGCTCAAAATAAAAAGTAGAGAACTCTTCAATCGAGCTAACGATACAATTTAAGCTTCAAAGTAAGATTCTGTTAAGGAATCTTTATGAAACTAAACGATCTTCATCGCAAACCTTTTGTAGTAAGATTTTTCAACAAGTCTAACGATGCCCAACTGTCCTAAAGTGCAGATGGCTTCTGAACAAATTCTAGCGAAGAATCACTCAACTATAGCAACTGGATACCCACTTTTCTAGTAGCTCCTAAAAACATAACTAGTTTCAATCAAATACCGATAAGGTATAATCACAAGGGACAAGCTACGATGGGACGGTAATAGCCTCAAACCATACAAATCAACTGTAGCACTCTATTAGTAAATGTGGCCTATAACCTCTTATTACGAATTGGTTATACACATCGGTTGTCAGAGCAGTTCTATTAAACGATGTATCAATATGGTGGACTGCTTTGGACAAAAGTGTTAACCACGAAAAAACTAAGGAAATTCCAATGTTCAGCTTGACTATTTTCAAGTTGATCGCTTAGTACGACCACATCTGTGGAACTAGACAACTTACTATATCTGAAACCTATAGATATACTAAGCAACTAAATAGATGCAAGCTTTGCTGTACGTTTCTGAGCTTCATTACAGAAGACTAATACCAGTGTTGACCACATCGCTATTTTTATTTGTTTAAAGTCAACTCTAAAACACAAGCGCACACTTAAGGGGATATTACTACCTTTATTATGCAAAGACACGGTTGAGAGCACTATTAAAGTGAGAGAGAGCTTGAAAGGAGTAGTGGGTGCACATTTGTTTTAAATTCCTGAATATTGCAATGGCTCGGAAAGACGGAGTGTGGCAAGGCATTCCACATTCGCTTAGTACGTCTAAAGAACGAATTTCTGTACTTGACAGTACGACCGAAGTTGGGCCTTCGTATATACCCTCGAAGTATACCTTCGAATACTGATGAGAATTCCAGAAGCGCGAGTATTACGTTTGAACTGTTTAGGTGGAGGAATGCAGCTTGCTATTTCTCTAGAGCATGAACCGTTAAAATAACGGTAAAAGAGGGTAAGACAAGAAACTTTACGACGATGTTCGAGTGACGTAAATGATCCTATGATGGTATTATTACCAATAAATCTAAATGCCGTACGTTCAAAATTGTCCAAGAGGTAAGTTGCAGGAGCACCAGCCCAGATATGAGAATTATACTCAAGCTTTGGATGTATATAAGTCTTGTAGATAACAGCCAGATCAGAGGTGGAGAAAAATTTCTTGCATCGCCTTAGAAAACCCAAACATCTTGCAGCATTTTTGGCGACATCGCCTATGCGATAGTTCCACAAAAGGTGGTTGGTGATACACATACCGAGAATATCAAGATGTTCATTCTCCTCAATGCAAGTGTCATCCATGGATAATGTCAAGGGGGATATATCTCAAGTTAACGATACAAGACAGCATTGGGTTTTCGAAGCATTAAATTCCACGCGGTTTTTATTCTCCATTGTACAATGCTGTTTAGGTCGGAATTTGATGAACTTAACATAATTTGTCGTTGCAGTTCCACATTCGAAGAAGAGGAATTTGAGTCTGAAAACGAATATGAAAAGCTACCAGTGCTATCGTCAGCGAAAAACTGTATTAGATTAGAAGTTGGAGACAGGTCATTAATAAAAATGAGAAAGATTGTTGAAGATACTCAATCTTAAAAATACAGTTCGATAGGAACTTTCAGATTTCTATACCTTCCAGATGTTTCAGGGAGAAAGGGACATTTTTGGAAGATAAGTCAATTCACTTTTAATAGATCAAAAATTATTACGGGGTTGTTGAAAAAGTCGAGTCTTGTCCTGGCTTAAATAAAAAGTGATATCAACATCTCATATATGGAATTTCAAAGATTGCAGGCCGCCATTAATCTGGACTACTGTCTCTACAAAATGTACATCAGGCCATTGCTGTCGATCATCATTTAACAACCACCTTTGTTGGGTGCCCGGCCATACAGACATTCCAGAAGATTGTAAGAGGACCTCATCAATAATGGAACAGCATTACTTTTTCTACAACGTTTGGCTAATGATAGCATACAATTTAGTACGAAAAACATCTGGCCCTAGTTTCAAAGCGTTTCAAGGTGATTGATATCTCGAAATAGATTACATATGAATTCGATAATTGGTGCTTTAACCAGACAATGTCTAATATATATGGCGTATTCTCAAATGACGTTTGCAGATGTTGTATGAATAAGGAAGACGAGGAAACAGTTCTTCGCCTTCTGTGTACCTGTCCTGCTATAGCTCACAAAGGTAAGACGTACTTTCTTCTATAACGATCTCAGACACACGTTTCGTAAAGAACTCAAATTGGTTTCATTATAATCAGAAGAAGGTCTGCCACAAAATTCATATGGTATCACAATGGGTTTGAAGCTCTAATGAAAGTCTCTTAATTTGGATCTATATTAGTAACAAAAGTGTTTCTTTTTATGTGTTACTCATTTTAGATCGACGTGATGACAAATCGGAAGTTTCGTTTTGAATTATGTATAGCAGTCAAGAGTTCAGTTTTTAATCAAAATGGAGGTTGAAAGACTTGGGCTTTTTCTTTGCAATTTCAAAGACCTTTATCTTTTTTGACAAAATCATGAATATCAAGAAAGGAAAGGCCATCATTTTAAATACATTAGTTTCGCTGCAGCAGATATCTAACCCGTCAAAACTGTATACTATTGAACTATATTTAATAATAAATGTTTTAAATTCTGGACATATTCACAAATTTGACAATATAATTATGAGTTTGACGAATTTTCAATGTACTTAGTCTTAAAAAAAATATTCCTAAATTCAAATTTAGAATTCACAATTTAAGGACCTTCTAAGATCCCTCAAGGCCTTTGACAAATTGAGGTTATGCAAAAGTCATGGTTGGCTACAATTGATGATTTAAAATAGTTTCGAAGATCAAATGACAACAATTGTTTAGAAACGAAGTTTCCAACACTTTACTTAAAGGTTTTTTATGTAACTTATAATGACGAAACAGACAGCACTGATGCACTTAATAGTGATGACTATTCTCGATGCACAAAGGAATATAAACATATCCTTTTTTTCTAAACAAAATAAAAGTTTACTCCATGTATGTCACTTATCGACTGACGTTCTATTTTAAGGACAATTCAAGGTACAAACGACAACCCAACTATATCCTTATAGCTACATACTATATTTTCGTCTAAGCCGGCCATCGTCGAAGTCGGTCGGTCGAAGGGAAATTTATTATAAAAATAATGTACCGACACAGATGAAAAGATTGAACGAACAATTGAGATTTCAAGTGGAGATACAAATAAATATTATATCCTTAGGTGTATTTTTGTGTTTTTTTTTTTCGTTTGTGTATTGGTTTTTCTATGAATCTGTGTACCTCTTTAACTCTTTGTTATGCAGGTTAGAGTGGAGAGTTTTATATTTGTCTTATAAAGTTAGGATGTATCTAGATTGTTGGCAATAAAACTTTATATAAATACAAAAAAAAAAATAACAGTGACCATAATCTTTATTGTATGTGAATAGTTTTGTTGAAGGATACTATCTTGTAGCTTTATTTTGGAATGGTAGTATGCAGATGAATGTTTAAGAAAGCTACCGAGACTTTTATTTGAATCCATTCCTATACAATATATGTACATAGACCAGAGTCAATTTTTGTGGGCTTATTTTAACTTTAAAAATTTATAGGAACTACTGAGATTTTCTTAACTTGTCAGAAGTTTATCAAAGGATACAAATGATGCATAATTCACAAGAAACAAGAAAAAAAACAACACTTATATTTTATCAGTTCATACTTTTATAATTTGTTAAAATGATTTGGTTTAAAATTGCAATAAAATAAATTAAAGTTAGGCTTTACGATACTTTAGCAAATTTTAAATTTTAACAACGTAAACAGAATGTGAGATATTTGTTATGTGAAAACCCTCACTTTGGTCAAGAAACACAAATTTCGTTCACTTCCTTAAAAGTCTCCTTAAATTGAACTTGATTTTAATGGATTAAAGGAAAGCATGGCAGTTTTATTCAAATCATTTTAAAACTATAGTATTTTTTTTTTTGAAAAATGTTGTGGTAACATTCTAGATCATTGTTATACACGAGTAATACAACTTTTGAATGCTATACAAGGTATCGCTTAGTTCTTTAAATTTACTGAAACGCAAACAAAAATCCTGAGTAGGGAAATCTGGGTCTTGTTCGATATTAGTGATTTATGACTCTTTTTAAAGTGTTTAAAAAATGTCAAATTGAACTGTCTAAAATTTAATTGTAAATCATTTCGTTACAAATGAATCATCATTGATGCATTTCTATACCAGGAGACCGTACAAACAGTTTTTCTAATAGAAAAAATTTGTCCAAACAAAATGCTGGTCAATTTTGTTGACTAAATGTTATCGACAATTTTTCCCCAAAACTACCAATTGTACGCAAACATACTCCGAAAGTGTTATAACTTCGTTGAAAATTGATTCTATCTGTTGTTATTTTCCATCCTTAGAGGCTTTGATAAAACCTAAGGGACTGTGCCCTGCAAAGTTATCGAGTTCTTAACGATTATCAAAGAAGTATTTTTCTAAAACAAGTATTTTGGGTTTACAATGCTGGCTAATGGCATAGAAAGTCATTTTACCCTTTAGATATGTCGTCATTAATAAGCCGCATTTTCTTCGTGTGAAGTTGTGGTCAGTTAATATGTTCACAATTAATATTAGAGATTTTTTGTTAAATTTCATAATTTCATTAAGTCTCTCATTCCCAAACACATCACCAAGAACCGTAAATTCTGGGCGATAATTCATTGCTGGTTGGCTAGAAATGAAAATGGTGATATCAGCCTGTGATAGTGCTATCATTGAGACCTGTTTGGGGTGTTTGCTACTACTAATACCTAGGCTTGTAAGACACTGCTTTGATCGGTTAATTTGAAGGAGTAAGCGATATCTATTGTTTCAGAAAAGAAACATGAACCTACCTGAGCTTCTTGTATCGAGCAGTCAGTTAATGTCGACTCATTTACGTGCGGTACATTGGTCAGCCTTTAAGGTCTATTAGTAAAGGTAGTTGGTAAGGATTTATTGAGGTTCCGACATGTTTCTTAAGGAGTCTTTGCTCACAATGTTCCCTAAGTATTCCTGTAAAATCCGTGCATGTCCTATTTGGCCATTTTTCCAGTAACAGGTTTGGCTGAGCCATAATTGCCGTGTGCAGTGGTTTTTGTAGATAGAGGTCTAGAGTTAAGAAATTGCATCCAATCCCTCAGTTGGGGTGTTCCTCATTGCCCTCGTTGACATATATATGCCTTTTTTGTATATTTTAAAGCTTTTTAAAGATCTTTCCATCATACTTTGTTACCATAAGTGTCCACTTGCTTGATTATTGCAGTGCACAATATTATATTAAGATTTGGTCTCCAGTTTCTTCTGAAAATCTTATTACATGAGTAGTATGCGTTCTGAGCGTTTTTGGATCTCTCTAGCGCATATTTGGGCCAGCTCAGCTTTTCATCCAAAATTACTTCTAGATAATTGTCTCGATCTGATATTTTGATTGGGGATCTACTGATTCTATTTATTTATTTTTTTATTTATTTATTTATTTATTTCATCTACAAGCTTAAAGCTTAACAGATTACATTTCAGTTAAAAATAAATATTATAAATGTACTTAACAATAAATAACAAATACTTAATATCTTAAGAATAAATAGTATAATACATTCTTAAATTTTTCTCTGGAGAGATATAAGTCAACAGAATCATAAATTTTATTGAACTCTCTAATTGACCTTGAAATTGGTTCGTTACTTCCGTAGTTCGTTCTATGTCTGGTCTCAAAAAGAAGAGATCTTTCCCTCAATGGCCTCGTTGGAGCATATATGCACATAAATGAGAGTAATTCTGGACATCTTATGTGGCAGCAAAGAATATCCCGCACAAAAACAATATCGTGAGTTGTTCTTCTGGCTCTCAGAGATTGCAATCCTAAAAAGCTTTGCCTAGCTTGGGAACAAGGATAGAAATTCCAACGCATTTTGTAAAATACATATCTTGTAAAGCGATTCTGAACTCTCTGTATTCTATCAGATAAATTTTGTTGACAAGGATTCCAGATAACATCCGCGTATTCCAGATTTGGCCTGACCAGGGAAGTATATAATGATACAAGGGTATATGGGTCGGAAAAATCAACGGAATTCCTTTTAATGAGCCCTACCATAGAGTTAGCTTTAGCAACAATCGCATCAACATGAAGAGAGAATGAAAATTTAGAATCAAAAAGAACCCCCAATTCTTCACTTTTAATGTTCTCTGAAGAGGCTTGGAATCAAGAGAATAGGTAAACTCATAAGTAAGAATTTTTCGAGAGATGGAAATTATGAAGCACTTTTTTATATTTAGATTTAAACCGTTTAAGTTACACCAGTGTGATAAATTATCCAGATCCTTTTGCAGCTTGAGACAGTCATCTGCACAAGTTACTTTTGAAAATAATTTGAGATCATCAGCATATATAAGACATTTGCTGAAGTTAACATAGTTGACAATATCATCAATGAATAATATAAATAACAATGGGCCAAGGTGACTACCCTGAGGAACACCAGACGTACACTTGATTGATCTTGAAGTATATTCCTGAATCTTTACTTTTTGAACCCTGCCAGTTAGAAATGAAGAAATCCATTTCAGTAAGACTGAATGGATTCCAAAAGCATCTAGTTTAAGCAGCAGTATGCTGTGGTTTACCGAATCAAAAGCTTTGCTGAAATCAGTATATATAGCATCAACTTGAGCTCTAATTTCGATAGCATCAACAACAAACGATGAGAAACATGTCAAGTTTGTTATAGTTGAACTTCCCGAAAGAAACCCATGTTGAGCACTATTTATATGTTCTTTCACAAGAAAATCAAGTTTGTTTTTGATTAAACTTTCAAAAAGCTTCGGAATTGCGGACAACTTGCAAATCCCCCTATAGTTTTCAATATTATTTTTAGAACCCGATTTAAAAATGGGGATTAGGAAAGAAGATTTCCATTCATCTAAAAATATCCCAGATGACAAAGAGAGTTCAAAAATTGTAAGCAACGGTGCACAAAGAGACTTAGAACATCTTTTTAATATTAAGGCAGGGATGCCATCAACACCTGGATTCGAATTTGGCTTAAGAGAGTTAAGTGCGCTTAAAACATCAGAGTATTCCAAATGTATAGATCCAATATCAACCTTAGGGCCGTTCCGAGGAGGTTGAGGAAAGTTTGGATTGACATTAGAATACACCGATTCAAAAAACTGAGCAAAAAGCTCCAGAGTTTTGTGAACATCAGTAGATTCATCGCTATTGAAATTCATAGAATTTGGGATTCCAAGAGATTTTCGCTTAGAGTTTATAAACGACCAGAAACGTTTAGGATCGCTCTTTAAATCAAGCTCCAGATTCAAGATATAATTTCTGTGTGAGAATTTACTAAGCACCATAAAATCTTTACGAAATTTACAGAAACTAATTTTGTCGTCCGTACTATTTGATTTTTTAAAATTGGCGAAAGATTTATTTTTTAGATTTTTAAGATGAGCTAATTTTTTGTTATACCAAGGGGGTTTGGATCCATTCTTTTTGGTTCTACAAGGCACAAATAAATAAAAAGCATTAGTTAAGATGCACAAGAAATGATTAAAAGTATTCATCAAGTTTAAATTAAGAAACTCGGTATTTCAGTCAACATTTTCAAGGTAATTATTGAGTCCAATGAAATAGGTTTTTGAAAAATTAAATGAATTGACATTGTGATCTACTTTTCTTAAATAACTGTAAAATTGTAATTCAATATATAGTTCTTTATGATGTATCGAATTGTTTAACAATGATAAAGGAACTATTTGATTAACTGATGCCTTAAATTCATCATGATGAATAAATACTAAATCTAAAATTTTGAATAAATCATTAACAATTCTATTTACTTGATATAAATTGAGAGCATACAGGTGATCAATAAAGGAAATTTCAATATCTCTTTTTAAATTACTAGGTATAAGCATACTATCCGCAACAGAGTACGACCAATTTACATCTCCTAAATTAAAATCGCCAATTACACACATTTTTTGCAAGTTGTTACTTAAGTTATTCACATAATCAATATTTGCCAAGTGCTTTTCGTAAATTTCAATACTACTTTTGGGCGGAATATAACTAATTATAAAATACATAAAAATACCTGGGTCAAGATTAATTGAAAAACAAATTTGTTCAACATCTGTGATGGGGAGAGTCACTATTTTGCACGATATACAAGAGCGAACAGCAGCTATTACACCACCTCCACGATCCTCTGCAGAGTTACAGCGGTCCTTTCGGAAGACCATATATGAGTTGTCAAATATCTCTGTGTCTAGGATTCCGCTCCATAGCCATGTTTCAACAATAATAATGATGTCATAATCAACATGACTTGACGCAAGAAATAAAGCAGGCACTTTTGTTCGAATTCCACTGGCATTGTGATAATAAATCTTCAAAGAATTAGTATTTGCAGCATTTGATGGAGAAGCTTGACTTAGTGGATAGCTCTTTGATTCTAAATCCCTGACAGGTTTTTTGGAATGAAATCAAATTCACGAATCTTAATTCCATATTGCCAAAAAGAAGAACTGAACACAGATTGTACATATTCTACAGGAATTCCAATTTTAAATGAAATGAATTTAAGATTTTCTTCATTTCCTTTCTTTATAAGCTTGAAGCATTTAAAAACGGATTCATTCACATTCAAGTTGGTCGATAAGTATTTAGTTATAGATTCAGTCGTCGTGGACGGCGTAAATTTTGACAAGTGAAACCATTTCAAATTGTTGTAGACAACAAATTCCGTATTTTGTACGCTTGTGCCCGAAATAACTTTTTTCGTTTTACGGACACCTTTTGTAGCAGCAAGTCTACTTCCAGAGGCAAGATTAGATGGTAAAGTTGAATTTGTATTAGCAGCAGCAGCGGCAGTAAAACCACCATTAACAGCATCAGCAAAAGATATGACATCTGCGGCATCTTTAGAATTAACATGCGCATTAACGGTATGCACAACAGCAACAGAATAATCAGCAACAGCAACAGCAGCATCGGGAACCAAAGCATCATCAGCAGCAACACGATCGGCAACCGCAACAGCAGCATCAGGAACCACAGCAACAACATCATCAGCAATATTAGCAACAGCAGCAGAACCACCATCAAAAACATCAGCAAACGATAGAACACCTGCGGCACCTTTAGAATTAACATGCGCATCAACGGCATGCACCTCAGCCTCAGAAACGAAAACAACACAATCGGTATCATCATGAGAAACAACAATAACACCATCGGCAGCATCATTGTTGTTAGTAGCATGAACAGCAACTGCATTAACGTTATCACCCATAAGCATATTAATTTTCTTCTTCTTAATGATGGATTCATTATTACGAGTATTAAGATTTGGAAACGTTGATGACAACCGAGCATTGTTTGCATTTTTTGTATTAGATGTGCTCGCCGCAGCAATACCAAAGCGAGAGTTGGCGGGAGAGCTTTTGTTGTTTGAAGACGAAAGACGAGATAAAGAAGATGATGAAGCAGTATTCTTGTTGACTTTTTTTTCAGTTTTATGCTTTGGAGCTTCATCCACCCTAGGCTTACGTTGAATTCGAGTAGTACTGCGAATGTTCCGGCTGGCATTTAGGTTAGCATTTGGATCAATGCATTGGGATTGGGAGTCCAAAGGTTGAACATATTTACTGAACACACTTAAACTCTCTTGCAAGAGTGCAAAGAGATCATTTATTTTTTGTATGCACAAGTCAATTCGACTATTTACACATTTATCGCACTTATAAAAAATGCAGTCTGTATCTATGATTGATTGTATCAGTTCACTAGATAAAACACAACATTCACTATGTGATTGTAAGCCGCATATCCCACACGATAGGTACATTTTCGTAGTTATGGGATTTAGGCATTTATAACACACAGAGCACATTGTTAAGCAAGTGACCCGATCTGTCGAGTGCAAGTCGAAAAAGTCTACTGATTCTAGTAATTTCGTTGTCTGGGATTTTGGTTCTAATTGTAAAAAGTATACTACAATCTGTCTTAATGTTTTTAATCGACAAGCCACAGCTTTTTGTACAGGTGCAGATTCTATAGTTAAGGCTTTGTTCAGTTTTTTGCTTATAGTGATTAGGAATTTTCATGTTGCCAGTAGAGCTACGTTATCGACACAGGCAAATACTTTGACTTCCTTAAATTCAAGATTGGCAAGGATTTCGTTCATGACGAGAATCCAAAGAAGTGGTGAGAGTACCCATCTTGGAAGTGTTCCTCTAGATGATTTTACTGTAATCTCCGTACCGTCTAGTTCATTGCTGATCTGACTTTGTTTTAACATACACATAATCCAGTTTTCGATAATCTGTTCTATTTCGAGACCTGGGAAAGCTTTTTTATATGCACTATTTTACACGTTGTTAAAGCCTCTTCAAATGTCTAACAATATGGCTTGAGATTTCTCCAGATGTGAATACTTTACAGTCTCCCTAAGGTTTTAAGAAGAAACTTATGGGTCTGTAGTTTTTTCCATTAGTGTGGGCAGATTTATCAGCTTTTGGAATAAAAACCACTCTGACCTAAAGTCACAACTTTCAAAAAAAAACTCTATTTAATACTATTGAGGAATAGGTTTTAAAAACTGTTGCATGACCAGATCAGCACTTTTGTGCAGCATCAAATGGAAGATGCCGTCAGGGCCTGGCGATTTAAAAGATAAAAAGAATAATAATAAGATCTGTTAGATTCTGATTCGCTCACACTAGGACGTTCCCACAAAGCCAATGTGACTTAAGATTCTGATCTAGACTTTTTGTCTATTTACTTTTACCTTGCTTTCTCATAAACTTGGTTTAATGAAAATCATCATACTTCCGAGCTTTTTAATAACTAAGATTATAATGTTTTCCGCAAAGATCGACATTAGGTTTTGACAGAGGTGAAGATGTTTTGATAGCAGTCAAATTTTTTTTCAATTTCTTGTATTGAAATTGGTTTGTTATAAAAATGTATGAATGTCATGATATTGACTAACTTACAGTTTTCGTCAGCTTAGATAAGATTCATGATTGGTTTGTTATTTTAAGTTATATTCCTACAAATAGCTCCTTGGAATTGTATGAATTGCATATACATAAATAACTACAGCAAAATGCTTGAAAATTAAAAAATTAATCAGCATTTGCTTATTTTAGCAGATTTTAACTTGTCATCTTTAAAATGCATTTATGAAAATCAATTTCAATGTGAATTGCTTTTTAATGTTAAGTACGATTGGGAAAGTGAAGTTGTTCATAGATTAGCTGAGTTTGATATTAAGCAGTATAATAGTTTATCGAATAATCTCGATCGACAAGAAAGTTTGTGCTGATATAAATGTTATCTCTTCAACTCCACTATCCAAATTCCTCCATCATTTTGTACTTGATTAAAACATCAAATTTTATACATAACTATTTTAAAAATATAGTCTAGAACATGAATATGGTTATAATTTTATAAATGGTGATTATATGAAATTGTCAAATCACCTGTGTACTTTTAGCTGGCTGTCTGTTTTAAGCAATTAAGAATTAAATAATGCTTATGAAATGTTTACTTCTAATCTAAAAGAAGCAATTCATTTATATGTTCCAAAAATTCGCTAACAAGATCCAAATAAACCGCCATGGTTTAACAAGGAATTGATTAATTTAAATTACCGTAAAAATAGAGTATTTAAATTATTACGTAATTCTAAAAATAATGAAGCATTGTATCAATAATATTGCTGTCTTCCAAAGCAGTTCAATTATCTAAGTAAATTTCTGTATATGTAAGCATTACATTTATAAAGTTAAGACAAGCCTTAAAAGCCATTCCAAATTTGTTTGGTGTTTTATAAACAACAAGAAAAAGTCTATAGGTATTCCTAATACAACACAGTATCAGACGTTACATCATCTGATCTTTCAACCGTATGCAATTTTTTTGCCAAAAATTTTCAATCCCTATATGTTATTCCAAATCAAGACACAACATCTTTTCACAATTATTCTATAAATTCATTAAGGTATATACTGATCTTGCTTCGAAAGCTTCATAGGTTTGGTTTTTACTCTAATCTATTGAAATGGTTTGATTCGTATCTGAGTGAATGAACCCAATTCGTGCGAATTGGCTATAGGCTTACTGATGCTATTATGGTTACATCCGGTGTCCCCCAAGGAAGTCATCTGGGTCCTTTGTTGTTTTTTCTACTTGTCAATGATATTCCAGATGATCTTGTTCATTCACAATATCTTATGTTTGCTGACGATTTGAAAATGTACTGCATCGTAAAAATTGTATAAGATTGTTTAAAATTTCAAACAGACTTATTGAATTTATATGATTGGTGTGTAAACAATTAGATGTTTTTAAATGTATTTAAGTGTCAGGGTCTTACATTCTGTCGTCGTTAATCACCCTTATGCAAATCCGGCTCTTGATAAAATTAAAGAAAAGAAGAATATAGGTGTAGTTGAAATTCGAAGGAATCCCTTCACTATGAACATTCGTACGGAAAGAACTCAAACTATCGACGAATATCTGCGGGAATTCTGTGGTATAATCAGCCGTTTGACGGAACTAGAAGCAAAGCTCTATGATGATCTTCCCGTGGTCCTACTTCTTGATAGTCTCGACGAAAGTTATAAAGATGTTCAAGCAGCATTTTCAGCGCAAACAAATTCCCTTCATTAGAAACAGATGGAAGTTGGTGATTCAAAAAGAAAATTATCAAATAATAATGCACTAAAAGAAGGTAATTTAACAATTTTTCATCTCATTCCAACAAACCCTAAAAATTTGGTCAAGCAACACAACAAATATCCGGTACAAGTTCATTTGGCTCAAGGTATTGCAACTACAATTGTCGACGTTGTTTGGTTGGTTTTATGATGCAGGAGTCCTTAGAGCTTTCTCCAAGAGCACTCGAGGTATCAGACAGTCTTAAATACAACAAACGTTCTCGTTGGTGCTTGGATAGTGGAGCTACTTCTTACATGCGCCACAACGAAACATTTTGTTCATCTTTATCAAAACGTCACGTTGGGTATGTTAAAATTGCAAATGATAAAGAAATAAAGATCATGGGTATTGGTACTGTTGATATAGTCAGCAAAGTTAATGGCAAAACTCTTTTCTGTTCGCTCTTTAATACACTTCTTGTTCCAGACCTTAAAAAAAACTGAATTTCCATAACAAAGCCACCATGAATGGTGTGAAAGTTTATTTTGAAGCCGACAACGCAAGTCTTGTGAGCAAGAGTGGAAAACATCTGTTGAGCGCGAAAATGTCAAAGGGACTTTATTTTGTCTATCCGCATCTAAAGAAGAAGCTTGTTTAAGTTCTAAAACTGGGAATGGCAATGTAAAGGCAGTAGGAGATTTCAAAATCTGGCACAACAGGATGGGACATTTAAATGCAGCATCTTTAAAGCGTTTGCAACATGAAAATCTTGTGAGAGGACTTCCAGAGCTTACGAACTATGAACTCGGCTGTGACGCATGCATCAGAGGTAAGCAAACACGTCTACCATTTGGTAAGAAATATGAAAAATCAACATAATCTTGTTTGGAACTCATACATTCGGACATCTGCGGACCTATGAAAACAGAATCTCTGAGTAAGTCATTGTATTTCGTAACTTTCATAGATGATTTTTCTAGAAAAATATTCATTTATACATTGCGAAAAAAGTCCGAAATGATAGACAAATTTATTTAATTTAAAAAACTTGTCAAAAACCAATTAAATTGATAATGGATCAGAATACACTAGTCGTGCTTTTAGAGAGTTGTGTTAATCGAATGGCATCAAACAAGAATTTAGTTCACCGTATACACCACAGCAAAATGGTGTTCCTGAACATGCCAACCGCACACTTGTCAAAATGGCTAGGTGTTTGAAAATGAAATCGAATTTGCCACATTGTTTATGGGCTGAACTAGTTGAACCCTCAGCTCACATTCGCAACCGTTGTCCAACTACAGCAAATCACAACAGAACCCCAGAAGAGTTATGGTTATCAAAGATTCCCGATGTTTCGTGCTTTTAAGAGATAGGTTCACACGCCTTCGTTTTAAATAAATCTGGAAACCAAAGCAAGTTCGTTGTTTTTATCGAAAATAAAGAAAACAAAAAGTTGTCAAAATTCGTAGATTTTGAATGGATAAACGAAAAACCACGATCGACAGAAGATAAGAAGCCTGAGAAAAAGTCAGATTTCCTTGATGATGATGGTGGAGCTGATGAAGAAGGAACCGATGGTGAAGATGGAACCGATGGAGAATGAAAATAAAAAAACGACAGAGGTACCAATAAAAAATGATAGGCAAGAAGAAACTTCAGACTCTGAAAACTTTGAGGAAGCCCTAGATGACCAAGATGTAAAAAAATTCGATGTTGCAGAAATTCTAAACTCAAAAAGGGGGAAGAACTTAAGCCCACTACATCAAACCCCAGACCCAAACGCAACGTTCCTATTCACAACTATAAAGAGAAATCATATTTGTCCAACCAATCAAAAGACGATGATCCTAAGACCCTAAAAGAAGTTGAAAATTCTTCAAATATTGACGAATGGAAAGAAGCCATGAAAATCTAAATAGGTTTTTTACATAAAAATGAAACCTGGAAGATTGTAGATCGTCCCAACGATAAAAACGTGATTCGGATGGAACCGTCGAAAGAAGGAAAGCTAGGATAGTAGCTAAAGGCTTTTCTCAACTGTATGGTGTTGTATTTTGACACATTTGCTCCAGTTGCTGAGATAAGCTCTATGCTATTGCTACGGAACATGACCTAGATCTTTACCACATAGATTTATCAACGGCATTTTTATATGGAGACTTGGACGAGGAAATCTTCATGGAACAGCCTGCAGGTTTTGTGAATGACAAATCAAAGGTCTGTAAGCTTCAAAAGTCAATTTATGGATTAAAACAATCTGGTCATCAATGGAAAAAGAAACTTGATAGCAAACTTCAAGAAATCGTCTATATAAATCTAAACTATGACCAATGCATTTATTTCAAACAATAAAACGGTATTTTCACTTTAATTACTACATACATATGTTGATGACTTAATTGTGGCAACAAATAGCCAATCCGATTTTGTAATTTTCAAACAGCATCTGAAACAATTTTTTGAAATTAGGGACATGGGTGAACCCACCTTAACCATAGGATTGGATATTTCAAAAAAACGTAAAAAAGGAACTTTATCGATCAGCCAATCAAAGTGCAAACGAACATAACCGTTACCCCCTAAAACAAAACTCCAAAAAGAACCTGAAATTGAGGGAGAAACTAAACCTGTGAACCAAAAGTCATATCAAGAACTCATTGGCTGCTTACTTCATCTTTCTACGTACAGTAGACCAGATATAGCGTATACAGTTAATACTCTTTCACAGTTTAATCAAGATCCAAGAGTTCAACGTTGAAATTCAGCTATTTCAGTTCTTAGGTATTTGAAAGGTATTCCAAACACAAAACTTTTCTATTACAGAACTAGAAAGCCAATTGTAGCATATGCTGACTCAAGCTATGGTGAAGACGAAAATGACCGAAAGTCGCAATCTGGTGTTATTTTTGTACTTCGTGGTGCACCAATTGATTGGGAATCTCGCAAACAGACCATAGTTACTTTGTCCAGCGCCGAAGCAGAGTATGTCACATTAACTATAGCTGCAAAACGAGCCCTGTACTTCAAGCTTTTACTTGTTGAACTTCATCTACATTGTGCTAATGAACCGATTACCATTTCCACCGATAGTCAAAGTGCACAATAAATTGCGAACTTTAAAGGAAGAAGTTCGCGGACCAAGCATCTACATATAAGATAGCACTAAATCCGTGAAGCCATATCAGATGGAACAGTTATTCTTAAATAATTATCAACCGAAGATATGTTAGTTGATCCATTAACTAAAAATTTGTCTTTTGCTTAACATTGTGAACATTTTAAGTTTTAAGTTGTGAGGAGGTATGTTAAAATTTATTATTTAATGCAACATTTACCTTTAAGTATACCATCTCAATTTAACTACTTTGCAAAAATTCTACTTTATGTTTAAGAACTTATTCACTGGATTTGTATATTTTTCTTCATAAATAAAATTTCTTTACTTGCTTGTTAATAGTCATATAGTCAACTTGTTTTCTGAAGCTTTAATTCAACTGCAAACATCCTGTACTTAATAGAATTTCTACAATTACGTTGGAAGATTCCTCGACCTTCTATGATAGATGATATTTGCTTTTTGTACTACAAAGTCTTGAAATTCGATGAAACTATTTTCATGCAATATTTACTAGAAACTCAACAAATTCTAAAATTGATGGTCCATTTTTGCTAAGTAAGGTTTGTTTTAGTTGTCCGGGGTATACTTTAAGAGTGTTTGATACCTGCCGTGTTTCTTAACACAGAGTAAATTATGGCTTAAATGAGACAATTTCCCTTTATTAAAGGCACGCAAATCCAGCGCGTAAAAATGAAAATGTAGATTTTTCCCAATGTTTTAGTAAATATATTTTTAAGTCACATTTAATGTTTTTTTTAGGTATGGAGTTTAATAATTTGTATTGTTATTGTTTACTATTATTATTTGTAATTTTTTAATAAGTAGTTTATGAGAGTGTTGTTCAAATGGTAGACATGCGCATTCAAGAGGACACAAGCGTCCACAGGTTTTTCTTAAAACCAACCTCTGTCTATCAACTCTTACTCTCAACTCCACGTGGTGAACATCGGGTGCCTAGTACCTCAACTGGAGATTGGGTTCCAACCATAGTGGAAAGTTGTTGGGGGCAGCAAACGAGAGAGGTGGGGAGAAGTGTTTCCACTAAGGCACCTCTCCTTATCCAGACGGCAGCGGAGGAATTCCCGAGATGGAATCAACGGTGGCGTCTACAGTTCCAGTAAGGTTGAACTACTTAGTGAACACCTTATAGGGCTTCTTCGACTTTTTCGGAGCCCAGGCCTGTAAGGAGCGGTTTTATCCGGCTCCCCCTCCTTGGAGTTATACTTAGGATCCGGCCCTCCAGGTTGGAGGTTGTGCGTCGGGGTGACTTCCAGGCCACGTAAAAGCTTTCATAGTTGCGAAGCACCAACAAGCCTCGGATACGGACGGATTTACTGTTGACAACCAACGCAAACGAATAAAGGACAACGAACTTCGGCTATGCACGTGGAATGTTAGGTCCCTTAACAAACCACGTGCGGCCGAAGAATCAGCGGAGGCCCTAGAATATCACTGCCATCCAGGAAATACGATGGGATGGGCCGGGCAAAAATAGGATGAAAAACTGCGATATTTACTATGGTGACTGCTACCACGAAAACCAACAGCGCTTATTTGGATGCGGATTCGTCATCGGAGCCAGACTTTGGCAAGAAGTCTTGAGCTATAGGTCCATCAATGAGCGCCTCATGATCATACGCATCAAGGCTAAATTCGGCAACATTAGCCTGATATGCGCGAGCGCCCCCACAGAAGAGAAAGACGACAACACCGAAGATATGTTCTTCGAGCTCTTAGACAAAACATATGAGCAGTGCCCTAGGTACGATATTAAAATATTCCTGGGCGATTTTAATGCCAAGCTAGGAAGGGAAGACATCTTTGGTAAAATAATCGGGAAGAACAGCCTGCACGACAACACTGCCGACAATGGATTCAGCCTCATAAATTTTGCTGCGGGGCGAAACTTCATGGTAGCCAGTACGCGTTTTCCACACCTTAACATCCACAAAGGAACTTGGACTTCTCCAGATCAATCTACCGTCAACCAGATTGACCATAATGCGATCGAACCCAGACACGCTTCCAGCATTATGGATGTACGAACTTTCCGAGAAGCTAACATCGACTCGGACCACTACCTCGTTGTACCCAAGGTAGCACTTCGGATTTCCAGACCCAAGGCAAAACAGGGAGGTGCTGGGAGAAGATACAACGTCGAACGGCTACAAACGACAGAGATCGCCAAATCCTTTTCCGACCGAGTTACAAGTAACCTCTCTCGAAGTTCTCTGCCACCAACACAATGTATCGAAAACCTGTGGCAACATTGCCAAGATGCAATCAGAGAAGCCGCCTCTGATGTGCTGGGTTTCAAACAGCCAACAACAAGGAACCCCTGGTTTGATGAGGAATGTCAACAGGCAAATGCAGCCAAACTACAGGCACGCAAAGCGGCGCTGCATAGAAGGACGAGAGCTGCTCGTGAGCTCTATGAGCAGAAGAGGCGAGAGGAACGCCGACTTCTCAGAAGGAAAAAGAGAGGGCATGAGAAGCGTGCGGTAGAAGATGTTGAGAGGTATAAAAGCAGGAATGAGGTTCGAAAGTTTTATGAGCAGGTGAAACGAAATTCACAGGTACATAAACCTAGAACCGAAGGCTGCAAAGACGAAAGTGGAAACATCATAGTGAAACCGCAGTCAATGCTGAGGATATGGAAGGACCACTTCTGCAGACTGTATAACGGCGACGAAGAACTGAATTCCGCTGTCAGGCAGGATGACCCATTTGATATAGACGACGAAAGCCAACAATCCCGTCCTCCCGACTTAGACGAAGTAAAGATTGCCATATCTAAGTTGAAGTCTAATAAAGCCGCTGGAGCAGATGGCTTGAATGCCGAACTCTTTAAAGCAGCTGGGGATAAGCTGGTTAGGAGCATGCACCAACTTATCTGTAAGATATGGTCGGAAGAAATGAACGTCTAAAGCCCATCGTCAACAATCTGATAGGTCCTTATCAGTGTGGTTTTAGACCACAAAAATCCACAGTTGATCAAATATTCACATTACGGCAGATCCTGGAAAAAACTCAAGAACACCAAATCGACACCCACCATCTTTTCATCGGTTCCAAGGCCGCATATGACAGCATCTACAGGGACGAGCTGTATAGAGCCATGTCTAGTTTTGGCATACCTGCCAAACTCGTCCGTCTGTGCAGAATGACTATGGAGAATTCACGCTGCTCCATAAAGGTGGGAAACAATTTAACAAAACCTTTTGATGTCATAAAAGGTTTAAGACAAGGTGATGCGCTGTCATGTGGTTTTTTTAACATCGTGCTTGAAAGAATAGTGCAGAGCTCACACGTCAACACTAGAGGCACTATCTTTCAAAAGTCTGTCCAATTACTGGCATATTCTGATGACATTGACATAATCGGAAAAACTCATCGTGATGTCAGTATTGAGGCAGAGGCGGCAAAAATGGGTTAAACGGTTAATGAGGGCAAAACAAAGTAAATGCTGTCGTCTAGAAAGGACATACAACACCGACGTTTTGGTCAAAACGTCACAATCGACAGACGTAACTTTGAGGTAGTCAAGGACTTCGTCTACCTAGGCTCCTCTGTAAGCGCAGAAAACAACACCAGCGCCTTAGATCAAACGCCGAATAACTCTTGCTAACCGCTGTTTCTTTCGACTAAGAAAGCAATTAAGTGGCAAAGTCCTCTCTCGAGGGAGCAATGTGTTGCTATATAAGACCCTTATCATCATCGTCCTGCTATATGGTGCAGAAGCATGGACTATGACAAAAGCTAATGAAAGCACTTCTTCGTGTGATCTACGGTCCCTTATGCATCGAAGGGGAGTGCAGGAGCGATGGAACGACGAGCTGTACGGGCTGTACAGCGACGTAGACTTAGCCAGAAGAGTAAAAGTCCAACGACTAAGATGGCTGGGTCACGTAGAGCGCATGGAAACCAATGCTCTGGCCCGGAAAGTCTTCGAATCCACACCCACAGGACAGCGCAGTAGAGGAAGACCGCGGATCAGGAAGGTGACCTCACCCAACTTGGAGCACGAAACTGGAGACATCTAGCTAGCGACCGAGCTAGATGGAGAAGTTTGTTGGGTGAGGCCCTAGTTCACACAGGACTGTAGCGCCACCTTAAGTAAGTAAGTAAGAATCAAATAAAACCCTGCTCTGGTATATTGTGGGCACAAAATTTTACCCTTTTTCAGCTTTAAATCATAAAAAACATTATTGCAACGTGCGTTTAATTTAATTTCACACCCTTTCACTCATAAACAAGTAGAAAAAAGCCTTCTCCAAAGTTCTATACGGGCAAGAGTTTTCGTTGATTTATTCAATTTTTCAATTTCTTATTTATTGCTGCTATAACGAGCTATATCCTAACTTATAATTTGGTAAAACAAACTTTACTCCATGCTAAAAGGTTATATACCTAGAATTTTATGCCTTCTAATATAAAAGTTTATACCTCTGTTTAATCAATGAAATAATCAACACTAACTTTTCCCTTATTCAAACGATCAGAAAAAAAAGAAAAAGTTTTATTTTTATTTTTATTTTGTTGCTGTTTTGGTAGTAGGAATTGTTGTTGTTATAACTCGTTATTCATAGATGGCCGCACGTAAACCAACCTCATAAAGTGAGGGTTTACCTAGGCTATATAAAATGCTCACTTTCCCTTTGGCAGTTCAAGAATATTACTTAAAACAAAAACCAAAACAAGAAATAGGGAAAAATAGAACTCACACTGATTGCAAGAAGGCGAAAGAATCTCAAGAAGCCTCAAGAAATTATGACTCTAATAATTTATCCAAAATGATGATGAAATGCTCCTTTGTTAAGGGCAGTCATAATACGTATAAAGCAAACCTTCACACAGGTTAAGTATTAGTATTAAAACATTTACCAAACTCCCGTCGTCCGTCCTCGGACCGTCATGGTCCGTCCGTCCATCCTTCGTTTAATTCATATTTCCAAAAATTATTCCTACTACCAACATATATTACCAACAACTACTATAAAGCTAAGGAAAAAAATAAAAACAAACCAAAGCAAGACACCAACAATATAAAGCTATAATATTTTTCCTGGAAGGTGAATACTGAATAGTAAAACCTTCGTTTGGTATTTACAGTAAACGAAAAATTGCCCAATAGGGACGAATATGAAATAGGACCAAAATAGGCTCGTGGGATGATTTTCATTTTTTTTTGTGTTTCTTGTTTTGTTTTTGAATTTATTTTTGTATTATTTTTGTCTGAGAACCTATCCTTCTCGATAAAGAGGGTTTGACAATATTGAAATGAGGATGATACGACACGAAAAGAAAAATCAAATGAGAAGAAGAAAAACAATCGACCTCAGGCGACCTCATCTTTTGTGGACTTCAATACCTTTCGAGAGTAGAAGAGAGGAAATAATCATTTTCCTTTTCGCCTTTATTTTGTATTTTGTCCTTATTATACGAGTATGTCCTGCCTTGAGGATTTTTTTTTCTCTCCACAAGTCCCTTATTGAGAGGTGTTTAGAAGGAAGTTGAGGAGTCTGGTGAAAAGCCTGTCCTTAGCTTAATCCCTAGACAATAAAATATAATAACATTTTTGACATTGTTGAAAATTTTAAGGCCATTGTTTGAACCTCCCCCGCCCCAGAGCAACGTATAAGATGACAAGCCGAAACCAACCAACTTGACTAGGTTGTGGGTTCAAAGAATAATACACAACACACCCATACAGATAAACACATATCCTTAGTAAGTATTTAAGAGTGTACGCACACTCTGCTTTACGTTTTTGTTTGTTTAATTATTTGAAGTAATTTTTTCGAAGTGATTGTGGATCCTGATGACAGAGCTAATTAGATGACCTTTCAACAATCCACCTTCCTTCGGGGAGGTTTCTGTACTTTGTTTTTATTGTTTTATACTCTATTGACCTAGGACAACCTTTGCTCTGCCACCACCAACCACAACAACAACAATCCGACATACTCCTGTTTAACGCAATTATGTGGTGTTTCTTCTTTTGTTTTCGTACTTTTTCGTCTTCCTTGTTTTAGTGTATCCTGGTGGGAAAAAATATATTTGTCGGTCTAAAAAATATAAAACAAAAGAAAAACTAAATGAATACTTAAAGGTTATTTGCGTTAAGAGGAAATGTTGTCAAAAGGACTTATAGAAACAACAACAACAACAAAATAATACAAAAGCTTTGTGTTTCATTTTCATCAAGACTTTTTCGACTTATTTTTTTTTTGTGTTTTTGTGTTGATTTTGTTCGGTCATAAAAAGGTTAATTTGTCTCTGTGGTTTATTTTGGGGCATTTGATTACTGGTTATTTCGGTAAGAGTGACTAATGGAAGAGGTTTTTGTTTTATTTCTGTCGGATAGGTAGTGCGAATGTGGAGTGTTTGGTTGAAGAAAGGACAAAGGTACGAGTATATAGGCTGATGTGAAGCCGTTTGTATATGAAGGGAATAATAAGAAGTGGATAATTAGTTGAGGCTTGACGGAAACTATAGTAAATATAATTAACGGGTACCTATGTTTGTTTTGGTGGACGGCAATTAAAATGGCAGTAAAGAATATCACAATTAGCAGAGAGGGTTTTATAATTATTTATTTAGGCAACCAATGTGATTTTTTACTTAAATGGTTTTTATTAAAACATTTATTTTTTGTTTTTACTGAGGAAATTAATTTAAAAAAAAAAAATGTAGATGACTTAGTAAAATTTTAAGGACATTTTTAGGATTTTACTAAGCAAAAAAGTTTATTATTATTTTTAACTGTTTAAAATCTAACTCTAAAAATTTTGCAAAACTTAAAATTATCGAATAAATTCATTTAGAATCTGTCATTATTCTAGAATTTTAATCAATTGGAGGACAACTATTTTGACATATTTGAGGACTTGGCCTTTTGAAGAAATATACATTCTTAATCCTAAACACATCCCTCCGAAGATTATTGTACACGGAATATATGTATGATTGACAAGGTACTCGTAACAATTCGGTTCTTGATTGAAAAATTCAACAACTATGACTGAATTACAAATTTCAAGACATTTTTTTGAGCAAAAATAAGCTTTGGACTGATTTTGGTTTCTATTTTATCTCGAGATTGTAACTAAATATTAATTAATCTTACGAGTATATGATTGATATGGATTGAATGGTATAGATTGCAGTTACGAATTCTATTCTAGATAGAAACACGATGTAAAAGTTTTAACATTTTGGAATCACTAGAAAAATGTTAAGCCGTTTATAATAAAACATGAAGAATTATCCTTCGGTTCCTACGCCTGTTGTCAATGACACACTTTTATTTAGCACTATTGATAAAGCTAACTTGTTTGCAAGGCAGTTCGCCGAAAATTCCACCTAACCAGATAGTGTCTTGGCTCCCCCAGTTCTTAAACGCGATAATGATTAAATGGGACCAATCTTTTTACATACTCGTACTGTGGCGAGAGTTCTTAAAGATATGTTCTTCCACGCTAGCAAAACCACTGCGTAAGCTTTTCGATCTATCCTGTTCTTATGGGCTCGTAGTTGGAAAACTGCATTTGTTCAGCCAATCCCAACAAAAAAGTAAATCTTTTTCTCCCGCACATTATCGACCGATAGCACTAACGTCCTTTCTTTCTATGGTCATGGAAACGCTAATTAGGTATCAGCTTAAGAAATATCTTGAGGAAGGGAAGCTTCTCAATGATCAGCAATATGGCTTTCGTAGCAAAAGGTCTACTGCTCATCTCATGGTTTACCTCACCGAACAGTGGTTTACCTCACCGAACAGTGGAACAAATCTGTACATCGTTTTGGAGAAAGTAAGATTATTGCACTTGATATTTCAAAAGCAAAAGCATCTTATAAAGTGTTTTTTATATCGACGAATCTCTTTCTCGTTGGATTAAAAAAGTTTCTTTCAAACCATTCAATACAGGTTGTTTTGGACGGATTCAAGTCTGAAACCCATAATAAAAATGCTGGTGTGCCACAGGGCTCCGTTTTGTCTCCGACTTTATTCCTAATTTTTATAACATAATCTCCTGTCTGCAACTTCTAATCCAATACATTGTTTCGCTGACGATAGCACTCTCAGCTTTTCATATTCGTTTCCAGACTCACAACCCTCCTCTTTGGATGTGGAAGCAATGGCAAAATATTATTAACTTATTTAATTTCCACCTTCACAGCATTGTACAATGGGGAGTACAAAATTGGGTGGAATTTAATGCTTCGAAAACCCAATGCTGTCTTTTATCGTTAAAGCGAGATATATCCTCCGTGTCGCTATCTATGATAGGCACTTGCATCAGCGAAACTGAAAATCTCGTCATCCTCGTAATCCACCTCTTGTGGAGCGATTTTAGATGTGAGATTTTGCCTATCAGTAAAAGTGGAAGCCAATGTAACTAGCTTATTATTCTACGTACTCCTCTTAGTATCCGCGGTTTTTCTTCATAACTTCTTATCGTTTGACAACTTGCGATTAGGAATTATATTCCTCTTTATAATATTAAGACCTAAAATGACATTTTTGGCTAAATATTCCAAAAGTAGTAGTTGTAGTAACAATAGATCTTTATAGAACGACGTTGAAAGATGCTCCTAAATTTAGATCTTCAGTTCTCACAATGTTTGCCCTTCCAGTTTCAATTTCTGTTTTATAAACGAAACCGGGAACTCCATTCACAAATTAGAATTTATAGCTCCATTTATGAAGTTTATTGGGGTTGTACCGTTTTAGCATATTCCTTGCTTTTATAGAGATCATTTTTTATTCAATACAAGGCCTCAAAACCAGAACGAATTTTGAATATCCTATTGGCATCAGGATTACTCCTGGGAAGACGTTTAGTGTTTCCGTTGAATGTTTTTTAAACTTGTTTGATGGCATGGTTTGTTGAATGAAACGAAACTCTAAAGATTTTTAACTCTAAGCAACTGAATAAAAAGAGGACCTATTTATTGTTTTATTTCGATCTCGAATACATGATTTGTGTTGTTGAGATTTTTCTGTACTAAAAAGCGGTTAATTTCTTCAGAAATTTTTATTGCAAGTTCAAAAAGAAATAATTAAAGACAAAACTGAATAGGAGTTTCAAGACCCAAAATAACAGAACCCAATAACTCGTTACAAGTCCTACAGTAAGTTTTGTTTTCAGGCTTTCGCCATTTTTCAATTTAAACTGACAGAATCTGAACAAAAAAGTTTCGGTTTTTCATCACCAAAATATCTACAAAATTTCCAGACTTAAATAGTAGAATGGTACAGTTCTAACACCAACCTTACAGATTCTTAAAATGCTGCTTGCGTTAAGCGTTGAAAACCAATGGCAAATTGTACAGCAGCCATTAGAGATGCAGCTTTTGAAGTGCAATTTTTACACAGCCGGAACAGCGAAACCCCTGGTTAGACGACGAGTACTGGCAAGGGCACGCAACTAAGAAAAAAGCATACAAAACGGTGCTGCACTTAAAGACCAGAGCTCCTGGCAAGCTCTAAAAGCAGAAGAGGAGAGAAGAAAACCGGCTTCTTAGAAGGAAATAAAGGGAGCATGAAAAGCGCGCGATCGAGGAGATAGATTGATGTCACTACAGGAAGGAAATTCGTACGATTTACCAAAATGTAAAAAAAAACTTCAAAAGGCTACCAGCCACGAACTGAAAGCCTTTAAGGACGACGAAGGAAACATGGTAGTAGAACCGCAATGTATATAAGACTACTTTGCCAAATTAAGTAACGTCGATAACGAATCAAATTCCACTGTAAAAGAGAAAGCACCATTCAACCTAACCGACGCAGACCAACGATTCCGCTCTACCCGACCTCGAAGAAGTGAAGATAGCTATATCTAAACTGAAGTCCAACAAAGTTGATAGAGCTGAAATCATCGCTGATGAATTATTTAATTATTGATGAGTGGACTTTGCGAAATACTCAAGAAAGAAGAACCTATGACTTAAGCAAACAACACCAGTCTCCTGAATATCGCATTAAGATCCTTTCTGCCAAATTTGCTATTATCAGTGTGGCTTCAGACTAGGAAAGTCAATTATTGACCAAATATTCACACTACGGCAGATCTTGGAAAAAACCCAGGAGCTTCAAATCGATACCCACCATCTCTTTATCGATTTTAAAGCCGCGTATGACAGCATCTATAGGGAAGAGCTCTACCGAGCAATGTCTAGTTTTGGCATCTCTGTCAAACATATCCGTTTGCGGAGAATGACGATGGAGAATGCATGCTGATCTATTAAGGTCGGAAAAGATCTCACCGATGCATTTGATTTCAAAAAGTATTTAGACAAAGCAATGCACTGTCATGCGACTTCTATATTCGTTCTGAAAATAATTGTGCAAAACTCAACCGTCAACACTAGAGGCATAATATTCCAAAGGCCCATCCAATTATTTCGATACGCAGATGATATTGAAATAATTGAAAGACCAAACTTTATATCAGTGGTCCGTTTTTTAGCATTACGACCGAAGCAGAGAAGTTGGTTTTAGTGGTCAATGATTACAATACCAAGTATAAGTTGTCATCAAAAAGGACATTGATAGACGACAAAAAAAAACAAAACGTCATAATGGACAGCTATAACTTTCAGGTAGTTTAAGACTTTGTATACCAACTAGGAACAGCTTTAAATTCAGACACGAAACCAGCACTGAAAGCAAACGAAGAATAACTCTTTCAAATCGTTGCTTCGTTGGACTTAGAAGACAATTGAGTAGTGAAGTCCTCTCTCGAGCATCTAAACCATCATCTATAAGACACTCATCATTCCGGTTCTAATTTATGACGCTGAGGCTTGGATCCTATCAAAGAAAGATGATATCGTTTTAGTATGCTCCAAGAGAAAAATTCGGGTGATTTTTGGTCTCGTCTGCATTGATGGAGAGTGGAGAAGAAGATATAACGACGAGCTGTGTACGGGCGGTACAGCGACTCTGACCTGGTTCAAAGAATAAAAGACTTAGATGGCTGGATCGTTAGAGCATATGGTAATCAACACTCTAGTCCAGAAGCTTTTCGAATCCAATACTGAGGCAGAGCGCAGAAGAGGGCGAATCAGGTGGCACACGCAGGTGTTAGAGCAACTATACTAACTTGGCGTGCAAAACTGGAGAAAGCTAGTTCTGGACCGAACTGGCTGAAGACAAATGTCGTTTGAGGCACAGGTCCTTAACGGATTGTATCGCTACCTTAAGTGAACGTCAAACTGACTTCCATGTAGATGTAGGGAAGATATATGATTCTCTATAGCCTGGAAGGAAGAAGCGCTTAGTTGCACCTCCAAGTGGTGGCCCCTGAACACAAGTTAGAGAAGTCAGTGCAGCCCGATGATGAAAGATGCTGGTCAATTCATAGTTATTTCAAAGGCATAGCTTAGAACTGCACTGCACTACAGGTTACTTCCTTCCTAAATTAAATTTTATGATCGTTGGTAAAGACAGGACTAACGTCCTACCTCTGGGTTAGAAGGTGACTTGCTGATGAAAATTCAAAAAAAAAACATGGAAACCAGTAAATATACAAATTGAATAACTATAAGTCGTCGGTACTTCATATAAGATTAAAATAAGTCTGAAGTGGAAGTAACCATCATTTTTAGGAATGATTAGCGGCTCGGTACGTGCTTCGCTACGTATAAGGCATAGTTATAAAAAAATGATTATTAAGTTCATTTATTCAAACAAAAAAAACATTTTAAATTGCTAGCTATTTAAAAGTCCAAATGACCCAAATGATATATTGTATATATTATATTTATCAGCAAAGAGTAAAAACTAAAAAATAAAAAGAATTGGGTACTCTTACTATGGTGGCTCTTTATGGGTTAGTCTAAACCAGTTGGATAAACAATATTTTTAGTTTTTTTCATTTTGAGCATGAATAAATAAAAAAGTTTGGGGTATCGACTCTGGAACAGGGAACATAAAGTTGGCCATGTGAAAAACATGATTCTAGGGCATAGGGCCTTATTTATGGACATCGCAAATGATAAACGCACAGGATATTATAATCTTTTGAATTCAAATGGAATATTTGTTATAATTATAGGGATACTCGGTATCAAACACACTTATCCTTTTGATTTACCAGTTAAGATTGTAGCTTCAATCAAATTTGGCGATTACTTTTACACTGCCAATCTGGTGTCATTACACAGTTTTGGTAGATTAATGTTTCGTAATAATATAATCAAAGAACCAATTTTCAGATTTAAGCAATGCGGTGCTATACCAGCCGGTTCCAATGAATTTAAAAATTCAATTGGATAATTCATTACCTGATCTTGATTCATAACACTGTCAATTGATTTATATGTAGTGACTACAAGTGGCAGTTTCGCTTGAATAAAACGGTGCGTTCTCTTAACCAAGAATATTAGGAAAAACACATTCAATAAACTTATCTATAGATCACGCAATTGTACAAAAAAATTTCGGTAAAGTGATCAATTCGTTGGTACTGTCGATTGGTATTTTTCCATCACCAATTTCTAACAATTATTTTGATAGCTCATGGGCAGTTGCATCATTAATTATAGGTGAATACGCATATTAATGTTCAGTGTCAATTTTCGTACATATCTCCAAAGAACTGATGACCTCAAACAGGCGTTTATTTTATCAGTAGGAGTTGATCGAGGAATGACAGGCAATGTTTGACGAAAGTCTCTTGACAGCAATATCAGAGCACCACTAAAACAGCTGTTGATTACCGCGTAAATCCTGCATTGTTCGATTAAATGCTTCTATTGATTTTTTATTCGCCATTGTGCACTCATCCCATAAAATAATTGATGTTAGTGGCAGAAATTTTGCTATACCATAATTTCTCGAAATATTGCAAGTTGGAGTTTCAATCACCCGTACATTCAATGGCAATTTTATTGCAGAGTGTGCGGTCCGACCACCTTCTAATAATATAGCAGCAATTCCCGAAGATGCAAGTGTCAATGCAATTTTCTGTTCCGATCGTATAGTCGCTAAAATCAATGATACAACGAAAGTTATGATTTTATACGATTGTACAAATAAACGTATGTAAATCATTAGAATTTAACTCCTGCTCACGTTGCAATTCAAGATCAAAAATTCACGTATCTCACGATTTGGTGCGTTCATACACAATTATGCTAATGCTTTATTTACAATCGTTACGCACATATCTTCAATTATTATTACAGCTTCGTTGTACATTTCCAAGGTAATCAACAAATCGGGATTTCTTTAAGTATTAGTACAAATTGTTTGTATGTTGATTTTACACCTTTTCAAGATTTTTTTAAATTTTCTTTACGTACAAACCTTCTCTGGACTTCCACGAATAATTCAAGACCAAAATTAACCAAATCGGTTAAGGTATTGTTGAGTTATAACATTACAACGAAAAGTTGCGTTGATTTTTATATATTTTAGGAATGATATAAATTGTAGATAAAGCTCGGTTTGCATCCCACAAGAAGCCTGCGACCACTTCTAGGGTTATCTTCCCTATATGTCACTTCATTAAAGACGAAATTAACACACCACTGTAGATGTGGTACCACGGGATTTGTTATAGCCCCGTGGTTAATTTCAGGAACATATATGGGATGGCCTCCTTATGAGAGTATCGTGGTGGTTGTGGTTTATATTATATGCATAGGGTATTGGTTTTTCATTGCTCAAAAATCAATATACCAAAGCCAATACCAAAGGTTAACAAATAGGTGAATTTGTTATGTCTTAGTATCTTAGAAAGAGGAACTATTTTGAAGTATTTCGCCAAATAAGAGAGAGGTTATTTTCAAAAACTAAGCCACAAACAATGCCCTAGGGAACCAAGTGTATGAACTTACTTACTTACTTAAGGTGGCGCTACAGTCCGGGGCGGACCTGGGCCTCAACCAACAAGCGTCTCCAGCCAGCTCGGTCCCTAGCTAGCTGTCTCCAGTTTCGCACGCAGATTCGAAGACCTTCCGGGCTGGAGCGTTGATGTCCATCCGCTCTACATGACCTAGCCATCTAAGCCGTTGGACTTTAATTCTGCTAACTAGGTCAGTGTCGCTGTACAGCCCGTACAGTTCGTCGTTATATCTTCTCCTCCATTCTCCATCTATGCGTACGGGACCAAAAATCGCCCGAAGAATTTTTCTCTCGAAGCATCCTAAGACGCTCTCATCTTTCTTTGACAGGGTCCAGGCCTCAGCGCCATAAATGAGAACCGGGATGATGAGTGTCTTATAGATGGTGATTTTACATGCTCGAGAGAGGACTTTACTTCTAAATTGCCTTCTAAGTCCAAAGAAGCAGCGATTTGGAAGAGTTATTCTTCGTTTGATTTCAGCGCTGGTGTCGTTGTCTGTGTTAATAGCGGTGCCTAGGTAGAAAAAGTCCTTAACTACCTCAAAGTTATAGCTGTCCATGGTGACGTTTTGTCCAAGACGTCGTCGTTCAGTGTCCTTTTTTGATGACAGCATATACTTGGTCTTGCCCTCATTGACCACTAAACCCATCTTCTTCGCTTCCGTCGCAATGCTCAAAAACGCTCCACTGTCATCATCTTTGATCTTCCAATTATGTCAATATCATCTGCGTATCCGAGTAATTGGATGGATCTTTGGAAGATTGTGCCTCAAGTGTTGACGGTTGAGTTTTGCACAATTCTTTCCAGAACGATGTTGAAGAAGTCGCATGACAGTGCATCGCCTTGTCTAAAACCTTTTTTGACATCAAATGCATCGGTAAGATCTTTTCCGACCTTGATAAAACAGCGTGCATTCTCCATCGTCATTCTGCACAAACGGATAAGTTTGACAGGGATGCCAAAACTAGACATTGGTGTGTAGAGCTCTTCCCTATGGATGCTGTCATACGCGGCTTTAAAATCGATAAAGAGATGGTGGGTATCGATTTGAAGCTCCTGGGTTTTTTCCAAGATCTGCCGTAGTGTGAATATTTGGTCGATAGTGGACTTTCCTGGTCTGAAGCCACACTGATAAGGACCAATCAGGTTGTTGACGAATGGCTTCAGACGTTCACATAATACGGCAGAGAGGATCTTATACGCAATGTTAAGGAGACTGATGCCTCTGTAGTTGGCGCAGTTTAGAAGTCTCCTTTCTTATGTATCGGGCACACTATGCTGAGATTCCACTCATCGGGCATGCTTTCTTCCGACCATATTTTGCAGATGAGTTGGTGCATGCTCCCTACCAAGTCATCGCCTGCTGCTTTGAATAGTTCGGCGGTGATGCCGTCAGCTCCAGCAGCTTTGTTTGACTTAGGTTTAGATATAGCTATCTTCACTTCGTCAAGGTCGGGTAGGCGGAATTGTTGATCTGCGTCGCCGAGGTTGAGTGGTTCTATCTCCCTTACAGCGGAATTCGGTTCGTCATCGCCGTTATATAATTTGGAGAAGTGATCTTTCCATATTCTCAGCATCGACTGCGGTTCTACTACGATGTTCCCCTGATCGTCTTTACAGGCTTCGGTTCGTGGCTGCTACCCTTGGGAGGTTTTTTTACCTTTTGGTAAAATTTACGAACCTCATTCCTGTTGTGACATCCCTCTATCTCCTCGATCGCGCGCTTCTCATGCTCTCTTTTTTTCCGTCTAAGAAGCCGGTGTTCCTCTCCCCTCTTCTGCTCGTAGAGCTCGCGAGCAGCTCTAGTCCTTTTGTGCAGTGCCGTTTTGTATGCCTCTTGTTTCGCTGCGTGAGCTTGCCGGCATTCGTCGTCAAACCAGTTGTTTCGCTGTGGTGGCCGTGTGAAACCTAGCACTTCAGAGGCGGCATCTCTGATGGCTGCAAGGCAATGTTGCCACTAGTTTTCAATGCTTAATGCAGGAAGCATAGGACTCCTTAGGAGGTTATTAGAGACTCGATCGGAGAAGGACATTGCAGTCTCTTGCGATTGTAGCCGTCTAACGTCGAATCTTCTCACAGTACTTCCTTGTTTTGGTTTGGATCGGGATATCCGTAGCCGTACCTTGGCTACAACGAGGTAGTGGTCCGAGTCAATGTTGGCCTCTCGGAATGTTCTGATATCCTGGATACTGGAGAAGTGTCGTGCGTCGATCGCAATGTGGTCAATCTGGTTGACGGTTGATTGATCAGGAGATTTCCATGTCCCCTTGTGGGAGATTGAGATGCGTGAACTGCGTACTAGCTACCAGAACGTCTCGCCCCGCAGCGAAATCGACCAGCCTGAATCCGTTGTCGGAGGTGGTGTCGTGCAGGCTGTATCTCCCGATTATGCCACCAAAGATGTCTTCTCTTCCTAGCTTGGCATTAAAATCTCCTAAGACAATTTTAATGTCATAGCCAGGGCACTGCTCATATGTCTTGTCCAAGAGCTCGAAGAATATTCCTTTGGTGTCTTCATCTTTCTCCTCTGTTGGGGCATGCGCACATATTAGGCTTATGTTGGCGAATTTAGCCTTGATGCGGATTGTCGTGATGCGCTCGCTCACACTGTTGAAACTCAAGACTTTTTGCCTGAGCCTAGTTCCAACAACAAATCCACACCCAAATAGACGCTGTCTTTGTTCTCGGTAGCAGTCGCCGTAGTAGATATCGCAGTCTTTTAGTTTGCGTTTGCCCGGTCCATCCCATCGCACTTCTTGGATGGCTGTAATATCTGCCTTGCAGCAGTTTAGGACTTCCGCTAATTGTTAGGCTGCACGTGGTCTGTTAAGGGACCTAACATTCCACGTACATATCCGAAGTTCGTTGTCCTTATTTCGTTTGCGTGGGTTGTCAACAGTGAATCCGTCCGTATCCGAGGCTTGTTGTTGCTTCGAAACTATGATGTTTTTACGTGGCCAGGAAGTCACCCCGACGGCACAACCCCCAACCTGGAGGGCCAGATCCTTAGTATAACTCCAAGGAAGGGGAGCCGGATGAACCGCTCCTTATAGGCCTGGGCTCCGAATATGTCGAAGAAGCCCTATAAGGTGTTCACTAAGTAGTTCGACCTTACTGGAACTGTAGACGCCACCGTTGATTCTATCTCGAAAATTCGTCCGCTGCCGCCTGGATAAGGAGAGGTGCCTTAGTGTATGAACTTGCCACCAAATTAAGGTTTACGGTCAGGTGTTGATGTTGTAAGTAATTATCTTAAGCTACCTTAAGTAAGTACGATATGTTGCCTGTAGTCCACTATACCACGTTATTTTGATTGGGAGCTAATTTTGTATAGGTTAAGATACACTTTTGTATTTAATATTTAACCATTAAATGTGCACCTATCTACAATTTCCTACATTATTCATATCCTAATAGTAAACATCGTCCATACATCCACCACCGTATTTATGTACATACCTATATTAAATTCCTTTTACCTTATACTAACACCCGCTTCAAAATTATATTACATACATCGTTGGTCAAATATACATAGATACCCAAAAATGTATTTTATTTGCTAGGTCTTAAAAAATGAAGATAATAAATTTCAGTAGGCGGCAAAGTAATTACGTACAATTAGAAAAAGGTGATTTTCAGTATATTTCCAATTTATTTTTAAGTAGGTATTAAAAAGGAACAAAGATGTTTAATTTTCTCTAATAACAATAAATCACGATTCTTGAGAAAATCTCTTCTCTAGGATATCAAATTTATGCGCAAGAGCCTTGTTTTTTTTTACAAATATAAATTGACATAATTTAAATTGGTCTGTTGTTCATGTGGGTAGGGTACAGACATTTTACAAATATTTCAAAACACAGTCACAAGTAATTGTAAAGTATTAAACATTTATTGTTTCTGCAGGAAATTTTGAATTTTGGGTACATGGTAAATACATTTTGGGTACCTTTAAAATTTAGATAGATTTAAGAGAATAAATTCTAAAAAAAAACATCCTTGAGCCAAAAATCCGGATGAAGAATTTCGTCTGGTTAAATTATTCTATAGAAATTTCAATTTTGCATATACTCCTATTGCCGGGTGACTTGAAGGGGGCGAAATTATACAATTTCCCGCTGTTTCTACGCATCTAAAGCCCTTCATGTCTGTCAAATTTATAGGAGCAACAAAGCATACAAATTGCATATTGTTTTGAAAATTCAATTTCTTTTTATATTACACGTGCACACCCATCCACACATACATATGCACATATTTAATAAAATAAAACAAAAGACATTAATTGAAAAAGTTCTGTTATACGTCGGCCGTCATAAATTTTCATTTATCTGTATTTCTCATCACGTATTCCGTGGATTCTTTACATATTCATAATATACTAGTCTTGTTTATATACATACGCATATAATAAGAATAATGGAAACTTGTGTTGTTATTGTCATATTTTATCAAACAAAAATAAAATGCGTTCTTTTTGACGTCTAGACATAATACATCAAGTAGAATGTCAATGAGGAATAGACAAATATTTCAGCTTATTCAGTTTTGTTTTGATTTAATTTCTAAGGAAATAAAACAAAACATGACATATTTCTCTTCATACGATAAACTTAAGATTTATTTTGAAATTATCTTCCTGAAATAAATTTAATTTAAATGAGAAATTAACATATCATTTTTAACGGTTACGAAAATTTTGTTAAAATACGTTTGGTATTACATAAAATTACCAAACTTAAGTAATTTAAAAAAATAATAAATTTAACTTCCAATTGATGCCCACTTAAATATTTTAAATGTTCAATGTTTCTAATTAAAAACTTGAAAAAGTCTAAAATCAAATTTTTTGTCGGACTTAAAATTATGTAAAAAAAACACTGTCATCATGTTACAAAATATAAACGACAATGCTGCTTTTAATAAATGAACATGATCCTTACAAGGGTGCAGCTGCGCATTTCCACAAGACAGATAAAATATAATTCTGTGCGTAGCTTCATGGGATAGGATACTGATAGGATAGGAACACATGGTGTACACACAAATACCCAAAGATAGGATGGGGTGGAAATGTGTATTTTATTTTTATCTTATCTCATGTTCCATAGATTTAAGCAGGTTTAAATAGTTGTAAGTAGGTTAAGAACAATTGAGTCGAAATAAACATTCACAAGAATTGAGACGTTTCTTTTATTTCTCTCCATATTTATTTTTATTGGTCCTTCGAGCCGGATTACTAGTTAGCGATTGAACCAACAAGAAAAAATAGTTTTTATTTTTAATTACCAACAAGGTATAAAGAAATTCAAACTAAAATAAAAAGTCTTAAAAACTAAGCTGGGTTGGTTTTTTGAGCACAGAAATTTAGCTCAGCCAACATAAAAATAAAACTTGGAAAATTCTAAGCAATACAAAATGATTTTTGATTGTTCTTAAGTTTTCTCTCACCAGTGGTAAGAGGAAAAGAAACGAAATAATCATTAATTAAAACAGTGTCATCAGAATTAAATACTGACAAGCATAAACGTGGCTAAACAACTTTTGTGAACAAACAAAAAAAACATGTGCCGTGAATGTAATTAAAATTAATTCAGTGATATCCTAAAAGTGCCGCTGTAAGAATAAAAATAACTTACGTTGATTAACGAGTTGTGTGTCGAGGCACAGCTAGGTCAACTTGGCGACCAAAACAAATATACCTACAACGAAACTCTTTAAAAGTTCTTTGGATCAAAACAAAATCAACATTGCTTTAGAAAAGATTGCGGCAGCAACTCGGGCCCTTGATATAAACCGATTTCAAAGGATATTAAATATCCTTAAAAGAAAAATGGGCGATATTCGAATACTGGAAGCAATACTGGAAAATAAGATATTTGGGAACTTTGTCTGAAGAAATGGAAAATCTCTATACCAAAAAGCTCTCCAAATATAACAGTATAGAATTGGGAGATTTATACTGCGAAATGAGAGAAGAGTATTTTAAAGAGCTTCGCAAATATGGTTTGACGAATGAAGAGTTAAAAATTGCGCACAGTCCAGAATCCAACATAGATGGTCTCAAAGTTAATGCGCAAACCATAAAGAAGCCTAACAAAGTTCAGACTATAGACCAGGATACCCTTGAACCACAGTACCAGAATACGAACGCACTTACTGATGAAAGGTAGCTATTCAAATTGGTATCAGAGGCTACAGTAAATGTATCTATGAATTGTGACGAAAACGAAGACATAATTTTTCTACACTTGACCAGATTGGAGACTGATGAATCGTTTAAATACGATTAAAAGCAATTATACGATAATGTATTCCTAACGCCAAATACAATAGATCTAGCGTATATTAAACAGGAAATAGAAAAGATAAGTACCGAAGAATAAACGGTTGACGAAAAGTGTGTTCTCATCAAAGTGCAAAGTAATTGAAAATCTGGACAAGGCTGTTTTATTTCCGTTTAAAGAAGTTAAACAACTGTAGTTGGTTTGAGAAAACAAGTATCCTATAGAGCGATTTCGATACAGAGAAATTCCAATTATAATGAGAGTCAACACACAGATCACATAAATATTAATCTTGAAGACACGAACAAAATAACAGGCATCTCATGTCAAAACTATAATCTTCTTCACCAGGCAGTTATACGGAAACAAAGTCCCACTGCAAATCTTCGTGTAATTTCCGACGCTTCGACTCATTGACATAATTTCTAATACTTTGATACAAATAAAACTTAAGTTGCAACGCGATATCTTTGCCAAATTTTTTAGAAATGGAGTCTTTGGAAATACTGGAGCAGCATTTAAAAATTTACAAAAATATACATTTCTGGCCGCTCGCAGAATTGAAGTCAGTATCTTTCTTTAATCTCAATTTTTTAATCTATTCATATCAAAATTAACTGCACTTTTAGTATTCTTTTCATTTTTATTTAAAAAACTGGTAATAAGAAGTTTCTTAAATTTTTAAAAAGTATTGAAAATAAAATTTTGCGAAACATAAAATAAAATGCTGAGATGGTACGAGTATCTACACTAAATATTTGGGCCTCATTTTAGACAAAAAACTAAATTGGAAGGCAAATATTGATGAAAGAGTCAAAAAGGCTACTGTAGCGCCTTTTACTTGTACACTTCGGTAATCAGGCCGATACTCATTTATGGAGCCGTCGTATGGTGGACCGCACTGGACAAGATGGTAAATCTAAATAAGCTCATTAAAGTCCAGCGGTCAGCAGGTATGTGCATCACAGGAGCACTTCGCACAACACCAACCACAGCACTGGAAGTGCTTTAAAACCTAACACCACTTGACATCTTCTCTAAAAAGGTGGCTGTCAACTCATGTGTAAGGCTTAGAGCCACCTCTCAATGGACCAGTAACAATACTGGACATACTACTATTCTAGACAATTTCAGTTCATCCCAGATCGCTTAGACTATACCACCCCAAAAATGGTATTTGGTAAAAGATTCCAAGTATCCATCCCTTCAAGATCCTCCTGGGAAGAAGAGGGACTCCTGGAAGACGATGCGGTACACATTTATACTGACGGTTCAAAGACCGATCACTTAGTTGGAAGTGGTATCTTTTTAGAATAACTGAATCTCAGTCTATCCTATAGACTTCCCAATCAATGTAGTGTATTCCAGGCTGAAGTAATGGCTATTAAAGAAGCACTATCCTGGCTCAAAGAAAACGTTATATCTTGTAGGGATATACGAATCTTCTCAGACAGCCAAGCCGCTCTTAAATCTCTCGCATATGTCTCCACAAACTCTCAAACAGTCCACGATTGTCGATCATCTCTGAATGAGATGACGGAACAGTTTAACATTCACCTCATTTGGGTGCCGGGCCACAGAGACATTTAGGGAAATTGCAAAGCCGATGAGCTCGCCAAAAACGGAACACTTCAGCCTTATGTTAGACAAAAACATAACATAGGAACACCACTTGCTACATGCAAATATCTTCTCAAGCAATATGCTCTAGAAACAACAAATGCTACATGGTCACAAAATACCACCTGCCTGGCAACCAAGCAAATATGGCCAAGCATAGACTTAAAACGGTCAAAAAGCTTGATATCACTGAGCAGACAAAGTATAAGCTCTACAATTGGAGTAATAACGGGACACTGCCTCATAGGAAGACATGCTCTGAGGCTAGGGGTCTACACAAACGACGTCTGTAGAAGCTGCATGGACGAGGAGGAAGAGGAAACAGTCCAACACCTTTTATGTAGCACTCTCCATTAGAAGGAATTACTTTCTCGGTAATCCCTTCTTCGATAACACCAGTGAACTTGCAACGGTTGACACAAAACGTCTCTCTAACTTTATTAAAAGTACAAAATGGTTTGTTGAAATTCATTACTCTCCCATGAGTAACCTCAATAGTGGTATCACAGTGGACCCTTGAGGTCTACGAGCGTCAATGACATCAGGACAGCCACTCCAACCTAACATAACCTATCTACACTAAAAACTTTCCATCAGATCTGTCGATTTTTCTAAAACTCTATCGAAATGTTTATTATTACAACGAGGGCAACATGAAGCGTAGCTTGATGCCGCCGTCATGTTGAAACCAAATGTTATCAATATCCTCATATTCAATAACGATAACGATCGCCATTGACTGTAACAGTATCTCTTTTTGGGTGTATCGGCTTTTCAATGTATGCGCGGTTTTGCCCCAAATGCGACAATTTTGCTTGTTTACATACCCGCCAAGATCAAACTATACTTAGTGTTATCACTCACGAAATAAACATTAGTTGAAAAAAACGTAGTTTCGTTTTTTGTAAAAAAAAGTTGACAATTGATTTTTTTCAGAAAAAATGACTTAAGACCTATAAGGAATGTTTTACATATGTTAAAAATAAGTTTGATCTGAAAATCTGTTTTAGTTAACGAGATTTTTAGTCCAAATCTAAATTTTATTGATTTAAGTAGCAATTTTTGAAAGTTTTTGTTTTTAGTAGTAGAGAACTAAAACTCCTATCTTACGTCAAAAACAAAATAGAGCATAGTAAAAAAATCAATTTGAAATCGAGAGAATGTTGAAAACAATAATTTTCGTAAGGTGAAATTAGTTTGATAGCAAAACTTTATTTTTAGATTTTTACTTTTTGTAAAAAAACGTAGTTTCAACTTTTTCTCAAAATGTTACCATATGTCAAAAACGTTATTCTTCGTTGCATACAATTACTTTGAAGGTAAAATTGTTATTTTTTCATAAAATCTTCGAAGTGACAAATGTTTAACTCAGTTTTTTTTATTTTTAAATAAACTGTTGCTAATTTAGTATAATCTTATATAATTTTGTATAATCTTAAAAAAACCTTAAACGCATAAATTGTAAATTTAAACAGACTTACTTGGATTTGGGGATTTTTGGAAAAAATCTAGAGTATAATCCCAGCATATGCCAACTGTTATCACTGGAACACTGACTTCGAAAACAGAAGTTCGGTCTTTGACTTCAGTTTGGAAGGTGGTTACTGGAAAACAGTTGTTAAAAATCTGGAAATAGAAAAGAAACCGTTTTTAGACCACATTCCTCTTAGCATATCCTTTAATAACGGAGAAGTAAAAATTAAATAAATGTACAAATGCAACTAATTCCCAAACTACGCTGGTCAAACGAATCTGCATCCAATTATAGAACACGTTTAGATGCACTTCTGATAATGGAACAATGCGACGCAAGCCTGAACAATATTAAATAAAGCATTAAAGTTCATACCATATACCGAATAACAGTTAAAGAAAAACTGAATAAAGAGAACCGTTGTTTGACAAGGAATGCATGCAGGCGAGAAGCCTTTCTTACGCTTGGCTGAGCGCATATCGGAATTATACCAATTTTTTAAAAGACCGTTACATGGAGTATAAACAGAATTATAAACTTCTCCGCCGAAAAAAGAAAAAAGACTCTTCGGAAGCCCAAGCACATCAGCAAAGTGTAACAAATCGTCAGAGTTTTGGAACCTGGTCCGAAAACTTAATGGAACAAAATTTACTATTAGCCAGGATCTTAATTCAAATAGACTATAAACATATTTCGAGCCATTGTTAAACAAAGATGCGCCAAATAAGTTTCTGAATCAGTATGCCAAACCTCGCTTCAAAAAAAATTTCAGATGCACCAACTTCAAAGGAAGAAGTGTTTATATCGATAAACAACCAAAAAATTAGAATTCTACAGATATGGTACAGATAATTTTTTATATCTCTATAACAGCAGCATTCAACCAGATCTTAGAGGGAGGATCCATCCCAAACCAGTTTAGCGATGCCTTGATTTTCCCTCGATAACATTTTTGTACTCCACTCGATTGCTGACTCGTTTCTATCAAGAAATAAGAAACTATTTGCATTTTTCGTTGATTTCGAAGCTGCTTTCGACACCGTTAATCACACAATGCTCTATTTTACAAGCTTTTCCAGTTAGTAATGTCGCTTAAGTTCGGTACAGTATTGCAGAATTTATACAAGACTACCAAAGCATCAGTGTGGAATGGCCAATGCTAATCAGAATGGTTCAAAACAAAATTAGGAGTTAGACAAGGCTGCGCACTCAGTCCAAGTAGCATGGAAGCAATGTTTTAATATTAAGGAAATATCGGATACCAGTAAATTCATGGTCTTCTAAGCTGTATTGGAATCAGTTCAGTTTTATGTTGAGCAAGCTTGGTGAGTTCGGAAATATAAACAAGTGGAATAACTGCTCAGATTTTACATAAACCGATTTTCCACCTTCCTTCGAGTGTGCCAAACTACTTGATTATGCTGGGAACGGGTATATCGCCTTTATTTATTAAAAAAACACTCAAGCAAAGCACTTGAAATGCCAAGTTATCGTATCCCAAAGAAAGTAGTTGGTCAAACAATCCAATCCCGAAGTGGATGGTTTAAAGGCTGGATAGAACTAGCCGAGCAGGTGGATGTTGACTTAAACTATAATAACCTTGCCTTTTGGAAGCCAACTTTATATCGCCTTTATAGCTCGTCTGGACGGAACCTCAAGAACGCAATACACGGAGCAAGCCAAAAACTCACTGCACCGCATGATTGACGGTATACTAGACTACGATGTCTGGGAAAGAAATTACTTCCACGACAAATATACCATCGCACAAATTTCGTGCATCTTCTGGCTAAGAAGAGAACTCCTTAATCTGAACTATATTCCTCACCGTAAGGACTTACCGAATTTATACAACCTGTGCAACTTGACGATTATTGGACGATGAGCGATATTGAGATAAATAAGAAGACTTGTCCCAGGCAGTGACAGGAAATGCATGTTACAAAAATGTATACATATTGCAAAACAGCTCTTAAATATAGACAGCAAATTTTAAATGAAGCGTTCTAATCTTAAACTGCACCTTCTTTTTTTTATTTATATAAAGCTATACTTTTAGTTGTAAATCAGGCACGCGGCAATGCCATGCATCATATCGATTGTATTAACCAAATTATTGTTAAAAATGTACGTTTAAATAAAATCAATCTAGATCTAAAAAAAAACTATAATCTAAAATGTAATTGAAGTCGCTAGCGTTATTGGTTCAAGAGATATTTTGTGTCGACTAAAATGTTCAGATTTTTTTAATTGATTTAGTTAAAAACATTCGCCCAATTTGTATGGATGTCCTTTATACATTTGTCCGCTTTGTAAGCATACAAAAATTCATAAGTTTAACAATGTTTATTGAAGTCGACATCGCAACTGGTTTTTGAGATCTGCATGACGAAAAATAGTATACCGAATCTACGGACACAGGCACACACATACACCTCACTAAAAATGTTTGCTTATGAATCTATGAATCTTGAAACGTCGAAATTATGTCAACATTTGTAATTCAACAAATTGGAACGATTACAGTTTCTTCTTATGAGAAAATTTAAAAGTTTGAAGTCAATCATTTCAGTAAGTTTTTATATTTTTTAAGTTCAATTATTTTTTTTTTAAATTTTACTAAATATGAACAAACATTTTCCAATTTTTAAATTTTTTTAAGATTTTTAATTTTTTGTAAAACGTACTTCTTCGTTGTTTAAAAATATTTGGGAGCTTGTAGGTAATATCATTTTCGGTCGGTACACTATTTGAGAGAAATATTTCTAAAAAAATAAATTTCCACAAACTAAATTTTTTAAAAAGTCATATCAACCCTTAAAACACTCTCATGACCGTTAGCCTTTAAAAATGAATGTATTTATAAATTCAATTATGGCGTATATACAATAAACATTTTCCGCTTTGGCTTTTTCAATAAATTTTGACAAATTGTAAGCTTTTTAAAATACTTGTCAATTCAAACTGAACAAAAGAGTCTAGTTTTCAACCCATACTGATAACTTCCCATATGTCGATAGTTTTAAAAGCTTAACAACATTTTAATGACAACATTTTACTTCTATAACAAAACTTTGAAGTCAATGTCTTCCATTGTTTTCAAGATACGTAAATGGAAAGCAATTTCTTACTCCTTTCTTAAAAGTTTACTTAAAAGTTGAAACAATATTCTGCATATAAAAAAATCAGTTTATTTTTAATATCTAAGACCAATTTTTACTAATTTTAATATCATTTTATGAATGTAACATACATCTCAATAAAAATCTTTTTTGAAGGTTCTATCTAGGGACCAATAACAATAACTTTCTATGATAAGTTAAAAATGTTGAAAATCAAGTTTTACCAATTTTTACCTTCCCGTAGGAAGTTATTGTAATGGACCCGTTTTGTCAAATTGAAAATGTTTACATTTCTCTACGTTTCAAGGTCCCTAGAGTCGAAATAAAAGATTTTTAGAAAGATGTCTGTTCGTGCGTATGCATGTACGTTCGCGACGTTTTTTTCATCGTCCATAGCTCAAGAACCAGAAGAGATATCGACTTCAAATAAATTTAGTATCCAGATAATAATGCAGAAAGATGCAAAAAGGGCTCTCAAGAAAATTGCGTGGGTAGTTTTTTACCATAGCAGTTTAAAAAAAAGGGAACATTTTGGTTAACCCTAACTATATCACATCATATTTTTTTTACAAAAAACTAAAAACCTAAAAAAAATTACTCAAAGTTGTTAAAAATTGATTTTTGATTTTAGAATCAAATATCTATTCTAAAACTTGAGATTATGACTTCCAACTAATTTTCACTTATAACAAATATTGTTTTCAGCAATCGGAAAAATTTCAGAAAAAGCAAATTGACAATTTTCCTACAAAAAATAAGAACCTAAACTTGGTAAAAATTTACTTTCGATAGCTTTTCAAAAATTAAAAATATTGTCTTCAAACTTTTTTGTATTTCACAGAAAATATTGCTTTCGATATTCAGTAGTTTTTTTTTTAAATTCAACGGTCCGTTTTTTCATAAAAAAAAATATAATCTACAAATTTAGCAAAAATGTATGTTTCAACTGACAACTTTTTTAACCCAACACGAAAACATACACACTTTTAAGAAAGACAAATCGACGGACGGGATGGATAGTTATCAAGGTGGGTCGCATCCCAGCCTCTTTTGGTATACAAAATATGGAACCGTTCTTAGATTTACAAAACTTATATCGTGTTTTGTTATACTGGCATATTACTAATTTTTATGATTGATGGGGAAGGGTTCATTAAAACATAGTTATTTCCAAAAATAATTTGTTTAATGCTTAAGGTTGACTGTTAAATTCGGTCGGTTTTAATGCATTATACAGGCTTTCGAAGATAGAATATCAAACAAAATTTACTAAGCAACGATGTGGTGCGATTATGTGCAGAAAAAAACCTTTGAAACAAGATAGTCTAAAAGACAAAATTGTCTTCCACTTATATTTGTCCATGAAAAAGTCTAAAATTTAAAATTATACATCTCTCCAACCAAACGTGTTTCTAATTATATTCAAATTAGTTCTATCGCGAAATCTTAGATGTCTTATATTATGAAACTTAGTGTTATTGCTATCAAATTAGCATACGCTGCAATACCTCCTATTTTTAATTTTGTATTTCCTCTAAACATCCATCAGCCATAGCACTTATGTATTTGCTGAAGCCTTAAGTTCTATATATCAAAACAAATAAAAATGTTGACATGCCATGCAATTCAAAAAACACTTCTTGCTGATAGAAATTCTTAAACATAAACATTTCTTGCCAGAACACTTTCTAGGCCATGTTTTGTATATCTAAATACTCATATAGGTACTATATATGAAAGATCAAGTCGTCATCGTCGTCGTCGTCGTAGCCTCCAACAGCTAAATATATATAATATCAAAAGTACACCGAGTGCGTCACTTTTATTCCCAAACGACTGAGCCTTAGCCTAAGCCTGAACCCCAACTCCCAAACCCTAACCCCATGAATATTATATTCAGTCTTCACACATAAAACAGATTCCTCCTGGCAATCTAAATTCAACACAGCCTGCAGCATTTATTCATTAAAAAGTTTTGCTTAGTTGCACCTGAATTCCACATGTATTTCTGTTTTGTATTTTTGTTTGTATTTTTTATGTTAAAAATATCCTTTTTCTTATCCCAAAGTGCCAGTGCAATAGTACATATGAAAGGATGTGAGTCAGTGCGTTTCTGTGTATCATTTGCAATGCTGGATTAATGCCGAGCCTTTTTATGCTGTTGCTGATATAGGCCCTAAGCTTATTTTGTTTAAGGAACTTCCAAGACTAGGATCTTCAAGAGAAACTTGAGTTTAGAAATCTCACATTAAACATTAAAAAACTGACCTGAACGGTTCCCTTAAAGCAGCTTGTTTGACATACTCATTGAGTTAAGGCCAATACAACAGAAAATTCGACTCTGGAATAGTGAAAAATAAAAAGAAAATCTAACAAATTTTCTTGGCTTCTTTGCTCACACACACAAAGAGAGAGAGAGAGAGCGAATGTGGGAAAAGAAAGAATTTTCATTGCAAAATATTTTCGCATGCACATCCTTCAAACTGAATGAAATAAAGACGAAAAACCAACAACATACAAACACTCAACGGTACTCAAACGTTCGACATTCGGTTTTGAGGTATGCCTAAGTGGACCCGAAGGTCTTTGCAACCACAGCCACACAACCCAGCAACCAACAGCAACCAGCAACTGATGTTTGTTGAGCTGGATGGTAAATTCGTAAGGACGAAGTAAAAGTTCTTCTTTTTTTTCAAAAATAACAACAAAAAAATCCTGGTTCAAGGAAAGATCTTCAGCTTCATTTTTAACATCATACATGAAAGGTTTTGGTAAGGGGAAGGGGGTTCATTTTGCGACTACCTCATTTGTTGTTGTCGCCATCGTCATCGTCGTCCTCGTCATCTTACTATGTATGTGCAGTCTCGATTCTTGAAGGAAGCCAAAAGAAAGGATTACTTTTTGCTGCATAAGGCAAGGAATAGAAAGTAGGTATGTACTATATGCACTTGCAACGTTCAAGAGGACCTTCTCCATCTCCACACTTGCACTCCAGGATTTGTTTACGTTGTTGCGCTATTAAAAAATATCACACTTTAAAAAAAAAACTAAATATTTGCCTTAAAACTTTATACTTACTGCTTGGAGGATTTTGTATGTGCAGGATATGATGTGTGAGATTATGTGCAATTAAATTATTTCTTATATTGTTTGTATTAATTATACCAACGTTTTATGCACGGCTGCGAAAAAGTATGGAAACACTTTGAATCTTTTATATGTACCTAACCTTTACCTACTTCTATATGTATGGCTTTTAAGTCTTTGTGTTGTGTGAATCTGAATCTTACGGGATGACCTAGAAGGTTTTGTGTGAAGGCAAGAGTTACTATTATTTGTTTAAAGGTCGGTCGGTGGAATTATTGCACTCTAACTTGAATTGACTTTCAAAAGTTTTGAAAAATTATTTTTCATCTTGATTATACCTACCATATCCTTGTGGTGCATATAAATCTTTAAATTGTATTGAAGTGAAGAATGATGCGTAGGAAGAGGTTGTAGTGTTTCAAAAATTCAAAAGAAAACGAACGTCTTTGTGAATGATGAACTTCTTACAGGAACTTATCTCAAACTGAATACCACAAAAAAGGAATTGACATTCATAATATTATTTTTATAAAAGAAACATAATGAAGAATACGTTTTTTTAGAAAAAAAAACTATATTTCACCATAATAAATGTTACCCACTTATTTCAATGTTAGTTTGTGAATAAAAGCAGCTCCAGAGAATGAATTCAAGCTAAATTTATAGGAAGGTCACAGACTTCTTATGGGTAGATAGATACGTACAATGTGCTCAATGATTGAAAAAAGCAAAAAACAAAGTACTTACAAGTATTTTTTTAAAAGTACTCTTTTTGAGTGCATTTATTGGGTGCCTATTTAGATACTTAAACACTTTCCTGTAGAGTATATGTTTTGAGTGTTTTTTGTAAATCAAAGTACCTACTTATATAAATGAACTAGAAAGTAGTTACATATTACAGGTTCAAGTACATTATGCACTTTCTTTTATTTTACCAGTATTTACAAGTACGGACTTTATACTGGGCGCCTTAACATACTTGTAGTTAGCAAAGATTAAATTTAGTTAGTTTAAGTCTTCAATGTGATGGCATTTCAAATCTTTAAATTTCATCCCAACCAACAAAGAAATAGAAAAATTAAATATTTTATTATACAGGGTGGGCCGTAAATAAGTGCACTTAAAAAAATTATATTAATAAAACTGTAGCGCTTTTAAATGAAATATTTATTTTAAATTATATCAAAACGAAATGAATTTTTATTTTTTTTGAAAATTGAATCATCCAAATATTGTCCATTTCGCCTACAGCACTCTTCCAATCTGACTCTGAGATTTTGGAACACTTTTGTCAAAAGTTGCGGAGTGATTAAGCGGATTTCTTCTTCAATGTTCGCTTTTAATTCAGCCGTCGTTGAAGGATTATTAGAGTACACCTTACTCTTGAGGTAGCCCCATACAAAGAAATCCGGTGGCGTTAAGTCAGGGCTCCTGGGTGGCCAAGCAATATCACCCTTCCTCGATATCAACCTTCGAGGAAACATTTTTCTAACGACCTCCAGAGAGTCGTTACTTGTATGGCAGGTAGCGCCATCTTGCTGGAACCAGGTGTGAATAGTGTAACCACTCGATTCTTGCAGTTTTGGAGCTAAAAAATCTCTAAGCATCGAAACATAACGCTCTGAATTAACAGTAACATTACGCCCGTATCGATCTTCATAAAAATACGGCCCTATGATCCCCCACTTGGCTATTCCGGTCCAAACGGTCACTTTGGGAGAGTGTAACGGTCGTCCATGATTTAAGAGTGGATTTTCTGTTCCCCAGTATCGACAATTTTGTCGATTAACAAATCCGTTGAAATGAAAATGAGCTTCGTCTGAGAAGATAATGTTATTGAAGTGAGGGAATCTCCGTAACATTTCTGTTGCGAAATTGAACCGTGAAACAAAATCGGATTCTTTCAAATCTTGGACAATCTGAATTTTTTAGGGGTATAACTTCAAATCATCCCGTAAAATGCGACGTAAAGTCGTTCTGGGTACTCCCAGGGCCGAAGCGCGTTTCCATGTAGAGCTTCTTGGATCCTCGCGCACAGAAGCTTGTACGCGTTCAATTGTTTCTGCAGTCCGCCTGGAACGTGGGCGTCCTGTAGGTCGAAGTTTTTGCGTTGATCCCGTTGCCTCGAATGTTACGATCCATTTTTTGATTACATTCGTACTTGGACACTCGGTGATGTTGCGTAATCCAAACTTTACCCGAAAAAGCCGACGAACAGTCACGTATGAGCGATTGTTTTCATAAAAGGCGCGAACGCAGAAAGCGCGCTGCTCTCCCGTGAACGGACTCATTGCGACTAAAAATTTAGATCTCGAGCTGCAAGGAGATACCATCCCCGCGAGTCTCGGTTATTTCGTTCGGGAGTTAAAGCGAGACAAAAAGTGCACTTATTAACGGCCCACCCTGTATTTATACATTTCGTGCTTTCTTTTTAGAAAGAAAAAATTAAAATGGGTGTTGTTTTTGGTGGAACCAATCTTAACATATTTTCGAAATCCTTCTTCGTCTTTTTAACACATTTCAAATTTTGTAATTAAAGTCGTTTGAGCAGTATTTGAAATGTATTAAGTTTATGATGTTTTGTCTAAATCATATATTAACCAAATCAGTTTATTTCATTTGTATTAAAGAAGTCTCGTAAGCCACAAACGTTACTGTCTAAAAGGTGAGTGACCCCCCCTTGGAAATATTTTTTTTACTTTTCTAGGAACTCCCTTGAATTCAAAAATATCGTATTGCGTTAATGGATATGACTCCAATTATATTTTTAATTGTTTATTTTTTCTTAAACTTTGTTTGCTGAAAGTATACAACTTTTCACTGAGGACTAGATGTGATATGAATCGGAAATTCAGCCTTTTTAAAATAACGCAGCACAAATTCATCAACTTTTGACCTATAAACGATCCAGGAGGTTGGGTCATATGAGCCAAAAAGCTTATGCAGTTAAGTTGTATAAATAAAGATTTCATCTTAAGATTTGTTAGTAACTAAACAACATTTTTCAAAAAGTTGTTTGCTGTCAAAAACAACTAAAATTTTTGCTCCACTCAATTTAGAATTTGGAAAAGCTTTAGTAATGCTTTAAATTAATTTCATAAAATTTGTTTCTAAGAAGAAGAGCAAATATTCAGGTTCTTAAAGAGAAACCTTGAATAAGAGATCGTCAAATTGATAATAAGTTTTCTTTAAATCCTGAACCACGCCTTCCATTACGTCTCAAATATTCGTAATTCGTAAAAATTTTCGAACTTGAGCATTTAATCAAACATGACATAACGATAGTAGAAACGCTAAAAATGCTTTTTAACTTCCCATAGGAAGTTATTGTAATGGGTCCGATTTGTCAAATTGAAAATTTTGACATTTCTCGACGTTTCAAGGTCCCTAGATTCGAAATAAAAGATTTTTAGAAAGATGTCTGTGCGTGCGTGTGTACGTACGTTCGTACGTCATTACGTCCGTACGTTCGCGACGTTTTTTTCGTTGTCCATAGCTCAAGAACCAGAAGAGATATCGACTCCAAATAAATTTTGTTATATAGATAATAAGGCAGAAAGATGCAGAAAGGGCTCTCATGAAAATTGCGTGATTGGTTTTTTTTTTACCATAGCAGTTTAAAAAAAAGGTGAAAATTTTGGGTAACCCTAAATATCTTACGAACCAAAAACGCTAGAGACTTGAATTAAATTTTACATAATATATTGTAAAGTGGTCTCAAAGAAGTTTATTTTTCGAAAAAAATCCATTTAACGGTTTTTTTATAAATCAAAAAAACTGAAAAAAAAAATTTGTCACCTCCAAAATTTAACGACTAAAATATAATTTTATCTCCAAAACAATTTTAAGAAACGGAGAACAATGTTTTTGAAATCTGATAAAATTTTGAGAAAAATCGAATTGACAGTTTTTTTATAAAAAATAAAAATCTAGAAAAAAACATTACTCAAAGTTGGTAAAAATTGAATATCGATTCAAATATCTTTTCAAAAACTTAAAATTTAGGCTTAAAACTTATTTTATCTTATAACAAATATTATTTTCTACATTCGATAAAATTTTGAAAAAAATCGAATTGGCAGTTTTTTTACAAAAAATAAAAACTTAAAAAAAAATAATAAAAGTTGGTAAAAATTCATTTTCGACTCAAATATCTTTTCAAAACTTTGAGATATTGGCTTTAATTTACTTTTATCTTTCAAAAAATATTGTTGTCAAGATTCAGTAAAATTTTGAATAAAATCGAATTGATAGTTTTTTTTACAAACAATTAAAAACCGAAAAAAAAATTTATAAAAGTTGGTAAAAATTGATTTTCGGCTCAAATATCTTTTCAAAACTTTGAAATATTGGCTTCAATTTAATTTTATTTTATAAGAAATATTGTTTTCAACATTCGGTAAAATTTGCAGAAAAATCGAATTGACAGTTTTTTTACAAAAAATAAAAACCTACAAAAATGTATAAAAGTTGGTAAAAATTGATTTTCGACTCAAATATCTTTACAAAAATTGTAGATATTGTCTTTTATCTACTTTTATCTTTCAAAAAATATTGTTGTTAACATTCAGTAAAATTTTTAAAAGAATCGAATTGATAGTTTTTGTACAAAAAATTAAAAACCTAAAAAATATTAACAAAAGTTGGTAAAAATTGATTTTCGACTCAAATATCTTTTCAAAAATTTTAGATATTGGCTTCAAACTTATTTATTTTACAGAAAATATTGTTTTCAATATTCAATGATTTTTACTTAAAAATCCAACAGTCGGTTTTTTCATAAAAATAAAATCTACAAAAAATAGTAAGCAAATTTAGTAAAAATTGATACGAGTACATATAGAAAAACTTTTAAGCAAGACAAATTGGCAGACGGGATGGGAAGTTATCAGTGTGGGTCGCATCCCAGCCTCTTTTTTTGCATTGTGTTAATACGAAAATTCGAAACTTTCTAAATTTTGTTCTTGATTTGGCTTCTTTCCACAAGAAAAACATATTTCGGTATTGGTCCAAAAGAGTGCCCTTCATAAGAACATTATTTTTTAAGTTTTCTTAAGAATGTCATACTATTTTTTTTTTTTGATTTTTAAAAAAGTATTGATTTTTGTTAAAAAAACTAGATATCAATCAATTTAAAAAAAAAACGCTCTATTGATTTTCCAAAAAAAAGGTTAATCTAATTCTTTTGATAAATAAAATGGTATTTAAATTTTTTCGAAAAATGTATTTGGAAGATACATTTTTAAATCTTAAAATATAATAAATATTTTTAAAAACAATTTTTGGAAGACATTATTGGAAGTTCTAGCGGCCCAGTCGTGCATTTTATTTCTTCCAACATTGATTTTTTATTGAATACAAAAGCTTTCAAGATCTTAAAAAAATAAATAAATCTTGTTTTTTGAAGGAATTTGCTTTGAATGCTCTAGAACTGAGATTTAAACAAGAATTTTAATAATTTAAATTTCCCAAAAACAGCAAAAGTTTAATTTTTGTCATATTCATGGCAAATTAAAAAATTAATGAGCGTTTCATATCTATTGATATAAAGGGTTCGAATATCTTGGAATTTGAAGTCAAAAGAGATTCTGAAACGTGTAATTTGTGAGCGCCACACAAAAGTTTCTTCCCAACTTATTTGTTTGCCTCAATCTGTTTTTTTTTTATAATTCAAAACCATACTTTTTTTTCTCTACAATTTTTAAGTTTTGTTGACGCCTTTAAGATCAAAATTTATTCTAACCTACGAGTAAACAGACGATAGCGATAATAATAATAGACTTCCGAAAATTGAATTCGAAAAAACTAAGACCATTCTTCATATAAGATCCTCTCTCATTTTCTGGGTTTTTGAATTTTTGTAGCATTCTTCGCAATAATAGAAATGGAAACAAGAAAAGTTTATAAAGGGTGATTTTTTTGAGGTTAGGATTTTCATGCATTAGTATTTGACAGATCACGCGGGATTTCAGACATGGTGTCAAAGAGAAAGATGCTCAGTATGCTTTGACATTTCATCATGAATAGACTTACTAACGAGCAACGCTTGCAAATCATTGAATTTTATTACCAAAATCAGTGTTCGGTTCGAAATGTGTTTCGCGCTTTACGTCCGATTTATGGTCTACATAATCGACCAAGTGAGCAAACAATTAATGCGATTGTGACCAAGCTTCGCACTCAGTTTACTTTATTGGACATTAAACCAACCACACGAATGCGTACAGTGCGTACAGAAGAGAATATTGCGTCTGTTTGTGAGAGTGTTGCTGAAGACCGTGAAATGTCGATTCGTCGCCGTTCGCAGCAATTGGGTTTGTGTTATTCGACCACATGGAAGATTTTACGCAAAGATCTTGGTGTAAAACCGTATAAAATACAGCTCGTGCAAGAACTGAAGCCGAACGATCTGCCACAACGTCGAATTTTCAGTGAATGGGCCCTAGAAAAGTTGGCAGAAAATCCGCTTTTTTATCGACAAATTTTGTTCAGCGATGAGGGTCATTTCTGGTTGAATGGCTATGTAAATAAGCAAAATTGCCGCATTTGGAGTGAAGAGCAACCAGAAGCCGTTCAAGAACTGCCCATGCATCCCGAAAAATGCACTGTTTGGTGTGGTTTGTACGCTGGTGGAATGATTGGACGATATTTTTTCAAAGATGCTGTTGGACGCAACGTTACGGTGAATGGCGATCGCTATCGTTCAATGCTAACAAACTTTTTGTTGCCAAAAATAGAAGAACTGAACTTGGTTGACATGTGGTTTCAACAAGATGGCGCTACATGCCACACAGCTCGCGATTCTATGGCCATTTTGAGGGAAAACTTCGGAGAACAATTCATCTCAAGGAATGGACCGGTAAGTTGGCCACCAAGATCATGCGATTTGACGCCTTTAGACTATTTTTTGTGGGGCTACGTCAAGTCTAAAGTCTACACAAATAAGCCAGCAACTATTCCAGCTTTGGAAGACAACATTTCCGAAGAAATTCGGGCTATTCCGGTCGAAATGCTCGAAAAAGTTACCCAAAATTGAACTTTCCGAATGGACCACCTAAGACGCAGCCGCGGTCAACATTTAAATGAAATTATCTTCAAATGTCATGGACCAATCTAACGTTTCAAATAAAGAATCGATGAGATTTTGCAAATTTTATGCGTTTTTTTTTTAAAAAAAGTTCTCAAGCTCTTAAAAAATCACCGTTTATTATTTTAAAAAAAAACTACGTTTCAAAACAATTTCTTACATTTCTGCGTGAAATGCACCAAAAACCCTCTAAGCTATTGTGTTTAAGCTCTTGAATATGGCATATTTAGAAAGCTGTTGGAATCTTGAATTGCTTTCATATGTAGTGAGTCGTCCAAATTAAAAAAATTGACCCAACTTTATATAATTTTATAACTAAAGCTTTTACTTCAGCCCTTGAAATGGGTAAATGTAACTTTAAGATGCACATTATGTTATTTGAATTTTGTCAGCCTCCTTTACAGAACATAAAAGAACATTTTTAAATTATGAGTGAAAACTCATAACCCCCCGATTAAAAGTTTGGGTCCGCTTATAACTACCATAACTTCACGAATTTAGGTTTTTAAGTTCTTAAGAGTTATAGGTTTATCTTCAAAAACACGGTCTCTCGCGTAGCCACACCAAAAAAAATCCAGCCGTATCAAATCGCACGATCTTTGTGGCCAGTTGATATCGCCACGACGAGAAATTACGCGGCCAGGAAATGATTCTTGCAATAAAGCCATATTCTCACGAGTTGTGTGGGATGTGGCACCGTCTTTTTAAAACCATACATATCCTCCAAGTCGTATCTTCAGTAACAGGAAAAATAATTCGGTAATCATATTACCATAACGCTCCGAATTGAAGGTGACAGTCGTTCCGAATAAGTAAGGTCCAATCACACCTCCGACCCAAAGAGTTTTTTTTTTTTTGACAGGAGGAAATCTTCAAAAGCCACTTATCAGTATTCTACACCAAGTAGTGTGGGATTCTTAACCACTAAAACCACCTCTTCATTAGGATCAAGCTTGAAAGATCGACTTTTTTTCTTTCTTAACTTTGTACAATCACTTTGGGGGAAGTTTAAACCTTTAATACTTTTAAGTGTTTTTTAAGACCATAAGCTCATGAGTCATGGAGCTTGGTTCTTCTTAATCTTCGAACATGGTTTCTTATATTCAAGACGGACTCCATTTCAGAATTAGTATGACTTTGCAGGCTCTGGTTGTGCGATTCAGCGTATTTTTTAACAACTTCTGTTTTGGATTTTTTGGATGATTTTGGTATTTGTTTTCTTTGTACAGCACCATAATTGGATTCCATAGGTCCAAACAGGCGTTAGTACTTGATTATACAGCATTATTTTGTTTTGGATTGATAAATCAGAGTTGTTACCAAGCAACCAGTACATTTTTCTATATTTCAAGTTTAGTTCTTCTCTTTTCTTTTTGATGTGCTCTTTCCACTTAAGCTTTGCATTCAAAGTCATTCCAAGGTATTTGGCCATATTGGCGTAAGGTACAGCTTGATTATTAATGAATATTGGAATATTGTTTATATTTTTTGTAAAGTTTATATGAGAAGATTTTGTTTCATTGAGTTTGATACGCCATTTTTCGGTCCAAGCTCTCACTGTGTCGATGGTATTTTGTAGTTTTACTGCTGCCTTAGAGACACATTTGTCGGATACCAAAATTGCAGTATCATCTGCAAAAGTAGCCATTATGGTGTGATTACCAAATGAAATATCCTTTTGTGTATAGTAAATACAGGGTAGGACCTAGGACACTTCCTTGTGGTACACCGGCTTCTATTTTATTCAATTCCGAGTATTCTTGATCGTACCTTAGTCTAAGCAATCGGTCTGGGATGTACGATTTTAATGTTTCAAAGTACTGCCTGGGAAGATCCCTTTGCAGTTTGTACTCAAGTGCCTCATGCCAAACCTTGTCAAAAGCTTGAGCAACATCTAAGAAAATAGCTGAACATACTTGTTTTTCTTCTAATGCTTTTTCTATTACATCCGATATTCTATGAACTTGGTCTGTCGTGGAATGTTTATTTCTAAAGCCAAACTGATGGTTTGGGATTAACCTTTTTTCTTCTATGATTTTGCTAAGTCTCTTCAGAAGCAGTTTTTCAAAAACTTTTGCCATAATTGGTTTACCTTGCTTTGGTATGACAATTACTCCAGCAAATTTTCCAATGGTGCGGGACATACCGTTGCTTAAGGCATGTATTTATTATATATTGGAGTTTTATGAAGGCTTTCAATGGCATTTCATTCATAACCTGAGCAGTAATTAGATCGTAACCATGGTGATTTTTTATTTGGTAGTTGATGTTAACACATACTTTTTATTTCTTTAAGCCTTACAATTGGTATTTCACTTTCATCTATCTTATCAAAAAACTGAAAGTTATTTTCAGCCGCGTTTGATGAGTATGGCTTAAAAAACATTCGCAAGATGTTCAGCGAACAGGTTAGCTTTTTCTTTCGGGCTTCCGATCCATTTCCCATCTTGAGATTTCAAGGTCGAGTTTTGTAACTGCGGTCTTTTCAGGTGCTTGGCTGTTTTTTTATAGCGAAATGTACTGAGTGAACCATTTTTGAATTTGTAAATTTGTTTTTTAAGATTGTTGCTTATACGGTTAAAGAGTGCACCAAACAGTGAATTTTTGTAGCTGTAATGGCTTCTCTTCAATTACTTGAGAATTCTCAAGGTTTTCATTTTATTTTGAAGGCTTTCAATTTCTTTATTTAACAAAGTTGTCAAATGGCGTGAATTTTTTCTAAGGTAAGAGCCTTATTTTAAAAAACAGTTTTTTGTAAAGAATGAACAAATTTTGTCAATAAGATGAATTTATTCTCGAGATATTCGATTAAAAAATCAGTTTTTAACTACTGTCAGTACTATTTTTCTTTGAAAAAAAACTGTCACTTCGATTTTTGAATGAAAAGTTATCAGTGTGAGTCTCAACTCAGTTTCTTTATTTCATTTATTTAGTTCACAAACAAAGACAACGATTATTACAATTACCAACCTTATTAAATTCTGATACTAGTTGACAATAATTGTCTGAACTTTAAAGCCACAAAGAAATGAGGGTCTTTAAAATTTGAAGTGAGCCATATGCGACTTAGTTCTGTATTAAATTGTGAATTCCACTATTTTTATCTGCTGCAAGAAAAAGAATAACAACAAAGCAAAGATTATTGTATTCAACTGTTGTGGTATAACAATATTTTTAAATCTTAAAAATAAAATATGAAAGTTTATTCAGTTTTTATTGATGCTTATTCGAAATGCTCCATTAAAGTCACCCAAGTACAGTTACTGCCAGTGCGAGGCCAGTACCAGATTATGCGATGACTGCTGGTGCTTGTATATGGAGTCATTTCAGTATGCTTCCACATTCACACAGCAGCCGCAATCAGTGGTCTTAGGGGACATCAAATTAGACCAATCAAACCGAAGATTGCAATAAACTTTCAAGCTGTTAGCTTTTTTTTATCGCTCACACGCGAACAAAAGGACCCACATTCTTAATACTTTTTGCCTTGGACTGATAATAACTTTCTTTTCCTTCTCTGTCATATCACATAAACTATGAGCAGGATGTGTTGTGGGCTATGGGATGTGGGCAATGGGGTGAGTGGTATGTGTCTGTGCAGCGTGAACTGATACTATTATTAACCACTTGCGTTCTCAGTTTTAAGGACGTATAGCAAAAAACACATCTGTATAATACCCCAGACGCTTCTTGGGATCAGCTTTACGCAAAAGAAGTAGGGGAAGAAAGTTGTGGTGAACTTGGTAGCCAGGACCCTATACGCTCGTAGTCGTATAGTGACTTGAAACATACTCGTATATAAATCGTCCGGATAGCATAGAGCCAATAATAAATTATAGCACGAGGAGCTCTTGGGTTTTGCTTCTTTTTTCCATCCCTATAGATTCCCGATTGATATTAAAATTGGGTGTGGGGATGTGTTGGCGGCCCTATAGCCCTACAGTGGTGCTACATACTAGGCACTCGAGGTCCTCTTTGGGGAAAATTTAATTAAGTCTACGACTGAGATTACTAGTATTACACAATCGTGTATTGAATGCTAGCGCAGACCTTCGAATTCCGAAACGAAGAACAAGAACAGACGCTTTCCAACAAACGGTTGGGTGCGATACGATGCGAAGTAAAGTGATGAACTGTGGAGTTGGAGATTAGGGTCGGGAATGAGATATTGAAAATGAGATAAAAACCAGATTGATTGGCCCTTAATTCAATAGGGCCGGGAAGTTAATATTGATACTCAAGCATATGTGGGATTGTTCTTTATGTGGCAGAAGGCACAACTTGGCTTTGGTTCCAAACCAAAAACCTTACCACCACCGACTTTTTGTTGTTTTTTCTTTTAAGTTGGGAGAGTGCGGTATGTTTTCGTTGTTGAGGCGAAAATGTATTTTTTGAAATTACGATCAGAATCTTTAGGGATTTAATTTCAATGAAAATGTATAATTTTTTTGTATATTTTTTTAATACCTCATATATGTCAAGTGATTTACAGGAGTGATGAGCGAATTCCTACAGTAGGGGTAAATACGTAGGTTTAAACAGACAGTGACATATTCGGAATCAATTTTTGATTGATTGTAAACAGTGTATAAAAGACAAGAACCGTGAAGCATGTCAATCATTAAATTTGTCATTATGGAGCTTTAATTTTGTTTTGTTCTTCAAAAATACAGCAATTGAGATTAAAGTGGATTTGATGATTTCTGAACAGTGCGTATATATCATTTTAGTGGCAAACTTATTTTGTTAAGGGTTTTGTAATAAATATACACCAAGATATTTGACGGAATCAACACACGGGATATCATAGTTATTTATCTTTAGCTGATTAAGTGGTAAAGCACAGGCTTTTCTGGTGAAAAAGATTGCCTGTGTTTTTTCAACATTTAGACTTACTTTTCATGTTATAAAATAATCATGAATTTTATTTAGAGCATGTTGCAAGCCATTTTCAATGGCGTACCCAATTTTACTTGAACTGTAGATGGGAGTATCATCGCCAAATATTGCTATTTCACAGTTCCATATTTCTGGAAGATCAGCAACATACGTAATGTATAATAATGGACCTAATACTAACCCTTGAGGTCACTTAGTAGAACGTTAACTGAGCTGGTTTCATTTACTAACGGATTGTTAAAATTTTTTTTTCGAACAATCCCGCAAAAATGTCAGCAGTTTCTTCACAGGTTATCAACAAGGAAATTGTGTTCTAAGTGAGGAATAAATTTGGTTTTTGCTTCAAGAACCTTGGCTTTTTTCCAAAAGGGTTCGGAATTCGGTTCAAGAGAATTAAGTTCATCATTTCATGCTTTGTTTCGAACTTTGAAATCTCAAAAGTTTTTTTTTTTGTTTATGCGTTCACTTCAGTGAAGTCATAAACCTGTCTATATCTTTGCCCACTGGCTTAAGAAAATCTATTTATTTGCTTGATTAAATTCAAGATATAATGTGGAGGAATAGTTGTCCTTGGCGTTTTTGTTTTTTTTTGGGAACAGACTCATCAACATTTTCCAATAACGAGTTGGTAAAATAATCAATTTGATAAAAAACTACTTATGCTTTCCATATCACAGGTTGTATTTCTAAGGCGTTGATTTATTGTTGTTTTAAAATCTATGCCAATTTACTCTTTTAAAATCTAAGCATTGCACATCTTACATTCTACCACTAAGAATAATATCACAGTTTATTGGAATATGATCCGAACTCAGAGCGCTGACAGCTATAGGTTGGGTAACGATTTTCAGCAAGTTCGTTATTATCAGATCTAAGGTTGATGGAAGAATTTTTGTTGGTTGGAAAATATGTAAGACCATTAGGATAGAGTAAACTTATAGGATACCAGTAAGTTACCCCACTTATTTGCCCTATTGCAACCCCAATTAAGATGCCGGCTGTTGAAATCACCCAAGAGTAAGAACTTCTCATTACATGTTATAAGCTTTCTTTAAGTTTTAAGTTTTTAATGACGTTATTAACATTTGTATTTTTTTAAGAATTGCTCTACTGTGTTGATTAAAAACAAATCGGGTTTTAAAACGTATTCTAATGGAATTTCGACTTTAAATTTAGGCTCAATAATTTGCTCTATTTCACCGCTAGATAATGTCCTTCGATACCTGCGTTTCTAAAACAAGTCAATCCGCATTTGCGTGTATTGATTCCGAATCTCCATTGTTAAAAGCTGAGATTGGTAGAACGTGCGTCGCTTGCCAATATAATTGCGTCATCAGCATAGTGAAACGATCGAGGTTCATCGTAAATGGGGTCTGAAAGAGGAATGCTTTGCAGAAAAATGTTGAATAACAATGGCCCAAGTACCGATCCCTGAGGAACACCTGACTTTACTGGAAAAAAATCTGTGTGTTCAGATCCTATATAAATTGATGTTGATATATTTGTTTAAAAACTAAAAATGAGTTTATTGGGCAAATTTGGAATCAAAAGCTTTAACAAGGTCAAAGTAAACTTTTTATTTCTCAGTTTCTTGATGACCTTATTCTGGAGTGAGAGCAGATCATGTTCTGTTCGGTTTCCTATTTTAACAACAAACTGGTTATTTAGAATCATATCCGTATCTTCGCAGAAGCCTTATAGAGAATTGACATAAACCCGCTTAATTAAGAGAGAAGTGAGATATGTAGCAGCTTTTGGCTTGACAAAATGTTTTTTTTTTCCATATTTCTGTAAAATAACAATTGTTAATAAAATAAATAAATTAGATGAAGCAACTTTGAGAACTAGGGCCTAGTGACTTATAAATCTCAAGTACTTTTTTCAGGAATGGAGGGGACCTACAGTTTTTATTTGAGAAAACCTTTTCATAACAAGAATTACTCTTAGAGGATTTCTCAATTCCTCGCAAAAGGCAGTAACCGAGCAAAAAAAACATTAGATGGTACAAGCAGAGATTAAACACAAGATCTCTGGCATGACAGTCCAATGCACTGGCCATCATAGGTTCGGTTAAAAAGGCTGCGAATTCATAATCCACACACTTAGGCCAAAAGAAAAAGCCCATTGTGATACCACATGAATCTAGAGAGTTACTCCCCACTAGTCGAACCATTTTGAGCTTTTTATAAAGCGTATTCTACCAGATAGAGTTTGCGTCTTAGTGAAAGAGCAGGGTAAGTGCTGAGAAGCTCCTGCAGAAGTCATTTGAGGCTACACCAAGTCGTATTGCGTGTCTGCCTATAAGACAGTGTCCCTTAAGGACACCCATTTGGGAGCTTATATGAAGTCTGCTTTGAGATAACAATTCTTTAGAGCGCTTTAGGTCCAGTGAAGACCATATGAATTTTGTGGCTGCGCATGTTGGTAAATTGTGGCACCTAGAGTTTGCTATCGCAAAAGCTGTTTCTTTTAGAAGAAGTTTACATGCAGCTATCTTTATACCTATCTTCTCTTTCAGGTGAAGTAGGTATGACGGTTCAATTTTTAGCGAGCTCATCGGTTCTACAATTTCCTGTGATGTCTCTGTGGCCCGGTACCCAACAGAGGTGAATGTTAAATTGCTGCGCCATCTCCATAAGAGACGATCGACAATCGAGGGCCGTTTGAGATTTGGTTGAAACACACTCAAGGGATTTGATAGCAGCCTGACTGTCAAAGAAGATCCGGACATCAGAAGTTGATATCACATTTTTTCTTAGCCAGGAGAGAACCTTTTTGCGACTGAGTTTGTCGCAGTATGCGACTTTCTCTAATGCTGTCCACCATACTGCAACCCCACACATAAGTATTGGTCGGATGACCGATGTGTATATAGCCAATAAGTTATTCGAGGTTGAAAACCCTTTTTGCTACCTATGGCTTTCTTGCAAAGGAAAAGAGCTACTGTAGCTTTTCTAACTCTTTCCTGAATATTAGGTTTCCAACTTAATTTTTTGTCCAATATCAGACCTAGATATTTGGCTTCATTGGTAAAAATTAGTGGTACTCCTTTTAATGAAGGAGGTTTAATTACTGGGGTCTTGTATTTCCGTGTAAAAAGGAAGATGTCTATTTTGTTGAGGGGATAGAACACCTCCTTGTGGAGTGCATCTACCGACAGACCTTTTCGTACAATGATTAAATATAAAAGACAGGACTATATCTAAAGGATGTGAATATTTTTTAAAAAATACAATTTGAAATTGTAGATTTTGTATTATTTAGCGAGGATCTGTAATCAGGTACACTGTATGCAGACTGATCCTACAAGGATTGGATTGGGGATTGGATGTACATAGAGCGCAGAATTACCAGTCTTAATGTCTATCTGTTTACGAGTACAGAAATCACTACCTGAAAGAAGAGAATTGTATAATTCTTTTTCGAAGTCCCTGATGGTGATGAATAGACATGGAAAATAAAATACCATACATTAAAACAGGCTTTACAAATTAACGTTTATTTACAATAAGCTTCACTATTTCAATTATTGTTTTTTTTTTTTGTTAACGTTTTACTTTAAAATATACTATAATTTATAAATAGAATAACCTAAGCAAGTTTATTAGGACTTGAAAATGTTTATCTTTGTTATTTGTTTTAAAACCTAATTTTGTATGGGTGTTTAAACCCGTTTTCCCCAATTTCTCATAAAATTTTCAAGCCGTGACCGAACATTGTTTTCTTCAAGTTCCTCAACTTGGTCCATTTCATCTGAGTCTGAGGATGGTGCGTCAGTTGCTGGGGCATCAGTAGCTGGAGCTTCAGTTGCTGGAGCGTCAGTTGCTGGGGCGTCAGTGGCTGGAGCATCAGTGGCTGGGGCATCAGTTGATGGGGCGTCGGTTGCTGGGGCATCAGTAGCTGGGGCGTCAGTTGCTGGGGCGTCAGTTGCTGGGGCGTCAGTTGCTGGGGCGTCAGTTGCTGGGGCGTCAGTTGCTGGGGCATCAGTTGCTGGGGCCTCAGTTGCTGGGGCATCAGTTGCTGGAGCATCAGTTGCTGGAGCATCAGTTGCTGGGGCATCAGTTGCTGGGGCATCAGTAGCTGGGGCATCAGTTGCCGGGGCGTCAGTTGCGGGGCCGTCAGTTGATGGGGCGTCAGTTGCTGGGGCATCAGTTGCTGGAGCATCAGTTGCTGGAGCATCAGTTGCTGGGGCATCAGTTGCTGGGGCATCTGTAGCTGGGGCATCAGTTGCTGGAGCATCAGTTGCTGGAGCATCAGTTGCTGGGGCATCAGTTGCTGGAGCATCAGTTGCTGGGGCATCTGTAGCTGGGGCATCAGTTGCTGGAGCATCAGTTGCTGGGGCATCAGTTGCTGGGGCGTCAGTTGCTGGAGGGGTTGGTATAACACCTCCATTTGCATAACAAGCCATCATGTCATCAGTAGCCTTAGCAGTGTCGACAATGTACTTTCGGTCTGCTTCACTTCTGCATCTTCCAGTTTGGTATTTAATGGCGTGAATCTGCTCCCTAATACGTGCAGCGGTGTCTGAAGAGTCCTTAGATGATTTCCACACATTCCTGGTGTTCTTGTCTCCCTATTTACGCAGTAAATAAAATTACATAACAAAAACTTGTTTTGCAAATTCATTAAAATACAAACCGATTGATTGACGCAATCGAAAAATTTCAAGTTTTCACTCTCGGCCTTACACACATCCAAACTACCACAAACTTCATTGAGGGTGGCAGTCGTTTCATCCCGAGATTGTTGTCCTTCAGTCGCAAGAGACTCAAGCGCTTCATTTTCGTTTTGTTCACATTTTTGGAGTTCTTTTTCGTAAGTATCCAAGAGATTTTTCAAAACTTCCGAATAATGAGGATGACATTGACCAATGTTCGATCGCAACATTGGTTCTGATCGGGATTTCAGCATTTGCTCGTATAACGCATTTTGAGCTCTTTGCTGAATGTATAAGGCAGCTGAAGGAGTTGCTGATGCATTAACCTGTTACACAATAAAGTCACTTTAATTTAGATATATTTTTGCTTAGGAGAGTGAAGAACTCCACAAATAAAACAATTTTTTTTGTATCTACACTTACACTAAAAACTCCAACTAAAACAATTAATGCTATCAAAAAAGTTTTGAAATTCATTTTTTTGTAAAATAATTTAAAACTAACGCGCACAAGTTGCGAAATGAATTATAATGTAGGTCTTATATTCGTTGCACTCAAATAAGTGTCTTTGTCGGGTTTAGCTGTTTTTGTTACCATCAATGGGCTTTTATATAGATTCCAGGTGGAAAAAAAATAAATATATTTTTAATCATTAATCGATTTCCGATGATAAGAAAAACTGGGTAACGCGACTCTTCAGAAATTATTGTGAAATATGAGTTTGATTTTATTTTATTTTATATTATCTATTTCTTTAAAAATAAAAATCAGGCACGTACTCGTGTTGATAGAATTTTAGTGGAAAAAGGCCAAACGTAATGCATTCTCAGAGACAAATAAAAATTAAGTTAAGTCGAATGATATAGTCGAGTTACCAGAAATATAAACAAAAAGATGAATCCAATCTATCGCGGCTATCTTATTTTGGCAGCATCTGTCAAATCTGTCCTACTTATGTCGTACCACTGATGTCTAGAAGATCATGGAAAGCAATTTACCTCAGCAACATGTTATAAATTAAAGTATTTGATAGTCTTAAAGTTGCATCTAAGCATTTTAAAGTTATCAATCAGCTAAGATCCTCACACGCCAAAACGACAGCTGGACTGAAAAAATTGCTTCGGTCTTTTGAAGGTTTCGAACTTCAACGTAGCGAGTTTTCATGAAAAAAGCGTGTTTTAGTCCATGATCATTAAGAAGATCCAACACTTTTAGAAGCTCATAGTTAGTGAATCAATTAAAAGATTCAAATTTGAGCCCAAAATTCCAAATAAGAAACTTTCTTTTGTATATATTGAGAACGGACTAAGTGGGTTATGAATACCCCTATGATGATTAAGAACTGTACTCGCAATTAGAAAGGGATGATAGAATTAGAAAGTACCTGCCGATGCACATTAATTTTGAATGTCTACACACTACACATTCAACATTCATGTAGTGTGGCTACAGAAGGAATCCCTATAATTAACAGTACGTCCGAAGTTGGGTTCAAGGGTAATCTGATGAGCATTTCTAGAAGTACGGGTATTACGATTGAATTGTTTGATGGAAGGAATACAACTGGCTATTTCACTAGAGCATTGTTGGTGAAAATATCGATAGGACAATCATATGTAGATATGAGACATTGTGGAAAAAGATCTCCACAATCATTTTTAGAGCTCTATTTTTAATTTTATCTAAAAGACTTAATAACTTTAGCAGGACACCAGCTCAAATAAGAGAGTTATGCTCGAATTTTGGGAGAATAAAGGCTATGTAGATTATAGCCAGAACAGAAGGGCTAAGAAACTTCTCACATCATCGGAGAAAACCTAAACACTTAGCAGAATTGTTGGCGATATTAAATATAAAGATCACTCTACAACGCTTCAACGACAGGAGACAGCATTGAGTTTTCGAAGCATTAAGTTCTACACGGTTGTTGGTTCCCCATTAGGCAAAGCTTTTGAGCTCGGGATTTTAAGAACTTATCATACGCTGCCGTTGCTAGTCCACAACCGAGGAACAAGGATGAGAATCTAGAAAACGAATATGAAAAGCTGAGGGTTTTATCATCAGCGAAACAATTTAATTGGTTAGAAGTTTCAGAAAAAATATAATTTTTAAAGATAAGGAAGAGTGTCGAAGACAAAACGGAGGCTTGGGGCACACCAGCATTTATTTTATGGTTATCAGATTTGAACCTTTCCAATACTACTTGAATTTAACGTTTCGAAACATAATTACTAACCCAACGATACTAAATACACGCAATTTCGATAAGAGAGCTTGCTGTCTTACTTTCTCCAAAACGATATAAAGATTTGTTTCACTGTTCGGTGAGGTAAACCATGAGATCACCAATGGATCTACTGCTACGAAAACCGTACTGCCGGTCATTTAGACGCTGGCGTTCTTCAAGATATTTCTTTAGTTGACAATTGGTCAGCGTTTTCATGAAGGATTGGTGCCGTACTTTTAGATAAATTTTGGGCCAACGAAGTACTTAGTAGAAATGTTAATTTCCAATTATAAAACTGTTGACGGTAGCTAAGTGACATTATGAAAGATTGACGCTGTGAAACACAATAACCACGGAGGATGGAACAAGGGCGGTTTACTGATCCTAATACAGATCGGTCATTTTCTTTAAAAAATATACAATTTCACTTTAACCTTTGTCAAATATTAATGGTTTTTGATCCTATTAAAATAGTTATTTGTTCATATCCGAACAATGACCACTAAAAGAAACATTGCTTCCAGGAATATCAATTTCAAAGTACAACCCTTTTAACTGGCAATACTTATTTTTTGTTATGTAAAAAAAACTTTATAAGTTATAATTGGTGTAAGAACTTAAAAGTAAGACAATTCAAACTTGTTGTTTTAATTTGCTTAAAGATAAATATACACTTGAATAAAATAATATAATCTGACTCATAAGTTTGTATATTTTTATTGTATACAGAATTTTCCAGACATTTACAAAACTAATACAAAACTTATAACTTAAGTGTAAATGTAAAGAATACAATACAATACAATTTTTTTCTTAAAAGTACTTATTATTACAATTGTTTTACATTTACACAAATAAAGATAAAATTATTTATAATAGCAACATTTTCTTGAGTGGAAAATTATCATGTGAATAGCAAAGGTAAATGTTTTATATTCAAATAAATGTTACAATAGTTTTTTTTTGTTTGGAATTTATTTACAGAACTGCACTTCCATTTCCACTTGTTGTTATCAGCTAATATTGGGTTGCACCCTCCGGAACCTTATTCTATTATTGATAAAATGTTGTATATAATATTTAACGATATCAGTACTTTTTTAGTTCAATATTGTAACAAACCATCCAGCTGATTGAAACAAACGTTTATAATATTTGTGTTCCATTGAAAATACATAATTGTATGTTTTTGTAATTTTTTCACAAATTTTTCTGAAAAAGATCAACATTCCGAACACCTCCCAAAGGTTTGACTTATATTCCTCAGAGCTGTCTAAGTACAAAGTTCGTCTTGTGTTTGTGTTTGTTTTTGGCATATTATTCCATTTGTAAAGAACTACACAAGTTATCCAACAAAAGGTATAACTTTCGAGTAAACTGCCCTTAACCTATTTTAAACCCTACATCAAGAGTTTTTTTTTGACGAGTTAAGGAAATATAAATGAAGCTCTCCCCCAAAGTTTAATTCAAGGTTTTGTTTGCGAAGATAATGTATACTTTTTTTACGAAATCTATTGAAGGCTATCAATTTTTCCATCGGAAGTTTGTTTTCTCGAACTCATCTCAGAGGTCAGAATATCAGTGCGCTTAAGTAGCTTTGCACATTTAAATAAGTACTGGCCCTGGACAGCAGAAGCTTAAGATTATTAGATAATTCTTTCCTCAAATATGAATTATTGCGAATCTGTGCGATTTTTTTAATTGAAAAGGTTGATATTTCTCGACGTTTAAAGTACTCCAGAACCTTAATTAAAGGTAGATAGAGATAGATAGAAATTCTTTTCTGAATACATTCCTTCTGATTTCTCTGATAATTTGGCATTTTCCCAAGAAGTAGACATTATCCTCTCTTTCTGATAGGTTGCCCATACTACACTCTAGGGGTAAATCAGGTCTGTTTATGATTTAATCTGCTGTAAGTTGTTCTGGACAAGGAATTAGACGCATCAGCAATATATTCAGCTCTACATTTCTCATCAACCTTTAAAATAACTTCATACAATATGTTTTTAGCGGTTGTTAAATCCTCGATACGTAAATTAAAATTAATTTGACATTCCTCAGCAAGATCTTGTCACTCTCGATACCAACTGCTTTGATCTCGTATGGCTTTTATGGCCACTTTTATCACGGCCCTTAAATCATTCATTTTAAAAACGTTAAGCAAAAAGGCCGCTTGCAACTTCAATTCTTTTAAAAACAAAGGAAAGAGACCCGTTTCCAGCATTATTACTTAGTTTGGGGTATTTTTCGGCAAATGATTTCATTTTTTTTTTTTTATAAAGTTAAAGCGTTAGGAGCTTTTCAACCGAATTGTAATTTTAACATCCCCATACCTGCGATCCATATAAAAGTATGCTCTCATCTCAGCTACTGCTTCAAATACTTTAAACTTGCTACTATGTGCTATATACACTTATTTATAAAGCATTGTTTCCAGGTCATATTAATAGCAGTTTTTGCCTAAACCAATTTTAAAAAGAGGGATGCGACCCACACTGATAACTTCCCATCCCGTCTGTCGATTTGTCTTGCTTAAAAGATTGTCTATATGTACTCGTATCAATTTTTACCAAATTTGCGTACTATTTTTTGTAGATTTTATTTTTTATGAAAAAACGGATTGTTGGATTTTTATATAAAAATTACTGAATATCGAAAGCAATATTTTCTGTGAAATAAAATAAGTTTCGAGCCAATATTTTTAAGTTTTGAATAGCTATTTGAGTCGAAAGTAAATTTTTACGAAGTTTTAGTATTGTTTTTTTAGAGTTTTATTTTTTATAAAAAAAACTGTCAATTCGATTTTTCAAAAATTTTACCAAATGTTGAAAACAATATTTCTTATGAGATAAAATAACTTTGAAGCCAATATTTAAAATTTTTAAAGAGATATTTGAGTCGAAAATCAATTTTTACCAACTTTTATACATTTTTTTTTTAGGTTTTTATTTTGTATAAAAAAACTGTCAATTCGAATTTTTTTCAAACTTTAACTGAATGTTGACAACAAGATTTTTTGAATGATAAAGTAAATTAAAGCCAATATCTCAAAGTTTTGAAAAGATATTTGCGTCGAAAATCAATTTTTACCAACTTTTATAAATTTTTTTTTAGGTTTTTATTTTTTGTAAAAAACTGTCAATTCGATTTTTTTCAAACTTTAACTGAATGTTGACAACAAGATTTTTTGAAAGATAAAGTAAATTAAAGCCAATATCTTAAAGTTTTGAAAAGATATTTGAGTCGAAAATCAATTTTTACCAACTTTTATATATTTTTTTTTGGGTTTTTTATTTTTTGTAAAAAAACTGTCAATTCGATTTTTTTCAACATTATTCAAAATGTTGAAAACAATATTTCTTATAACATAAAATAAGCTTAAAGCTTAAATTTCAAGTTTTTGAAAAGATATTTGAATCGATATTCAATTTTTACCAACTTTGAGTAATGTTGTTTTTAGATTTTTATTTTTTATAAAAAAACTGTCAATTAGATTTTTCTCAAAATTTTATCAGATGTCAAAAACATTATTGTTAGTTGCACAAAATTGTTTTAGAGATGAAATCATATTTCATTCGTAAAATTTTGGAGGTGACAAATTTTTTTTCCAGTTTTATTGATTTAAAAAAAAAATCGTTATATTGATTTTTTTCAAAAAATATACCTGTTTGGTTACGTTACAATATATTATATAAAATTTAATTCAAGTCTCTAGCGTTTTTGGTTCGTAAGATATTTAGGGTTAACCAAAATTTTCACCTTTTTTTCAAACTGCTATGGTAAAAAAACCACCCAAGCAATTTTCTTGAGAGCCTTTTTTGCATCTTTCTGCCTTATTATCTGTATAACAAAATTTATTTGAAGTCGATATCTCTTCTGGTTCTTGAGCTATGGACGACGAAAAAAACATATTTTGACTCTAGGGACCTTGAAACGTCGAGAAATGTCAAAATTTTCAATTTGACAAATCGGACCCATTACAATAACTTCCTATGGGAAGTTAAAAAATACATACAGCTTTTTCCTTCGTGTCAAGAAATTCTCTGCCAAGCTCCTGAATATAAAAACATTTATCTATTGCTGAATATCCAGGTCTAAATCCAGCCTGGAACTCCCATCGTGGAAGAGGAAAAAAAGGGAATCCCTCTGTAGTTAGCTGCATCAAATAACGATCCTTTTATGGAAAGTTTTATAAGGTGCTCTTTAAGCATGATAGTCCCATATTTAAAAAATTCTACATCAGGAATACCATTCGATCCGGCTGCTTTTCCATCTTTAAGCCGCTTCAGCCTTGCTTCCAACTCGCAAATGCACAGTCCGGAGAGTCGACTACGAATCCATTTGCTGGGAATTGCCACTTTTCCGGTGTTATAACAGGATTTAAGAGATCCTTAAAATGGGAAAGCATTACATTTGAAGACAGTTTTGTGGGGATAGTTTCCAAAAATCAGCGGAGCTTTTACAAGATGCTAATCGGTCTGCTTGCTTTTCAGCGTAAACCTTTTGTATAGTCTTACAAAGCTCTTTATACTTCTTAATTAAACGTTTTCAGAGAGATGTGAATCTTTTTTGTCGGCCATATCTAAAAAACCGGCAAAGATATCGACCTTAAAAATTTTTTTTTTACAGGTAATAACTTCAGTTTGAGCTCAAATATGTAGCAAATACATCTACAGGATTTCTAAATCACCGGAATACTAACTGGGAGCGTTATAGGGAAGTACTAGCACAACTGCTTAATCACAACCTTCTTAAAAGCTCCTCCAGTAAATATGAACTAGACCTTTCTGTAAATCATCTCACCGAAGCCTTAAATGAATCAATGAGATGAGATTAGACACCCACTTTCCAGGTAGCTCTAACATAATCAATGACTTAACATCAGAGTCTGTAGCTTATACAAGCGATTTAGTTGATCTAATAACGCGGGAAAAACTGCAATGGGCCATAGACAGCTTTGATATATGTAAATCTCCAGGACCAGACGGAATCATTCCGGCAGAACTACAAAAATGCTCAGACATGATTATTCCACCATTGGAAATCATTCTGACAAGCTGTGTAAGGTTGAGATATATTCCCAAAGCCTGGAGAATGGCAAAAGTAGTCTTCATTTCTATAGCATGAAAACCCTCACACGTTAACCCTAAAGATCTACGACCAATCAGCTTATCATCCTTCCTTCGTAAAACCTTGGAAAGATTGATTGAAATTTACATCAGACATAATTTAAAACCATGTCTCATTTCCACAGCTTAACATGCTTACTCTAAGGGAAAATCAGTAGAATCAGCACTTCACTCACTGGTACGAACTATTGAACATTCCCTCGAATACGAAGAATATAACCTAGTGGCATTCCTAGATATTGAAGGAGCTTTCAACAACGTGAGTTACCAGGCGATCACAAGAGCAAGGGATAAGCTGAAATTAGAGAAGTCACTCATAGATCTTATAAGTTTCATGCTCAAAAGCAGGACAATAATTTCTAACATGAGAAGTTTTACTACCACCAGATCGGTGAATCGAGGCACTCCCCAAAGTGGAGTCCTTTCGCCTCTTTTATGGAACATGGTAGTAAACGACCTACTTACAGCATTGGAGGGTTTTAAGATGATTGCCTATGCTGACGACGCGACGTTGCGATATCCGTATCTGGGAAGCACCCCCAAGTTCTCTCGAAACTCCTACAAAATTCCCTAAACAGGCTTACTAAATGGGCTAAGCAATGTGGATTGGACGGCAACCCACCCAAAACAGAATTAATACTCTTTTCGACAAGATATAAAATTCCTCAGATTAGCCCACCCAAGATTAGAGGAATACCATTAAGCTTTTCCGATCAAGCTAAATATTTGGGCCTCATTTTAGACAAAAAACTAAATTGGAAGGCAAATATTGATGAAAGAGTGAAAAAGGCTACTGTAGCGCTTTTTACTTTTAAAAAGGCCATAGGATCAAAATGGGGCTTCTCCCCAAAAATAACCCACTGGCTATACACTTCGGTAATCAGGCCGATACTCATTTATGGAGCCGTCGTATGGTGGACCGCACTGGATAAGATGGTAAATCTAAATAAGCTCATCTAAGTCCAGCGGTCAGCAGGTATGTGCATCACAGGAGCACTTCGCTCAACACCAACCGCAGCACTGGAAGTGCTTTTAAAACTAACACCACTTGACGGGCCACAGAGACATTCCGGGAAATTGCAAAGCCGATGAGCTCGCCAAAAAACGGAACACTTCTGCCTTATGTTAGACAAAAACATAACATAGGAACACCACTTGCTACAAGCAAATATCTTCTCAAGCAATATGCTCTAGAAACAACAAATGCTTGATGGTCACAAAGTACCACCTGCCTAGCAACCAAGCTAGCAAATATGGCCAAGTATTGACTTAAAACGGTCAAAAAGCTTGATATCACTGAGCAGACAAAGTATAAGCTCTACAATTGGAGTAATAAAGGGACACTGCCTCATATGAAGACATGCTCTGAGGCTAGGGGTCTACACAAATGACTTCTGTAGAAGCTGCATGGACGAGGAGGAAGAGGAAACAGTCCAACACCTTCTATGTACATGTCCAGCACTCTCCATTAGAAGGAATTACTTTCTCGGTAATCCCTTTTTCGATAACACCAGTGAACTGGCAACGATTGACACAAAACGTCTCTCTAACTTTATTAAAAGAACAAAATGGTTTGTTTAAATTCATTACTCCCATGAGTAACCTCATTAGTGGTATCACAATGGACCCTTGAGGTCTACGAGTGTCAATGACATCCAACCTAATGACTCCAACCTAACCTAATCTAACAGATAATAACTTTAAAGGATGGTTTTGACATCTGGTAGATTTTGCGAAAAATCAAAGTAATAATTATTTTTCTCCAAAAAATAAAAACCCAAGAAATTGGTAAAAGTTAATTTTCAAATCGAATATCTTAGCAACAATTGGAGATATAGTAAAATTTAATCCAATTCCAATTCCATCGCTCAAAAGACATGCCTTAAATTTGTCGTGAACAAAAATAGCCAATATAGTTTAAAAAGTGGTATCAATATTTTGTACAATACAAGTGTCGTTTAATTTAAGAAGAGATGAGGGTTTAAATTCAGTGAAATAATACTTAAAGGGTACTGACTACCTTTCTTGTATAAATTTAAGCACAATGCGATGCCAATGAACATTAGTTTTAAAGTTCTGTGTAAAAAAAACTGAAAGTAAAAAACTGACTTAGGTAAAGCATTTCACATTCTTCATGTGCGGCTGAAAAAATAATCACTTGACTCACTTGAAATTACGTCCAAAATTAAGCGAAACATTTGTGAGGAGAACATAGGAGAACATTTTTAATCAAAATATATCGAAAAAAACAACGCAAGGCATGATTTGAAAGTTTTCAATCATAGGTCTGTAGCCTAACTGAGAGATTTGAAAATATATCTTCTTCTTAATTATGTCCAATAGACTTAAGCTTGTTATAAGCAGCAGCACTAATTGATCTTATGACGGAACTGTTCATTTGACCGTTGACTTCATTTTGTTTACTTTTTTCACACAAGGCATCAAATAGCCTTGATTGTTGATATCTTTATTTTAAAGAGTCTTTGACTCTTTTGAGTTCCACAATGAAACACACGTTGTGTGATAAATGGTAATAAAATAGGTCATTACCTCATACATACATATGTATGTTTTTGAGCATATTTCAAATCAAATCTTTTTACTGTGGGTCAAAACCCCCTTGAAAAATTTGAGACCAATTAAAAATTTGTCATAATTTATTACAATCGCAAGCACCCATCATTAATTTTCTACTAAGTGACCGATATCTTATTTTTTATTGATTACAAGAATTTATTCATTATTATTCTTATCAAAACCATTTAAAAGTTATGAATCAGTTCTTAAACTTAAATAAAACCTTCAATATCAATATTGTTTACTTAAATGATAAGAGTTCCTGGAAGGAAGTAAATATCTCATCTTAAAAAACATCTTTTTTTATAATAAGCGCACACTCAAGGGGATATATTATTACCCTTATTATGTAGACACAGTGTAAGCACTAGGAAAGGGAGAGAGGGGTTGAAAGGAGATGTCGGTGCACATTGGTTTTGAATTCCTGAATATTGCAATAGCTGGGAAAGACAGAGTGTGGCAAGGCATTCCACATTCGCATAGTACGGCTAAAGAACGAATCTCTGTACTTGACAGTACGACCGAAGATGGGCTCGAGGGTATATTGATGAGCATTCCTAGAAGCGCGAGTATTACGGTTGAACTGTTAAAGGGGAGAAATGCAACTGGCTATTTCTCTAGAGCATAAACCATTAAAATAACTGTAAAAAAGGGTCAGACAAGAGACCTTACGACGATGTTCAAGTGACGTAAATGATCTTATGATGGTAATATCACCAATCAATCTAAATGCTCTACGTTCAATACTATCCAAGAGGCTTAAGTAAGTTGTAGGAGCACCGGCCCAGATATGGGAGTTATACTCAAGCTTTGGACGTATATAAGTCTTGAAAATAACAGCCTGATCAGAGGGGGAGAAAAGAATATCCAGATGTTCAGTTTCCTCGATGCAAGTGCCATTTATGGATAATGGCAGGGGGGGTATATTTCGCTTTAACGATACAAGACAGCATTGCGTTTTCGAAGCATTAAATTACACGCGGTTTCTTATTCCACATTTTAAAATGCTGTTTAGGTCGGAATTTAATGAGCTTATCATATTTTGTCGTTGCAGTTCCACATCCGAAGATGAGGGGTGTGAATCTGAAAACGAGTATGAAAAGCTAAGAGTACTATCGTCAGCGAAACAATGTATTGTTTTAAATGTTGCAGACAGGAGATCATTAATAAAAATGAGAAAGAGTGTTGGAGATAGAACAGAGCCCTGGGGCACACTAGCATTTATTTTGTGGTTTTCAGACTTGAATCCATCCAATACAACTTGTATTGAACGATTCGAAAGGTAATTACTAATCCAATGAAGAAGGAATGCAAACCGAAAGCACTCATTTTCGATAAGAGAGCCTGATGCCAAACCCAATCAAATGCTTTTGAAATATCTAGTGCAATAATCTTACTTTCTCCAAAACTATGTAAAGATTTGTTCCACTGTTCGGTGAGATGAACCATGAGATCACCAGTGGACCTATTGCTACGAAAGCCATACTGTCGGTCATTAAGAAGCTTCCGTTCTTCAAGATATTTCTTGAGCTGATAATTAATCAGCGTTTCCATGACCTTGGAAAGAAGGGACGTAAGTGCAATCGGTCGATAATTAGACTGTGACGAAGATTCGCCTTTTTTGGGAATAGGCTGGACAAATGCGGTTTTCCATCCGCTCGGAACGAGACCTGAGGAGTAGGACAGATGAAAAAGCTTACGAAGTGGTTTTGCCAGCGATGAAGAACACCTCTTCAGAACAATAACGGGGATACCATCGGGACCAGCAGATTTGTGTATGTTAAGAGCTTTTAGGACTCTCGCTACAGTACGAGTGCGAAAAAATATTTGCCCCATAGAATCATTAACTCGCTCAAGTACAGGCGGAGTCAACACTCTTCTTGTAAATTAATTTCCTGGAAATATTTGTAATAAATAAGCTTTTAAGTTAAATTTATGAAGTGCATGTATTCAATGGTTGAAGATAATATTTGTTTAATAAACTTGCAACGTTTTGTTTATCATAAAAGAAAAATATAAAAATTGGTTATGAGAACCTTTGCCTTGGAAAATTATTCATTTGCTCCTAAAAATCCCTTGAAAAAATTACTTTGTCAGAAGAAAATTAATTAAGGTCTTTGAATGAAAATTATGATTCCCAAATATGTTCAACATTCTCAATAATTGCATACTTAAAAAACAACGTTTAAATGTCAATCTAGTAATATTTAAAAAAAAAATATGAATTTTACAGTTTTATTTAGAGGAAATGGGTCTACCAATTTGGAAGTTGATTTTCAACTTAAATATCTAAAGAAAAGAGACAAAAATTGACTTTAAATTGTTGATTTAATTTGTAAAAAATGTGTTTCATATGTTTTTTCTTGCAACAATCAATCCCGAATACTTCGAAAACACCTTAAGCTTCAATTTCTGACTTCATAGTTTTCCAAGCCCTTTAACTTACTATTAAACAAAATGCAAGTTACATTTTTGTAAAGTCTCCAATAGGATGTTAATAACATGAGTCTTATTCCAAGTAATCTATTTACGTTTCCTGTTTTTTAAAATGGATAAACCTGACAGAGAAGAGAGCGTATATAACTTCTTAAGTCACTTATTATTATTAAAGTAGGCCATTTGCAGTGTTAAAAATAAAACATTAAAGAGATTAAAGTCTTAATAGATAATTATATTATTTAAAAATAACTCATATCATAAAACAAAGTTTTGAAATGCAATGTTCTAATTTGTTGTGCTTTTTTTGTGTACTTTGTACGCGAAAATAAACTTTATTTAGAAAATACTTGTGCAGAAAAAAGATTATTTCCTTACTGTGATTTTTTATCATGTGGTTTTCATTGAATTAGATAAGAATTAGTGGAAAGTAATACAAATGTGTTCCAATTGACATCATAAAGTTGCAGGTACTTTTTCTTGTTATCTTTGAAAAGAAATTAGACTTAAAATGTTCCTGTTTTTGTTTTTCAATCACTTCAAGTTAATTTATGGGGAACTTTTAAATACGAACGAAAACAATACAAATGTTAACATTTTTAATAGTGATACCTACTTGAATTTCTTTAATTTAATACATAACAAACCTGACCTGTACTGTTACTTAATTCGTAAGTATCAAAAATTGTATCGAATATCTTAGTGCTGCACTAGATTGACATTCCAGAAAGTTTCCGGAAAAATGTAAGTTTCCCCCTTTTCAAAAAGAGTGATGGTGGTATGGTATATTATTCATGAATTCAATCATGAAAATTCTTTAGTGGAATAATGCTCGACGGACTTGCAAACTTGATAGATTTAACTAAATTGCTTAGTGAGTGGAAGTCGTAATTACACCTAAGGTTTCCTTTGAAAACGGCGCTGCACAGAGCACAGACTTGGTAACCAACATTCACCAACTCGTCTGCAAAATATGGTAGGAAAAAATGATTACCCGATGAGTGGAATCTCAGCAATACGATCCTTTCTGTAATATTATATGAACGTCTGAAGACTTTCGTCAACAATCTGATATGTCCTCATTAGTGTGAATTCAGACCAGAAAAGTTTACCATTGACCAAATACTCACATTACGGCAGATCTTGGAAAACACCCAGGAACCTTAAATCAATACCAATCATCTCTCTATCGATTTAAGGAGGAGGAGTAGAAGTCGTAATTACACCTAAGCTTTCCTTTGAAAACGGCGCTGCACAGAGCACAGACTTGGTAAGGAACACTCACCAACTCGTCTGCAAAATATGGTAGGAAAAAATGATTACCCGATGAGTGGAATCTCAGCAATACGATCCTTTCTGTAATATTATATGAACGTCTGAAGACTTTCGTCAACAACCTGATATGTCCTCATTAGTGTGAATTCAGACCAGAAAAGTTTACCATTGACCAAATACTCACATTACGGCAGATCTTGGAAAACACCCAGGAACCTTAAATCAATACCAATCATCTCTCTATCGATTTAAGGCTGGGTATGACAGCATCGAACATAAGCCTCATATGCGTGCATGCCCTAACCGAGGAGAAAGATGAAGATACCAAAGACATATCCTTCGAGCTGTTGGCCAAGACATATGAGCAGTGCCCTTTCTATGACATTAAATTTTTCTTAGGAGATTTTCAAGCTAGGAAGAGAAGACATCTTTGGTGGCATAATCGGGAGATACAGCCTGCACGACACCACCTCCGACAATGGATTCAGGCTGATCGATTTCGCTGCGGGGCGAGACGTTCTGGTAGCTAGTACGCAGTTCACACACCTCAATATCCACAAGGGGACATGGAAATCTCCTGATCAATCAACCGTCAACCAGATTGACCACATTGCGATCGACTCACGACACTTCTCCAGTATCCAGGATATCCGACCATTCTGAGAGGCCAACATTGACTCGGACCACTACCTCGTTTTAGCCAAGGTACGGCTACGGATATCCCGATCCAAGCCAAAACAAGGAAGTACTGTGAGAAGATTCGACGTTAGACGGCTACAATCGCAAGAGACTGCAATGTCCTTCTCCGATCGAGTCTCTAATAACCTCTTAAGGAGTTCTATGCTTCCTGCATTAAGCATTAAAAACCAGTGGAAACAGTGCTAGGTTTCACACGGCCACCACAGCGAAACCCCTGGTTTGACGACGAATGCCGGCAAGCGCACGCAGCGAAACAACAGGCATACAAAACGTCGCTGAACAAAAGGAACAGAGCTGCTCACGAGTTCTACGAGCAGAAGAGGAGAGAGAAGCACCGATTTCTTCTTAGATAAAAAAAGAGAGCATGAGAAGCGCACGATCGAGGAGATAGAGGGATGTCACAACAGGAATGAGGTTCCTAAATATTACGAAAAGGTAAAAAAAAACCTGCCAAGGGTACCAGCCACGTACCTAAGCCGATCAGGGGAACATCGTAGTAGAACCGCAGTCGATGTTGAGAATATGGAAAGACCACTTCTTCAAATTATATAACGGCGATGCCGAACTGAATTTCGCTGTAAGTAAGATAGAACAATTCAACCTAGGCGACGCAGATCAACAATTCCGCCTACCCCACCTTGAAGAAATGAAGATAGCTATATCTAAACTTAAGTCAAACAAAGCTGCTGAGGCTGAAAGCATCGCTGCGGAACTATTCAAAGCAGCAGGCGATGACCTGATTTCCCCTTATCAGTGTGGCTTCACATCAGGAAAGTCTTATATCGACCAAATATTCACACTACGGCAGATCTTGGAAAAAACCCAGGAACTTCAAATCGATACCCACCATCTCATTACCGATTTTAAAGCCGCGTATGACAGCATCTATAGAGAAGATCTCTACAGAGCAATGTCTAGTTATGGCATCCCTGTCAAACTTATCCGTTTGTGCAGAATGACGATGGAGAATGCACTCTGCTCTATCAAGCTCGGAAAAGATCTTACCGATGCATTTGATGTCAGAAAAGGTTTTAGACAAGGCGATGAACTGTCATGCGACTTCTTCAACATCGTTCTGGAAAGAATTGTGCAAAACTCAACCGTCAACACTAGAGGCACAACCTGCCAAGAGTCCATCCAATTACTCGGATACAGGAATGATTTTGACATTATTGGAAGACCGAAGCGTGATGTACATAAGTCCAGGGTTTTGAGCATTGCGATGAAAGCAAAGAAAATAGGATAATGGTAAATGAAGGCAAGACCATTTCAATTTCTTACAAATATTATGGCAATAATATTAATATTTTTTTATCATCAAAAATTGTTAAGACAGTATAAGAGCTTGTGCAGGATAACTTATTGAAATAGGATGATTAGTTCTTGAGAAATCGTGGCTCGAAGGGAGGTACCTATCTCGAGCAATACAAAAATATTTGTCTTATATTGGGAGAAGCTAAATTAGAACAACAAATTTGAGCGAACATTACAAAAATCCATCGGTTTGTTGTTCAGAAAATTCGAATTTTCGATTTTTGACCAAAAAATGTGTAATCTTAAACAAAGCAGAAAAGCCACCACTCAAAACTGGTGACAGCTAACTAGGGACCGAGCTGGCTGGAGACGCAAGTTGGTTGAGGCCCAGGTCCACCCCAGACTGTAGCGCCATCATAAGTAAGTAAGTTTGCTTTAAAAAGCATCTGCAGGGCAAATTAATGGAATCAAAAGAACCATTAATTGTAATTGGCAGGAAGTACTTATTAAAAAATAAGCACATGTGCCAAATACAAAGTATTTGAAGCGGTGATGACTTCGGGGATGTGCTAAAACGGACAGGTATGGGAATTTTCGCAGTACGCCGAGGTAGAAAAACTATTAAGGTACTTCATCAAGAACATTTTTAAGACTTCCTAAAAATATCCCAACACACATGCTACTTTTAGAGAATCGCGTTTCCCCACTCTATTTCTATTCGCTGAAACTCAATCTCACCTAGTTTAAAAAAAGTTATATCTCGCATTTTATTTTACGGAATGGCCTCGCCTGGGGCTGCTCTACACATTCAACTAGTAGAGAGGTTTAAAGACTTGGGTTGAAAGTTTCCATGAGTTACGAGGAAACAACGGTCATGCAAGTATCCCCAATTTTATAAAGTTGACCCAACAAAAGGAGACTCGAAGAACCTACAAACTTCTTCATCACAACTTTGGCTTCAATAACAATTTTGACGATCGATAAACATAGACTCAATCTTAAGGATTTTCAAAACCCTAGGTGAAATATTTCATTTCAAGTTTCTGTTATATGGACTCAAGGAAAACCCAATATATACCCTTTGTAACTTCCGAAAATTGGAATTGCAAACTGGGAAAGAAGTATACTCACCCTTAAAAAAGCACTTTATATTCGCTTTTGTTAAAACTGTAGTTCGATATTATAACCAAATTATCAATGAAGATTTTTAAACAACATAAAACCCAAGTTCAAAAGAGCCAGTCCTAAAATGTGCTTAAATAAATTGTTGAACATTTTAATTTTTTTTTTTTAACAAATTAATACCGAAGTTAATAAAAATTCAATTACCTACTTTTTCTTAAATTATCCTTTCTTAAATCGTCAGGTAACAAGAGATTTGAGCATTTTGAAAAAGTATCACCCAACTCTTCTTGAATAGTATACAGCTTTTCCTTGAATGAGTATTAATAATATTTTTCAAATAGTTCCATGATATTACCGTTATGTCAGTTTTTTGTGTCACATAAGTACATATACATACGAGTATGTTAATATTATGTACAATCTTCTACAATTCTAAAAACAAAATAAAACGAATGTTGATCTTTGCCCGCAGTCAAAGTATTTTAAAAATTTCATTAAAAAGGAATATCCAATAAAAATTCCTTCTATGACTTCTACAAGTTTAAAAGTAAACGAGGATAGAAAACAGAGAAGATACGAGTATCAAGTCAAGGTTATTTTTTTTATCTCTTGTTGTATTTTATTTTCATTGTATGTAACCAGTTTTGGAGTCCTTATGTCCGCATGTACCTTTAGAGTACAGTCTGAAAACTTAAAATTAAATATACAAAATTATTTACAGCTCTTAAAAAAGCATAGTTTTTAAAAATCACCTTTTAAACGATAACGAGTATGATGTTAGGCTAGATTTATAAAGCTAACATTTTGAAAAACATTTACAACAGTTTTATAAACGAAAAAGGGTATGAGCCCGAAAACGAATATGAAACATTGAATTTTATTAGAAGTTGCAAGCATGAGATCATTTACAGAAATATGAAAGAGGTTCGGAGACAAAGCAGAGCCCTGCGGGACACCAGCATTTATTTAGTAGTTTTCAGATGCAGATCCGTCCGTAAGGAGGAATTTATTTAAACTAAAGGCACGCATTTTCGATAAGCGGGTCTGATGCCAAACTCAATCTATTGAAATATGAAGCGCAATAATTTGAATTTCCCAAAAACCATGTGTTCGGCGAGGTGAACCATGAGATCACCAGTTGACCTTTTACAATCATTAAAAAGCCTTTGATTTTTAAGGTATTTCTTAAGCTGGTAAAATAATCATGACCTTAGAAAGAATGGAGGTAATTTTTAACCGGTCGACAATTAGAGAGAGTTGTAGAGTGTGATTAATAAAAAAGCCAACGCAGTGGTCTTGTCAAAAGAACACCTATTCGGAACAATAGCTGGGATGCCATTTGGGCCAGCAGATTCCAGAATGTTGAGATCTTCAAAGACTCTATTTTAAGAGATTTTAAGAGAAATGATTAAATAAAAGAATTTTGTTTAAAAAATATTTGTTTGATAAAAATAGCCTTCAAATTCATTTTATTAATTAAACAAAAAATTATCACCCTATAAAGTTTTACGTTTTCATTCATTAATATTTCCTTATGTGTTTATATTTATAAAGTAAAATAAAGATAACCAACAATAAAACATAAATCAATAAAAAGCGGTGGATTTTATGATAAGAAAAGTATTATTATTCTATTTTATGTACGTATCTTTTTTAATTGCAACAAAAGTAGGAACCGAGACAATGTCAAACGATAAGAATGTATTAATCTATAAAAGATTTAGTCATACCAAAGCAATCGAGTTTAACATAAGATATCAATTAACTATCAAGTGGCGTGGCTAATTGTTCAGCCATAAAATGATTAGAAAAAAAAGTATACAAAACTTAACCGTTCAATTATGGATGGTAAAAAAAAAAAAAATTATAGATAAAAAGCTATTTTGCTGTCTAAAATTTTCATCAAGTTAACATCAATTTATTGTTTCGCATTTTTGTTAACAACCTTGCTCCCGTATTCAAAGAGTCAGTTTTTAATATGCATCCAAGATAAGTTTGTCCTTAAATTTAATTTAAATACAAAATTACTGTTTTACTTTATCTAATGTGCCGTTTTTGAGAAACATTGTGAAATCCATTTTTGAAATGATAACATTTTTATTAACTAGACTTCTCTACCTTTTTGTTGTCATCTTTGTTAAATACTTCGGGTTGGAAAAAGTAGAAAAACCATTGAGTTCCCTTTCTTTAGCTGGTGCAGCAGCTCGTAGAGAACCAGACCTTAGTGGTTTACAATTCTCAACCATTCTTATTTGCGAAGATAGGAATGCTTCAAGCCACTTAGGCCTGCGTTTTCAAAATATTCGTCATTCAAATAGAACGCCCTGAAAATTGAATTATTGGTGGAAATCATAGCCCTTTTTTTGTAACCTCATTTACTTACATAAGGTGGCGCTACAGTCCGTGGCGGACCTGGGCTTTAACCAACATGTGCCTCCAGACAACTCGATCCCTAACTAGCTGTCTCCAGTTTCGCATGCCAAGTTGATTGAGGTCTTCTCCCACCTGCGTTCGCCATCTGAGTCTCGACGGTTCTATACTGCGTCGGTTGTCCGTTTCTTGTGATTGGACCTTCCGGGCTGGAGCATTCATGACCATGCGCTTTACATGACCCAGCCGTGTAAGTCGCTGGACTTCAATTCTTTTCACCAGTGTCAGTGTTTATGTACAGATCGTCGTTGTATATGTCTGCCAAAATATAAATACTAATGTAATGAGATACCGAGGTACTTCATTACCTCTTGCACGTAACCCTCGTGGCCCTGTAGCCAACAAAGTCCGGAACTGAATCGTCAAAATATCGCTGAATCTTGTCGAAATCACACTGCAAGAGAATTCTAATAATGTCAACCTTTTGGAACGTTCTATTACATTTACAGATCGCTGATGTAAGCAAATCGAAGATAGAGATCCAGCTTATCTTCGATTCATTAAAGAAAAAGAAGTCAGCAATTGTGGATGATATTTCCAACATTGTGCTACGACATTTACCTCAGGAAGCTGTGGACATTTATACCACTGTGTTTAAAAACATTCTGAATAATCCATATTCTCTAGTCCGTTGGAAAACAGCTTTGGTACATCCTCTCTCGAAAAAGGGAAAGGACAGCTCTAATCCAGTGAATCTCCGGTCGATAGGTCTTCTGGCAAGTATCAGTAAGGTATTCGAAAAGGTTATAAATAGATCTCTGTCCAAGTTGGTTGAGAACAACAAAATAATTGCGGATAATCATTCAGCTTTAAGGCGGGATATGAGACTATTTATGCTGAGTCTAAGCTTGTTTCGAATATCCAGTGAAACAAATCTAAAAGGCAAAGTACGGGTACTTGTCTGGTTTTTTTTTTTTTTTTCATAATAAGCAAACACTAAAAGGGTTTTTTATACCTTTAATATGCCAAAGACACAGTGTGAGCATTAGGAAAAGAGGGAAGGGTTGGATAGGAGGTGTCGGTGTACATTGGTTTTAAATTTCTGAACATTGCAATGACAGGGAAAGATAGAGTGTGGCAAGGCGTTCCACATTCGCGTACTACGGCTAAAAAAAGAATCTCTGTACTTCATAGTACGTCCGAAGTTGGGCTCAAGGGTAAACTGATGGGCATTCCTAGAAGCGCGGGTATTACGGTTAAATTATTTAAGGGGAGGAATGCAACTGGCTATTTCACTAGAGCATAGTCCGTTAAAATAACGGTAAAATAGGGTGAGGCAAGAAACCTTACGTCGATGTTCGAGTGATGTAAACGAGTTGATGATGTTAATGTCACCAATCATTTTAAAAGCTCTTTTTTGAATACTGTCCAAGAGGCTTAAATAAGTTACTGAAGCACCAGCCCAGAGATGGGAGTTATATTCAAGTTTCGGACGTATATAGGTTTTGTAGATTGTGGCCAGATCAGACGGAGAAAAAAATTTCTTGCAACGTCTCAAAAAACCTAGACATCTTGCGGCATTTTTGGCCACATCACGTATGTGATCGCTCCACAATAGGTGGTTGCTGATGCACATTCCGAGGATGTCAAGATTTTCTGTTTCGTTGATGCAAGTGCCACTCATAGATAGTGGCATAGACGGTTTATCTCGCTTTAACGATGCAAGACAGCATTGCGTTTTCGAAGCATTAAATTCCACACGATTTATTATTCCCCATTGTACAATGCTGTGTAGGTCGGAATTTAATGAGCTAATTATATTTTGCCGTTGCAGTTATACATCCGAAGAGGATTGTTGTGAGTCTGGAAACGAATATGAAAAGCTAATAGTACTATCGTCAGCGAAACAATGTATTGGATTAGAGGTAGCAGACAGGAGATCATTTATAAAAATGAGGAAAAGGGGCGGAGACAAAACGTAGCCCTGGGGCACACCAGCGTTTATTTTATGAGTTATAGACTTGAATCCGTCCAAAACAACTTGTATTGAACGGTTCGAAAGAACATTTCTAATCCAACGAAGAAGAGATTCGTCGATACCGAAAGCACGCATTTTCGATAAGAGAGCAAGATGCCAGACTTTATCAAATGCCTTTGAAATATCAAGTGCAATAATCTTACTTTCTCCAAAACGATGTAAAGTTCTGTTCCACTGTTCGGTGAGATGAACCATGAGTTCACCAGTGGACCTATTGCTACGAAAGTCGTATTGCCGGTCATAAAGAAGCTTCCGTTCCTCAAGATATTTCTTAAGCTGATAATTAATCAGCGTTTCCATGACCTTAGAAAGAAGGGACGTTAGTCCTATCGGTCGGTAATTTGTGGGAGAAGAAGATTCGCCTTTTTTTGGAATTGGCTGAACAAATGCAGTTTTCCAACTACTCGGAACGAGCCCAGAAGAATAAGATAGATGGAAAAGCTTACGCAGTGGTTTTGCTAGCGTGGAAGAACACATCTTCAGAATAATAGCGGGGATACCATCTGGGCCAGCGGATTTATGAATGTTGAGATCTTTAAGAACTCTCGCCACAGTTCGAGTACGAAAAAAGATTGGTCCCATAGAATCATTTACGCGTTCAAGAACTGGGGGAGTCATGACACTATCTGGTAAGGTGGAATTTTCGGCGAACTGCCTTGCAAATAAGTTGGCTTTATCAATAGAGCTAACTAAAGGAATGTAATTGACAACGAGCGTAGGAACCGAGGAAGATGAAAAATTCCTCATGTTTTCTACAAATGGCTTGCTTAAACTTTTTCCGGTTTTTCTCAGTTGGGTTGGCTTTAAAATACCGGAAGTTCACCTTTTTCTCCTTGATAACCTCTTTGCAGCTTGAATCGAACCATGATTTAACCTTGGGTTTAATACTTTTAACCCTATTCGGGATAAACCTTTCCATTCCCAGATGAATCATGCTAGAAATCATATCTGCACTGGAGTCTACGTCGCTACCGAGGAAGCATAGCGACCAGTTAAAGATCCTGAAGAAATTATTGATACCTTCCCATCAATTGGCTTTCTTGTACTGCCAAACGGTTCTCTTTGAAGCTCTTTCTTTAACTGGATTTGTTTGACACGAGAAATTAGTTGACTGGAAGAAGGCCTTCCACACAGTATGGTTAGAGGTTCTGTATCTAAAGTTAAACAGACTTGTCATAAGTAAACCACTGTTGTATATGCTTTATGACATGCTTAATGGTAGACAGTTTATTTTCAATTTTTGGCAATGTAACTTCTACCAAAATCTTTGATATTAAAAATGGTCTTCAACAGGGAGCGGTTAACATGCCGATCTTATTCAGCATTTAGACCAGTGGTCTGATAGCAAGTCTGACTTAGGCAATAGCATACGCCAACGACAGGGTGACTTCGTTGGACCAAATCGACAGCCACTGACGAATAAAAGTGTAGTAAAGTTCCTTGGCATCTGGTGGAATAAGTAATTAAAAATTTGTCATATTGATCAGCGCTTAAAAAGAAATACAACATCTAGAAACTAAAGAAGGCTCAAAAAATTGGTAGTGTCGGCACTACAGGGACCCTTCGATCTTGCACAAATAATGCCTTAATTGTTATTTTGCACCTCATACCAGTAAACCTACGAATTTATTATTTAATATCTTTCATCGTGCTTAGGCTTAAGTAATCAAACTCTTGGTTATCCAGACCCTATGGACATGGCAACTCTAATGGACTGATTCCAGCGGATATATGGTTACGAAAGACTTCGATACCACTATCTTTAATGATTGAATCTGAAGTTGGGTCGGGAATCTTCTTTGAGTTCTTAAAAGTCTCTAGGTCTTTTCAGCTGATTTTGCCAGTGTATCTTAAGCAAATCAATAGCAGTCAGAGAAGCATGCATGTTATCTGCACTGACAGCCAAGTGGCTGTTATGGCTCTCAATTCGGTCACAACATCCTTTGCTGGTCCAATAATGTCAGGATGTACTATTCAGCCTCATATCCAACCTCCAAGTCACTCTTATTTTTTATCCGTTTCATAGTGGAATTGATGGAAATGAATGGGATGATGAGCTGGACTGGCAAGGATCGGCCCATCAATCTTCATAGCTCAATTTGTCTGACAGAATGGAACAGTCTAACGGACTGTACTATATTCATTAAGATATGTTATACCTATAACAAAAACCGTTATATAAAACTTTAATGCAGACCCATGCATGATATAGCCAAGATTACTGCCGTCAGGAGAGCATGCAGCTAAGTTGAGTATCCCTATCAACACTCACTGCCTAAGCTGCGAAGACGAACATGTAGGGAAAACTGTGATTCTCTTCCTCTGCCTGGCCATTTCTAGAATGTTAAGTTTCGGAAGGACATTCCTTAAAGATCTTGATGAAATCAAAGACCTAATTTCCTCTCTGAACGCGACGAAACGGCTCTATTTTCCCTAATTTTGCTAATACAGGGTGATTTTCAAAAGAAATAGGAATGTTTTTCAAAAGAAAGCACTTACAATTCGAAAAATTCATTAAATCTTTATTCGAATCGATAGTACGGTCTATATAGTAATATGATTGAAGATTATTTCATGCAAATGTTAACCTGAGTGCACCTCGAATGGTCCATACGCTTAGTCCAATTTTGCCATACTTTCGGCCGATATCTCACGAATAAATGCTTTAATTTTGTCTTCCAATGCATCAATTGAAGCGGGCTTGTCTGTATTGACATGAGCTTTAACATAGCCTCACAAAAAATAAGTCTAAAGACGTTAAATCGCATGATCCAGTCGCCTCTTAATAAGTCCATTATTGCGCGTGCTGTATGGTGTGTGGCACCATCTTGTTGAAACCACATGTAATGCGAGTCAAGCTCTTGTTTTTTGGGCAAAAAAAGTTAGATATCATCTCACGGTGGTGCTCAACATTCACAGTTACGTTACGATTCGCAACATCTTTGAAGGAGTACAATCCTGCCATCAGCCTATAAACAGTACCAAACTGTGACTTTTTCTGGATGCATTGTTAGTTCTTGCTGATATTCACTCCGAAATCAACAATTCTGCTTATTCACGTACCCATTGAGCCAAAATTGAGCTTCGTCGCTGACCACAAATTTCAGCCACTAAGGGAGTCAGGCCTATACTGACTGGCGACATGTACAACGCTCCTAGCAGAAAAGTCTGTACATTATTGTTATGTCCCTTACAAGGTGTGTTCAAAAAGTATCCGGATTTTTCGCTTTTTCAAAAAATATTTATTTATTCGTTTGCATCAATGTGGTCCCCTTCAAAGTAGACCACCCCCAGATATAATATACTTATGCCAGCGTTTTTTCTAATCTTCGAAGCACTCTTGATATTCACTTTATGATACCACTGGAAAATTGATACCATTGGAATACTGCTGAAGTAATTGTCATACCTTACAGACCAATATCGTTTATACCAATTATGGCAAAAGTTTTTGAAAAACTGCTTCTGAAGAGACTTAGCAAAATCATAGAAGAAAAACGGTTAATCCCAAACCATCAGTTTGGCTTTAGAAATAAACATTTCACGATAGACCATAAGTTGATAGAATATCGGATGTAATAGAAAAAGCATTAGAAGAAATACAAGTTTGTTCAGCTATTTTCTTAGATGTTGCTCAAGCTTTTGACAAGGTTTGACATGAGGCATTTGAGTACAAACTGCAAAGGGATCTTCCCAGGCAGTACTTTGAAACATTAAAATCGTACATCTCAGACCGATAGTTTAGAGTAAGGTACGATCAAGACTACTCGGAACTGAAGAAAATAGAAGCCGGTGTACCACAAGGAAGTGTCCTAGGTCCTACCCTATATTTACTATACACAAGGGATATTCCAGTTGGTAATCACACCATAATGGCTACTTTTGCAGATGATACCGCAATTTTGGTACCCGACGAGTGTGTCTCTAAGGCAGCAGTAAAACTACAAAATGCTCGACACAGTGAGAGCTTGAACCGAAAAATGGCGTATCAAACTCAATGAAACAAAATCTTCACATATAAACTTTACAAATAAAAGGATAAACAATATTCCAATAATCATTAATAATCAAGCTGTACCTTACGCCAATACGGCCAAATACCTTGGAATGACTTTGGATGCAAAGCTTAAGTGGAAAGAGCACATCAAAAAGAAAAGAGAAGAACTAAACTTGAAATATAGAAAATGTACTGGTTGCTTGGTAACAACTCTGATTTATCAATCCAAAACAAAATAATGCTGTGTAATCAAGTACTAAAGCCTGTTTGGACCTATGGAATCCAATAATATTGTTTTACAAAGAAAACAAATACCGAAATCATCCAAAAAATTAAAAACAAAGTCCTTCTTGGAAAAGTTAATGCACCTTGGTACATAAGAAATACCGATCTACATCGTGACTTACAATTAGAAATGGTTATAGAAGTTGTTAAAAAATACGCTGTATCGCACAACCAACGACTGCAAAGTCATACTAATTCTGAAATGGAGTCCGTCTTAAATATAAGAAACCATGTTCGGAGATTAAGAAGAACCAAGCCTCATGACTCATGAGCTTATGGTCTTAAAAAAACATGGGAAAGTTTTAAAAGCTTAAACTTCCCCCAAAGTGATTGTACAAAATTAATAAAGAAAAATCGGAAGTCGATCCTTCAAGATTGGTCCTGATGAAGAGATGGTTTTAGTAATTAAGAGTCCCACACTACTTGGTGCCGAATACTGCCAAGTGTCTATTGAAAATTCCCTCCTGTCAAAAAAAAACTTTAGGGATATGTATACCAACACAATACATAACAAATTTTGACCTTCGGACTCTCTAGACCCGCGAAATTGAAAAATTCCGGGTACTTTTTGAACACACCTCGTATGTCCCTTATTATTGTAGAAATATGTCGATACAGTAGTTATACCCATGCACTTCTGACAGTTATCCAATAAGGGTGGCGATTATCACGCCATAAATTATTTCGCAAAAACTAGTAGCATTGCGATTGTTTTTTCTGTAATTTAAAAAACTGAAGTACAATATCTCGAGAACGCATAAGTATATCGAGCTTATAATAAACATACATCATAATATTGTTTTGTAGTCACTTTTAGGAAAATTACCAAGATTGGTAAAAACAGTTTTTCGTCTTTTTTTATTCTGTCACCAGTATACGTCAATCTGACATCTCATTATTTATTGATTAAAAAAAACTTGTCTGCTTCACGCTTAAAGAAGTCTTCTGACCTGTTGCCAATCTGAACTCTGTCAATCAGTTTGACATTTATTTAGTCCGTCAGTGAGTAAATCTTCCTTTCTGTCAGTTTATCAGTTCTTTGTTCTGTCATAACATTCGATATAAAATATTAATACCAGACGTCTTTTCTAACACTGTATAAAAATTAATAACAAGTATTTTATTTCTTTTCAGGTAAATATGAAAAAGTGAAATGTTGGTTTCGGAAATCCTATATATTGTGAATGACAGATAAGTAAATAATACATAAGCTCCATTAACCAATGGACAAACAATTAACTTATGTGAAGCTTCCATTTTATATTTTGATATTAGCAATAATAAAAATAGTGTCAAAATGTTCTATTGACGAAGAAAATAAGTCATAATACTTACACACTAAAACAAAAACAACTATCAACAAAACTGAGCTCATGTTTTCGCCTCTCAAATGTCAATTCTTCAAGGTGATGTCGGCCTAAAGGGTGACATGACAGTTAAAATGAAAAATTATGGTTTTTGTATGGCTGGCTGGCTGGACTGGTTTGAGATGGGCTGGGCCGCCTAGAACTAAATGTGACTAACTTGACTGGCAGAAAGCAGACGGTTGCGTGTTGAATAGCAATCAATGTTACTGAGTAATTGAGATTAGGGTGCGAAAGATGCCATTGAGTTCAAGTGAAGCATTTAAGTATAATTCTCAATTTATGTTTTGTGTAGGCCTCCACGCCCGCCACCCGCCACCATCGACAAACATACAAACGTGTATACCACCTAAACCTAAAGCTTAATGTGTTCCTTTATTAATCCTCAACCATGACGCTTAATAAATGATTAATTGCATTTTCGTGCTTCGTCGTCCTTGTCAGCCAGCCGTGCGACGCACGACTACGACGCAAGTTAGCTCGTCGCTATAATATTGCCATCATGTTGTTCAATACAAATTAGAATTTAACATCAAAATTATAGTGGGTAGATGAGGATTATTGAAATCTACAAATTTTGCGATATAATCTAAGAACGATTAAATAATTGTTGTGGAAAACATATGATGATAATAAAGATGAAATACTCCTTATCCTAAGGACATTTATAAAAGAGGCAGTAATTGTGTAGTGGTTAGGAAAGGTAGACATACATACATACATTTATGTAGGTTTAGATGTGAAGATAAGATTACTATCAAAGAGAGAACATGATATTTGGTTTTGTAAATTTGATTGATTTTACGATTATTGTAATTGTTAGAATATGTATATAAAATTTATGTGAATCATACTGCTTTATTTGAAAATCCTTTAGGCTTAGTAAAGATAGTATAGGTATAGCCCCTATATAACAACTTATGTTTTGTATGCTCAAGTTCATAAATTATGTTTTCAATTGGAATTATTCTTCATTGTGATTTGTGAAAAAAACATGATTTGAAAAAAAGTAACACATGCAATAAGTTTGTTAGAGAAAGGACTCCTTTTATATGTAAAACTTAAAGGATTTGTTTTTCTAATTAAACACGTCTGATGTATTTTTAGGTTAGGTTAGGTTATAGTGGCTGTCCAAGATGGAACGGACACACTTAGGCCAGTTTAATGGCCCATTGTGATACCACATGAATCTTGAGGCTTCCTCCTAAGCTCAATGAAACCAGTTAGAGTCCCTTAAGAAACGTGAGAGGCTGATTATACTGATATGATTTAGATCGTTTAGATCGTTAAAAAAGAATTCTCCTAGGTAATTCTTGCGTTTTCGAGATAGAGCAGGTCATGTGCAGAGAAGATGAAGAACCGTTTCTTCCTCTTCCTCGTTCATACAGTCATTTGAGAAAACGCCTAGTCTCGTGGCGTGCTTTCCTATTAGACAGTGTCCGGTTATGACACCTATTATCGAGCTTATATGCGATCTGCTTAGAGAGAGCAAGCACCTTGAACGTTTTAAATCCAGTGTTGGCCAGATGTTTTTTGTGGCTTGACACGTGGTGATGTTGGTCCACCTGGTGGCTGCCCTCCTCACAGCGTCTTGCATTAGTAGCAGTTTACAAGTAGCGATTGGTATGCCAGTACTTGCCAAACGTGGTAGGATGGGTTGTACTGTACCGTTCCTGGCGAGTTCATCTGCCTTACAGTTACCTGGAATGTCTCTATGGCCCGGCACCCAGCAAAGGTGAATATTAAACTGTTGCGCCATCTCCATTAGAGATGATCGACAGTTATGGACTGTTATAGAGTTTGTAGAGACTGAGTCCAGAGATTTGATAGCGGCCTGGCTGTCGGAGAAAATACGGATATCAGATGTTGATATCACGTTTTCTTTGAGCCAAGACAAGACTTCCTTAATCGCCAAAAGTTCCGCCTGGAACACGCTACAATGATTGGGAAGGCGGAATGAGAGACTTAAATTCAGTCGTTCAGAGTACACACCACCACCAACCCCTTCTTTGGTCTTTGAGCCATCTGTGTAGAAGTGGATTGACTCGTCCTGTAAGAATGTCCTATCATCCCAAAATGATCTGGTAGGTATAGAAATCTGGAAATTTCTATCGAATTGTAGTTGGGGGATGGTGTAGTCTGTGTGCTTTGGAATTGATTCTAAGTTCTTTAGAATTACGGAGTGGCCAATGTTGTTGTTAGTCCACTGCGACGAAGCATTGATGCGAATAGGTTATAAAATGTAAATGGGACGCAATATTTAAAGACTCCTTTATGAACTTTTATGCGAATTTGCTACTTTGGATGTAGATCCTCTATCATAAGATTCTCATTTAATTGAAAGGTTTAAATTTACGGCGGCAAGCAAATGAATTTTAAAAAATTATATCGTAAAATCCAGCGCAGAATCACTTTGATCTCTCATAGAATTAGAAACGAATATATGGAACTTTGCAATCTTGTATTGATTTTAAGAGACTAAGAGGCACAAGAAAACGCATTCTTTTTTTTCAGAAAATAATTTTATATGAAATTCGTTAACAATTCGAAATAAAAGATAAAACCGTCAAGAGTCTCAGGAAACTTAAATTTTGGATGTCCTTAAAAAAAGGGTGGGCTTCGAAAACAAAAAAGACGCTGGGAGGCATACACTGATAACTTCCTATCCCGTCTATCAATGTTTGTCTTCTTTAAAAGTTTGTAGGTTTTCGTGTTGGGTAAAGAAAGTTGTCAGTTGAATTATTCATACAAAATTTTAAAATTATTTAACAACAAAATTTTAAAATTTAGTTTTGTTAAATAGATTTTTATTCAAAAACAAATTTTTAACAATTTTCGTACCATTTCTTAAATTTTTACAAATTGGATGAATGAAATTAACTTGAGAGATATCAAGAACCGACCCAAATTTGCGTACTATTTTTTTAGATTTTAATTTTTTATGAAAAAAAAAATTGGTTAAAAAAAAACTACTGAATATCGAAAACAATATTTTCTGTGAAATAAAAAAAAGCTTAAAGACAATATTTTTAATTTTTGTAAAGCTATTTGAGTCGAAAGTAATTTTTTACCATGTTTTAATACTGTTACTTAGATTTTTCTCAAAATTGTATAAATTGTTGACAATATATGTTTTAAAAAATAAAAGTAGCTTAAAGCCAATATCTCAAATTTTTGAAAAGATATTTGAGTCGAAAATCAATTTTTACCAACTTTTATCAATTTTCTTCTTTAGGTTTTTATTTTTTGAAAAAAAAACTGTCAATTCGATTTTTCTCAAAATTTTATCGAATGTTGAAAACAATATTTCTTATAAGCTAAAATTAGTTGGAAGTCATTATCTCAATTTTTAAGGAGATATTTGAGTCGAAAATAAATTTTTACAAACTTTTATTAATTTTGTTTAGGTTTTTATTTTTTGTAAGAAACTGTTAATTCAATTTTTCTCAAAATTTAACTGAATGTTGAAAACAATATTTCTTATAAGATAAAACAATTCTGAATCCATAATCTCAAAAATCTCGAAAAATCAATTTTTACCAACATTGAGTAAAGTTTTTTTAGGTTTTTATTTTTCATAAAACAAAAAATGTTTATCAAATGTTAATAACGTTATTTTTTTCCGTAAAATTTTTTTTAAGTTTTTTTTTTTTTTTTAGATACTTGTTTGCTAGTTCTAAAGTTGATGTGATATGTGTTTCGGAATCTTGGTTTTTAAGTGATGTTGATGACAGAATTTATAATTTAAGTGGTTATAAACTTTTTAGATCTGACAGAATCAATCGTGTTGGTGGAGGTGTAGCTATCTATGTTCGTGAAAGTTTCGATTGTCAACTTGTAAAGAAGGCCCCTCATTGTAGTGAAATGCAATATGTTTTTATAAAAATAGCTTGTAAATTCAATAAAATATTATTGGGTTCTGTATATCGACCGAATGCTTCAATTCAAATTTCACCGTTGATTGCTATTTTAGATGAGTTAACGTACGTATCACCTTTCGTTATAATGTGTGGAGATTTCAACAGCAATATTCTTGAAGATTCATCCTTTGTAAATAGTATGAAAGCTTTTAATTTAACTCCAGTGAATACATCATTTCCTATTTTACTAAGGATAGTAGTACACTTATTGACATTTTTTACGTGAGTCATCCATACAAAGTTCTACACTTCAATCAACTGTCAGTTCCTTGTTTTTCCCGTCACGATATGATTCACTTAACATACCAGTGTGATACTGTTAACATTGAACAGAAAATTACGTTCCGTGATTTTAAGAACATTAATATAGATCAACTAAAAAAAGATATTGTTGCAGTAGAATGGTATAGGATATATGGAATGCCATATGTTGATGACCAAGTAGGCTTCTTTCAAGACAAAATTCTAAGTCTTTTTAATACTCATGTTCCACTAGTTACAAAGTTATCAAAAACCAAAGTAAGTTCATGTCCTTGGTTTACAACAGGTATCAAAAATCTAATATCCCAACGTGACAAGGCATACAATCGGTGGAAAAGATTTCGTTTAGACGTACTTTACAGTGCGTAGCGTACTCTCAGAAACAAGGTAACTCGTGAAGTACGCGAGGCTAAAATGCGCTTTTATGCCCCACGCCTTGATCCTGTTCAGGCTAAACACAAATTGCGGAAAAATTTAAAGGAAATTGGTTTAGGCAAACAAATCAAAAGGAATATGGATAATATTGACTGTAATGAGTTAAATAGGTCTTTTGTTTCCTTTCCGACTCTCAACGACGATGACGGTGAAATTTCGAATGTAAGGTACACTGAAGAGCATTTTGCGAATGTTAACAACTCCTCTCCTAATTTTTGCTTTTCAGCTGTTGATGATGTTGAGGTTTTAAAAAGTATCTTGTCTATTAAATCAAATTCGATAGGGTTTGATGAAATAAGTCCGGTTTTCATTAAAATTATTCTTCCTTTTATCCTAAAATACATCACACACATCATTAACTCCATATTTATGACGGGAGTTTTTCCTTTAGCTTGGAAACGTGCTAAAATAATACCAGTACCCAAAAATCAAAATGAGTTCAGACCAATTGCCATTCTACCGTTTTTATCTAAAGTACTTGAAAGAATTATGAGTTCTCAGATACAAAGATTTCTTCAAAATAATAATCTATTGTGTGACAATCAATCGGGTTTTCGACCAAAACACAGTTGTACAACTGCTTTAATAAATGTGACAGAAGATATAAGACAAGCTTTAGACAATGATCAAGTAACTTTTCTTATCTTACTTGACTTTTCAAAGGCATTTGATATGGTTAATCACAATGTTCTCTGTAAAAAACTTCAAAGCCAATTCAATTTTTCTTCATCGTCCACAAAACTCATATCTTCTTACTTAAATTGTAGATCTCAAGCAGTTGTTTCTAATAATTCCATATCAGACTTTCTTCCACTTTCCTCAGGTGTTCCACAAGGCTCGATTCTTGGCCCAATATTTTTTACTATGTACATTAATGACTTGCCTAAGTTCTTATTTAGTTCTTCGGTTGATATGTATGCAGATGATGTGCAGATGCGTAGAAGTTTTCCTTTGGGTCTAGTGGAAAACGCTGCTTGTGAAGTAAATGAAGATCTCGACAGGATTCTTCAATGGTCTCGCATGAACTGTCTCCATTTAAACCCATCCAAGTCAAAATGTTTGGTTATTTCCAGAAAACCGGTAGATACTTCTTATTTTCCGTATATTTATCTTAATAACAGTCCTATCGTTTTTGTGGATTCTGCAAGAAATCTAGGTATAACTTTTAACAAAACTCTTACATGGAATAACCACATCAGGTTGACTTTGGGTAGGGTTTACGCAGGTCTTCGCACACTTTGGGCAACACAGTCGGTAACACCTTTAAAAACCAGATTAGTTTTAGCTAAAACACTAATCATACCAATTATTATGTTTGGGTGTGAGTTATTTAATAACTGTGACTATGAACATAAGCGGAAACTCAATGTGGCATATAACAGTATCGCACGCTATATTTTTGGATTGAAAAGATATGACCACATTTCCACTTTTTCAAAATCTATTTTTGGTATCACACTTGATGATCTGTTTAAAAAGAAAACGTTGACCTTACTCCACAACGTCATCCAAACGCGCCTACCAAGGTACCTATATAACAGGATCTGTTTCACCCAATCAATGAGAACTCTTGATCTCATACCAATACGACATAGTTGTTTGATTTCCGAACGACAATTCTTTATCCACGCGATACGTTTATGGAATTCCCTTCCCCGAGCCATTAGGCTAATAAGTAGTATAACCTTATTTGGGATTAAGCTCAGACAATACTTGGAGGCACCCAGATGATGATTAGATATTCGAGTCTTTCTTTCTTTCTTGCTTTCTTTCTTTATTACTTTCTTTCCTTCTTTCTTTCTTACTTTCTTTCTTTCTTTTCTTTTTTTCCTTCTTTATTTATTTTTTGTTTCAAAAAGCAATGTTATACTTGCTAATTAAAAAAAAAAAATAATAATAATTACATATGTTGTAGTAATAGTTATAAATATATTTATTTGTCATTTTTACATTTAATATCTTTTATTATAAATTGTAACACATTCACTTAAATATTATAAATAGAATTATCAATGAAGCTTGCACTATCAAATGAGATATTGTATCTTACTGTGTAAGTTATGAAAATAAAATTTGAATTGAATTGAATTGAATTGGAAAACCTAAAGATAGCCCATCAAGTTATAGTCCTATAAGTCTTCTAAGCAATATTAGTAAACTTTTTGAAAAGGTGTTAAAGGACCGACTCCTGAAACATATTGATGAAAGAATCATATATACAATTGAACAATTCGGATTTAGAGCAGGTCACTCCACCTCCCACTAAGTCCTTAGAATTACAAAATATGTCCAAAACAATCTTGTTTTAAAAAATTCGAGGGGTCTAGTTTTGCTAGACATAGAAAAAGCCTTTGACACTGTTTGGCACGATGGACTCATCTTTAAGCTAATTTTGTTTTCCACGATATCTTATCCAAATTATTAGGAATTTTTTGGAAAACCGAAAGTTTTTGTTAGTACCGGACTTGTGAAATCTTCTTTATTTCATATTTCATTTGGCGTTCCTTAAGGATCTGTTTTGGGTCCCATTCTCTTTAACTTATTCTTATCCGATCTTCCTAGGCTTGAAAATACTTAAATTGCCATGTTCGCGGACGACACTGCTATTTGAGCTTCAAGACTCACTTAACTACTTACAGCGTAGAAAACAATGTTTTCTTCCACAAACCACACTTAATATTGATGCAACCAATATTGTATGGTCCGAAAATTGCAAATATCTTGGCATTGTACTTCATACAAAAAACTCACTTTTCACGGTCACATCAAACTCCATGCATAAAACGAATTTATTAATTAAAATTCAGTATCCGTTTATCAATAGGAAGTCTCGTCTAAGCATACATAATAAACATTAGAACATAGAACATTTCATCAAATTCGTTGGAAAGTTCCATTTTTGGAGAAAATTAGAATATAGATTTGATTGTTCAAAAAGTTTGAAAACTGCTTTTTTTGTTAAAAAAAATAATGGAAACAGTTTTAACACAATCGATCAAATGGCTTATGCTATGGGAGAGATGAAAGATCGACGGACGAACCCCTTGTTTGGACTTCTTTAGCATTTTTGATTAAAATATCGAGTTCGAAGTTTTTTTTTACAAATGTATGTTATGTACTTTCTTGTGTTGCAAGTAAAGAAAGAAAGTGGAAGGTCTTTATCAATTTTCTGGGAATTGCCAATGGGTTATAAATGCGTATTTTAACAGTTCTACTATTGGTATTAATTAAGTTTTTCGAATTTCAATATTTCTCTCTATAAATTTTAGTATTTGCAATTATTGCAATAATTCTTTCAAAAGCTCAAATTACAATAAACACACTAATGTTTGCATAAATAGATCCAAGAATCCTTTAAATGTGTTGCGCAAGGAACGATAAATTTCGGAATTCTTTTTAAATGCAAAAAGGAATGATTATCATTTTAAGTTTACTGCACATTTCTTTTAAAACCAAAAGCCTACGTTAAGAATGTATTATTATAATATGAACTACAAAGGTGGCGCTACAGTCCTGTGTGAACTAGGGCCTCACCCAAAAAAACTTCTCCATCTAGCTCGGTCCATAGCTAGATGTCTCCAGTTTCGCGCTCCAAGTTGGGTGAGGTAACCTTTCACTTGTGCGCGCCACCTGATCAACGGTCTTCCTCTACTGCGCTGTCCTGTGGGTGTGGATTCGAAGACTTTTCGGGCCGGAGCATTGGTTTCCGTGCGCTCTACGTGACCCAGTCATCTTAGTCGTTGGACTTTTACCCTTCTGGCTAAGTCTACGTCGCTGTACAGCCCGTACAGCTCGTCGTTCCATCTTCTCCTCTACTCCCCTTCGATGCATACGGGACCGTAGATCACACGAAGAACTGTTCTCTCGAACCGACCCAAGGTGCTTTCATCCGCTTTTGTCATAGTCCATGCTTCTGCATATGGTGCAGCAGGACGGGGATGATAAGGGTCTTATATAGCGACACTTTGGTCCTTCGAAAGAGGACTTTGCCACTCAATTGCTTTCTTAGTCCAAAGAAACAGCGGTTAGCAAGATTTATTCTTCGTTTGATCTTAGCGCTGGTGCTGTTTTCGAAGTCCTTGACTACCTCAAAGTTACGTCTGTCGATGGTGACGTTTTGACTAAGACGTCGGTGACATGACGCTGAGTTCTTCCGATGTCAATGTCATCAGCATATGCTAGTAATTGAACAGACTTTTGAAAGATACTTCTTCTAGTGTTGACGTGTGAGCTCTGCACTATTCTTTCAAGCACGATGTTAAAAAAATCACATGACATCGCATCACCTTGTCTAAAACCTTTTTTGACATCGAAAGGTTCTTTTAAGTTATTTCCAACCTTAATGGAGCAGAGTGATTTCTCCATGGTCATCCTGCACAAACGGACGAGTTTGGCTATATAGTCGTTGCAGTTTACAGGGTCACCTTTTTTCAGGATCGGGCAAACAATACTGAGGTTCCATTCATCGGGCATGTTTTCTTCCGACCATATCTTACAGATAAGTTGGTGCATGCTCCTAACCAACTTATCTCCAGCTGCTTTAAAGAGCTCGGCATTCAAGCCATCTGCTCCAGCGGCTTTATTAGACTTCAACTTAGATATGGCAATCTTTACTTCGTCTAAGTCGGGAGGACGGGATTGTTGGCTTTCGTCGTCTATATTGAATGGATCATCCTGCCTGACAGCGGAATTCAGTTCGTCGTCGCAGTTATACAGTCCACAGAAGTGGTCCTTCCATATCCTCAGTATTGACTGCGGTTCCACTATGATGATTCCAATTTCATCTTTGCAACCTTCGGTTCTAGGTTTATGTACCTATGATTTTCATTTTACCTGTTCATAAAACTTTCGAACTTCATTCCTGCTTTTAAATCTCTCAACATCTTCGACCGCACGCTTCTCATGCTCTCTTTTTTTCCTTCTGAGAAGTCGTCGTTCCTCTCGCCTCTTCTACTCATAGAGCTCACGAGCAGCTCTCGTCCTTTTATGCAGTGCCGCTTTGCGTGCTTGTTGTTTGGCTGCATTTGCCTGCTGACATTTTTCGTTAAACCTGTTGGTGGCTGCTTAAAACCCAGCACATCAGAGGCGGCTCCTATGATTGCATCTTGTTAATGTTGCCACTGGTTTTCGATACTTTGTGTTGGCGGCAGAGAACTTCGAGAGAGGTTACTTGTAACTAGGTCGGAAAAGGATTTGGTGATCTCTGGCGATTGTAGCCATTCGACGTTGTACCTTCTCCCAGCACCTCCCTGTTTTGCCTTGGGTCTGAAAATCCGAAGTGCAACCTTTGCTACAACGAGGTAGTGGTCCCACTTGATGTTAGCTCCTCGGAATGTTCGTACATTCATTATTCTGGAAGCGTGTCTGGCGTCGATCGCAATATGGTCAATTTGGTTGACGTTAGATTGATCTGGAGAAGTCCAAGTTCCTTTGTGGATATTGAGGTGTAGAAAACGCGTACTGGCTACCATGACGTTTCGCCCCGCAGCAAAATCTGTGAGCCTGAATCTATTGTCGGATGTGTTGTCGTGCAGGCTGTTCTTCCCGATTATTCCACCAAAGATGTCTTCCCTTCCTAGCTTGGCATTAAAATCGCCCAGGACTATTTTAAAATCGTAGCTAGGGCACTGCTCATATGTTTTGTCTAAGAGCTCGAGGAACATATCTTTGGTGTTGTCGTCTTTCTCTTCTGTAGGGGCGAGCGCGCATATCAGACTAATGTTGCCGAATTTAGCCTTGATGCGTATGGTCATGAGGCGCTCATTGATGCACCTATAGCTCAAGACTTCTTGCCGAAGTCTGGCTCCAATGACGAAGCCGCATCCAAATAGGCGCTGTTGGTTTTCGTGGTAGCAGTCACCATAGTAAATATCGCAGTTTTTCATCCTCTTTTTGCCCGGCCCATCCCATCGTATTTCCTGGAATGCGGTGATGTCTGCTTTATAGCAGTCTAGGGCCTCCGCTAATTCTTCGGCTGCATGCGGTCTGTTAAGGGACCTAACATTCCACGTGCATATCCGAAGTTCGTTGTCCTTAATTCGTTTGCGTAGGTGTTCAACAGTAAATCCGTCCGTATCCGAGGCTTGTTGGTGCTTCGCAACTATGAGGCTTTTGCGTGGCCAATAAGACATCCTGACGGCACAACCCCCAACCTGGAGGACCAGAGCCTAAGTATAACTTAAAGGATGGGGAGCTGGATAAAACCGCTCCTTATAGGCGTGGGCTCCGAATAAGTCGAAGAAGCCCTATAAGGTGTTCACTAAGTAGTTCAACCTTACTGGAACTGTATACACCACCGTTGATTCCATCTCGGAAATTCTTCCGCTAATGACCGTCTGGTCGTCTGTTTTCCCCCTCCGTCTCGTTTGCTACCCCCAACAATTTTTAACTGGGTTGGAACCCAATCTCTAGCTGAGGTACTAGGCACCCGATGTTCACCGCGGGGAGGTGAGAGTAAGAGCTGATAGACACAGGTGGGTTTTGAGAAAAACCTGTGGACGCTTGTGTCCTCTTGAATGCACATGTCCACCATTTGAACGTCAACGTGATATTAACAGTATATTTTTGGAAAAAAAATCCCACTAACGGTTTTTTTATAAATCAGAAACCCTGAAAAAAAAAATATTTTTCACCTCGAAAATTTTATTGATAAAAAATGATTTTATCTCCAAAACAACTTTGACGAAAACGAAAAATAAAGTTTTCAACATCTGGTAAAATTTTGAGAAAAATCAAATTGAAAGTTTTTTTTATAAAAAATACAAACCTAAACAAACATTACTAAAACATGGTAAAAATTTATTTTTGGTTTGAGTCGAAAATTTCGAAAATTAAAAATATTGTTTTGACAAAACAAGATTTTCAAACTAAACTCTTTCTTTTTATGAAAAATATTGTTGGTAATTTTAAAGAATAATTCAACTGACAACATTCCTTGTATACAGATATGTAAGCGTATTAGCTTAAAATTTACTAAGCTCTATTTTTACCACCATTTTGTTAAAAAAAAAAAAAAAAAAACATTTAAAATAAGCACTGCATCTAATCATATGAGCGACAGTGTAAAGTGTATGTCTTGAAGTATGTGTGATATTCTAAACAAGACTCCTTCTATCTCCTCTAATCCATGTGAATAAATATATATGTATTTATAGACCATTATATCACAATCAACGTCCTCTTGTTATCCTCTTAAGCATCATCTTTCATCTAACTTGAATCCAATTATACGATTCTCTAACCCTTACCAACTGGTGCTATGATTTGAGGCATATAGAGTTTGTGTTTTGTCCAAAATCGTATCCAATTATCACAATTGCAATTGATCTTAAATAAAGGGCCTATAGCCTCCTTGCCCCTATATTCCTACTACAGGTCGTTTCTATTAACCTTCACCCCTCATCGCTACAAAACCGTATCCTAGCCATTGTTGTAATTGTTATTGAACTGCAAATACTTATTGCTTCCGCTGCCACTGCCGCTACCGCTACACTGTCATAAGCACACAGGGACTAGGGCGCTGTGCCTTCAATCAGCTTCAATCCACACGATAAGGATATTTGTTTTATGTGTGTTTGTGCACTTGTGTTTGTTTGTGTTATATGTATAAGCTTAAACATCCTCCTCCTCATTTTCTCTTTATATAGCCTGACCTCGTAAATAAAATTTAATCAACGGAACCTATGAATTACTATCATAATATTCTACAGAACCATTTTGTCATAGATATATACTCGTAGATAGATAGATTGGAGTAGATAGATGTACGCAAATAATAATAAAGATACTTTCGATTGGCGATAGTGATGGCGATGGCGTTATGAATATAAGTTTGTGCGTAGGTATATACTTTAGATAGAAAACACCCGCCGCGCGTTGTTACATCTGCCAGCCGGAATTAACTTCGACCGGAAACCAGTGAATTGAGGATATTCCAGAAGGCACTTTAGCCTAAGTATAGATACATTTGTATATATTCATCTAAAAGCCATTGCTCCAGACGAACAGTTAGTATCTTTATAAGCTAAATTTTAAACCTACATATATATCTCTGGTTTTTATCAAACTTTTCCCCATGTGGTACTCCATACCGCACCATTGGCAATTATTTATCAAGAACATCCGCAAATGTTTATCTTTATATGAAAAAGAACAGATTCCGAATATGATAGTTTATATCGCCTATAGCCAACAACTCTATGCAGCACAAACATACATATATATATAAGTATTAGGATAGGATGTAAAGCGAGCGATTTATAGTTTACAGAATGAGGGTTATTTAATGTTGATTTAAATACAAATACATATCAACCCTTATTATTTGTATGAATGCCTATGTTCGTGTCTTTTTTATAAATTACTAAATTGAAAAGCCAACCATCAGTCATTAATTTCTGTATGTTATTCATCTAGCCAGTTGTGATCGTTGTGTTGGTTGATTGAATTGAAGGGTAAAAGGTGAATTTCACAATGTATACAAGGATCCAGGGTTTGTTTTTCATCTTAAGACACTTACTATCAATGTCGGAATCTTTGAGAAATCTCCCCCCCCCTCTCAGAGAGTATGTTAGCATTTGCTGAGTTAAACCAATTAACCCAACTCTTAGACGAACCAATCCGCCAATACCCTAGACTTGTTTCTTCCCTCTGAATCTAATGAATAAGGAATGAGTGGATAACCACCTGTAGGCAAATCAAACCATTGCTACATCATGTCAAAAAAAAACCTGGTTTAAGAAAAAAACACTATAAAAACCGTTTGACGGTCTCAACGAATTCTTCAAGAACTTTAACTGGTCACTAGCTTCCTTGTTGATGAAGTGGCTTCTAGGGCAGATATAATTATATCCCGAATAGAGTCAAATCAATCAAATTCAAAGAGCACTTATGGTTTGATTCGAACTGAAGAGAGGTTATTAGGACCAGATTAGTAATTAGAAAATTAATTTTTATACTAACATTTAATTCTATAAAAAAATATTTATTCAAGTTCTTCTACAAGATATTAAGAATTTTGTATAGAAAATATTATAAACAAATTCATTCAAGATTAGTTACTTTGCTAATTAATAAGTGTATTGTAATTTTCAACCTTTGGAAGTATTTCTAAGAAAATGTTGCAAATGGTAACACAACTAAAAGCGGTAAGATATAGTGTCATTTTTGACCAGTACTTTTCGCCATCAATTAAAGATTATGAGAGATCTCTTCGGTATGAATCAGCACAGTTGGAGTTTAATATTACTGGATCCGATCAAGTTCGACCATCTGATTACGCAAAAGAATTGAAAAATGCACACTTTAAACATGCTCTTGTTGATTTTTTTATCCTACATTGGGCTTCTAACGAGATGGTTCCATTCATTGGCAGTAAACAAGTTTTCATTAATTTTAAACAGTGTCATTCATACACCGTCATTAATAATACAATTGTATCTAATATTGAAGAAAGTCTTTCGTGTCCAGATCATGAAGAAGCTGACACTAAAATTATTTACCATGTATGTAATATTGATACGCAGGCTAATTTTGTTATTAGATGTTCTGATACTGATATTGCAGCAATAATGCTGAGCGATATGCATCGTTTAAAAAACGATGACTCTCACGTATGGATATTGACTGGTACTGGAAATAAGCTGAGATACATTGATGTTTCAAAAATGTACGAGAATTTAGGACCGAGTTTATCTGGAAGTTTACAAGGCTTTCATGCGATTACTGGCTGTGATTATAACCCAGCTTTTTCAAGAAAGGTAAACAAAGGCCATTTAATATTGTGTTACCATTTGCAACATTTTCTTAGAAATACTTCCAAAGGTTGAAAATTACAATACACTTATTAATTAGCAAAGTAACTAATCTTGAATTAATTTGTTTATAATATTTTCTATACAAAGTTCTTAATATCTTGTAGAAGAACTTGAATAAATATTTTTTTATAGAATTAAATGTTAGTATAAAAATTAATTTTCTAATTACTTTTAGTATGAACCTTTCGCCTATATGCTAACAATTTCTGTTTATGGTTTAATCATTATTCAAAAATTTTACAAGACTGAAATAAAACATAAATATAATGGGCCTGTGACATAAAACTGTCAAAACATTATATGCGCGCTCATACTGAAGGCGAGATTTTAAAAATGTCTGGGGGGATATTTGGCTCCTACAATTTGTCTGGCTGTTTGCAAAGTGTGTTGAAATAGTTTCCAAAATATCATGTATAAAAATAAAGACTCAGACTCTAAGAAAACTTACCTCATTTTTTCGCAAACTTTAAAGTGTCTGGCGGAAATTACCGCCGACGAAAACTGTCTGGCAATACTGATTTTAAATTTTGTATGAAATTGTGTAAAATATATACAAAAATTATCACTCAGACTTTAAGAAAAGTAAGAGTTTTTTTTGTACCTTTAGTACCTGGTACAGGTAAATTGGCCGCCGCCCCAACCTAGCAAGTATGTATACCTTCATAGTATACACTAACACTATTCTGTACGATACATTTTGTTACTCAGAAAATAAGTAACGTCTGGCGGCCCTGGGCTCTTGGACTATACATTTATTACGATACCCGCAATTCGGACAGCTCCTGGAATGTGCGTAGCTATATCATTGCTAAAAAGAGCAAATAGAAGAGCACTGAGTAGACATCCCTGCTGTACTCCAGCAAGTGATTAAAAAGGTTTTGAATATGTTTTTCCATCCCAAACTTTAAATTCAGTATCTGTGTACAATCAACGGATTATTTGAATGATATTTGTTGACACTCCAAGTTAGGAAAGTTTAAAAATAAAGCATTTCGATTCACCAAATCAAATGCAGCTTTAAAGTCGACAAACAACGTGTATATTTTTTTGTTTCTGGCTTGAAATGCTTTTATTACTGATGTTAAAGTAAAGGCCTTCTAAGGCCTTCTTGAACTTCTGTAAGAATGTTGTTTATCACCCAGTTTTCGACAACAAAATTGGTTTTCGAGAACAAAAACAAAAAAAAAAGAGGCTGGGATGCGACCCACACTGATGACTTCCCATCCCGTCTGTAGATTTGTCTTGCTTAAAAGTTTGTCCATATGTACTCGTATCAATTTTTACCAAATTTTGTAGATTTTATTTTTTATGAAAAGACGGACTGTTGGTTTTTATAAAAAAAATAACTGAATATCCAAACAATATTTTCTGTGAAATAAAATAAAATTGAAGCCAATATTTTAAATTTTTGAAAAGATATTTGAGTCCAAAATCAATTTTTACCAATTTTTATTAATTTTTTTTCCGGTTTTTATTTTTTTGTAAAAAAAACTGTCAATTAGATTTTTCTCAAAATGTTATCAGATGTCAAAAACATTATTTTTCGTTGCACAAAATTGTTTTAGAGATGAAATTATATTTCAGCCGTAAAATTTTGGAGGTGACAAATTTTTTTTTTAAGTTTTATTGATTTATAAAAAAAAAAGTTTTATTGATTTTTTTCAAAAAATATACCTATTTGGTATCACATTAGAATATATTATATAAAATTTAATTCAAGTCTCTAACGTTTTTGGTTCGTAAGATATTTAGGGTTAACCAAAAATGTTCACCTTGTTTTCAAACTGCTATGGTAAAAAGCCACCCACGCAATTTTCTTGAGAGCCCTTTCTGCATGTTTTTGCCTTATTATCTGTTTAACAAAATTTATTTGAAATTGATATCTATTCTGGTTCTTGAGCTATGGACGACGAAACAAACGTCGCGAACGTACGGACGTTCTTCCAGGGTTTTGTCTGTGCCATTTCTTAACTTCATCTCCATAATATGAGCCCAGAGGCTTCATAAACGTCACATCCAGGAGTTGCATTCGATGTATGCAGTGTGGTGGAAAGCAGAGCATGACAACACCACTTGCTCTTGCAACATCTATGACTTCAATGCTCTTAACATGGCTTGCATGCCCGTCTTAAAGTAACAAAACTAATTGTTTTTTGATTGCGCCTGACCATTCAATTAATCTTTTGAACCACTTCAAAAACAGATCCTTAGTTATCCATGAGTTTTTGTTGAACTCGCCCCATGAATTAGGTGGTGTACCATCCATCAGCTCGGCTTTCATTCTTTTTTGAGGGAAATAAAAATTGGCAGAAAATACGAACCATCAGCACTCATACAAATTCAATGCAACATACAAACATACAAAGTTAACGATCCTACTTGCTTCCTCCCTCTAGTTGCTTGAATTTTTCCCAGACTCTTTGCAACGGTAGTGATCCCAGTTTCGTCTACGTTAAATATCCGACTTGAAGAAAATCCATATTTTTCAATACACTTCTCCAGGAAATTATAGCCACAGATGTTCCTCCTGGCTTTCTTAATGAAATTGTTGCATTACGTTTCAAAAAATTGGTTGCCACTCTTCTCCGGGGATTCGTGCTTCGACATCAAAGTTATTGGCCAAACCCATTTTTTCCGCTAGCAAGAACAGCTCGGAGCATCCTGTTTTAGCTCCATTCTTGTCGCTGACTCTTCTTAACATAGTTCCGAACCATCTAAAATAATTTAAATGCTAATAGGATCGTTGTTCAAAAAAAGGAGCAAAATGGCTTTTCATGCAAGTAAACGGGGCATAATGGGCACCCATGCCCATTTAATAACTTTTTTTGAATGAATAAGAAACTAAGCAAATAATGAGTTTTTACCAACTTTTTACTTAAAGCAAAATGTTATGCTCAAACCACTTTTTTTGTAGAAAGAATATTTACAATAATTGTGAAATTCCTAAAAAAAAAGAACAAAAAACAACCGCCATTGGATAATGTTGTGGGGTGACACGAACACGATAAAATATACTTTAGAATAAATGAATTTCATTTCATCTCCAATTCTAGGAAATAATCTGTTTAGAGTGGCATTTGAAAAGTGAATCTAAAAATTGGCATGATGTAAAATGAAGGTACTTTGAATGAACAGAGGGCTTGTGATGGGTATTAATGGGTATCGATGGGTATCGGCCATCATAAATATATAGATTGGAAATCCTCCTTTCGCCTAAAGTTGTTCTATGATGCTGTCAATAAATATTTAAATTGCTCCACAGCTCCAGCGGCGCGCTGGGGGACGGGGGCGATAGCGAACTGTCATGATGGGCTGACTTGACTAGCTCTGAAGAGGAATGACCCAATATGGTTTCCGGATGGAAAAAATCAACTTCAAATTGAAGGCACATCCAATCATAACGTTATAATCAATGACACTGATGTTGTGTATTGCCACAGTCGCGTGTAACGTAACGATGATGATGACAGAGCTGTTTGCCATTACCAATGATGTGATGCCACCACTTCTGCCATAACATTTCGCGACCAAATATACCAATTCCAAAATCATCCAGCTCCAGCAGCAGAACTGATATGACGCTAGCGCTGCTGGCTTCTGGCTGCTGGGTGCTGGCTGATGTGATGAGTAAATAAACAGAGAAATTGGAGAAGGGTAATGGAGAAAATTAATTGGTTTTTACATTAAATTCTGTTGAGGTTATCGAAAGTAATTGAAAGAGTTTATATGTTTTAATTGGATGTTAATTTATTGACTTTTTTCGTTTGTTTGCATGGTATAATTTTCCTTTGTGATTTTTATTTTCAATTTCTGCCATAAGCTTTCGACATATACCCCATCTATAGTGATATGGAAATGAATTAAATTGATAGAACATATAATATAAATATTAAAGTAAAAGGTTCATTCTTATTGTTTTAACATGAGGCGATAGATCGTTCAATGAATAAAATTGTTGTTTTGTGAAGGGATATCTTTGAAATTCAGTTGACTTTGAATAAATTAAAAACAAACATATTTGAGCCTTTTTTCCCTTTACCCATCGTGCTTTTTAATTCGTGCATCAAACAATTGACATTCGATCAGCCTTTGACTATACAAATTTGTGTTGGGCTACATCCATGTCAAAATTGGACTTAAACGATGTGTTGGTTATGTTGATTTATCAAGTAATTAGCTTTTAAAAAAAATGTGTACGTTAAAATTAAAATTCTCCTCAGTTTATAAATGTACCTATGCAATACTTTAATAAACATAAGGTATACATAGGCCTTCTGTTAATTGTTATTTAATTTGATGCTTTTATAACAAATTTAACTTAATTTGAAATTAAGGCTCATGGAGTATTACTAAAACCATAGTTATCCAATAATATATTTAAAATATAAAGTTAATTCGAAGATGTAGGAGTTTTTCAATAAGAGGTTTCACTTTGAATAGACCGCTATTTAAAAAGCTGTCACTTTTAAAGCTTTAATTTTTTTACATTTGACACGTTGATACTAGGCTATTATTTTTTTTATTTTTTTTTATAATAAGCGCACACTAGGGGATATATTACCCTTATTATGTAGACACAGTGTGAGCACGAGGAAAGGGAGAGAGGGGTTGAAAGGAGGTGCACATTGGTTTTGAATTCCTGAATATTGCAATAGCTGGGAAAGACAGAGTGTGGCAAGGCATTCCACATTCGAACAGTGCGGCTAAAGAACGAATCACAGTACTTGACAGTACGACCGAAGATGGGCTCGAGGGTATATTGGCGAACATTCCTAGAAGCGCGAGTATTACGGTTGAACTGTTTAAGGGGAGGAATGCAGCTGGCTATTTCTCTAGAGCATAAACCATTAAAATAACGGTGAAACAGGGTGAGACAAAAAACATTTCGACGATGTTCAAGTGACGTAAATGATCTTATGATGGTAATATCACCAATCAATCTAAATGCTCTAAGTTCAATACTATCCAAGAGGCTTTAGTAAGTTGTAGGAGCACCGGCCCAGATATGGGAGTTATACTCAAGCTTTGGACGTATATAAGTCTTGTAAATAACAGCCAGATCAGAGGGGGAGAAAAACTTTTTGCATCGCCTTAGAAAACCCAAACATCTTGCGGCATTTTTGGCGACATCGCGTATGCGATAGTTCCACAAAAGGTGGTTGGTGATACACATACCGAGAATATCAAGATGTTCATTCTCCTCAATGCAAGTGTCATCCATGGATAATGTCAAGGGGGATATATCTCACGTTAACGATACAAGACAGCATTGGGTTTTCGAAGCATTAAATTCCACGCGGTTTCTTATTCCCCATTGTACAATGCTGTTTAGGTCGGAATTTAATGAGCTTATCATATTTTGTCGTTGCAGTTCCACATCCGAAGAAGAGGGGTGTGAATCTGAAAACGAATATGAAAAGCTAAGAGTACTATAGTCAGCGAAACAATGTATTGGATTAGATGTTGCAGACAGGAGATCATTAATAATAATGAGAAAGAGTGTTGGAGATAGAACAGAGCCCTGGGGCACACCACCATTTATTTTGTGGTTTTCAGACTTGAATCCATCCAATACAACTTGTATTGAACGATTCGAAAGGTAATTACTAATCGAATGAAGGAGGGATTCATGTAAACCGAAAGAGCGCATTTTCGATAAGAGAGCCTGATGCCAAACCCTATCAAATGCTTTTGAAATATCTAGTGCAATAATCTTACTTTCCCCAAAATTATGTAAAGATTTGTTCCACTGTTCGGTGAGATGAACCATGAGATCACCAGTGGACCTATTGCTACGAAAGCCATACTGTCGGTCATTAAGAAGCTTCCGTTCTTCGAGATATTTCTTGAGCTGATAATTAATCAGTGTTTCCATGACCTTGGGAAGAAGGAACGTAAGTGCAATCGGTTGATAATTAGACGGTGAGGAAGATTCGCTTTTTTTGGGAATAGGCTGGACAAATGCGGTTTTCCATTATTAACTTCCCATATAGGAAGTTATTGTAATGGGTCCGATTTGTCAAATTAAAAATTTTGACATTTTTCGACGTTTCAAGGTCCCTAGAGTCGAAATAAAAACATTTTTAGAAAAATGTCTGTGCGTGCGACATTTTTTTCGTTGTCCATAGCTCAAGGACCAGAAGAAATATCGACTTCAAGTAAATTTTGTTATACAGATAATAAGGCAGAGAGATGCAGAAAGGGCTCTCAAGAAAATTGCGTGGATGTTTTTTTACCATAAAAGTTTAAGAAAAAGGTGAACATTTTGGTTAACCCTAAATATCTTACGAACTGAAGACGCTAGAGACTTGAATTAAATTTTATATAATATATTGTAACGTGATACCAAACAAGTATATTTTTGAAAAAAGTACAACTAACGGCTTTTTTATAAATCAAAAAAACTTAAAAAAAAACAAATTTGCTACCTCAAAATATTACGATTACGAAATGATTTTATCTCTAAAACAATTTTGTGCAACGAAAAATAAAGTTTTTAACATCCGGTAAAATTTTGAAAATAAATCGAATAATCAATATTTTTATAAAAAATAAAAACCTAAAAAAAACATTACTCAAAGTTGGTCAAAATTAAATTTCGACTCAAATATCTTTTCAAAACTTTGAGATATTGGCTTTAAACTACTTTTATCTTTAAGAAAATATTGTTGTTAATATTGAGCAAAATTTTGAGAAAAATTTGATTGACAGTTTTCTTACAAAAAATAAAAACGTAAAAAAAATTAACAAAAGTTGGTAAAAATTGATTTTCGACTCAAATATCTTTTCAAAAAAATTAGATTATGGCTTCCAATTAACTTTATCTTATAATAAATATTAGTTTCAACATTCGTTGAAATTTTAAGAAAAATCTAATTAACAGTTTTTTTATAACAAAAAAAAACCTAAAAAAAAACATTACTCAAAGTTGGTAAAAATTAAATTTCGACTCAAATATCTTTTCAAAACTTTGAGATATTGGCTTTAAACTACTTTTGTCTTTCAAAAAATATTGTTGTTAATATTGGGTACAATTTTGAGAAAAATTGAATTGACAGTTTTTTTACAAAAAATAAAAACTTAAAAAAATATTAACAATATTTGGTAAAAATTGATTTTCGACTCAAATATCTTTTCAAAACTTTGAGATATTGGCTTTAAGCTACTTTTATTTTTTATAAAATATTGTTGTTAATATTTAGTAAAGTTTTGAGAAAAATCGAATTAATAGTTTTTTTACACAAAATAAAAACTTAAAAACAATAACAAAAGTTGGTAAAAATTGATTATCAACTCAAATATCTTTTCAAAAATTTGAGATTTTGGCTTCCAACTGATTTAAACTTATAAAAAATATTGGTTTCAACATTCGGTGAAATTTTTAGAAAAATCGAATTGATAGTTTTTTTACAAAAAATAAAAACCTAAACAAAAAAATTAATAAAAGTTGGCAAACATTGATTTTCGACTCAAATATCTTTTCCAAACTTTGAGATATTGGCTTTAAACCAATTTTTTCGTTTAGAAAATATTGTTTTTAATATTGAGTAAAATTTTGAGAAAAATCAAATTGAGTGTTTTCTTTCAAAAAATAAAAACTTTAAAAAAAAATAACAAAAGTTGGGAAAAATTGATTATCGACTCAAATATTTTTTTCAAAACTTTGAGATACTGGCTTTAAACTACTTTTATCTTTTAGAAAATACTGTTGTTGATATTTAGTAAAATTTTTAGAAAAATCGAATTTATAGTTTTCTTACAAAAAATAAAAACCTAAGCAAAAAATTAATAAAAGTTGGTAAAAATTGATTATCGACTCAAATATCTTTTCAAAACTTTGGGGTCATGGCTTCCAGCTAATTTTAACTTATAAGAAATGTTGTTTTCAACATTCAAACAAATTTTTGAGGAAAATAGAATTGACAGTGTTTTTACAAAAAATATAAACATAAAAAAAAAATTAATAAAATTGGTAAAAATTGATGTTCGGTTCTTGATATTTCTCAAATTAATTTCGTTCATCCAATTTGTAAAAATTTAAGAAATGCTTCTTAAATTGGTAAAAATTTGTTTTCGACTAAACATCTATTTAACATAACTAGATTTTAAAAATAAACTATTTCTTGATATGAAAAATATTGTTGGTAATTTTAAAATTTGTAAGAATAATTCGCACCCATAGAATGAAAGTGACCTAACTCAAAAATTGCAACTTGTGGGAAATGAACAAAAAGTCTTCAAAAAAGTGTAATTTTGAGTAATTTTGATTGTATTTCTCACATACATATTTTAATGAAAGTTAATTATTTGCCAAATTATGTGAGAAATACAATTAAAATTACTCACAACTACACTTTGTTGAAGATTTTTTGGTCATTTCCCACAAGTTGCATTTTTTGAGTTAGGTCACTTTCATTCTATGGGTGCGAATTCAACTGACAACTTTTTTAACCCAATACGAAAAGCAAGGCAAACCGACATACGATATGGGAAGATATCAGTGTGGGTCGCATCCCAGCCTCTTTTTTAAAATGTAACAATGCATTGAAATTTTTAAATTTCATTACAAAATTAATGCAATTCTTTTTTAGTGAATAATAGTGGACAAATATTTAAGCTGGTGGGACAAGAGTAACTAAGAGTATAGTAAGTTCGGCAAATATGGCCCAACCTTAGCATTTGCTTAAATAAAACCATAAACTTAAGTCATATATTTTTATTAAACATTCTAACAAAACATTTTTAATTCAGCTTTTAAAAACTTTAATTAAAAAAAGAAATATAACAAAAAGTTAAAAACAAAAACTTGTAGGAACTTCATAAATAATATTAAAAAAAATTGTGGCAAATATTGCCCACCTAGTGTTAAATAAATCCCACGGTGGGCCATATTTATAAATTTTATAAATTTTGTTTTAAATCATGATATCACACATGTTAAGAAAATTTTAAACACAATTTAATTTAAAAAAGAAGTTACCAATTTAACTCAAAATTAATGTTAAAACGCTTTAGAAAGACTGGGGTTTAACCGGCTTGAACGTGTTCGTAATGCAACATTTTTTTCGCTCTGGCTTCCGGTTTGGGAAGTATGTTCCATAGTATCCACGTAGGCCACATTTGTCGCACTTACTCTATTAGTACTGTGGTCTGTTGTTGTGACACTAAGACCCAAGTTTTTCGACTACTCGTCAAGTCGGAAGTCACGTTATTTAACAGAATTCTCGCTCTAAATTTAAATTGTTGAAAATGAACATGACATTATGATGGTAGAGTGTTTAAAACAATTGGACCCGATTGGTGTTACCGTACGCCTGACTGTTTTTAGTCAACCCCGCAACCTAAATCAATTGATTGAGTTCAAAGTTGGAACTAAGTTAAGCGTTTTTAAACATTTTTTTTAGACCAAGAATAATAAAATTAGAGTATCTCAAAAATGGCTAAGGAAATTAAAATGTATAAATTTATGAGCACTGTATAACTGCGTACCAAAAATAATTTAAAGTTTTATATGTCATTAAAAAAAACACTATAACGATTTTTCAAACAAAATGTAATGTATCAAAGCTTTACCCTTGATTTTAAACAAGTTTCTGAAGATAAAACATGCAACGTAAATACATGCCATTTTTAAACAGACTCTTGGACCCAGACGCAAACGCGTGCGATAACTACCAGCATGAAAGATAAGGTCTATTCCAACGCTCCACAATCAATTAAACTCCTTAAAGGTGGAGGCACAATTTTGCCATTCGGCTAATACAACATATTTTGAAAAGGGTATCATGTTGCTATAAATAAGTTGGAGTCAATATCTCTCTTTTTTCTCATAATTCGTGAGACAAAAGGGAGGAGTTTAAAATTCTGTATACTGTATAGCTAAAATTTGGAAGGTGGTGACTGGAGAACAGTTGTTAAAAATCTGGAAGTAGAAAATAAACCGTTTCAGACCACATGCCTCTTTGTATATCCTTTACTAACGGGGAAGTAAAAAATTAAATAAATATACAAACGCAACCAATTCCAAAACTACATTGGTCAAAGGAATCTGCATCCAACTATAAAACACGTTTAGATGCACTTCTGATGATTGAACAATACGACACAATCCTGAACAAAATTGAAAAAGCATTAAAGGAGCATAACATATACCGAATAATAGTCAAAGAAAAAATGAATATAAAGAACCTTGGTTTGACAAGGAATGCATGCAAGCGAGAAGCCTTTCTTACTCTTAGCTCAGCGCATATCGGAAGTATAATACAAATTTACAAAAGACTGTTACATGGAGTATAATCAGAATTATAAACTTGTCTGCCGAAAAAAAGAAAAAAGACTATTCGGAAGCACAAACACGTCAGCTTGCAAAGTGTAACAAGTGGTCTGAGTTTTATAACCTGGTCCGAAGACTTAATGGAACAAAAATGTACCGGGTCTTAATTCAAATAGACTGCAAACATATTTTAAGCAACTGTTAAACCCAGATGCACCGAATAAGTTTCTGAATCAGTATGATAAACCTTGCTTCATAAAATAATATTTTAAATGCACCAATTTCAAAAGAGGAAGTGTTTATATCGATAAAAAGGATCGAAAGGCTGCAGGCTCAGCTGGTATACTCACAGAATTTTACAGATATGGTTCAGATACTCTTGTTGTATCTCTAACAGCAGTATTCAACCACATCTTAGAGGGAGGATCCATCTAAAACCTGTTCAGCGATACCTTGATTTTCCCAATTCACAAGAAGGGTAGCACTGAAGTTCCGGAAAACTACAGAAGAATCTCGTTTTTGAACTCGTCATATACGATATTTACATGGATTCTCCTCAGTCTTTATATAAGTGGATACATTCTAATAATCTGCTCAGGGATTTTCAAGCTGCCTTCAGTCCGGGATAATCCACAATCGATCACATTTTTGTACTCCACTCGATTGCTGACTCGTTTCTATGGAGAAATAAGAAACTATTTATTATCAGGAGTTAGACAGGGTTGTGCACTCAGTCCAAGCTTGTTTGCACTTTTGATAATATAGCCCAAGCAGTACCTGGAGGAATAGAGTACGCAGCAGTTAACATTAAAGCCCTTCTTTTCGCTGACAACATTGTCCTGCTCTCGTATACTTCGCAGTCCATTCAGCTAATGTTTAATAAGCTTGCTGAATATTGTAAAAGGTGGAACCTAGTGGTGGATTTAAGTAAATCCAAAGCGATAGTTTTTAAGAATGGCGGTGGAAGACCGGGTGCAAGTGAGCAATGGCACTATAATGGTAAAAAAGTACAGTTGGTGAAAGAATAAAAATATCTAGGAGTTGCTTTACTAAGAACTTGAGCGTGAAAAAAACATCTCACTGACAAACTTGTTAAGGTGAAAACAGCTATAAACGTAGCATGGAAGCAATGCTGTATTTCAAAATACTGCATGTACAAAATACTGCATGATCAAAGTACTGTAACTTAAAACGTAGAAGTTTTAACAGATTATTCATGAAATCTTTATTTGAATCGATATGATGGTTCATATAATTTAATGTTTGAAGATTATTTCATGCAAATGTTGACCTTGACAGCGCCTCAAATGGTCCATTAGCAAAGTACAATTTGGGAATACTCTTTCTAACATTTTGGCCAGTATTTCACTAATAAATGCTTCAATGTTGTCTTTCAACGCCTAAATTAAAGCGGGCTTGTCTTTATAGATATGATCTTTAACATAACTCCACACAAAATTGTCTAAAGCCGTTAAATAGCACGATCTAGGCAGCCAATTGACCGGTTCCGAACGTGAGATAAAATGTTCACCGAACTCGCCTCTCAATAAGTCCATTGTTGGGCGTGCTGTCTGGTATGTGTAACCGTCTTGTGGAACCCACCATTCAAGTCAAGCTCTTGCATTTTGGGCAAAAAAAAGTTGGACTCATCTCATGGTAGCGCTCAACATTTACGTTACGATTCGCATCATCTTCGAAGAAGTACGGTCCAATGATGCCACCAGCCCATAAACCGCCCCAAACTGTGACTTTTTCTGGAAGCATTGGTAGGTTCTCTCCAAAATTGATAATTCTGCTCATTTACGTACCTATTGCGAAAACAATGACCTTCGTCGCTGAACACAATTTTTCGGTAAAAAAGTGGATCTTAGGGCAACTTTCTAAGACCCCATTTACCAAAAATTGTACGTTGCAGTAGGTTGTTCGGCTTCAATTCTTGCATCAGCTGTATTCTGAAATTTATCACACCTAAATCCTTCTGCAAAATGTTTCCCGTTGTTGAGTAACCCCAATTGCTGCGAACGGCGACGATCGATTATTGATAGCCATCATTAACACTGGCCGGTACAGCTACGATATTTTCTTCAGTTCGCACTCCACGTAAGCGTGTTAGTGGTTTAATGTCTAACAATGTAAATTTAGTCACAATAGTGCGAATAGCCGCTTTAGTGTGTCGATTAAACTGACAATCAAATGGAAGAAGCGTGCGATGAACTTTCTTTACAGAGCACGCATTTTGATAATACAATTCAATAATTTTCTAGCGTTTTTCATTTGAAGGACGATTGCATGGTTAAATTATTGACCAAACTAAAGATGATTACAGTGAAACTATACACAAAACGTGCGTCAGCTGTTTAAGCCAGTGCTGCCAAGAAGCTAAAAAATCACCCTTTAATTAATTATAAGAAAATAAGAAATAATGCACACTTTTTTGATTTGTCAATCTATGACATTTACATTTTTAAATATAGAATTTTGATATACATAATTTTGAGTTACAGTATTTTGATCATATAATTTACAATATTTTTTAAATACAGTATTTGGAGGTATAGTATTTCAAATACAGTGTTTTGACCCAACACGAGTCAAAAACCATTTCATATCATTCTGTTGTTGATTTTGTAGATTTTTGTGTTTTGTTAAAAAGTTGCCCATCGAATTTTTTAAAGGAATTAACTTAAAATTAAAATTCAAAACAATATTTTGTACAAGATAAAATTAGTTTGAAGGCAACATTTTGGTCACTTCGATTCTTCAAAAAAATTCAAATTTGTGATGCGTACAATTTTCGAATTGGCAAATGTTTTTATTTTCATATAAAAAACACCCACTTTATTTTGTTTGAACATTTTTTCTGCATCTATTAAAATTAAAATCAGTAAAGCTTTTAAGTAAAGAAATTAAGTAATTCATTCATTTATTGTTTCGTTTTTCTTTCGGTACATTGTTTATAATTTTTATGAATTTTGGCATTGCCGTCAGATCGGTTAGCAAATCAAAATAAATAATTTAATTAAACAAATTCGGTTGACATCCTATATGTATAAATGGTTTTCAAAAAGGAACAGAGTGCTTTCCATTCAAAATTGTTTAACACTTTTACTGTTTCTTGAAGCGTCAGAGATTTTTTTCCAAAGGTTGGATTTCCGTAGGCACAAAAAACGGGACATATACTCATGAAGTGGAAGCAATCTTCTTTTGCTTTCAAATCACATAGCGTGCAAAACTGATTTAAACTGCCGTTGTATGGTGATCCGTTTAAGCTAAGGACTTTACATCTTTTTTTAAATATTAAGGATATTTGACTGTAATTCAGTGAATCATTAAAGTAGTTTGATTCCATAAGCTTCAGGGTCAGTTGTGAGTAAAGAATCCTGCTTTGTGATTTTCGAGCTTTCTCCTTCATAGCTTTGTATGATTTTGTAGAAAACGTCCTTAGCCTAATTCAAATTTGATGGATTCAGCGATATTGTTTCTCCACACGCGTTTTCCAGAGCTTCCCATATCGACATCCACCAGTCCTCGTTTCTTATCTCATAAACTGCCATTCGTTTTGTCAGTCAGTCATCATGATGGGATAAACCCTTTAAAATGTAGTCTGCTGTAATATAAGCGTGCTAGTAAATATTTTTGGAAGTCCTGTTTCCAGATTCAAGGCTTAGTTAGGTGTTTTTAGGGGTAAATTAAAAAGAGTCTTTACAAAACATCAGTGAAACTTTTCTATCACCTCGTAATCGTTGATTCCCAATACCTGGGCAGCATAGCAAAGCGAACTTTTTATAACAGCATCAAATATCCTGTATTTCGCAGTTAATACTATTCGCTGGTTTGAAAATATTGGCTTTGACATTGTTCTAACTTTGAATAATACTCAACCGTTTAGTTTTAATTCATTTATTATAAATTAACTAATGTTAACAACTTGACTGTCGAACCACGAGTGACATGATTAAATATATTTTTATAACATATACATTGGTTTAAGTGTACATGTTGAGTATGTAGACTACTTATGCTTGTACGTAACTATATTATGTAAATGAAAAGAGAATTCAATATATACTTAGTGTTGTCACTATATAACATTTCCTTCCCCTAATTCGGATATCTCCTTGGCTTGTTTAATCGACTGCGACGCCTCAACTCATATTGTCGAAGTGTAGGTTTATATCTTGTTGCCTGTGATCTGACGACTACGTGATCCAAGTGTGTGTTTCTTTGCTCGGACTTAGCTTCTGTCTTGGAAATTGTCTTTTCGGAAAACTTCTTCATCTGGTTCAAATGTCTTTTCCAAATGTGATTATCATCAGTAGTTACCAAATAAGTCTGCTTTCCAATCTTCTTTTTCACGACTGCCACCGACCACCTCTTGCCGCTTCGAAAATCTTTTACCAATGCTGGCTCACCTTCCACAAACATTTTTCGATGACGTTGTATTGGCTTGTCCTCGTAATTTGTCAGTGTTTTAACGCCGCCGTCAACTTCTGGCCTTAAAAGATCCAATCTCATACGTAACCTTCGCTTAAACATCTCTGAAGCTGGTGACAAGCCTGTCGTAGTATGCTCTGCCAACCAATGGTGGAACAAATATCGCGCCAGAGCAATTGCTACCGACTTCTCGCCACCTGCTAAAATTTTCTTCACTGCCAACTTAAATGACTTCACTGCATTTTCGGCTAAACCGTTGCTTTGCGGATGGCCTGGTGGTGATGTTATGTGTTTAATACCATTTTTCTTGATGAAAGATTGAAATTCACTGCCTGTGAATGTAGTCCCATTATCTGTCACCAAAGTTCTTGGCAACCCAAATCGTGCAAACGTTTCATAAAACTTCTCAATTGTTGATTTGGCTACGATGCTGTTTATCGGATAGATCTCTACCCATTTTGTTTTGGCGTCTACGATGACCAAGAATTGCCGATTCAGAAAAGGTCCCGCAAAATCGGCATGTATCCTCTCCCATGGTTCTGTTGCTTCTGGCCATTGGTTGATCGCAGCTTTCGGAGGATTAGCATTGTTAATACCACATGCTAGACAACTTCGTACCATTTTTTCGATGCACATATCCAAGTGTGGCCACCACACATACGATCTCGCCAATGACTTTGTTTTGGATATTCCTAAATGCGCATCATGTAGTTCTTCGAGTACTTGCGATTGCAGTTGTTCTGGTACTAGAACACGGAAGCCCCACATAACAACACCGTTGATGATTTCAAGCTCGTTCCTTCTTAGCCAGTACGGTTTCAAGTCGTCACCCATGTTTTTAGTATTCCATCCCGTTTTAATGTTCTTGAGCACTTCCGTAAGCACTCGATCTTTCTGGGTGAGCTCTTGAATGATACCAAAATCAATTAATTTTACTTCTGTAATTACCTTCTTAATATGTTCTTCCACCGCCTGCTCCCTCGTATCAACTTCGTCTTTGAATGAAAATCGGGATAACATATCAGCCACCTTATTGTCTTGACCCTTGATATATTCGAACTTGTAGTTGAATGCTGCCAGATAAGTCGCCCATCTATGCACCCTTTTAGCTGCCATCAACGGGATGGTGCGATCTTCACCATACTTTGCAAGCAATGGTTTATGGTAGCTTCTGATAATGAACTGCCTGCTGAATAAGTAATCTGAGAATTTTTGCACCCCATAGTACACTGCCAGGGCCTCTTTATCGAGAACGCTATAATTTCGCTCAGGTGATGACAGAATTCTGGACGCAAATGAAATTGGTCGCTCTTCTCCCGACGGCAGCTTATGCGACAGCGCTGCAGCAATGCCTTCATCAGATGCATCACACTCCAGTACAACTTCCCATTCTGGATGATAATGCACCAACACTTTATCTGACGCAATTATGCTTTTTATTTCATCGAACGCAGCTTGGCATTCCTTCGTCCAAACAAAAGATGCTCCAAGCTTCAACAAGTTGTAGATTGGTGCCATGACCATTGATACATTCGGAATGTATCTGCCGTAATAATTTACAAGACCAGAAAATGCTTGTACCTGTTTGACGTTTCTAGGTGGATCAGCTTTGAGAACTGCTTTGACACCTTCGGGATTCTTTCTTATAACCTTACGTGATTTTTTAAATATATTGTTTTATTAAAAACCACTCAAAGTTACTTGTATTCATTAGTAATCTGTAGAAGGTTTCCATTGAAGTGCCAATAGTATGCACAGTGGTTACTTGCAGATCTTGCGAACACCATTATTTTTGATTCATCAAAATTAATGACAAGTCCCTATTTATCGCAATAATCAGTTAGGCGATTAATCATTAGTTGGAGGTTTTCAGGAGACTCAGAAAGTATAATGCCAAGTCACCAGCATATAAAAGAACATTTACTTTCAAGTCAGCAATGTAGAGACCTCCAGGTAGATGAGCTTCTACATACATACATACATTAGGTGGCGCAACAGACCGTTGAGAACTAGGCCCTAGTGACTTACATCTTTCAACCATCCCTGTGTTCGAGTACTGTTGTCAGGGATGAAAGGGACCTACAGCTTTAAGCCGAATCCGAACGGCAAATTTGAGAAAGCACTTTTCATGACAAGAATTACTCTTGGAGAATTTGTCAATTCCTCGCAAGAGGCATTACCTGTGAAATACTTTAGATGACATAGGCAGGGATCATGCCACGGGTACTACTAGATGAGCTTCTACATCATTAATAAAAAGTGAAAATAGAAGAAGACTTATAAGGCATCCTTGTTTTACACCAGAGTCCGTTTCAAACCATTCCGAGTAAGTTGAACCATCCCAGACAGCTGCTTTTGATCCGAAATACATTTCCTTTACAATTCGGATGAACTGCGTAGATATACCTAGCTGAGAAAGTTTGTAGAAAAGTGCATACAGATTCACCAGGTCAAAAGCAGACTTGAAGCTCAATATACAGATTCACCAGGTCAAAAGGAGACTTGAAGCTCAATTTATTTGAAATCAATATTTCTGATGGCGGACGTACGGTCTTACAGATAAACTCACAGAACCTTTTATTTTGGTTTCAGAGACCTTGAATTCGACAAATCAGACAAATTACAATAACTTCCTATGGGAAGTTAACAAGGGCCTACATCCAACATGGAACTTAATTTAATTCTATAGAACTGACAGCAAAAAATAAAAACTTTCTACTGATATAAAAATTGATTTGTTCATTCAATATTAACTTCAATTAACAACGACTGTGGTATTATTCTGATATATCGTGATCATCCCTTGAGGTTTTTGGGCTCATAACATTTAGATTACTTAAAATTTGGACATAAAATAATAAATTTAAAATCGTTCAACTATGAAATTCCCTAAACTTAGTTTCACCCTTTTACTTTTGCAAGATCTTAAAGACAACAGTCTGAATTACGCTTTCAAAGAGTAAAGAAGCTAGTAATAGTGATCGATACCAATTTTTGTTTTCTTTATTTTTCTCTCATAATGGAAGAACAGTCGCAATTATTGTGGAATAAGCTTTTATTCGACGAAACAAAAAAACTAATTAACGTTTCACCAGGCCCTAAATTTTTGGTTATTGAGAGATGTGAGCAGAATATGAGCATTGAAAAAGTGTCGCCATTTCTGTTAAAAAAAGTAATTTGTCTCGTTTGTGGTGACGTTCTAAAGTGCGCGAAAATTAGAAACGGAACTGTCCTAGTATATACAAAAGACATAAAACAAGAAAAAAAATAATAAAATTGACAAATTTAAGTTCAAACATTTTCATAAAAATTACAGAACATCCTACCCTTAATAATGTAAAAGGCGTTGTTTTTTGTCTGGAATTTGATTACATGGAAAAAGATTATATTCTTTATAATCTAAGTGAACAAAATGTCATTGACATAAGACGGATGAAGTTGAAAAATAAATCAACAGGTGTCTTAGAAGACAGCAGCCTATACACATTAATTTTTTCGACCTCATGTATCATGTATTCCCGAATTCATTGATATTGGCTACATGGGAGCTAAAGTGCGCCCTTATATACCTTTTCCACTTAGGTGCATGAATTGTCTGCATTTTGGTCACGTTGCAGTAGTTTGCAGATTAACCAAAACTTGTTCTAACTGTTCAGAAAAATGCCACCTTAAAGAAGAAGAGAAATGTAAAAAGCCAAGTAAGTGCGTCAACTGTCTTGGCTGTCATCATGCATTTTCAAGGCTATGCCCAATCTTTATTAAGGAGAAGGAAATTCAGCGCATCCGAGTATTGGAAAAAGTAGACATAGGAGAAGCTAAAAAACTTTACCGTGAGAGAAATCCGCTCTCTTTTTTTCGATCATCAATTTCAACATGTCGATGTCACTCAGAGAAACAACTAGAACTGCTTAAAAAAAAAGACTCAAACGGAATACAACAAATGACATCACAAAACACTGAAGCAAATCAAGAATTAACAACAACATCCACGGACATGTGTACCAGCCGTTCACCAACAACAACGAAGCGAACCATCAAGTCATCAGACAAAAATTCTCTGGACCTTCCCCTTAAAAAAATTATTACTAAAGATCAAGGTACTCTTAAAATATATCCCGCTAAACTATCGAATAGAGCAAAGCGTAACATTAAAAATACAAATAAAAGAAATAGTAAAAATAACATACATAAGTACAATATCTAGCCGAACACCGTCTTCAGAAGTTTTTAGAAAACTAAGAAGTATGAACGGAAAAATAAAATCTACAAATATTACCTCTATTTTATCTAACAACCAAATATTAACAAATATGAAAGATATTGCAGAAGAATTTTCGAACATTTTCTCTGAAAACTCCAATTCAAACAACTACAACTCATTATTTTTAGCACATAAAAATTATACCGAATCAGTCGGTTTGAATATCCCTTCAAACCAAACTGATATTTGTAATCGACCATTTTCTTTTCAAGAACTTCAAAACGCTATTTCAGAATGCAAGGGATCATCTCCAGGTCCAGACATGATCCATTATGACATGATAAAAAATATGAACACTTTTGACCTTTCCTGTTTATTTAATTTTTACAACAAAATTTTTAGTACCGGCACCTTTCCAAAAATGTGGAAAAAAGCTTCATTAATACCAATACTTAAGCATGGAAGAGACCCTCTTAATACGAATAACTACAGGCCCATATCACTAACAAATTGTCTTTGCAAAGTCTTAGAAAGAATTATAAACAAAAAACTTCAATGGTTTCTTGAAAGTAATTCTTTAATTAATAAATTTCAATCTGGATTCCGTAAACATAGAAGTACTATTGATAACGTTTTGTATTTAGAATCTGAAGTTATGGAGGCTTTCGCAGCTAGAAAATTTCTCTTGGCTATATTCTTTGATATGAAAAAGGCTTACGAGACCGTATGGAGGAGAAATATTATTGACGAGATGATACAAATGGGATTAAGAGGAAACTTAGTAAAATTTGTTAGTAGTTTCCTTACGGAAAGGTCATTCCAAGTTGTAATAGGCGATTGTTTCTCTGATGAAAATATACTCGAAAATGGCATTGTTCTTGATCGCTGTTAATAGTATCCTTTCCCAAGTTAAAGATCAAATCCAATCATTAGACTTTGTTCATAATGCTGGTGTAAAAATAAGTATAGGAGCCTTTCGAACCAGTCCAATTGATAGTCTAATGGTTGCTGCAGGACAACGCCCATTGGAATCTAGAAGACTGGAGCAAGAACTTTTTTGCTATACCAAAATATGCTCTTTTAAATCTTATCCTTTAGTTGATAAAATTCAAAATGATAAAATTCAAAATAATAAGGAAAAAAACCAGATTTCTCCACCTTGGCTTTCTACTTGCCTTAAAATAGACACAACCCTTTCAAAATTTAAAAAACAAGAAACACTTCCTTTTCAATTTAAAGCCGTTTTACAAGAAAGATGTAGTTTAAAATGCAGCGATTATGATCAAATTTTTACAGATGGATCTGTTTTAAATTCTGAGACGGGCTGTGCATTCAAACACAACTCAATCGAACGGAAATTCCACTTACAAAAGTTTTCAAGCATTTGCACAGCAATCCAAAAAGCTGTAGCTTATGCGGTTTCAACCAGCCTTTCAAATTTCTTAATCTGCACAGATTCATTAAGTTCTATTCAAATTTTGAAAAAAGTTTATAGTAGTCATCCAATCGCTTATTGAAAAGAACTTATATACCAATCTCTAAAAAACTTTGTGCTTTTTTGGGTTCCCAGTCATATGAATATTGGACATAATGAAAGAGCAGATGAACTAGCGAAACAAGCAATATTTGAACCTCTCGATGAATATTTTTTGTTTTTTTTATAAAGATTTAAAGGAAAAAATTAAATTTACAATAAACGATAAATGGAAACACAAATGGCAAGACGTTCCCCTTACAAACAAACTCCGATCTCTAAAAGCCACAACTGAAGAATGGTTTACAACATACAATCTTTAAAGAAAAGACTCAATTGTATTGACAAGATTAAGAATAGGGCACACCAACCTAACTCATAATTTTTTAATAAATAGAACTGAACCAGTACATTGCTTATATAATAATATACTTTCTATTAAACATATTTTTTCGGAATGTTCTCATTACATAAATTCAAGAAAAATATTTAATATAAATAGTTTTGATATTATTGGCTCAGAAATAAGTACTGATATGAAGAACATTTTAGAATTTTTGAAAGCCATTCAACTGTATGATAAAATTTAAATCATTATTAAAATAAGTATTAATTATCCTTTTTAAATCCTATTGTTTCTGTTTCAAATAAATATTCAAATAGTTTTTTAAGAATTTTGAAGATATTGTAAATTTGTTTATTAATATTATAAATTTATGCATATTATACTTTCGTATTTATCTATTTTTCACATTTCATTCAATTATGGGAAAAAAAAATTGTAAGGTATTATTTTATTTTATAAAGTCAAATGTAATTATTTGAATGGAACAGGGCCTTAAAAACCTTTAAGTGTTGGAGGCCAAATAAATAATTTGTAATCTAATCTTAAAGACAACTCGTGCATCAAGTACGAATAAAACTTTTCTTTAAAGTGCACTTTCTTTAAAAAAAAAAAGATAACACATTTACCTACTTTGGCTAAGAGTTTCCTGGAAATTGGCCAGTTTAGGGTTTGTAATGTTAGATTTTGTAAAGCATTTTTTTTGTATAAAAAGGATGACTTTTCTCTTGTTGTAACACCTTTATATTTATTTAAGTTAATTGTATGGAATTTCCATTTGAAAGTAAACTTTCGTTCGTACAAAAACTTCTAAAACAAAGTTATCACTGTCAACCTTCGACTTGTAAAATTTTCTCAGAAGTTCACTTAAAAAAAACGCTAACCCTAAAAGCAGACAACTCATGCATTAAATACCTAGAAAAGCTTCTCACATACCTTAATTATTTAAAAAAGAAAATAAAAAAAATGTTTAAATTTTCACAAGAATTTTACATCACCCTTCTTTTAAAAAGGTTTTCTGGAATTTCTCTTTTCCAAGAAATTATACCTTTAAACTAAATCCTAAATCTAAACAAAAATTACTCAACTACAGTTTTTATTTTTCACGTGCTCTGCACCAAGTCATATAATCGCCTTAAAGTAACCATGCATTTTCCTAGAATTCTTAATGCATTTTTGATTGCTAAATAGAGTCTCTCTTAATATCAAAATGTCAAAAAACATGCTTCCCAAAAAAGACGCAAACAAATTCATCATTCTTAAAGAAAAACAACAACCTCGTTTATACAAATTAAGCCATGTGAGTTTTGAAAAATCAAATCAATTGGCCGAAATATCAATACCTTAAAAATCCTCAAAGCATTGACATAGGTTAAATTGGAGTCATTAGAATTTCAATTAAAATAAAGATCAAAACACTAAATTTTCCAGGAATTTCTTTTGACTTCAATCAATTTAGTTTCCAAGCCATCAACTTTGGCTTCTTTTCATGTTCACATGGCAAATAGTTATCCATCTATGAATTTGGCTCCATTGATTTCCTTAGAGAAATATGCAAAGGTTCATTTATAACTTAGTCATATACGTATTTGGCTGTGAATAAGAATAATTGCGTGTTCTTGTGACATCCTCACAACATCCTCAGCCAGCCACATTTATAGAGCATACATACTATGGACAAAACTAGAAACAGAAGTCATATAATCATTTATCAAAAACTTCTCTGCCATATGAATACTGTCAGGGAACGAATTCACAATTTTCCTTGAAGCTTGAAGACCTTCCTCACATCATGTATAAATCAATTTGCACCTTTTTCGTGTATTTCATCGAGGAAAAACAAATCTGAATAATTTGCAGGACTATTCCCCATTTTCCATTTACTTTGAAATATACACTTCTCGAGAATTCAAGACATTCGACCCAAAACAAAATACCTACAAACCTATTCGGTAGACTGGGAGATGCTGATGGAACTTAGGAAGGCAGTCATAGAGTCAAAAACATAGCTTTTATTTTTGTCGATCCGTGCGGCTTTGACTTCTGCAGTCAGTTCAGTGGATATACAGAAGTTGTAGTTGTAGTGTTTCATTGTTGCATCTGAGGTTTACGTGCTTCAAGTTGGAGTTGCGTGAGGACAGGAGGTTCGGCTTCTATTGCTATACTATAAACCTAACCCAACACCATGGAATGTTTCTCTCATGCAATCATCCGTGGTCGGTTGAGCTGCTAGTGGGAATGTGTTTGTGTGGTGGTTTTGAGGACTAACTCGCTACTCAATAAGTAGATTTACCCAAAGTGTTTATTAGCCTCTTGAAAATCGACATGAGAAGCAAGTGTATAGGGTGAGGGTAAGATTGCAAGAGAGGAACTTGCCATGAAATATACTCGAAACAATGGGATTCCATGATGCATTGTGGTGCATTTAGGTACTATAATATTTGTGGCAAGGGTAAAACGGTGGGTGGTGCAGGGGAGATGAGGGTAAGTTAAGTCGATTTAAGTTTAAGAGACTATGTTAGCTGTATTATTGATATACTAGCACATGAGGATTTAATGCTTGATATGGGTTTAAATCTTTGTTATTTAAGACTTCCATCACCTTGAGTACCAGTGTGAAAGTGAAGTATTCACATTTTCGAACGAAGTGGTTAGTTAGATGGAGCTGTCTTTTTACTCTCTCATTCTAATATTTGTGTAGCAGATTTAATAGTAAAACATTTAATAATGTCAATAAAATAAGTGCAGACAATTAAATTTTGAGATACCTTTTACATTTTTGAAACCATATTTCAAACATGTAATTTTAGAAGTTAATTTTTGAAAAGCTATATTTTAAAATCAGAATTTTAATTTCAAAAATAAGAATTTTCACTTTAACTTTTTTAAAGCTTATATGCTCCGATCATAGATACTCAAAATTTTAGCTATCTGAGTAAAGTTGAGACTGCTTAATGGCTGTAAGACTTAACCATCTTTAGTTATTGAAGTTATATAACTTGCAGAGCTTCAGAACCTTGTTGGAACATATCTATTATTCCAGTACGCATTATTTCTCCCTGAACTTCAAATCAATTGAAAAATAATAAAGATGCCGGAATTGATGGCATTTCTATTAAATTCTACAAAAATTATATTTTGAAAATACTACAAACTCAAATTTAACAGTCTTCTAGAAGACGAAACAATCCCAAATTGTTTTTTAAAGATACGATTTGAGCTACTTTTAAAAAGGTGATTTCCAGCTTCCAAGCATTAACAGTATCGAGTATATCGATCCTTCCTTGGCTAAACAAAATATTTACCGATCTTTTATGTCATAAGTTGAAAAGATGAGTGGAAGAAAACAAACCCCTTAGTATGTTTCATGCTGGTTTTCACGCAGTACTATCCACTGTTTATTATTACTTACTTACTAAAGGTGGCGCTACAGCCCTGTGTGAACTAGGGCCTCACCCAGCAAACGTCTCCAATCTAGCTCGGTCCCTAGCTAGATGTCTCCAGTTTCGCGCTCCAAATTGAGTGAGGTCACCTTCCACTTGAGCGCGCCACCTGATCCACGGTCTTCCTCTACTGCTCTGGACTGTGGGTGTGGATTCGAAGACTTTCAGGGTCGGAGCATTGGTTTCCATGCGCTCTACGTGACCCAGTCATCTTAGTCGTTGGACTTTTACCATTCTGGCTAAGTCTACGTCGCTGTACAGCCCGTACAGCTCGTCGTTCCATCTTCTCCTCCACTCACCTTCGATGCATACGGGACCGTAGATCACACGAAGAACTGTTCCTTCGAAGCGACCCAAGGTGCTTTTATCCGCTTTTGTCATAGTCCATGCTTCTACACCGTATAGCAGGACTCGCATGATAAGGGTCTTATATAGCGACACTTTGGTCCTTCGAGAGAGGACTTTCCCACTTAATTGCTTTCTTAGCCTAAAGAAACAGCGGATAGCAAGAGTTATTCTGCGTTTGATCTCAGCGCTGGTGTTGTTTTTTGTATTTACAGCGGAGCCTAGGTAGACGAAGTCCTTGACTACCTCAAAGTTACGCCTGTCGATGGTGACGTTTTGACCAAGTCGTCGGTGTTGTATGTCCTTTCTTGACGGCAGCATGTACTTTGTTTTACCCTCATTAACCGTTAAACCAATTTTGTCACCTCTGTCTCAATACTCGCAAAAGCCCCATTGACATCACGCTGAGTTCTTCCAATGTCATCAGCATATGCTAGTAATTGGATAGACTTTTGAAAGATAGTGCCTCTAGTGTGAGCTCTGCACTATTCTTTTAAGTAAGATGTTAAAAAAATCACATGACAGCGCATCACCTTGCCTAAAACCTGTTTTGACATCGAAAGGTTCTGTTAAGTTGTTTTCAACCTTTATGGAGCAGCGTGAATTCTATATGGTCATCCTGCACAAACGGACTAGTTTGGCAGGGATGCCAAAACTAGACATGGTACTATACAGCTCGTCCCTTTAGATGCTGTCATATGCGGCCTTGAAATCGATGAAAAGATTGTGGGTGTCGATCTGGTGTTCTTGGGTTTTTTCCAGGATCTGCCGTAATGTGAATATTTGATCAACTGTGGACTTTCCTGGTCTAAAACCACACTGACAAGGACCTATCAGATGGGCTTTAGACGTTCACATATTACGGCACAGAAGATTTTATAGGCGATGTTAAGTAACCTTATTCCTCCATAAATGGTGCAGTTGAGAGGGTCTCCTTTTTTTCAGGATCGGGCAAATAATACTGAGGTTCCATTCATCGGGCATTCTTTCTTCCGACCATATCTTACAGATAAGTTGGTGCATGCTCCTAACCAACTTATATCCGCTCCAGCGGCTTTATTAGACTTCAGCTTAGATATGACAATCTTTACATCGTATAAGTCGGGAGGACGGGATTGTTGGCTTTCGTCGTCTATGTTGAATGGATCATCCTGCCTGACAGCGGAATTCAGTTCTTCGTCGCCGTTATACAGTCTGCAAAAGTGGTCCTTCCATATTCTCAGCATTGACTGCGGTTCCACTATGATGTTTCCACTTTCGTCTTTGCAGCCTTTGGTTCTAGGTTTATGTACCTGTGAATTTCGTTTCACCTGTTCATAAAACTTTCGAACCTCATTCCTGCTTTTATACCTCTCAACATCTTCGACCGCACGCTTCTCATGCCCTCTCTTTTTAATTCTGAGAAGTCGGCGTTCCTCTCGCCTCTTCTGCTCATAGAGCTCATGAGCAGCTCTGGTCTTTTTATGTAGCGCCGCTTTGCGTGCCTGTTGTGTGGCTACATTTGCCTGCCGACATTCCTCATCAAACCAGGGGTTCCTTGTTGGTGGCTGCTTGAAACCCAGCACATCAGAGGCGGATTCTCTTTCTGGGTCTGGAAACCCGAAGTGCTACCTTGGCTACAACATACAAGTGGTCCGATTCGATGTTAGTTCCTCTGAAAGTTCGAACATCCATGATGCTGGAAGCGTATCTAACGTCGATCGCAATATGGTCAGTCTGGTTGACGGTAGATTGATCTGGAGAACTCCGAGGTCCTTTGTGGATGTTGAGGGTCGAAAAACGCGTACTGGCTACCATGACGTTTCACCCCGCAGCAAAATCTATGAGACTGAATCCTTTGTCGGAAGTGTTGTCGTGCAGGCTGTTCTTCCCGATTATTCCACCCAAGATGTCTTCCCTTCCTAGCATGGCATTAAATTCGCCCAGGACTATTTTAATATCGTAGCTAGGATACTGCTCATGTGTTTTGTCTAAGAGCTCGAAGAACATATCTTTGGTGTTGTCGTCTTTCTCTTCTGTGGGGGCGTGCGCGCATATCAGGATAATGTTGCCAAATTTAGCCTTGATGCGTATGGTCATGAGGCGCTTATTGATGCACCTATAGCTCAAGACTTCTTGCCTAAGTCTGGTCCCAATGACGAAGCCGCATCCAAATAAGCGCTGGTTTTCGTGGTAGCAGTGACCATAGTAAATATCGCAGTTTTTCATCCTCTTTGTGACCGGCCCATCCCATCGTATTTCCTGGATGGCGGTGATGTCTGCTTTATAGCAGTCTAGGGCCTCCGCTGTTTATAAAAGTATAATTAAAATATTCTTTTTTTTAAATGGCTTCTATCACTTTGAACAGAGCTTCTTTGATCTAAAGGGTTTTTCAATTGGCACAGGAAGATTTTGGAGCCCTATGGTGGTAATTTTGTTTTGGTGACATCTGTAAAATCTTTTGTTTATTATTCATTAGCTTATGCCAAATCATCATGTTACACCACGTTCAAATGATAAAACTTAGTTAACGCAAACGTTGCGCGCGTTACCCTTCACATTCGACTCCTCAACGTTTAGTGGCCAAATTTGAGACAACTGGTTCAGTAAACAATCAGCCAACACCCGTAGGTTCAAGAAACGCAAGATCGACCGAAAACATCGCCACGGTCCGTGAAAGTATAAAGCAGAACCCGAGGCAGTCTATTGTTCGCCATTCCCAAGAACTCGGCCTTTCCCAGATTTCAGAATGGCGAATTTTGCGTCGGGACTAGGGCCTACATCCGTAAAAGATACAACTGATCTAGGAGCTAAAAGTTCATGACCAAAGAAAACGCTGTTTGTTCTCTGACTGAGCTTCGAATCGTTTAAAAGAGGACCATAATTTTGGCCGAAAAATCATCTTTAGTGGGGAGGGGCATTTTTGAAAAAAATGAATGTGTTAACAAGCAAAATTGCCGTATATTGGATGACATCCCCGACGCGAGGTCCTCAAGGTTATAATGCATCCTCAAAAAGTTACCATTTAATTTGGATTTTGGGCCAACGACGTAATTTGTCCGTACTTTTTTGAAAATGACGTTAGTAAGGCGGTCATCGTCAAAAGCGAGCGCTACATAACAATGATAATTAATTTCTTATGACCCAAATTAAACCACATGGACCTAGACGGCATGTGGTTCCACACTACACTAGGTGCAACACAGCAAACGCCACGATTGACATTTTGCATAACCGATTCGAGAGTAAGGTTATCTCTCCCAGAGGTGATATAATAGTGAGATCCCAGAGCAATGGAAAAAGGCAATAGTTCTACCTATTCCAAAAAAGAATACTGGAATTGAACCATCTGACTTTAGGCCAATAATTTCTCCTATATTTTTCAGCAAAGTTGGAGAAAAAATTTTGGCTGACCAAATAATAACTTTCTTGGAACTTTATAACCCTTTAACTAAATGGCAATCTGGCTTTTGTGCTAAACATACATACATATATCTGAATCTCCTGTTTTGAACGTCACAACAGATTTTCGTGAATTTCTGGATCGTGGAAAAGTTGGAATAATGGTTCTGCTTGCCTTTTTAAAGGCGTTTAATAGCATAGACCACTATATCCTTTTGTCCAAGTTAAGCAATAAATTCAATTTTTTTAAGGACGGACATTCAATTCTTTCAGATTTATTTATTAAATAGAAGTCAATCAATAAAAATTGACATTGGAACATCAAGTCCCTATAATATGAACAGCGGAGTACCTCAGGATACAGTTCTTAGACCCCTGTTGTTTTCTATATCCATCAATGACCTTCCTGAAGTTGTTCAAAATTCTTTTGTTTATATGTATGCAGATCATGTTATTATCTACAACTTTTTTGACCAGAGCTACTTGGGTTGCTGTATTAACCAAATAAATAATGAATCTGTTAGTATTCAAAAATGGCCCATTTCAAATAAATTGCTGCTAAATCCTTCAAAAACAGTGAAAATGCATTTTTTTCGAACACAAATTAATAATTAAAACCTTCCTATGACAATTTTAAATGGACAAAGTACTCGAGTTAAAATTAAATTAAATTGGGTGGCGCAACAGTCCGTTGTGAATCAGGGCCTAGTGACTTACAACTCTCAACCATTCCTGTGTGTGAGTACTGTTGTCAGGAATGGAAGAGACCTACAATTTTGAGCCGAATCCGAACGGCGAATTTGATAAAGCACTTTTTCATGACAAGAATTACTCTTGAAGGATTTGTCAATTCCTCGCAGGAGACAGTACCCGCGAAAATTATTTTTTTTTAAATTAAGGTGGCACAGGCAGGGATTGAACCCAAGACCCCTTGCATGACAGTCCAACGCTTAACTTGAGCTTTTCATATTCGTTTTTTGATACATAAACCAAAACTTCTGATAACCTTGACTTTGACTTACCACCTCTTGTAGAACGATCATATACTCGAAGTTGTCAAAAATGTGTCATACATTAAAGAAGTCCATAGCTTGAACCAAAATACTTTTTAATTTTTTCAAACTTTTAAAAATGCCCATAAAATCTTTAATGACCTTCAACTTACACAATTGGCAAAAGAATGAATCGCCGACGTTACGGTTCTTAATCAAAGAACACTTCCTTTACACCTCTTCACCTTCAAAATGGTGGTTTTAATTAAAACCTTGATTTGTATGTATAGAAGAATCCAATGCTGAAAGTTCTTTATAGTCCTTTACTGACCTGAACCAATTGCTTTTCCATTTCTCTCCTATTTTCAAATTGTATTCAAAGTCTCCCTTTTGGTACTATTATGCTTGACACATTCAAAGGTGGTAAAAGTTCTGGTAAACTTTGATAGTAGCCAGCAACTAAGAATTCCTTAGTAGTCATCCCAAGTAGCTGTGCACCACTTTGGCCAACACCATCACCTCTATATGTACTCATAATGTGTACACAAGTATATGCAAAACGTCCTCAAAGCTTTATGCGCTCGAAATGATCTACAAAATGCTTCGTGATGTGGCTAATGCTTTTGAGAGTCTTATACTTCAGTACCATCTCATGTGCGATGCTCGTAGCTCGGAGGTCGAATTTTTTTTTTTTTTGTCGTGTTGCCAGAGCAAAATCTTTCGAAAAGACATTTTATTTTCCACTTGTGCTCCACTACGTTGGACATTTTAATTTTGATTTCCCAAATGGGTCTTATATTGGATGACGAAGGAAAGGACCACGATGCACGATGAGAAATGGGTTTTGTTTTTCCGAGTTTTTTCTGTCTTGGTTTTTTTCTTTTTTATTATATATTTTCTTTTTTACAACATAACATGGAAAGAATTTACATGGCATAAGTTTTATATGTTGACCTGGCTTAAACATTTAAATAACATCATACCACGGCGCGTTGGCGAGGTTATATCAAGCAGCTGTATTCCCTCTGAGATAAGATTTACTATTTTTCTCCTTCGATGGGGGTATGTGGTGTGTACATGGTTTAGCGACACCGGAAGAGTGTGTATAGTCTTTTCTTACCGTGTATAAGATTAGTTAGAATAAACAAGAAGACGGAGCAAGTTTCACACGGCACAAATCTTTGGGGAATCAAGGACGGGCGAGAAAATAATGAAGAATAAGAATAAGGAGAAAAAATCCTGCATAGTATAATATGAATCTTCCACTGGGGAGCTTTGGATGAGTTTTATCAGATAAAACATCATGATAATCATATGATGCCACCCCACTCACGTTTAAGTGACATTTAAATTAAGGCACTGATTTGGTGCTGTCGCAATTTGTTGAGTTTTTTGTTGTTGCTGTTGTTTTTTGATAAAAATTCACAGCAACTTTTTGAGCGGGGATTTGAGTTGACAAAAAATAGCGATAAAATCCGTAGACAGGTTCGATGATATATTGTAAGAAAATATGTTCATGTTGATTTGGTTCGAATTTTTCAACTTAACTTAAAGTGATATTTAGATTGACTTCGTATGATGGGATGATTGAAAATAAATTAACTTTTGTTTCAATAAAACAAATTACTAAAAGTTTGAAATTAATGAAGTATTGGGTGGCTCGAGGGACAAAATAAAAATAATAAGTTAGATGATTTCATAAAATAAAAAAAGTGCGTATACGCCTGAGTGTACCATTTCAAAATTTTATTTGTATATAAAGTCGTTTGGTCTCAGCTCTTGGGCCATTTGGATTTTGTATGGATACAGACCCAAAGCATGATGTAAAATTTGCCATGTTGTGGTCTGCAAAGCTAAGTTCTTTGGAGCAACGCAGAATTGACTGCCTTGAATTAAGTTGCACTCTTTCATAGACAGCGGCGATGTTTTCTGTTCGTAGACGTTTGAGAGTTGGCCGATTATTAATGGAGTCAGTGGTCTTCAATTTAAGCACCAAACGCTAAGGAGTTCACTTGGTAACCAAGGTGTAACCCGCTACCTATTATACATATTTGTAATGAGTTTGTATCATTTGTACGTGTTGCTTGACGCTGTATGTCATTATGGCCGCATTAAACCGTCCCTATTGGAAAAGGCTCTTTTAATAATTTTATTAAGGACAAGCATATTTTGAACTTTTTTAAAACTTCTATAATAACATGACACAAGCATTCATTTTTTTGGAAGCTCATTCTGCATGTTTCGATGTCTTTAACTTTAAAACAAAATGTATATAAGTCAATATCTCAATAATATTTACGGGCAATCCTCTAAAAAGCTTTGATTTATATTCGCGGAACCTCAAAGCGTCGATAAATTTCATCAGCATCTAGCTGTCGGCGAAATGTAATGTTTTTAAATAGTTTTCTTATATATTTCAATTTTTTTAAAAACTGAGCCTTTGATGCACTTCTACCCAAAAATTTGACCATTAAGTCGAGGCAGATGAGAGTTTTAACTAAGTTAACCTTCGATTCTTTTAAGGTAATTCTCGACCACTTTTTGACACATATTGGGCGGTATCTCAGCCATAACTTGAAAAATATTTTTAAGTGCTTATGCTTACCTGCATAAGAACGATTTTTTGCGCAGCCCCACAAAACGGTGTCAAAACGCATCATCTTCTTGACCAGTTGATATCGCCATGACGAGAAATTACGCGGCAAGGATATGTATCTTGCATTAAAGCCATATTCGCTCAAGTTGTGTGGCACTGTCTTCTGGAAACCATATATTCTCCAAGTCGTATTCTTCAATAGCAGGCAAAAAAAGTCGGTTATCATATGACCATAACGCTCAAAATTTATTTTCAACTAAAGGGAATAGCAAACTTTATGGGGAGACACCTCGATCTCATATTCTCATCTGATTGCGATAACTGTGCTGTCTCCGCGAGCCTTCACCTTCTCTCAACCTTGGATCGCTATCATCCTCCCCTTAATTTCTCCTTCCCTATTGAATTTGAAAACAACCTTTTTGAAATGGAGATTTACTGTTATGATTTTCGTAGGGCTGATTTCTCAAAACTCAACAATCTTCTTAGCTCAGCCGACTTTGAATTATGTTCCCTCCACTCAACAGTAGAGTCCCTTACAAATTGGCTTTATTTTATTCTCTCATACTGTATTGAAGAATCAGTAGCGGTCTCTCGTAAATTTCACCTCTGCTCCCTTTGTACAACAGAGAGCTCCGTAGCCTAAGAAATACCCGTAACAAGCTTTGGAAAATCTTGTTACAGTCCAAATCTGATATAAACCGCAACAACTATCTTCTTGTCTATAAATCTTTCTCTGAATTAAGAGAATCCCTTTATAACCAATACCTTAACCAACTGGAAAATAACCTTCTTTCTGATGCAAGGATATTTTTAAAGTTTATAAATGTCAAACGAAAAACTGATGGGTTTCCACCTTCAATGAGTTTCTTCAACATAATCTCCTCAGATCCAACAACCATATCAAACCACAGCAAAGCCTTTAATAAAATATCCTTTAAGATAATTTATCTCAAACTTAGAGATCTATAGGCTTTCCATCTATGTTTATATACTGGATAGGCTCCTACCTTGCCAATAGAACTTAAAGTGTCCTCTTCCGTATCTCAATTTCCAGTCCCATACATGCAACTTCTGGTGTCCCACAAGGTAGTCAACTTGGTCCCCTTCTCTTCGTCTTATCTGTTCTGTTAACGATTTCTGTTTTAAATTTTAAAAAAAACTCAGATATCCTAATGTTTGTAGATGATAAACAAAATTTTTTAAGATTATCACAACTCCATCTGATTCCTTCCTTTAACAAAATGATCCTAATATCTTTTTTGTTTGGTGCATGCATCATTTCCTAGAGTTAAATGTACATAGGTACATATATGTAAACAAATGAGCTTTTCGGGCAAACAAATCCCATCTTATAGAGTATACTACTTCCTTAATGATGCCGATCTCTTGATTTTATTAAGAGATGGTCAAAAGAATTTTCCAACCCCTATGTATCTAAAGCACTTTCCATTTCCCTAGTTCGTCCTCATCTTGAATATGCATGCGAAGTATGGTCTCCCTATTATGAAAACCATTCACTCAGAATTGAAAATGTTCAAAGACGTTTCGTTCGATTTGCCTCACGTGGCCACCCCTGGGATGATACATGCAACTTGCCTCCTTATGCAGATTGACTAAAACTGATAGGTTTACAACCCTTATATATTAGACGCAAAAACGCTGATATATTATTTGCTCACCAATTGTTAATGGGCAATATAGATTTCCGGCACTCTGAGTGCGATATTCATCTTAACACCAACCCTCGAAATCTGCGATCTGTCTCCCTTTTCTATATCCCTCATCACCACACTAATTACGGACACTTTGAACCAATTTGAATTCTTCGTTACTGCAACGCTGCTATGCTAGTCTTCGACTTTTACATTTCCAAATCAATTCTGAAAGATACCCTTTACTTTTTCCCTTTTTGAGTCTGATTCCTCGTCCCTTTTAATTTTAAGTCTAATAAAATCAAAATTGTCTTGTACATTAAAGAGCTTTTATGTGGGCCTTAGGGCAATATCTGTAACCAATCCAGTCTCTTCAAATTTCTTCACAATTTTGCCAATTACTTACGAAGTTGGACGATTATGTAAACCTCAATCTTCTCTTAGAGCACGACATGTGGCTATGGCAGAATTACCATTTTGGTAGTAGGTTTTCACAATTTGTATGAGTTACCTGACAAAAAAAATTGGTCTAACAACTTCGTCGAATTCCAGACCTATGCTTTTAAAATCGCAAAATAAAATGAGTAACCCATTATATTTTCATCCATGACAATAAATTAATTCTGTTCTATAATTTTCTATAAAACAAATTAAAAACTTGTCTACTCTTTCATTTTTTTTATAATGAAAAAAGTACAGAGCTTAATCAATCCTAAGCAAGTGAGCATTAAAAGTTATCCTTACCATAACCGAACTACATTATTTATATTCTTGATAAACAAGAAACTGCCAACGAATGCCTTGGAACTCATTATAATCATCAAGGAAAAAATAAAACAAAAAGGAAGATACCTAACTTCATCAAAAAAGCATAAATGGTCCAAAACTTGAGTACTCTAGTATTCATCTAAACAAAAAAATAAAAAGGGTAAAATATCAACCCCCTGGATGGATGCTTTTGGCCCATCCCAAGTGACAACCAAAGAAAAGAAAAACGAAAAACGAAAAACGAAAAACAAAGAACAAATAAAAATAATGATCCTTCAATAACAGAAAAACACAAAAAAAAAAAAAACAATTCATCAAAACGAAACCCAACAACGAAAAAGTCCTTTTTGTTTTTGTTTTTTTTTTTAAATATTTTTTGTTGTTGTATCCATAAAAACAAGCAAGTGGTCAAATACGTCTGGTAAATCTTTATCAACGAATTCATTAAAACACCCAACAAAAAGGATTACAAGCGTAATCCTTTTCTTTGTCATGTCATGGTGTTGAATATGTGTTTATGTGTGTAACTTTGTACACGTATATTTATGTTGTTTTCCAAACGAATTTCTAACCTTCATAAATCCCATAAAATTCAATAGAAAGTGACTGTACCGCCGAGCCACAGAGCTACCAACTTACCAAGCGACCGTGCTATGGCATAAAGCCTATAGCCAAGCCTAGAATTGATAATGCCCGACCCATAATTTTGCAGATAGATTTTCACAACAAGTCCCAGATAGGACGAAACCCAACGAAACAGTAGGAAGGATAAATTCATAAAATACTGACCTTAAATGACTTGGAAATACTAATTGGTCACGCCTGCCTGTGGAAATGCTCGGCTTGTGTCAAGTTCGGGAGGGCAAGTCAATGTGTAATCGGATTTTATTACTTTGTGTCGTCGTCGTCCTTCCTAGGTATACTTATATTCTTATACGAGAAAGCGAAGGGTATAACGATAAGGGTATGGGTATTTGGTGAAAGGAGTGAGGGAAACTTTGTTGCGAGTTTATTTAAGTTTCTGAGTGGAGAATTGGATGAGAATGTGGGGTTGTGAAGCTCAGTGTTGACGTAGATAAATTAAATAAACCTTAAATTTATATTTAAGTGATAGGAATTATGTCTTCTTAAAATTTTGGAATGGGAAATTCGATACTATCTTGATTTAATATTTAAAGTGAAACCCATTTGTTTAAAGTGACAAAGATAAAAATGTTAAAATAAGTTTTTTTTAAACGCTCTCATTCGTGAAATTAATGTACCTGTAGGTTTCGTGCTTAATTAGAATGCAAAATCTTAAAGAAAGGATTTAAAATCTTTTCTTGTCTAAGATTGTATTAATCTTACAAATGTGTTTTCTAGCTCTTGATTTTATTTCCAGATTTATAAAAAATCAAAATTAATTGTCAAAATTAATTCCATCAATAACAATGTTATGAGACTTAGTTTATAAAAAGGATATTCAAATCTATAGACAGCATACTATTACTTCTTCTAAATGAAAAACCAATTCAAGTCACTCAAACACAAAAAAAGGACTTTCCTACTTAAACAAAACAATAGTAGTTTTCTTTTATTTAAAATTAATTCACCTGAAAAACAATCAAAACCCTTTAGACCCATTGACAATAAAAAAGGAAATACGAAGTCATCAAAGATATCTCATTTCTTTTGAACAAAAAAATGTTCTTTTAAAAACAAATAATACTATAAGGAAGAATGTATCTCAATTCTCCGTTTTCTAACAAGGTTCACTATTATTATCTTCCCATCACCATCATCGCCATCAGCCCCATCCGAATAGAGTACCTACAAAGATCAATGAATTGCACTTCTAACCAGCAAAAGGGAAATACTCCTTCATTTATCTGAAAGTGTACATTCAATTTGCCTTCCAATACTATAGAAATAAAGGACCTATATAGTGTTTTGAGTGTATTTTCTTATTTTCTTTGTAAATGAAAAAGGATATTGACAATTGGAAATAGTGTCAGTGTTGAATCGCGTTGGGTCGTTTGAATTGCGCGGAAACTTTGAAGCAAACGTGTATTCTCAACAAAGATACTCACACACAAGCATGCACCAAAAATAGTGCCGGACTATATTGAAGAGATAAAATAGGGAACTTGTTAAAAGAGCATAAAATAATAAACTGGAAGAAATAAAATCAATCAATTCAAATTTTAACCTTCTCCAAAAAAAGTCAAAAAGTCCAAATTAAGAAAAAAAAATCAGAAGACGCAACAGCCCGTTGAAAACTAGGGCCTAGCGACTGACAACTCTCAACCATTCCTGTCTGCGAGTTTGTCAGGGAGGGAGGTGGCCTACAGTCTAATGCCGAATCCGAACGGCTTATATGAGAAAGCACTTTTCATGACAGGAATTACTCTTGGAGAATTTGTCAATTCCTCGCAAGAGGCAGTACCAGTGAAAAAAAAATTAAATGACTCAGCCAGGAATCGGGTCCAAGACCTCTAGCATGACAGTCCAACGCATTTTTTTTCCTTTTTTTGTTAAACTCATTTTTATTACTTCAATCTTAAACCTATCTTAAATCAAGACGAAATTGTCAGTTATATTGATTCGAGTCTCATTGTATAGGACTTCGTGATGGAATAATAATGCACGAAAGAAGATTCGGCTTTTCGATATAAACCGGTGCAGCTCCGTAAACTCTGCCGCTGGAACACTCGAACCTTTTCCATCTGGGAATGGGCAACGCTGAAGCACAAAGGACAATCATAAACGATCATCGGCCGTATGAGTTCCATGAAGCAAATTACCTTCACTCTGGGGTTAAGCCGACTGCTGTAAAACAGTCGTTTTGTTAGAGCAAAGGCTCCTCTAGCCCTGGTCAGAGCAGCATTTATATGTGTGTCAAAATATAAATACTGATCTAACCAGATACCGAGGTACTTCACTACACTTTTGCTCGCTAATCGCTGCCCGTGAACATCAATAATGACCATCTTGCGCCAATTCTTGCACGAATCCCTCATGGTCCCAGCCAACGAAGTCTGAAACAGAACTGTCTCCGAACTCTGGACATTTATTTTCAGTTTCCAATCGAAATATCGCTGAATCTTGTCCAAATTACGCTGCAAGAAAATTCTAATAATCTAAACCTTTCGGGCCGTTCTGTACGCAATTCGATCGTTGGCGTAAGCAATTGCCTTTCCTTCAGATAGCTGGTGTAAATGCTGAAGAGAATCGGCGAAATCACCGCTCGCTGTTGGAGCGTTAAACATATCATATAGTTTGTACAAAAATGGTTTGCATATGCTAAACCTGCTCAGTTGTAGGTAAAGACCCTCTAACTATACGGTGTCAAAGGCCTTTTCCAAATCAACTAAAACAGCACCTGTGTATTGTTGTTTTGATTTATTCCATTGAATATCAGAAAAGAGTTTAGACGCAGCATGAATTGTGTCATGACCCGCCAAAGCAATCACGGAGTCAGCTTTGAAGAAAGTTAGCAGCTGAGCCACGAGTTGTATACTAGGAGTTAACCGAAGTAAAACTGAACAGTTGCTCTTTACCACCAAAACTAAAGTACCGCCCTTCACGCTACCTCGACTCAACCGTCAAATCCTATCATTGTCTTCCAGTGCAAAATATTTGGGAGTTATTCTCGACCCTAAACTAAACTGGAAACTAAATATTGAAGTACGGGTTAAGAAGGCCTGTGTTGCCTTCTACGCCTTAACATATGGTTCGATTGTGTGGTGGCCTGCTCTTAGCAAAGCCTATAATATTGATAAGCTAAAGAAGGTTCAGAGAACAACTTGCGTGGGCACCACAGGGGCCATATGTTCTTGCCCAACGGACGCCTTAAACGTTATTTTGAATCTTCTACCAATCGATCTTTTTATTAAATACAGAGTTTCCTGCAGCGCTATTAGGCTGAAGAAATCAAGCAGCTGGTTGTCAAAACCTTATGGTCACAGCAACACAACGAAATTGATTCCCTCAGATATTATCTCGCTAGACACTGACTACTGCACTCTTACTTTGAGCCTTAGTAAAGGTTTTAAGGTTATTTTCCCATCCAGAGAAGATTGGGAGGATAACATAGTGTCGATAGGTTTCGACACAACCATCTTTACTGACAGCTCAAAGATGGAGTGCGGAGTTGGTTCTGGGATCTTTTCTGAGTCCCTAAATGTAGCCAAATCCTTTAGGCTTCCTGACTTTGCTAGCGTTTAAAAGGCTGAACTGCTGGCAATAAGGGATGCATGTAAGATACTTAAACAAAACCCAAACCAAAACCGAAATGTGTCTATCTTTACAGACAGTCAGGCAGCTGTCAAAGCCATTAACTCGGCCATATGCTCATCTAAATTGGTCTTGCAATGTCGCGATGAGCTTGCGAGCCTGAATATTACCTCGGTATCACCCTGATCTGGGTTCCGGGCCATAGTGGTATCGTGGGAAATGAACGGGCTGACGAGCTAGCCAGGCAAGGATCGGCCCTTCATAGCCCACTTGCGAAAATGGTTAACATTCCTCTTGGTGCTATGAAGTGTAAAATATTTTCTATCTACCAAACTGAATCAAACCGGAAGTGGAGCTATTTACCCAGCTGCATTATATCTATATAATATCTATAATAAAACCCGTACAAACGATCTTTTATGTAGGCCAAGGCAAGACATAGTCAGGATTGTTGCGGTTTGTACCGGACATTGGCCTACAGGAGTTCATGCAGAGAAGTTGATTACAACACCTTTTGCCGTAGCTGTAGTGACCAAAAAGAAAGTGAAACGATAATTCATTTCCTCTGCAAATGTCCTGCTTTGGCAAACACTAGAATAAAATACTTTGGAAAAGCATTCTTTCACGAACTTGATGAGCTATCTGAGACAAATATTAGAGACCTAATCTTTTTTCTCAATGCGACAAAATGGTTCTAACATAATCGCTATGAAGCTTCTCTATAAATCTATCCCTTTCAATCAAAGGTCAAACGAGTTTTTGGTATCAAAACGGCGGCGCACCACAGCGCTAATTGCATCTCAGGCTAGGTTGCCTTGAGATCGCCACATCGTACACTGAAAGACATCAAGAACAACCGTTCTATTATGGGAGGGATGGTGGTTCTCTAAGCTTAGACCTTAGACAGACCCTACCAGTAATTACTAGAGGTACACAGGCAGATAAAATAAACGCATATTTGAAAGCATCTGTGTTATGATTAAATGTAAAAAAATTTTGTCTGACTACGAATATTCGGGTACAGCTACACAATGATTTTCAAGCAGGACAATCGGCCGCTTCTAAAAATCGGAGAAGATATATGCCAACAGACTGTAACGGCTTGATTACGTTGAGTCATGAATTTTGTCAAATTGTCTGTAGCAAGATGACTTAAAAAGTAATGTGAGAGGGCAATTTTAGCTCCAACTTATGAGATAGTTAGCCAGATAAACGAACAAATTTTGTCGGATGTGAAGGGAGATATCGTCGAATCAACTCCTTGGAATTATCAGGGGTGCCTGCTTATAAGTTGAGATTGAAGGTTGGTGTTCCAGTCCTGTTAATGAAAAATATTAATGCACCAAAGTTATGTAATAGTACACGGCTACAAATTACTCACCTAGGACGAAATATTATAAAAGCTTTAACATGGTTGGAAAGGCAAAAGGAAACAAAATAACTAAATAAATTCCCTGCATTCCGATAATTCCAACCGATTTGCCGTTTGAGTTTAAAAGAGTAAAGTTTTATCTAAAAAGTATTTGCAATAACAATAAATAAAGCTCAGGGGAAAACGCTGAAAGTTGCAGGTGTAAATTTGGAATAAAACTGTTTTTCCCATAGACAATTAGCGTGCTCACGACACGACGATTAAATACTCCAGATGTACACTCGGGCGTATACGCACTTTTTTTTTTTTTTTTTTTAAATAATCTTATAAAGAATAAGTCGGCATTGTAAAAAGGTTTACAAAACTTTACTGTTCATAATATTATTAACTTTGAGATTGAGATACACATATTTAGATTGTGTAAAGTAATTAAAAAATATTCAATTTAATGAGTAACTTTAAAATGTTTGTATTTGACTCTAATTAATTATGTAACTTACTTAAGGTGATGCTACAGTCCTGTGTGAACTATTGCCTCACACAACAAACTTCTCCATCTATCTCGGTCCATAGCTAGATGTCTCCAATTTGGCACTCTAAGTTGGGAGAGGTCACTTTCCACTTTTGCGCGCCACCTGATCCGCGGTCTTCCTCTACTGCGCTGTCCTGTTGGTGTGGATTCGAAGACTTTCCGGGCCAAAGAATTGGTTTCCATACTCTCTAAAGAACCATCATAGTTGTTGGACTTTTACACTTCTGGCTGAGTCTACGTCGCTGTACAGCTCGTCGTTCCATCTTTTCCACCACATATGCATATTTTAATTATGTAATGGCCTAACATATAAAATCACAGACTTGTTTTATGAAAAGTTTCAAGCTTACTTAACAATGTTATCTACAATTATTACATTTTACTCTTTTTAGTAGTTACCTATTATAAAAATGTCATTTTATGACTTCGATGGCCAATACCTTCCAATTTGTCCAAAAAACTAAATGATTTTATACTGTGCTATATGTTAGTGGCCAGAGAAGCAAATACATTTTGTCAGTGGTAAAGAATAAAATTGGTTCAATCAAATCTTGTCCTTAAAAAGAATTATTTTTAGCATTCACAACGCCTGGGAAGGCTGGCTAACAGGCATAGCTGACATCCTTTCACGGAAAATGTAGTCCATGTTTCCACAATGTTTCTGAAATAGTCAAACTTTTTTTTGATTTTATCATATCTGAAGATATATCCCTATAAATGTTCAATTGATTTGAGTTCGGGATTTCGAGCTGACCGACCCAAAACTTCAATTTCACAGAGTTAATTTCTGCCCCATACTTATAGTTGTCTTGGTTGTGTTTTGGGTTTTTTATCGTATTTAATTGGAAGTCATACATAAAATTTGCCATCTGAATCAAATATCTTTACTTTGGCTTCATCACTCAATTAGATTCTTTTTTTCGAAAAGAGGTTTATCCAAATGTTGTTTTATGTTTTCGTTTGAAACGCATTGTTTTTGACAAGCACTGCATCCACGGTTTTGAAAAGACGATTGTATATAGTCCATTCTCATATTTCACCGTTAAAATGTCTTCACGAATTTCTTGTCTGGTGGTCAATTTGACGCTAGTCTGCCGGACTATGAGATGATCTTCTCTTTTCAGTTGTAATTCTTTTCCTCAAGCATTTATAAGGCTTTCAATCTCGGTGTTACCCCTTATAGCATTATGTACCATCTGTTGACGTCAAGTAGCAGTTTATAATATTCAAACGATTATTTGAACTAAATTATTTAAAAAAATATTGCATACCTTTAGGCGTTACTATTAAACGTAACGTAAATTAAGTTGTTTATTTTAATAATAATGAAGTTGAGAATATTATAAGACATACAATCTCTATTCTTAATCTCACCTTTATATAAACTAAGTTTATAGTTTTCACCACCGAGATAGTCGGTTTGACTAAGGCACATTCGTGTCTTAAAAAATAATTGTAATTCACTTCGATTGTAACATTATTAGAGACAAGACGTAAAAATAAGAATTAAACACTAAAGGTATACAAAAAAAACTGTTCTCTTTTTTTCTTTTCAATTGCGTTGTGGTACTGCAAGAAATTTTAAACTTTTTTTCAGCTAAGACATATTTTTGCTCTGGGATTCATATTAAGAAGAATCCCCCCAACATTTTTTGGTCCAATCGAGCCAGATAAATACTTTGGACAGCAAATAAATTTGGGATTAAAAACTCATAACCCCTTGAGTTATTTTGGAGATAATTACGGAGTGCGAATTTTATTGGAATTTGTGCCCACACATTGGTTTTACGCTATTGTCCACACCTAGATTGAAATCCCATATCCCTAACCCAAGGTAGGTGCTGTGCATTATAAAATATACATAATTATAAATTAAATATATTTGATTCAATTATTTTTGCAAATTAAATTAAAGTATTGATTTGATTGTGATTTTTTATAAAGTATATTTTTGATCTTATTGAAAATTATTTAAAGTGATTCATATAAGTATACATATATATTTGTGAAGTGAGCATATTTGGAACAAATTTTGATCGTAAGGTTTAGGTACAGTTTCGTTACAGTTTTTTTTTGATCTCGCGATCTTACGGTTTCTTCGATCTGGTGAATTTTAAAACCTTTTCAACTTTTTTTTTTGTGAACAATCAATCTACGGTATTTTAATCCTTTTCAGGATTTTCTGTTCTTTGATTAAGGGATAATTTTTTAGATTTTCGTTCAATTAACAACTCGTTTTATTGAAATTTAAATAAAAATAAAAAGAAATTTTGAAAGTTTATTGCTTTAGTTGTGAACTTTTTTCTTCGTTCGAGATCTATTAAGTGTACCATTTTTTATCATTTTCGATATGTCTTTTTCTGACGATTTTTATTTGTGCGTGAAGCAAATAAACGAAACTATCAATAGTTTTCGTGATGTACCAAATAGAGAAAATATGACTTCTGGTATGCTCAAAGTCTGGAAAAAGGAATTTGAGGTATTATGGGATAGTTTTCGTTCAGTTTATACAAAATGTTTGAAAAACGAAGATAAAAGTTTAGATGATACAAAACTGTTGACAATTAAATCGAAATATTTATCAGTTTCAACCAATTATTTCACTACGGTAGGTAGTATTATAGATTCCATTGACATGGGTACATTCAAGGATACAAAACAAGATATTGTTGCTCCTCAAAGATCTGAATTAGAATATGGAATTAGGGTTCCACCTTGCGACGCTGAATGTTTTGAAGGTGATTATAAATCCTGGCCTACTTTTCGTGATATGTTCCAAGCAATTTACATAGCTCACCCCCGACTTAGTGATGTAGAAAAGTTATTTCATTTACGCTTAAAAACTAAGAAGGAAGCTCATGACATTGTTGAAAAGTTTCCACTGACGGCAGATAATTTTAAGCTAGCGTGGGATGCATTAAAATCTCAGTACGAAAATAAACGCATCTTAATTAACACACAGCTTAAAGCACTTTTTTCTATACCGTCCATCTCAACTGAAAGCGGCTCAGCTTTGAGAAAACTTCATAGAACCGTTTGTGATTGTCTAGGGGTTCTTTCAAGCTATGGTGTTAAAACCGATAATTGGGATCCGATTCTAATTTTTATTATTTCTCAAAAGATTCCTGAAAACACTTTGTTTCTTTTTGAGCAAAGTCTACCAAAAGAAAATGAAATTCCTACATGGAAATCTTTGGATGATTTTCTTGCTTCGAGATACAAGATACTTGAATCTGTTGAAGAAGTCAAGCAATGTCCCCGTAAAGGTGCGAATCAATCATCCAATTTAAATTCTAAAAAGGTAAACTCTTTTCATGTTGAACAAAAGAATTTCAGTTGTAAGGTATGCAATAGCAATCATCCCTTGCGTTCATGCAAGAAATTTTTGGACATGGATGTTTCATCTCGTCGTAAAGTAGTACAAGTCCAAAAGTACTGCTACAACTGCCTTGCACTCACACATGCGGTGTATGAGTGTAAAAGTAAAGTTTCTTGCGACAAGTGCGGTAGAAGGCACCACAGTTTGCTTCACTTTTCCCAACAAAATCAATCATCTCAGGATACAAGATCAACTCCTCTATCTCAAACTCCTCTTGCTACCACCCCCACCCCCATACAGTCCACTTCGAAAATAGAACAACAAACAACGCTGGATTTAGAAAAGGATATAAATTCTAATTCGTCTACACTTAAAAGTTTCCTTGTTAACCAGCAAAAGAATATTTTACTAGCTACAGCTTTGGTTAAAATTAATGTTCATAATCAAACCATTCTTTTGAGAGCTTTAATCGACCCTGGTTCTGAAGCTACTTATATTTTACAATCCGTAGTGAACCGATTTAAGCTTTTTACACGGGCTACCAATGCATCTATTTGTGGCATTGGACAAGTTCAAAGCGAATTTTCAACGAGTATGTGTCCTCTCACGCTCGAATCTCGCATCAACCCTGATGTACATATACCGGTTTCAGCCGTTGTTTTGAAAAGGCTGACAGGAAATTTGCCATCGCAGTCTGTTGACGCATCAAACTTGGTTGAGCTCAAGGGATTACGATTGGCAGATCCTAACTTTGATAAACCCGCTTCGATAGACATTTTGATCGGAGCAGATATCTACCCTCTTATTCTACGTGAAGGTGTTAAGAAAGAAAAGGACTTTTCACCAATTGCTCAAAATACGGTTTTCGGATGGGTTCTTTCTGGACCATGTGAAGTTGGTTTAAAGAAACCAACTTTTCATACATTTTTTAGTGAGATTTGTTTAGAAAAACAAATTCAGAGATTTTGGGAACTCGAAGAAGTTCCAGAAATAAAACCCTTTTCTAACGAAGATAAATTTTGTGAAAAATTGTATACGGATACAACAATTCGCAATCTAGATGGTAGCTATACAGTGAAACTTCCATTTAAGCCTCACCTAAATATTTCGGATTTAGGTCTTTCCAGAAGTAGTGCAGTTTTACAATTTCTGCGACAAGAGAAGCGTCTTCTTTGCGATATATCGCTCAGAGAAGAGTATAACAAAGTTCTGAACGAATACATTTCTTTGAAGCACATGACGCTTAGGTTAAAAGGTGAATTAAATCTTTCCACTCAGCACTTTTATTTGCCGCACCATGCTGTGGTTAAACCGGACAGTGCTTCAACAAAGGTTAGAGTCGTTTTTAACGCAAGTGCTTCTACCAACAAAGGGCATAGCCTAAACGATTTTTTGTGTACCGGTCCTGCTCTTCAAAATGACCTACAAACTATTTTATTAAAATGGCGACAGTATCCCTATGTTTTTAATAGCGATATCGAGAAAATGTATCGCCAAATACATGTTCACCCCGATCATCATAGATTCCAAAGAATAATTTTTCGATCGTCAAATTCAGAATCAGATTTGGCTGATTTTGAAATAAATAGGGTTACTTTTGGAGTTAACTGTGCTCCATATTTGGCAATCCGAACATTACATCAACTTGCCTCTGATGAAGGAAACCAATATCCTTTAGCAAAGGATATGGTATTGTCAGATTTTTATGTGGACGACGTTTTTTCTGGAGGGTTCGATCTAGATACTGTTGTTCAAGCTCAAACTCAGTTAAATGCACTTCTTTTGTCCGGAGGGTTTTGCTTGAAAAAATGGACTGCAAACCACCCTCGCTTGTTGGAAAACATTCCTAGGGGGGATGTTTTAGACCAACACTTTCTTATGTTCGATGAGAATTCACATTCGAAAGTTCTAGGTATAGGGTGGAATGCAAGGGAAGATTGCTTCTATATTCGATGTAACCTATTTTCTTCAACAACTGTTTTGACTAAACGTGAGCTTTTTTCAAATATAGCTAAAATATATGACCCTATAGGTTGGCTTGCGCCAACAACAATTTTATTAAAGATTTTATTGCAAGATGTCTGGAAAGACAAAACTGAGTGGGATGCGCCCATAAAATCAACTCGTTTAGAGACATGGAAAGATTTTGTGAAATCCTTTCCTATAATAAAGGATATCAAAATTCCAAGATGGATCAATTATACTCCAGATATGTGTGTTGAAATACACGGCTTTTGCGATGCATCTCTAAGTGCATATGCTGCTGCTGTCTACTCTAGGATTTCAGATTCATCTGGAAATGTGTTTATCAACCTTCTTTGCTCAAAAACAAAAGTGGCTCCCCTAAAAGTCATTTCCATACCTCGGCTGGAGCTTTGTGGAGCTGTTTTGCTAACAAGGTTAGTAAACGCTGTACAAAGTAGTCTACGCCTGAAAAACTATCATGTTTACCTTTGGACGGATTCAATGATTGTCCTTTATTGGATTCGTGACTGCCCATCTCGACTGGAAACGTTTGTCCGAAACCGGGTCTCTAAAGTACAAACTGAGAGTCCGCCAGGTTGTATTTGGAAACATGTTCCTTCTGAACATAATCCAGCTGACATCGCTTCCCGGGGTGTAATGCCTCAGAATTTAATAAACAACGACCAATGGTGGCATGGTCCAAGTTGGTTAAAGAATTCCCAGGAAACTTGGCCAATAACGAAGATTCAAAAGGATCCCAATTGGAACCTTGAAATCAAACAAATTAAAAGCTTTGTAGTAAATCAAAACACAAATGATGATATTTTGAGAAGATTTTCATGTTACTCTCGTGCTATAAAAGTCATATCATATTTGTTTAGATTTATTAACCTAGCTTCTCGCAAAAGAAAAAGGTTTTATCCTTTCAGATACTTTTCTATTAAGTTAACTCATCATGAATTAACTTTTGTGAAAACTCGACTCGTTGTACTAGCACAACGCTTCTATTTTAGTGAAGAGTTCAACGCTCTATATAACTCGAAACCGTTAAGTAAAAATAGTACAATTTTATCGCTTAACCCTACCTTAGACTCTGACCTAATCATGAGAGTCAACGGCCGTTTAACCAATGCAAATTTGAGTTACAATGAAAAATATCCAATAATATTGCCATACTCATGTCCGTTGTCGAAATTGCTAGTAGGATTCTTCCATAAAATTTCCCTACATGGAGGGAACCAACAAGTCATGTACCTAATGCGAAAGTCATTTTGGATTCCAAAACTAAAAAACTTAATAAAATCATTTACCAATAGTTGCATTGTTTGTGTTTTACACAAAAAGGAACTTCAAACCCAAATTATGGGAACACTTCCCCCCGAAAGGGTTAACTATTCCTTTCCATTCACTCATGTTGGATTGGATTTCGCTGGCCCCTTTGAACTAAAGGTTCAAAAGGGTCGGTTCTATCAAGCAGTAAAAGGTTATACTTGTCTTTTTATTTGTCTCTGTACAAAAGCTGTACATTTAGAAGCGGTAGGGAGTCTCTCAACGGAATCGTTTTTAGCTGCTCTTGATAGATTTGTCGGTCGTAGAGGTGTTCCCCAACAACTTTTCTCTGATAACGGCACCAATTTTGTTGCTGCTAATAAAATATTAAAAAAGGAGTTGAAAAAAGCCGTATCAGAAGCTACATTGGAAGCTGAAAAACTCTATCTACCAAAGAATTTGAAGTGGAATTTCATTCCACCAGGTTCTCCTCATATGGGTGGTCTATGGGAAGCTGGTATAAATTCGTTTAAAACACACTTTAAGAAGGTTGTTGGAAACTCCAGGCTAACGTTTGAAGAGTTTTCCACACTGCTTGTTAAAATTGAGTCATGTATGAACTCCCGCCCTATTTCTCCGATAAGTGAGAACCCTTCTGACCCTCTTCCCTTAACACCGGGACATTTTTTAAAAGGTGCACCCTTGCTCTCCTTACCCGAAAGCCAAGTTGGCGAAATTGCAAAACTAAGGAATTGGGAAAGAGTCCAGCAAATTTTATACTCTTTTTCAAAACGATGGAAGGAGGAATATTTGACCGATCTTCAACGAAGAACAAAGTGGAAATTTCCTAAGCGTAATATCAAAGTTGGAGACGTTGTAGTTGTGCGCAACGAAAATCTACCACCCACTCAATGGCGACTGGGAAAAATAGTGGCTGTTCACCCTGGAAAAGATGGAAAGGTTCGCGTTGCTACCGTTAAAACTCAACAAGGCGAAATTCTACGCCCTATAGTTAAATTATGTCTCTTGCCTGTCGATCAGGAAGTGTTCCAGGTGTATCTTGCTTCACAAAACAAATAATAAATTTAAGCTAATTAACTTAATGCATTCATTATTTTTGATATTTTATTGACGGTTCTGCACAGCACCTTTTGAAATTTAATCAATAAATTTATCTATTTAATTTTTTTTTAACTGACATTTGTATTCCCACTAACATGTCTGAGTGAGTAAGGGCACTCTTTAAACAACCCTCAACGTTGGATTTACTAATCTTATTTTTTTTCCTGAGTAGCGAATCGAGGCGCTTCTTTAACAAAATACCTCCACCGATGGACTCGCTACGCAAAATCTATCAACTTTTCGGATGCATGGATTCTATACTTTTTGCATTTCTGCAAAGGGAGGCCGGAATGTTGACGTCAAGTAGCAGTTTATAATATTCAAACGATTATTTGAACTAAATTATTTTAAAAAAAATATTGCATACCTTTAGGCGTTACTATTAAACGTAACGTAAATTAAGTTGTTTATTTTAATAATAATGAAGTTGAGAATATTATAAGACATACAATCTCTATTCTTAATCTCACCTTTATATAAACTAAGTTTATAGTTTTCACCACCGAGATAGTCGGTTTGACTAAGGCACATTCGTGTCTTAAAAAATAATTGTAATTCACTTCGATTGTAACATTATTAGAGACAAGACGTAAAAATAAGAATTAAACACTAAAGGTATACAAAAAAAACTGTTCTCTTTTTTTCTTTTCAATTGCGTTGTGGTACTGCAAGAAATTTTAAACTTTTTTTCAGCTAAGACATATTTTTGCTCTGGGATTCATATTAAGAAGAATCCCCCCAACACCATCTTCATTGAGTGTTTTAACTGACTTGCGATGGCCTCCATGGAAGAATTTTACTTTGAGGTTCTGATTTTATGACAGGCCAAGAAAAAATGAATCTCCGTAGTGTTACCGCTGTTTCTATCGAATTTTTTAAGCTTTTGAGTTCTACAACTCTGACAACTTAAACTCGAACAATCCTTGAACGTTATAATTTTTGATTTTTAACTTATAATTTGGACCAGTGGCATGATTGTTAGTGCGTTGGACTGTTTGTTAGTGAGAAAGGTTGAGTTTCAGCTCATCTTCAACTCAATAAAAAAAGAAAGAGTCAGCAGGTGTCGATGGTAAATCTAACTTTGTACTGAGACATTTATCGATGGAAGCAATTGACATTTACACGCTCTTCAATAATGCATATTATCCAGTGCATTGGAAGACCGCTGTGGTTCATCCTCTCCGGAAAAAGGGCAAGGACAACTCCAACCCGTCAAATCTTCGTTCGATAAGTCTTCTTCTGAGCATCAACAAAGTTTTTGAAAAGTTCATCAAAAGGGCGCTGACTGGGTAGGTAGGTAGAAATGGCGATCTTAAGGCAACTTAGCCTGAGATCCAATTAGCGCTGTAGTGCGCCGTTTTGATACCAAGAACTCGATTGACCTGAGATTGAAAGGGATAGATTTATAGAGAAGCTTCATAGCGATTATGTTAGAACCATTTTGTCGCATTGAAAAAAAAGATTAGGTCTCTAATCTTTATCTCAGATAGCTCATCAAGTTCGTGAAAGAATGCTTTTCCAAAGTATTTCATTCTAGTGTTTGCCAAAGCAGGACATTTGCAGAGGAAATGGATTATCGTTTCACTTTCTCTTTGGTCACTACAACTACTGCAAAAGGTGTTGTACTTTTCTGTATGAACTCCTATAGGCCAATGTCCGGTATAAACAGCAACAATCTTGGCTATGTCTTGCCTTGGCCTGCAAAGAAGATCATATGTACGGCTAACTATCTCATAAGTTGAAGCTAAAATTGCCCTCTCACATTACTTTTTAATTCATCTTGTTACAGACAATTTGACAAAATTCATGACTCAACGTAATCAAGCCGTTACAGTCTGTTGGCATATATCTTCTCCGATTTTTAGAAGCGGCAGATTGTCCTGCTTGAGAATCATTGTGTAGGTGTACCCGCGTATTCGTAGTAAGACAAAACTTTTTTACATGTAATCATAACACAGATGCTTTCAAACATGCGTTTATTTTATCTGCCTGTGTACCTCTAGTAATTACTGGTAGGGTGTGTCTAAAGTCTAAGCTAAGAGAACCACCATCCCTCCCATAATAGCCCGGTTGTTCTTGATGTCTTTCAGTGTACGAGTGCTTTAACTGCTTTTTTTAGGGACATTGTACTCAAATCATTGGTAATTTAGGAGTGAAAGCGATCAGATTCTCCAGAAAGTAATTTTTCCCACGGGAATGGAAGGTCAAAAGGACTTCATGTCCATTCTTAAGTCTCAAACTATCACCTTACTAAACTTCATTTAAATCTGTAGTTTAGGCGTAAAAGCGATCGGCCCCCCTGAATTTTCCCATGCATCATTTTCTCGGGGTAAAAAGTAGCCTATGTCCTTCGGGTATCAAAATTTTAATTTTGGTTCAGTATTTTAGGCGTGATTGAGTAACAGACAGACAGACAGAGTTACTTTCGCATTTATAATATTAGTATGGAATAATGATTTAACCTAGACTAAACAGCTCTTAAAATTAATCAGGTGCCAATTCCCATTCCATAGTTTAACTGTATCTCTAAAGTCAAGTAATATTTTACATGCATTTTTAACGGGTTATCCATTTTGCGGTTTCAAAAGTAAAAGGTTGGAATTCGACATCTTTCAAACCAAGTTGTTAAACCTGTTTTTTTGTAGGTAGGTAGAAATGGCGATCTCAAGGCAACCTAGCCTGAGATCCAATTAGCGCTGTAGTGCGCCGTTTTGATACCAAAAACTCGTTTGACCTGTGATTGAAAAGGATAGATTTATAGAGAAGCTTCACAGCGATTATGTTAGAACCATTTTGTCGCATTGAGAAAAAATATTAGGTCTCTAATCTTTGTCTCAGATAGCTCATCAAGTTCGTGAAAGAATGCTTTTCCAAAGTAAGTCATTCTAGTGTTTGTCAAAGCAGGACATTTGCAGAGGAAATGAATTATCGTTTCACTTTCTCTTTGGTCACTACAACTAAGGCAAAAGGTGTTGTAATAGATACCCAACTTCTCTGCATGAACTCCTATAGGCCAATGTCCGGTACCAACCGCAACAATCCTGGCTATGTCTTGCCTTGGCCTGCATAGAAGGTCGCTTGTACCGGTTTATTATAGGTGGGCCATATCTTAATAGATATAATGCAGTTGGGTAAATTGCTCCACCTTCGGTTTGATTCAGTTTGGTAGATAGAAAAAATTTTTCCCTTCATAGCACCAAGAGGAATGTTAACCATTTCCGCAAGTGAGCTTTGAAGGGCCGATCCTTGCCTGGCTAGCTCGTTAGCCCATTCATTTGATACGATACCACTATGGCCCGGAATCCAGATCAGGGTGACACCGAGGTTAATATTCAGGCTCGCAAGCTCATCTCGACATTGCTGGACCAATTAAGATGAGGATATGGCCGAGTTAATGGCTTTGACAGCTGCCTGACTGTCTGTGAAGATAGCCGCATTTCGGTTTTGGTTTGGGCTTTGTTTAAGTATCTTACATGCCTCCCTTATTGCCAGCAGTTCAGCCTTTTAAACGCTAGCAAAGCAAGGAAGCCTAAAGGATTTAGCTACATTTGGGGACTCAGAAAAGATTCCAGAACCAACTCCGCACTCCATCTTTGAGACGTCAGTAAAGAGGGTTGTGTCTAAACCTATCGACACGATGTCATCCTCCCAATCTTCTCTGGATGGGAAAATAACATTAAAACCCCTACTAAGGCTCAAAGTAGGAGTGCATTAGTCAGTGTCTACCGAGATAATATCGTTCTGTTGCTGTGACCATAAGGTTTTGACAACCAGCTATTTGATTCCTTCAGCCTAATAGCGCTGCAGGAAACAATGTATTTAATAAAAAGGTCTATTGGTAGAAGATCCAAAATAACGTTTAAGGTGTCCGTTGGGTAAGTACGCATGGCCCCTGTGGTGCCCACGCAAGTTGTTCTCTGAACCTTCTTTAGCTTATCAATATTATAGGCTTTGCTAAGAGCAGGCCACCATACAATCGAACCATATGTTAAGATTGGACGTACTACGGCTGTGTACATCAATAAAATCATCTTCGACTGAAGTCCCCACTTTTTGCCGAAAGTTTTGCTGCAGGCGTAGAAGGAAACACAGGCCTTCTTAACCCTTCAATATGAAGTTTCCAGTTTAGTTTAGGGTCGAGTATAACTCCCAAATATTTTGCACAGGAAGACAATGATAGGATTTGACCGTTGACTCGAGGTAGCGTGAAGGGCGGTACTTTAGTTTTGGTAGTAAAGAGCAACAGTTCAGTTTTACTTCGGTTAACTCCTAGTCCACAACTCGTGGCCCAGTTTCCAACTTTCTTCAAAGCTGACTCCGTGATTTCACTAATCACTCCTTCACTCCACATCTCTCTAATTTAACGAGAATTGTATTCATTAAATTAGAGAGATGTGGAGTGAAGGCGGTAGCCTATGCGGATGATTTGGGGTTTCTTGTCAGCTTACATAATTATCCAACTGGATTGGTTGCATATATTGTAAGGCATGTGCATCATGGTTTTGCTCGTACCACTGAAAAAATCGCTGATATAGACGATTCCTCGTCGTTCTCGAGAATTAGGACTGTCTGACTGTAACGTCATGGCACATTTTGCATTTGAATCTACACCTATATTCTGCACCAGACCACAACTGAAGCTAGTTGACCATTCACAACGTCTTCGTAAATAGAGGCCATAACATCCACAAAATGTCACTGTTTGATGAGCTCTTTGGTCCAGAGGTGTGATTTGATCTTACTTCTTCGGATGGTTATGGTCATATGATAACCGACTTAGTTTTGCCTGCTATTGAAGAATGCGACTTGAAGAACTTTTGTTCTTTTATTGCAAGTGACATTTTGAGCGTAGTTTCCCGTCGCGTCATTGCGATATCAACTGGCCACCAAGATCATGCGTTTTAACACCGCTGGACTTTTTTTGTGGGGCTTCATGAAAGACCGTGTTTTTGGTCGAAAATTACCTCAAAAGAATCGATGCTTGCAACAATTCACACGGTGATCATTTGAATGATGCCGTGTTTCACAAATAATGCCAAGGTCAACGTTCAAGCTTTATAGTAAAAAAGAAATATCATGGAAATATTTTTGGTCCTAGAAACCTTCCTCGGGCTTTCGGTAGTAAGAAGTTTATTTTTCGACAGTATTATTGCATTGTTAAGTATAAGACCTAGCGCAGAACAATAAACAAAATCTCACAACAAACAATAAAACAATAAAATTAATTATTTTTTGGTAAAATTCAAATTATCTCTTCATGCCCCAAGTCTGGCCCTGATCACAATGTGCCTCCATTTATTTTGAGTCTCGTTTTCTAGATTCAATCAATATAGAGATAGAGATAGCAACTTCATTCAAATGAGAGTTGATAGTATTTATATAAAAAACAACAAATAGATTTAGAATCATCTCAAGTATTTCAGCTTTTACATAGATACAAATAGATACAACGAAAGTTGCAGTTGTTGCAGTTTACAGTTTACTTTTTAAAAGTTAAATGCGAAAAGTTTCATACAACTCCAAACCCTGCGCTCCTTGAGCCCTGCATCGCACTTTTCCATAGTAGTTATACGAATACAATTGAAAATAACAAAAAGAAAAATAATTCTCAAAGAACTTACGTACAGATACAAAATAACTTCAAGGACATTTCAACTTTTTAACAAAACGAAACAGCATGCACTATAAAATATCCATTAGTATTCACTTGGTGCTGAGATGAGAGATACAAAACATTCTCCAAGGAGGTGCGATGGGGCCACTCTGTACCAAAAAAAAAATAAAAAAAAAAACTACATTCGGATAGGTGCTGCCTGAAAAGTTTTGTGTTCGTGCTTGCACGCCACGAAAAAAAATACCAAATCTTTTTCAAACTTTTCTTTGACTTTGTAGAGTCCTGGTTCCTAGATTCGTTCGGTGGCGGCTGTGGCATGGCGGGGCGGGCTTTGGTCGTAGCGAAGGCGTGTTTTGTCATCACGTGTAAAAAGTTTATCACTTCGTTTTCCAAAGATAAAGTGGGGTTAAAGAGGCATTAAGAGTTAGGACTCTTTAAAATTGAAAGCTGAGACTTTATCGGTGCGGTTCGGTGTCGGTGTCGTTGTCGTTATCGGTGTCTAAAAATTAAAAAGTAATTGCTTTGGATTTAAGAAAAGAAAAAAAAATACAACAAAATTAGACATCGCGTTCGAAGTTAAATGCTCGGAAATTCTAGCTCGTTAAATAATTATTCATTTACATCCCGCACGTCGAATAAGCTTTATGTCTCACCTATACCTACCAATTTCCTTTAACAATATCCCTACCTCATTTTCTTATTTAAAAAAAGGACTTTACGACACAATAAAAATAAAACAGGAGGTTTTCCAACCATTTTCAGTCGCTTTGCACTCGTAATTCTTGTACAACAGGAAGTTATTTATGATGCAACCTCTTTATAGAACTTTGTTGCCATTGAGTTTATGAAAATGAACACATCCTGGAGCCTGATGGGGAATGTTCAGTTCAAGTCGTGCCATTTAAGCTGTTTTGTTATTTGACACATTTTTCGACTTCGGTTTTTTTTGTAGGGTTTTGCGATGAATTTCAGTCGTTGTTTTGTAAATTATAATAAAAACAAAGTAAGATAAGAAAATGCACGTGCACGAACTTTTTCATGCGTGGTTTAAATTTATTGAAGATGGTTGGTGTATTGGTATTCAATTCAAAGTAATTGTGTTTTTAACTTGGTAAAAGTTGAAAAAACCTGTAGGACCATGTTTTTTCTGATGAACAATCAAACCCATTTAAGTGAAGCGACAAAAATATCAAGCAAGGCTTTTATTTGGTTGGTTAAAAATTTAAACTGTTATGTTGCTATTTTGAAATGAAGGGTTTTTAGTTTTAATTAAGACAGTAAAGCATAGATGTTCAAATGGTAGACATGTGCATTCAAGAGGACACAAGCGTCCACAGGTTCTTCCCAATGCCCACCTCTGTTTATTAACTCCTACTCTCACCTCCCCGTAGTGAACATCGGGTGCCTAGTACCTCAACTGGAGATTGGGTTCTAACTCCAGTGGAAAGTTGAGAACAAAGACAGCGTCTATTTGAGTGTGGATTTGTTGTTGGAACTAGACTCAGGCAAAAAGTCTTGAGTTTCAACAGTGTGAGCGAGCGCATCACGACAATCCGCAGCAAGGCTAAATTCGCCAACATAAGCCTAATATGCGCGCATGCCCCAACGGAGGAGAAAGATGAAACACCAAAGACATATTCTTCGAGCTCTTGGACATGACATATGAGCAGTGCCGTGGCTATGACACTAAAATTGTCTTAGGAGATTTTAATGCCAAGCAAGGAAGAGAAGACATCTTTAGTGGCATAATCGGGAGAAACAGCCTGCACGACACCACCTCCGACAACGGATTCAGGCTGGTCGATTTCGCTGCGGGGCGAGACGTTCTGGTAGCTAGTACGCAGTTCACGCATCTTAATATCCACAATGGACATGGAAATCTCCTGATCAATCAACCGTTAACCAGATTGACCACATTGCGATCGACGCACGACACTTCTCCAGTATACAGGATATCCGAACATTCCGAGAGGCCAACATTGACTCGGACCACTACCTCGTTGTAGCCAAGGTACGGCTACGGATATCCCGATCCAAGCCAAAAGAAGGAAGTACTGTGAGAAGATTCGACGTTAGACGGCTACAATCGCAAGAGCCTGCCATGTCCTTCTCCAATCGAGTCTCTAATAACCTCTTAAGGAGTCCTATGCTGCCTGCGTTAAACATTGAGAACCAGTGGCAACATTGCCTTGCAGCTATCAGAGATTCCGCCTCTGAAGTGCTAGGTTTCACACGGCTACCACAGCTTAACCCCTGGTTTGACGACGAATGCCGACAAGCACACGCAGCGAAACAAGAGTCATACAAAACGGCGGTGCACAAAAGGACTAGAGCTAGTAGAACCGCAGTCGATTCTGAGAATATGGAATGACCACTTCTCCAAATTATATTACGGCGATGACGTACCGAATTCTGCTGTAAGGGAGATAGAACCACTCAACCTAGGCGACGCAGATCAACAATTCCGCCTACCCGACCTTGACGAAGTGTTATATCTAAACTTAAGTCAAACAAAGCTGCTGGAGCTGATGGCATCGCTGCCGAACTATTCAAAGCAGCAGGCAGTGACTTGGTAGGGAGCATGGACCAACTTATCTGCAAAATATGGTCGGAAGAAAGCCCGATGAGTGCAATCTCAGCATAGTATGCCCGATACATAAAGGAGATCCTCTAAATTGCGCCAACTACAGAGGCATTAGTCTCCATAACATTGCATATAAGATCCTTTCTGCCGTATTTCGAAACGTCTGAAGTCGTTCGTCAACAACCTGATTGGTTCTTATCAGTGTGGCTTCAGACCAGGAAAGTCCACTATCGACCAAATTTTCACACTACGTCAGATCTTGGAAAAAACCAGGAGCTTTAAATCTATACCCACCATCTCTTTATCGATTTTAAAGCCGCGTATGACAGCATCTATAGGGAAGAGCTCTACCGAGCAATGTCTAGTTTTTGCATCCCTGTCAAACTTATCCGTTTCTGCAGAATGACGATGGAGAATGCACGCTGCTCTATCAAAGTCGTAAAATATCTTACCGATGGATTTAATGTCAAAAAAGGTTTTCAGACAAGGCGATGCGACTTCTTCAACATCGTTCTGGAAAGAACTGTGCAAAACTTAACCGTCAACACTAGAGGCACAATCTTCCAATTGCTCGGATACGCAGATGATATTGTCATAATTGGAACATCAAAGCGTGATGTCAGTGGAGCGTTTTTGAGCATTGCGACGTAAGCGAAGAAGATGGGTTTAGTGGTCAATGAGGGCAAAACCAAGTATATTCTGTTTAAACGTCACCATGGACAGCTATAACTTTGAGGTATTCAAGGACTTTGTCTACCTAGGCACCGCTATTAATACAGACAACGACACCAGCGCTGAAATCAAACGAAGAATAACTCTTGCAAATCGCTGCTTCTTTGGACTTAGAAGGCAATTGAGAAGTAAAGTCCTCTCTAAAGCATCTTAAATCACCATCTATAAGACACACATCATCCCGGTTCTCATTTATGGTGCCGAGTCCTGGACCCTGTCAATGATGGATGAGAGCGTGTTAGGATGCTTCAAGAAAAATTCTTCGGGTAATGATGGAGGAGAAGATTTAACGGCGAACTGTACGGGCTGTACAGCGACACTGACCTAGTTCGTAGGTCATGTAGAGGGTCATGTAGAGCGGATGGACATCAACGCTCCAGCCCGGAAGGTCTTCGAATCCAATTCCGAGGGACGGCGCTGTAGAGTAAGACCGCTACTCAGGTGACGCACCCAGGTGGGAGAGGACCTCTACCAACTTGGCGTGCGAAACTGGAGACAGCTAGCTAGGGACCGACTTAAGTCGTGAATATCAGCACCATCGTCTTTCAATTTAGTTATTTCAGATTATGGTTTTACAAAGCCATTAATCGTACCTCATTACGATCCCATTATCCGATGGAAACCATAACCTGCAAATCAACAGGAATGTGTCCACCTCTTGTATCCATATTTGGGTCATCTTCTACAATCGCAATAACGTCTCTTTCCGAGCGGATGGAAAACAGCATTTGTAAACCCTATTCCTAAAAACGGTTAATCCACCTCTTCCTTCAACTATCGTTCAATAACATTAAAGTTTCGCTGATTAATTATCAGCTCAAAAAATATGTATGGCTTTCGTAGCAATATCTCATGGTTTATCCTACCGAACAGTGGAAAAAATCTTTACATTGTTTTGGAGAAAGTAAAATTATTGCACTTGATATTTCAAAGGCATTTGATAGAGTTTGGCACCAACCACCCTTATCGAAAATGCGTGATTATGGTATTGATGAATCTCTTCTTCTTTTTAGAAACTACCTTTCGAAACGTTCAATAAAAAGCTGTATTGGATGTTTTTTTTAAATCTGAAACTCATTAAATAAATGATGGTGTCCCCCAGGGCTCCGTTTTTCCTCCGATTCTCTTTCTTATTTTAATAAATGATATTTTGTCTGTCACTTCTAATCTATTTAACGTTTTGCAACAAGTTTAAGTTTTTATGAACAGGATTCAAAAAACAGCTTTGAATATGATAGGCGATAGAACTATAGCCAAAACAATTACGTAGCTCGAACCGCCGCAATGTTTCGTGCCTTTAGTTGTTCTAAGGGTATTTTTATAAACAGTATTTCGAATTATCCAGTTGCATTCTCAAACAATGCAGACGTAATCCTCGTACTTCTAGGAATGTACACCACTTTAATCTTTAGCTGAATTTCGGACGTACTGTCTAGTATAGAGATTCTTTTTTAAACCACACATCAAGAATGTTGAATGCTTTAATCAGCTCTGGTTTTCCCTATCATTTTGATTTTCAAAACCTTAAGACCAATGTGCATCGGTATTCCCTCTTTAATCTTTCCCTATTTTCCTAGAACTCGTACTGTGTTTTAACTTTAAACATGTTAAGGATATTAATAACCCCTTTGAGTGCCCGGTTATTATAAAAAAGAGAATTGCTACTAAGCAATGGTTACGTACATTTATTTTAAAACAGGGTAATTTTTACTTCATTGGGTGATTCAATTAAGCGGGTCAATGTTTATACAAGTATTTTTGATATTGTAATACTTCAAATATAAAAGTTATTCAAAATGAAATAAAAGCATGAAATCACATCTATGACAGAAACATTGGATTTTATTTTAGTCTTAAACATTTTACCTGAATCCTAATCCTAATCAGATGCTTGAGATAGATTAGATTTGACACTACCGATGTTTGCACTAAAAAATGTCATTATTTAAAACTATAGAATTATAAATATAACGGGTGTATTTGTTCAGACGTGTGATTTTCAATCTGGTTATGAGTTATTCAGTACGTATTTTTTTGACAGCTGTCACTTGATTTATGCTCAGTTTGACTTCTAATTTCGGTTCTGTGAAATAAGTCAACATTTCAATAATGTCCCTTTTTTAAATTTTGTAAAGTTTAATAAAACCAATTTCTAAAATGTAAACAAGCAAAATTGTCGCATTTGAGGCACAAAAAATTCGAAAATTACCGAGTGGCCGTCAAAGTCAATGGCGATCGTTATCGAGCTATGTTGAACAAATAGCAGGATATTGGCAACATTTCGTTTCAACAGGACGGCGCTACGTGCCACAAAGCCGATACTACACTCGATGTTTTTATAGCATGTTAAAAAAAAAAGTTATTTGGCGGACCCTATATAAGATACTATAGAACAACAGATCAGGTGAACATTGACGGAGGAAGGACCCTTTGGATGAAGATAACGTAGAAGAGTCATAAGTCACAGAAAAATTTGAATACACAAAAGATATACATTTTTGACATATCTGTTTCACGGACAAGTTCAAGGCCTTTGACTACCCAAAGGCCCATAAATAATAAAATATAAACTAGGTGGTGCAACAGTCTGTTGGAAACTAGGTCCTTAAGACATACAACTCTCAAACATTCTTATGTGCGAGGTCCTAATGTTGTCAGGAATGGAGGGGATCAAGCGGCTAATTTCATGACAAGAATTACTCTTGGAGGATTAGTATCGTGAAAAAAAAAATTAAAATGGCACAGGCAGAGATTGAACCTCTGGCAAGATAGTCCTACGCACTAACCATTACGACACGGGTACGGGTACTAGCTGACCCGACAAACGTTGTGCTGTCGTATAAATAACTTCTCTAGAATATTTTGATAGAAATATAAAACTTATTGTAAGTGTGTAAGGATGTGGTATATAAGTGGAAGAGTTATAGAGCACTGTAAACGGTGACAAAATATTAAAACAGCAAATCACCAAACAAATTTTAAAATTTTTTTAAAATTGTTCTTTAAAATTACATATGACAATAGGTACTACAAAAAAAACAATATTTTGTGATCCTCCTATTTTTCAGAGTTCGCAGCCGGATCAACAGCTTCTATATTTTTTCAATCATAATATATTTTTTTGATTAAATATAATAACTGGATTTTTGTACGATTTTTCAAAATATATATAAATTGTCGGAGTTATAGGTCCAGCCAATTTAAGATAGCAGAACACGTCGTTTTGAATAGTTGAAAATCAAACTTGCTACTCAAATGAACTTACACATTTACTGCAATACTCAATTAAACCATTGATCTTGTAGCGAAAGAACAGGTCTTGGTCGCCAATATTTTAGGATTTTTTTGATCTGCTAAGAGACTAACAATTTTTTTGTAACAGTTAATTTTTAAGAGGTATAGAAATTTAAGTTGGTAACCCTTTTTCAAGTGCGGCCATTTATTCAGCTGTCAAGTGATTATTTTTAGTTTGGTTTGTCATTTCAAGAATTGAAGATACAAGATCACCTAAGAAGTGTTAGATTTGGTGAATGGCCCAAAGCGAGATTGCTGTTGATCTCAATTTTTATTAGAGAATATTGTTTAGAGATGAAACTCATTTTACTTGAATAAATACGTCAACAAATAAAACTGCCGTATTTGGAGTTATGATAATCTTCAAGTGTATATGTAAAGCTACCATGTTTTAAGGGTTAGTGGACTGATAGGCAAGCACTCCTTTAAAAACGATACTGTCAAGAACGTTAGAGTCAATGTTGGCAACGATAGAGTTATGATTACTGACATTTTCATTTATCAATTGAACAACTATCATGATGTGCAGGACCCAACAGTAGTGGCCATACTCCAGACATCATATTTAAATTACAACGCCTGAAGATTATATTTCGAAATGTTTGTCGAACAAAGTCCGAAATGAGACAAGATCATTTTGCAGTAAGATAGAATCAAAAAAACGTATTTTATTTTTATAAATAGAGATAGTTTAATTTGTCAGTGACATTAATATAACGCAAGTCGTTGATGGTTAGGTTTGGTTTGGTTAATGTGGCTGTCCGTGATGGAGTAAAACACACCTAGGCCAGTTTAATGATTTCTTATTTGTTCAATGAAATCAGTTTGAGTCCCCTACGAAGCGTGAGAGGCTAATGAATTATGCTTATTTGATTTAGATCGTTATAGAAGAATTCTCTTATGTTTTTAAGCTAGAGCAGGGCATACACAGAGAAGGTGAAGAAGTGTTTCCACCTCTTCCTCATCCATACAGCTTCTGTAAAAGTTACTTGACGTGGCACGTGGCGTGCTTTCCTATTAGACAGTGCCCGGTAACGACACCGCTAATCGAGCTTATACGCAAAATGCATAGAGATACCAAGCACCTTGATCGCTTTAAACCGAGTGTAGGTCAGATATTTTTTTGTGACCTGACATGCCTTACAGTTTCCTGGAATGTTTCTGTCGACTGTTATGGACTGTTATAGAGTTTGTAGAGATAGAGTCCAGAGATTTGATAGCGGCCTGACTATCTGAAAAATACGGATATCAGATGTTGATACCACGTTTTCTTTAAGCTTCGTTGATAGCTAAGACAAATTTCTAAGATGGCTCTTGAATTTACAAAAATGGTATCAGAGATTGAAAACCAGAGAAAAACTCTATAAATCTAGGGCTTTAAACTTAAGAAATGTAATTTGTTAATTTATAAAAATTAAAACCCTACCAGGAATTTAGGTTCAATTTAATCACCTGATAAATAAATAAATAAATTTGGTGCGCAACAGTCCGTAGAGAACCAGGGCCTAGTGACTTACAACTCTCAACCATTCTTGTTTGCGAGTAATTGCAGGGATCGAACCCAAGACCTCTGAGTCCGACGCAATAACAATCATGTCCACGGGAACTACTACGGGTACTTATCACCTGATAGCATTATAAAAAACATGAGAAGTGACTTGAGACAATCTATTTCTGGCCGTTTAGATAGTATTAAAGCTGTCCGTGTTCAAACTATCTTCTTCTTGGTTTTGAAAAGTCAAAAATTATACTGAAAAAAGCAAATCAATTGAATATTATAAAGTATCTTTATAAATTTAGTTTGTTGTTTACTTCAATAAATAAATAAATAAAATAAGTGTCTTTTTTCCATCTGAATATCTGATCTGTTTTGTGCATTAAAGGAATTGTTTGTACAAAGTTGTTTTTAGTGATTTCTTTTCTGTGGATATAAGCAAAGTCTGAGAACACTAAGCAAAGCTATATCGAAGGCTGCCTACCCCCTATGCCGTATAATAAGGTGAAATTTGACTGAAGTGTTAATCACTTTCCGATGTCCAAAGGGACTGATTTTGGACAAACAAATAGGTTTATTACTATAAAAAAAAAACTAAGATATTCCTACGTATTTAAATCTAAAAAAAATCTATCTTATTTAAATTACTAGCTATGTATTTTCAAAAACTCACTGAATTGTCATTAATTTTAAGGCATTAAGATTTTCCGAAAATACTGCTGCAAAATGCTGGCATGTCAAAGCTCAAAAATTTCTTCTATAACACCGCGTGAACTCCATTATAAATCTAAATTATCATTTTTCAAACTGTCGAAAATATTTTACAAAAATGAAAAATACTAAGATTTATTCAGAAAAAATAACAACATAACCACATTAACCTAATTCCATTTCTAAAATTGAGTTTTCAAAATAATTACTATCTTTCCCTAATTTTCCTTTACTATTTTTTTGTTCCTGATAAATCTCAAAGCATGTGTGTATGTGTGTGTGTGTATTTTTGCTTGATTTAAATGTTGAAATAAAATGCAAAGTACATGTCGTTCATTTAGAGATTGAAGCAATTACTTTTAATCCTTTTACATTAATTACAATAAGGGAAATAACAGAACACAAGGTCTTTCACAGAATTTTTCTTAAAAAAAAAAAAGATAGACCAACAACGTCTTTCAATTAATCACTAATTGCCTTAGAAGAAGAAAAGTGCCAAAAACAAAAACCCGAAAAATACACTCAATTATTTAATCCGAAAAAGGCTTAGGTACATACATACATATATACGTATATAGAAAATGAATATGTACAAAAAACCAACCAAGTCTTTGAATAATAACAAAAAAATACGAAAATAAATTTACAAAACAGAATGGACATTATTCGCGCTGGACGAAAACAACCCAAAAACCCAAAATTAGAGAACCATTCCTAAAGAAACGACGACCGACGAGCGACGATGACGGGAAAAACACAACAACAAAAAAAAACCGACAAGCAAAAACTAATTAATGGATTCCGTCCTGCCATTGCTTCGAGCACATCCTACTGTCGATTCCGGAACAGTCGAAGTCGAAGCCTTAGCCGTCATCGTCATTGGTGCCGGGCGTACGAGGACATACTCGTACACTTTTATAGGACATGCAAAAAGTTGATATACAGGACGAACAACCAACAACCAACAACAACCAGAAACACTAAATACCAGACATCCGAGATCCGGCTAAGACTGTTTGCTAAAGCCTTACGTACGTCATCGTATTCGTCGCTTTATAGTCATTTGGTCACGTCTATGTTCTAATGGCCGACATTGGGAATTTTGCAGAAGCGCGAGCAAAATGTTTTGCAATCAGAAAAGCGAGACAATGGACTTTGACATGTGGTTCGCTTTGAAATGACATTTTGAAGATAGGTGTGGTTAGATTCGAAACAGATGCAATGCACCAAAAATTGCGGTACATTGATTTTTGTATTTTAAACTTGTGTACATGTTTAACAATAAGTAGTTGCACTATGGAAGAATTTTAATTTCGTGAGATTCTGCTTATAGAAAATTGAGTATGTTGTCCCTGTAATAGTCCTTACTTATATTTTAAATCTCTCTGGCAATTGTTATATAGTAAACATACAAAGTGCTCTGCACAAATTTTTTATTTTCTTTAACTAATAAAAAGTTATAAAATTATTTTTCAACTTAAAGTGACCAAACCGGAAACCGAAAGGCAAGTGTGATTCACAGATTTTCCAATTTTAAACTAGTATCACTATTTGAATCAATTTTAAAGTTCACACAGTCATTAACAAGAATAATAGTAGCCATTTTAAGTAAACTTAATATATATATATTAAAATTCATTGATGAGCAATAAGCGCAAAGTTGGTGAGACCTCTCCCGAATTAGCCACGTTTAACTCAAAAAAAGAAAAAAACATGTCTCAATTAGTCGGATCCATGTCCATCCAGGAATTACGCCAAATGTTCGACTTAAAACTCAAAGACGTTGCTACGAAGGATGACATTGTTGGACTTCGCAGTGAAATCATTGAGGTTAAAACTGAAAATGAGAAACTGAAGGAGTCACTGATTTCTTTAAACACAAAGTGCATTTCCCTGCAAAACGAAATTAACCAGATTAAAACCTCAGCAAATGCGGCCAACTTAGTTTTTCGACTGAAAAAAAGCTCAAACGATCCACTCATAGAAACCGAAAACATCTGCAAAACTTTATCGGAGTCGCAGGATATAATTACTATCCAAGATATACGGGAGATAAGCTCAGCGAATGGCACTGTTACAACTTTGGCAGAATTTAAAAACAAAAACAATGCATTTAAGGTTCTGAGGAATGCAAAAAGGCTGAAAGGAACCGGAGCATCCGTAAGTCGGGATTACCCACCAGCCATCCGACAGAAGCGTAGCAAGCTCTTACAATTGAGAAAACATATTCAGACCACTCAACCTCGGATGAAAGTTTCACTGCGCGATGATAGACTCAGCATTAATAATATAATTGTAGAATGGATTGATAATCAAGGCTTTGTTACTAATCAAGTAGATGGTTTTAAAAAATTAATCGAAGGTAACAACCTGGAAAAAAACTTTTTTCATCAAATCTGTTTACAAATTCAACAAAATTCACGAAGAGATGTCAGACTAAACGTCATTCATCAAGAAACGTCAGTTGGGCAAAGCACATCTTCGGCTGGAAACACAATGCAAATCAGCAGTTGGGACTCAGGGGTTAACACTTCAACACATTCCAACTTAAAAAATAATATAATGAACTAGGTAGATGCCGTCTGTCGGAATTCAAATATAGTTAACGTTAGAATATTAAGTTATAATATAGCAGGTTTAAATAATAAGATTCAAACTTTAGATTTTTTAAACTTTATTAATGAATTTGAAATTTTTATATTAATTGAAACTCATGTAACTGAAGAACATAACATTAAATTTGAACCATATTTCCCGAACCATACAACTAAGTGGAAACCAGCAATTAAAATTAATAGAATAGGAAGGGCTAGCGGAGGCATACTGATGGGCTGCAAATTAAATACAACAGGTGTTGAATTCATTTTTAAGAACCTCGAAGACTTTCGGTATATTGAAATCAAATCCAACCACCATACTTTATCCTTGGTTCCTGTATATCTAAACTGCACTAGCTGGGATAGGCAATTTAACTTACTTGAAGACAATTTGTACATTGCAGCTCTTAAAAACGTCATGATCATTGGGGACTTCAACGCTAGAACAGGATCATTGGAAAGCGAACTCAAACCTTTGAACTTGAACCACCGTCATTCGAAAGATGTTGTTGTAAACCGAGAAGGAAAGAAAATTATTGACCTTTGTAATTCGTTTGGTCTTGGTATCTGCAATGGAAGTACACAGGGAGACGCTGATGGTGCCTACACTTTTATCGGTCCTCAGGACAACTCAGTTATTGATTATGCTATGGTGAATGGGGATTGGTGTAACCTAATGAATGACTTCGAAGTTGTATCACAGATTCACTCGGACCATCTTCCTATCCAAGTTTCAGTTCAGCTACCAATGAGTCTACAACGTGTAGAGGTTTGCACAACAAAAGCTACAAAATACAAATGGAAACAATCGATGGCGAATACGTATGCTGAAGCGTTAGACACCAACATCGCCTTAAAGCTTGCACCTCCATTCAATACAAACCTCAATCTTTCCGAAATTGATGATACCATAGCAATATCGATACCAACATCTTGTAGGATGAACAAAAACAGGGTTTCTACTCCTCGTGACAAATGGTTTGACAGAGACTGCTCACAAGCAAGGAAAAAATCATTTGCTTGGTTAAAGCTTGTAAGGAAGTACCCTCAAAACCCCTTTCTAAAGCGTGAATATTTGTCCGCTAACAAAACTTTAAAAGCCTTGCTTAAGTCTAAGCGTCAAGCATACTTTGAGAACATTGCACACGATCTTTCAAGTTGCAGGAACGCGTCACAGTTTTGGAGCAAAGTACGCCTTATAAACAACGACAGTCAATTACCGCGACCTTGCCTACCGATCGAGCTGAAGGATTTATGCGAACATTTCAAAAACCTCACAAAGGACAAGTTTACTACGAGCTTCCAATTTGCTATCCCTTTTCAGGCGGATGACGCCTTGGACGCCCCCTTCTGTATCTTAGAGGTAAAGGCAGTTTTGGATGAACTGAAATGTAACAAAGCTCCAGGATCCAACGGTATACCGCCGGAATTTTACAAATTCAGCACACCCTCATTCATCGAACACTTTACTCTAGCGCTTAACCAGGCTTACGAAGACGGATGCATACCTATTTATTTTAAGGATTCTATCGTCACTCCCATATTCAAGAAAGGTGACCGCACTGATCCTGCAAACTATAGAGGAATATCCTTGCTGAACACTTCAATGAAAATTCTGACAAGGCTTCTATACAAAAGACTCTACGGTTGGGTTCAAGCAAATCATCTCCTTGGTGAGTCTCAAGCCGGGTTCCGCAAGAACTACTCAACGATAGACCAAATCTACTCACTCACATCCATTGCGGACATCTTCATTAAAGATAAAAAGAAGCTGTATGCCTTCTTTATAGATTTTAAAGCTGCCTTCGACACCATCGACAGAAAAGCTCTAATGCTTAAACTTTACAACAAAGGTGTTTCAACAAAGTTTGGACGCATTTTGGAAAAATTTTATGAATCTACAACATCTGCAATCTCTTTCAACAACGATATAGCGGAATCATACGAAGTGGAAGTAGGAGTAAGACAAGGTTGCAACTTGCCCTCTTTTGTTTGCACTCTTCATAGACGACATGGAGGACGATCTACAGGGTGGAGCAAAAGTTACAGCAAATCTTCTAGTGAAATCCTTAAAATTCGCCGATGACATTGTTATATTTGCTGAAACGCCTGAAAGTCTCCAGTTGATGATAAACAGAATAGCTGCATACTGCTACAAATGGAGGCTTCAGGTAAACCTTAGCAAATCCAAGGTTATGATCTTTCGTAACGGTGGAGGCCCAAACTGTCGCAACGAAAAGTGGAGATTTGATAGCAAGGAAATCGAAGTAGTAAGTGACTACTCTTTGTGACCGTCAGCTAACTCTAAACGAAAATAGGCCAGATCAATGGAAAGCTGAACTTTATGATCTCATTAGTGCAGTTGATGTGAAGAAAAGAGAGGAATTCATTACAAAAGCTAGAGAGTCGACAAGCAGACGTTTTTACGCAATGCTCGATTACAATCTTGCAACCAGAAGTTATTTCAAGGAAGAGTACTCATCCGACCTCATGTCACTGGTTTTAAAAACAAGAGGAGAGTTGCTGCCACTCAACTTTATGCCGCATAGAGAAGAACGCTCGGAAATCTGCAATTTGTGCAACCAAGGAGAAAGGGAAAACATCTACCACTTCCTTTGCAGATGCCCGATCTTAATGGAATCTCGGAGGAGTGTTTTTGGGAAGAGTTTACTGAGTGAAGATGAAATGATAACCATTCTCAATGGAGCTGATTGGAAAGTCCTGTTTCAATTTGTCAAGCTTGCTCTTTCATACAGAAAAAAAAATTACAGATGAACTTTTTTAAATACAAAAAAAAATTACTTAAAATCTACTTTAAAGTTTATATTGTCAACTGGCAGACGGCTTAGGCCATGCTCTAAAAATGTTAGTTTATTATTATATATATATATAATCTGCATAAGACTTAAAGAAAAATAAAACATTTGTTAATCTAATCAATCTAATCTATTTTAAATCCAGAGTTGAGGAAATGCATACAAGCATATAATTTCTTCTAAAAAAAAGTTACTAAAGGGTTCTTTTAGATGTGTGGTTTTTAAGAAACTACATAACGCCGAAATTTATATTTGTAATAAATCTGAACGGTTTGAAAACGTCGTTTTAGAGTAAGACTTTACATTAGGAAATATCAAATTTAATTTTCCACCAATCTTCTTAATTTCGAAATCTACCTCTTATGACCTCATAAAAATATCAAACTACTTTCTAATTTTTCTCACTCATGTAACAAAGACCCATCAATAACTTTTGACAGTTTCTTGAGTTATTTAAAATATTGTCCTCAACCTTCGTTCGTTTCAGTCAAAATAACAAGTTAATAAGTTATTGATAAAGATAATTTTAGTCCCGGTCCCGATGGCGTCTCATCGATTCTTCTAAACAAGTTCTCTTACCGAAACTTGAAACAGTTTTATACGTTCAAGTTCAAATACAACATATCCACAAGGTCTGATCACAAGAGATAAGCTACAATGAGCTCACAACAGCTTCAAACCATTTAAAGCTGCAGGACCAGATGGAATAATACCAGCCGAATAACAAAAGACTTCTGATATAATTGAACCAATCCTTTAGGCAATTTTTACCAGCTGTCTTTACCTGGTCCATGTTCCCTCGGCATGGAGAGAAGTTAAAGTTTTTTTTTTATACCTAAAACAGGTAAATGCTCCCAAGACAATCCTAAAATCTACGACCTATAAGTCTATCATCATTCGTTCTTAAGACCTTGGAAAGATTTATTGATATCCATTTAAATGCACGTATCGGTACAAGACTTCTGTCTTCGTCTCAACATGCCTACTGTAAAGGTAAATCGTTGGAAACAGCGTAACACACTTTAGTACGCACCATCGAATATTCCCTCCATCATAAAGAGTTCACTATGGTTGCTTTCCTTGACATCGAAGGTGCCTTTAACAACGTGGACACATCTGCAATCACATCTGCACTGACATCTATAAATGTAGAGAGTTCGCTTCGGGAGTTAATTCATTTAATGCTTACTAGCAGAGTAATTAACTCAAAACTTGGCAACTCTTCTAGTAGACGATTCGTTAGTAGAGGGACACCGCAAGGTGGTGTTCTATCCCCTCTGGAACCTAGTGGTGAATGAAATCCTAACTAGTCTGGGTGCGGAAGGTTTCAGAGTGATAGCCTTTGCGGACGACGTTGCTATAGCAGATTCAGGAAAGCATCTTAATATCCTAAAAGAACTCTTACAAAATGCTTTGGACAGACTAATACTTTGGGCTAATCGGTGTGGACTGGATGTTAACCCAACCCAAAACCGATCTGGTCTTATTTTCGAGGAGATTTCATTTGTCAACCCTCCCTATATTAAAGGAATCCAATTAAAATTCTCAGACGAGGCTAAATACCTGGGTCTTGTCTTAGACAAAAAACTAAATTGAAAAGGCAACGTACAGGAAAGAGTCAAAAAAGCTACTGTAGCTCTCTTTTCTTGCAAAAAAGCTATTGGTGATAAATGGGGTTTACAACCCAGAATCTCGCATTGGCTATGCACATCGGTAATCAGACAGATTTTAACGTACGGTGTGGCAGTATGGTGGACTGCAGACTGAGAAAGGTTTAAACAGGGATAAGCTAAATAAAGTTCAACGTTCAGCCTGCCTATGTATAAGCGGATTGCTTCGCACGACCCCGTCTTCAGCACTGGACACCTTGCTCTACCTTACACTTCTTGACATATTTAGTAAACAAATAGCTGCAAGCTCTGCTATTCGCCTCAATATAGTACAGCCCATACTACCACGTTTGGCAAGTACTGGCATACCAATCGCTACTTGTAAACTGCTACTAATGCAAGACTGCGAGGAGGGCAGGCACCAGGTGGACCAACATCACCACGTTGCAAGCCACAAAAAACATCTGGCCAACACTGGATTTAAAACGTTCAGGGTGCTTGCTCTCTCTAAGCAGATTGCATATAAGCTCGATAATAGGTGTCATAACCGGACACTGTCTAATTGGAAAGCACGCCACGAGACTAGGCGTATTCTCAAATGACTTTTGCAGAAGCTGTATGGACGAGGAATAGGAAGAAACGGTTCTTCATCTTCTCTGCACATGCCCTGCTCTAGCTCGAAAACGCAAGAATAACCTAGGAGAATACTTCTTTAACGATCTAAACGATCTAAATCATATCGGTATAATCAGCCTCTCACGTTTCATAAGGGACTGAAGCTGGTTCCATTGAGCTTAGGAGGAAGCCTCAAGATACATGTGGTATCACAATGGGCCATGTCCGTTTCCATCTTGGTCAGCCACTATAGCCTAACCTAACCTAAGACCGCTAAGGTCGGTTAAGAAAACAGATTATTAGATTGTTGTTTGAATCAACAATTGAAAAGAGGTACTTTCCTCACATTTTGAACCATGTGTAAAGAGAATATTTCAATTATTTCTGATAACAGCATTAATCAATTCCTGAAAATGCTGAAGATATACCTTTTTTGGAGTTGAATCTTTTTTAAATTGAACGAGTGTAATGTCGACATCTTTTTTTTTAATTTTTGGTTCAATACCGATTTTTCTCGCATACATTAAAATTAAGTAGATAGCTGATGGTTTTTTAGGTGTCTTTAAGCGTTTTAGGATTTTCGTAGAGTCCTAAAGAATTGGAGAGTCATAGGATTCAAGTACTTTTCCTACAAGTCTTGATGTAAGTACTTCTTTTCTTTTTGTGATCGACGAAAAACCTCCCTCAGCTAACATAGTTTTGAAGAACTTGTCTTAAAAGCTTTGAAGCTGGCTCTGTCAGCGGCGTGATATGCTGATTGAACAGGCTGGATGTAGGATTTTGCACATTTGACATATATAACAAGGCCATATATAAGCACTAGTTGAAAAAACGTTAGATGGCGGATCCTATATTAGTTTTTGCCCACATCATGTTTGTTCCCTTAAACGTTTCTACTATAAATTTCGATCACGATTTTATTATTATCACAAAGCGCTTCTTTAATTTAAGACCATTTTATATGTAAATCGATAAATATTCATAACTTTAATGACCAAATTACTCTTACAAAGTGATACCTACAAGTTAGGTCCTTTATACCACCTTCGCAAGCAGCAAAACTTTACTCGCCCAACCCACAACCACATCAATCCCACTCCCTTATTTTTTTTTTCTTTCAAACAATAAAGTGCTTAAACTTTCAAGGAAGCAATCAATCTCCTATCTTCAACACAAAACACCCATTTTCTGGTATCAGGTGCCAAAATATCGTAAAGCTAAGCATCCCATACAAAAGGCAATTTATTATCCCAACGATGACACTCCTATAGTAAATTTTAATTTAACATCCTACCAGCACGATATGGTTTTTTTTTTTTATTTTCCTGGAAGACTTGAAACACACTCTCTGGAACATAGGTACCTACAAATACATACGTATTTTAACGTATACTCGTATATATTGTACATGATGCCATCATAATCATCATCATCATCGCTTACAGAAAAACGGTTTTTAAAGAAAAAAAAAAAGAAGAAGAAAATAAAATGAATTATGTCAGGAAACGCGCCGGAAATCAAAATCACAATGCCTGCCTTAGCCGACGCAATATTCTTTATCGTCCCACATATATTGTACCTACTTCAAAGCAGCCGAGCCGCTTGTCATAGCCACGAGTCCACGCCACGTAGATAAGATTCCTGCTCGTCCTTAATGTGCTCGCTGGCTCTGGCTGTTCTGTTCGGTTCAGTTCGGTTCGGTTCAAAGATGCCACGTCTGGCAATAATTTTTCGGCCTCTCACATCTTCTGGTTCACTTATCTTCATCTAACACCAAACACAAGATTTGAAAGATGATGGTGCGCTGCATCCTTCCGTTTGCCTGCTTGCTTTCGATTCAAGTACGGAGCCTTGCACTTCTACTTATTCTCCACACAAAAGCAATTCGTAATGCTCTACTTAAATTAAGAGAACGAGACAGAGGAACGGGTTAGAGAAATGCTTACACGAGGACAAGGACCTTATAGCTCTTGCTCTAAGGATCCATCCTTCAAAGGCCAAATAATTCCATGCACGTTTTAGTCTTTATGAGGTATTCCTTGAGACCGGAAGGGATGAACTCTTCCTCTTTTTTTTATTTATTTATTTTTTCATTCTACTTTTTATTTTGATAGAAAGAGTACACACACGTTTAGTTCCCCGGGCATTTTGGTTTAAATGGGTAAAGAGCAACCATACACCGACACACCCTGTGACGATGAACAAAAATCAACAACAACAACAAAAAACATAAACTTCTCTGTCAAAGTATAGGAAATGGTGCCTAGATTTTTATCATCATATTTAGCAACCCTGGTGCTGTGGTTTTTGGAGGATTTATAATATTTTATTGTATTGTTTTTTTTTTTTTTTTGTTCTCTGAGTTCCTGAATCCTGGCCCGAGGGTTTGCCTTTAAATATAAAACAGTCAGTTTTTACTGGCACAGCAGCAGGAGCAGCAAAAGCAGTTTATGAAAGTGCGTATAAGTATAGAGGTCGTGATCGAATTTTCAATGTGGTCTTATTTTAACTCCCAGCATTCAAAGTTAATCGGGAAAAATAAAATATTTTTATCGGTCACATTCTATCACTGTGAGGCCATAGAAAATATTTATGCATGAATGTAATTAGAAATTCATGTGTGTCCATTAAATTGTGAAAGAAATTAAGCATTAACCTAAAAGCCGTTTCAATTACCATAATATGGCATAGAATGAAGAATTAAGGAGACATAACAAAAAATACATTAAGGCCGAAAATTTTATATGTTGTTTTGTTTTTGTTTATGGAAGAAGAGTGTGCAGGATCTCAAAAGGGATTTAGGCTAACGTGGACTTATGAATTTTTTGTATGCTTTCGGAATATTGAAAAAAGGACCTTTGGCCTTAAACTTATAGACTTCCATGAAAACCTTGAAAATATAAAGTCCGAGGTGTTGACTGCTCCTCGCTTGAAGTAAGGTTTAATCAGAAGGCTTGTTTCGATATTTAAGCTCACTTTTTGACCTAACCGCAATTTAAAAACAAAGTAACGTCATTAAAACAAAAAAAGAGGATGGGATGCGACCCACACTGATAAATTCCCATCTCGTCTGTCGATTTGTCTTGCTTAAAAGGTTGTAGGGTTTTGTATTTTGTTTATCAAATATTTAAAAATTACAAACAATATTTTTCATATAATGAAATATTTTGATTTCAAAATCAGTTTTTGTTAACGAGATTTTTAGTCGAAAACAGATTTTTACCAATTTTAGTAACTTTTCCTAAAAGTTTTTATTTCTTATGTAACAAATACAAATTGGATGAATGAAATAAATTTAAAGTCAATAATTTCTATTTTTACGAGATTTTGAGAGCCGTACATCTTTTTTAAAAATGTTCGTACTGTTTTTTCCTAATTTAATTTTTTATGAAAAAACGGACTGTTGGATTTTTATCAAAAATTCAATGAATTTCGAAAACAATATTTATGTGAGATAAAATTAGTTTGAAATCAATATTTTAAATTTTTGAAAAAATATTTGAGTCGAAAATCAATTTTTACGAAATTTTAGAAATGCTTTCTTTCAGGTTTTATTTTTTGTTAAGAAACCTTCAATTTGATTTTTCAAAAAATATTATCGAATGTTCAAAACAATATTTCTTCCTTATAAGATAACATAAGATTTAAGCCAAAATCGCAAAGCTTTGAAAAGATATTTAAGTCGAAAATCAATTTTTACCTTATTTTTGTTAATTGTTTTTAAGGTTTTTAATTGTTTGTAAAAACAAACTGTCAATTCGATTTTTCTCAAAATATTACTCAATTTTGACAATAATGTTTTTTTTTTTAAAATACAATTAGTCTAAAGCCAATGCCTGAAAGTTTTGAAAAGTTATTTGAGTCGAAAATCGATTTTTACTAACTTTTATTAATTTTTATTAGTTGGAAGCCATAATCTCAAGTTTTCGAAAAGATATTTAAGTCTAAATTCAATTTTTACCAACTTTTATTTATTTTTTTAGGTTTTTAATTTTTTGGTAAAAAAACCGTCAATTTGATTCTTCTCAAAATATTACTGAATGTTGAAAACAATATTTTTTAAAAAATAAAATTAGTTTAAGGCCAATGTTTCAAATTTTTGAAAAGTAATTTTTACTAAGTCTTAGTATTGTTTTTTTTTAGGTTTTCATTTTTTGTAAAAAAAAAAAACTATCCATTCTATTTTTCTCAAATATCGTTGAAAACGATATTTCTTATAAGACAAAATTAACCAAGCTTTGAAAACGTTATTCTTCGTTGTACGTTTTCGAAATAAAATCATTTTTTATTCGTAAGATTTTCTAGGTGACAATTTTTTTTTCAGTTTTTTTGATTTATAAAAAAACGTTGATTGGAGTTTTGGTTCGTGAGTTAACCAACATTTTCACCTTATTTTAAAATTGCTACGGTAAAAAACCACCACCACGCACACACTGACATCTTTCTAAAAATCTTTTATTTCGACTCTAGGGCCTTGAAATGTTGAGAAATGTCAATATTTTCAATTTGACAAATCGGACCCTTTACAATAACTTCCTATGGCAAGTTAACAATAAAGCTTTTAACAAAGGGTCAACCAATTGGAACTTGATGAACTTTATCCTAATTTTCGTCTTCAGCGACGGGGCCCATTTCGGAAGAGTAGTTACTTTAACAAATGAAATTGTAGGTTAAGATTATATTAACCCACAGATAAACTAAGTGCATTCAAGTGAATCAGAAGAAGTTCCTTTTTAACTTTCGATATAAAATTATTGTAATTGGTAGGATTTTTCGATTTGAAATTTCTCGACGTTCCAAGGTCCCTAGGTTAGGTTAGGTAAACGTGGCTGCTGATTTAGAATCCACACACTTAGGCCAAAATAAAAGTCCCATTGTAATACCACATCAATCTAGAGAATTACTTCTTACTAGTCGAACCATTTTGAGCTTTTTATAAAGCGAAGAAGATATTTGATATCCTTTTTAGCTAGTTCACTGGGATTATCAAAAAGCAAGGTCCCTGTATGTAAATAAAATTTATTTAGAGATATGTCTGTGTACGTTCAAGGAACGCAAGATCGGCTGAGAACATCGCCGCTGTCCGTGAAAGTGTACAGCAGAACCCCAAGCAGTCTATTCCTCGTCGTGAACAAGAAATCGGCCTTTCGCAGAATTTGACTTGGCGAATTTTGCGTCGGGACTTGGGCTTACACCCGTGCAAGATCCAACTGATCCAGGAAGTTCATAACCATAAACTACGCAGTTTGTTCCCTGAATGCACTTTTAATCGTTTGTAAGAGGAGTCCAATTTTGGCCGAAAAATAATCTTTAGTGACGGGCGCATTTTCGAATTAATGGCTGTGTAAACAAGCAAAATTGCCACATATCGAAGGACACCAACCTACGCGAGGTTCACCAGGTGATAATGCATCCTCAAAATATAACCGTTTTGTAATTTTGGGGCGGCAGTGTAATTGGTTCGTACTTTTTTGAAAACGACGTTAGTAAGGCGGTCACCGTCAACAGCGAGCGCTACATAACGATGATAACTGGTTTCTTATGGCCCAAAGCAAACGCCACTATTGACATTTTGCCTGAACGATTTGAGGTTATCCCACGCAATGGTTATGTGAATTGGCCACCAAGGTCATGCGAATCGACCCTGCTAAAACTTTTTGCTGAGTGGTTTCTTAACGTTTTTATTTTTTTTTAAACTGTCAATTTTATTTCTATGAAAATTTTACCAAAAGTCAAAAACGTAATTTCGCGTTGCACAAAGTTATTTTTGAGATAGTCCTTTTTTCTTCATAAAACATTTGAGGTGATAAATATTTTTTTAAGTTTTTTTTTGATTTATAAAAAAACAGTTAATTGGAATTTTTTCCAAAAATAAATTTCCTTGGTATCACGTCAAAATATATAATACGAAATGTAATTCCAGCCGCTAGAGTAATTGGTTCGTGAGATATTTAGGGTTAACCAAAAAGGTCACCTTTTTTTAAATTGTTATTATAAAAAAACCAATCACGCAATTTTTTTGAATGTCCTTTCTGCATATTTCTGCATTATTATCTGTATGACACAATTTATTTGAAGTCGATATGTCTACTGGTTCTTGAGCTATGGTCGACGAACGTACGTACACACGCACGCACAGACACTCTTTAAAAATCTTTTAATTCGACTCTAGGGACCTTAAACCGTAGAGAAATGTCAAAATTTACAATTTGACAAATCGGACCAATTACAATAGCTTCCTATACTTACTTACTTACTTAAGGTGGCGCTACAGTCTTGTGTGAACTAGGGCCTCACCCAACAAACTTCTCCAACCAGCTCGGTCCATAGCTAGATGTCTCTAGTTGTCTCACTCCAAATTGGGTGAGGTCACCTTCCACTTGAGCGCGCCACCTGATCCGCGGTCTTCCTCTACTGCGTTGTCATGTGGGTGTGGATTCGAAGACTTTCCGGGCGGAGCATTGGTTTCCAAGCGCTCTACGTGACCGAGCCAACGTCGCTCTACAGCTCGTACAGCTCGTTGTTCCATATTCTCCTCCACTCCCCTTCGATGCATACGGGACCGTAGATCACACGTAGAACTTTTCTCTCGAACCGACCCAAGGTGCTTTCATCCGCTTTTGCAATAGTCCATACTTTTGCACCGCATAGCAGGACGGGGATGATAAGGGTCTTATATAGCAACACTTTGGTCCCTCGAGTGAGGACTTTACCACTCAATTGCTTTCTTAGTCGTTTGATCTCAGCGATGGTGTTGTTTTCTGCGTTTACAGCGGAGCCTAGGTAGGCGAAGTCCTTGACTACCTCAAAGTTACGTCTGTCGATGGTGACGTTTTGACCAAAACGTCGGTGTTGTATACCCTTTCTTGACGAAAGCATGTACTTTGTTTTGACCTCATTAACCGATAAACCCACTTTTGCCGCCTCAATACTCACAAAAGCCCCATTGACATCACGCTGAGTTTTTCCGATTATGTCAATGTCATCAGCACATGCCAGTAATTGGACAGACTTTTGAAAGATAGTGCCTCTAGTGTTGAATTGTGAGCTCTGCACTATTCTTTCAATCACGATGTTAAAAAAATCACATGACAGCGCATCACCTTGTCTAAAACGTTTTTTGACATTGAAAGGTTCTGTTAAGTTTTTTCCAACCTTTATGGAGCAGCGTAAAGTCTCCATGGTCACCCTGCACAAAAGGACTAGTTTGGCAGGGATGCCAAACCTAGGCATGGCTCTATACAGCTCGTCCCTGTATATGCGGTCATATGCGGCCTTGAAATCTATGAAAAATTGTTGGGTGTCGATTTGATATTCTTGAGTTTTTTCCAGGATCTGCCGTAATGTGAATATTTGATCGACTGTGGACTTTCCTGGTCTAAAACCACACTGATAAGGACCTATCTGGTTGTTGACGATTCGCTTTAGACGTTCACATATTACGCAGAGAAGATTTTATAGGCGATGTTAAGTAGACTGATTCCTCTTTAGATCGGAAAACAATACTGAGGTTCCATTCATGCTTTCTTTTGACCATATCTTACAAATAGGTTGGTGCATGCTTCTAACCAACTTGTCTCCAGCAGCTTTAAAAAGCTCGGCATTCAAGCCATCTGCTCCAGCGGCTTTATTAGAATTCAGCTTAGATATGTCAATCTTTACTTCGTCTAAGTCGGGAGGACGGGATTGTTGGCTTTCATCATCTATGTTGAATGGATCATCCTGCCTGACATCGGAATTCAGTTCGTCGTCGCCGTTATACAGTTTGCAGAAGTGGTCCTTCCATATTCTTAGCATTGACTGCGGTTCCACTATGATGTTTCCACTTTCATATTTGCAGCCTTCGGTTCTAGGTTTATATACCTGTGAATTTCGTTTCACCTGTTCATAAAACTTTCGAACTTCATTCCTGCATTTAAACTTCTCAACATCTTCGACCGCTCGCTTTTTATGCCCTCTCTTTATCCTTCTGAGAAGTCGGCGTTCCTCTCGCCTCTTCTGCTCATAGAGCTCACGAGCAGCTCTCGTCCTTTTATGCAGCGCCACTTTGCGTGCCTGTTGTTTGGCTGCATTTGCCTGTCGACATTCCTAATCAAACCAGGGGTTCCTTGTTGGTGGCTGTTTGAAACCCAGTACATCAGAGGCGGCTTCTCTGATTGCATCTTGGCAATGTTGCCACTGGTTTTCGATACCTTGTGTTGGCGGTTAAGAACTTCGAGAGAGGTTACTTGTAACTCGGTCGGAAAAGCTGTTGTAGCCGTTCGACGTTGTTCCTTCTCCCAGCACCTCCCTGTTTTGCCTTGGGTCTGGAATCCGAAGTATTACCTTGGCTACGACGAGGTAGTGGCCCAAATCCATGTTAGCTCCTCAAAAAGTTCTTGCAGTCATGATACTGGAAGTGTGTCTTGCGTCGATCGCAATATGGTCAATCTGGCTGACGGTAGATTGATCTTTAGAAGTCCAAGATCCTTTGTGGATGTTGAGGTATGGAAAACGCGTCCTGACTACCATGACGTTGCGCCCCGCAGCAAAATCTATGAGCCTGAATCCGTTGTCGGAAGTGTTGTCGTGCAGGCTGTTCTTCCCGATTATTCCACAAAGATGTCTTCCCTTCCTAGCTTGGCATTAAAATCGCCCAGAATAATTTTAATATCGTAGCTAGGACACTGCTCATATGTTTTGTCTAAGAGCTCGAAGAACATTTCTTTGGTGTCTTTCGTCTTTCTCTTCTTCGGGGGCGTGCGCGCATATCAGGCAAATGTTGCCGAATTTAACCTTGATGCGTATGGTCATGAGGCGCTCATCGATGCACCTATAGCTCAGGACTTCTTGCCTAAGTCTGGCTCCAATGAAGCCGCATCCCAATAGGCGCTGTTGGTTTTCGTGGTAGCAGTGGCCATAGTAAATATCGCAGTTTTTCATCCTCTTTTTGCCCGGACCATCCCATCGTATTTTCTGGATGGCGGTGATGTCTGCTTTGTAGCAGTCTAGGGCCTCCGCTAATTCTTCGGCTGCACGTGGTCTCTTAAGGGACCTAACATTCCACGTGCATAACCGAAGTTCGTTGTCCTTAATTCATTTGTGTAGGTTGTCAACAGTAAATCCGTCCGTATCCGAGGCTTGTTGGTGCTTCGCAACTATGAGGCTTTTACGTGGCCAAAAAGTCACCCCGACGGCACAACCCCCAACCTGGAGGACTAGATCCTACGTATTACTTCAAGGATGGGGAGCCGGATAAACTGCTCCTTGCCTGGGCTCCGAATATGTCGAAGAAGCCCTATAAGGTGTTCACTAAGCAGTTCAACCTTACTGGAACTGTAGACGCCACCATTGATTCCATCTCGGGAATTCTTCCGCTACCGACCATCTGGTGGTCTACTTTCCTCGTCTGTCTCGTTTGCTACCCCCAACAATTTTCCACTGGGTTAGAACCCAATCTCTAGCTGAGGTACTAAGCACCCGATGTTCCACACGGGGAGGTGAGAGTAGGAGTTAAAACCCCACGGGGTTTTTGAGAAAAACCTGTGGACGCTTGTGTCCTCTTGAATGCAAATGTCTACCATTTGCACATCATTAACATTACATAACAGGTTGAAAAGTTCATTAAGTCTGCATTTTTAAAAATTGAATTCAAGATTTTCTTCGGAGCAATTAGGAACATTACATACATTTAACTTAAAAATAGGTCTAATACTTGGTGATGTTGGTCTTCTTCGACAACTAGGGTATTGGCTGAATTTGTAGAGGACATGTTAATAAGGGATAGATAGTTCTCATACGTCTGTTTAGTCCAGATCAAGTTTGGAAGATTGAATTCTCCTAAGACGAGTAACTCGTCTTGTGGCTCAACTTGATCGTTCAGTTTGTCTATGCAATTAATTAAGTTTTCATAAACGTTTTTAGGAGAGCTTGGAGGTATATATGTGGCGATAATGTATAGCAGTCCTGTCTCAGTTTTAACTTTTATGCAAATCATTTCTACATCAGATTGATGAAAGTCGTCAACCAAAGTGCATATCAAGCAATTTTTCACCGCAAGCAAAAGTCCACCTCCTACAGTGCTGATGTCATTTAAGCAGTGTCTATCACGTCTGTATACTTGATAATTTGAATCGAAGAGTTCCGTATCCAAGAATGTATTGTTTAGCCAAGTTTCAGTAAAAATATCTGTCACTTAGCTGTCAGCGTTAAAATAATGTTCGATTCAAAAAGAAACTACACTTTTTATTCCTCTTCCTTCTTGTGTGAGTGGATTCCAATGTATTGCTTGGCATGCAATGCAGTCTTCACTTTTTCGAAGCGTAGAAACCATATCCACTTACACCTTCGTATAATAGAGTCTATAAGTTATTAAGTTATTAAATATTCGGTTAGGCCAGAAAATCCTTAGAATGTTGCAAAGACATTTATTCAAGAAGGTTTTGCAGCCTCCTTGTAATGGCTGAAGTAATCTTAAGGGTGCTACATCCAAAGAAGCACAGTTTCGACATAAGTGCGAAACAGTTGTAGCTTTTTTCTTCAGCTAATAGAAGTACTTGTGTTCCTCCAAATTTTCGACAGCATACCGAACACCGCTTTTGCCTTATCGATGCGGCAGATGAAGTCTTTTTCGGTTCCACCTTCGATAAAGACGATACTTCCAAGGTGCTCTCCACTTTTCCACCGGTTGCGAGGAAATGTTTATTTAAGAGGATGATCGGGTTCCGAGGCTGATCATTTTTGTTTTCCCGAAATTATTTTCCGCCTCCACGGACTTCTGCTTCTCTCTCCACACTTGTTGTCATTTGATGGAGAACCATCATCCTATGACATCGTCCGCGTAATCCAAGTGCTTTAAGTAGAATGTCAGAGGCCATTGGATCCCCCCGTTACCGGACAAAGCTGCGCGCAGTACATCGCTTATCACCAACAAAAACAATATTGGTGACATAATACAACCTTGTCTACCTCCGCTTCGGATTTCAAAATCATCTGACAACCTAAATAGGAATTAGTTTTTCTGGAATGCCTCTCCTCCACAAACCTAAATCAGATGTAGACCTTCTCGAAGTCGATGAACAGCACTTGTAGTAGTGCTCGATATTTAACGCACTTCTTAATAATTATCGGCAGGGTGTTGATATGATCAATACAGTAGGATTCAGGACGGAATCTTGCTTGTTCGGCACCTAGTGTGGCCTCAAGGTGTTCTCTGATGCATTTCAGCATGATTTTTTGTTACTATTCTGGAAACTTCAGGTAGAACACAAATTCGTCTCCAGTTTTCGCACTTTGTAACATCTCTTTTTTTTGGGACCTTGACGATCATTCTCTTCTTCCACTCATCGGGGAAGGTTAACGTCATAGTGCACGGAAATACCAAACTTACTAAGAAAAAAGCTCAGCTCTTTTAACTCTTAATTAAAGAAACTAACAGACACAATTTTATAGTCTAGAAGTTTCAGATTTCGTTTTATTCAATGGATCTCTTACCGCACTTACCCACCGATTCAATTAGGACCAATTTTGCCTATTTTAACTTCACTCTATGGGAAGTTAATAGTTATAATTCTTTCTCATAGGTTTGGGGCTATCAGCTCACGAGCCATGATGCTTCTTAATCTCTGAATCTTGTCTCTTACATTTTACATATTAAGACCGTCTCCATTTCGGAGTTGGTATGACTTTGCAGCCGCTGATTGTGTGATAAAGCGTATTCTTAACCACTTCTGTAATTATTTCAATTTGAAGTTACGATGCATGTAGATCGATGGTTCCCATGCACCAAGAGGCATTTATTATTCCACGAAGGACTTTGTTTTGAAACTTTTGGATGGGTTCAGCATTTGTCTTTTGTTTGCATTCAAATTAATTCCAAGGTAATTTTCATTATTGGAGTGAAGTATTTCTGAGCTGTTAATAGTAATTGGAATATTTTTTTTTTTGTTTTTAAAAGTTATATGAGTTGATTTTGTTATTTTTTTGAGTTTGATACACTATTTTTGAAATTGATACACTATTTTTGGGACCAAACACTTACTTTATCGATTGTGATCTCCAATTTTCCAATTTGTGTAGGCTTTGCTACAAATCTATCTGACACCAATAATTGCAGTATCATAAGCAAAAAGGTGACCACGGTAGCATTGATATCCACTGGAATACTTCTTGTATTTAAAAGAAGCAATGTTGGTCCTATGACACTTCCTTGTGGTATACCGGCATCTTTTTTCTTTAGTTCTGCGTAGTTTTGGTCGTACCGTACTCTAAAATGTCGGTTTGTAAGACATGATTTTAGTATTTCGTGGTACTGCTTGAATAGGTCCATATGGAGTTTGTACTCAAGTCCTAGTCCAAGACTTGAGCATCATCTCATATAACCCACCATTTTTTTTTTGTAAGTGATTTTTCAACACATCCATAATTTGATGCACACGGTAAATCGTGGAATTTTTATTTTTAAATCTAAACAGATCGCTTAAAACATTCTTCGTTCTTCCAGTATTTTGCTGAGGCTTTTTCGTAGTAGTTTTTAGAAAACTTTTCCCATAATTGTGTTGGTGGCTTACCTTGTTAAGGTATGATAATATCTTTAGCAATTTTTTAATGATGCGTTGCATATTTTAGTACGAGTAAGAGGCACGATTTTTTTATAAATTGAATGATGCTAATGAAGGCATTTTTTTAAACCTGATAAATTCTTTTGACACTTCTGTAAACAAACTGTGAAGAATCTGTAGCCGTATTTGTTGGGAATGGTTTAAAAATGGTTTTATTGGAAAACGTTTAAAAAATTCCAACAATTAAAATAACTCATTAAAAACTCCACTGGCATGCAATAGAGCTTAACCCTTAACAGACACATTGTTAGTATGTCTCGGCATAGTTATACAAAATTGTGAAATGATTTATAAACAGAGGTTGCAAAGGTTTATATAATATAAATAATTGAGATAAAATTATTTAAATAAACTTTTAATTAAACTGCTTGCAATAAAATACATACGGTTGAAATTAAATTGTAAAACGAAAATCAATGCAGGTCTTTTATAGAAAGTTTTTTTTACCTTAAACATTAAATGAAATCATTTTAATAAAAATAAATCCTTTATTGCTTATTTGAAATAAATATTTTCGAAATACGATAGTCTTGTTGTTTATTTGATTCGATTTGTTTCGATTGACTTAACATGTGCATTAACAGTGTTTGATGTTTCACTCTGTAGTTAACAACTTCAATCTCTTGACCAAAAAAGTCCTTTTTTGTCTTTAACAATAATTTCTAAACACTTGCAAATGATTGCAATTAATTAATCTCAATCAAATGATTGATGATGAACAATTGCACTTACTTGCTGCCAAATCAAAGTATCTAAGTGAATCCAATGAGTGAAATCTTTGAATTGAAGATTACATTCACAGAAGATTTCATTCTTTTGCAATCCTACTCTATAGAGTGAAACATAAGGTCTAGTAATTTTTAATTATTTTAAAATATTTCTCAATTGTTGAAATCCAAGAGATGTTATGTCATCATTTCATCAATAATACATAGTTTTCAATGTTCTGATCTAAAGTTAAAACTTAGTAACATACAATTCTTGTCAAATCAGGGACTTGTGGTTCTCTATAAAAGAAAGCTACTATATTTTTTGAAAAACTGTTCGCCTCAACCAAAATTACAATGGGCAGAAGCAACTCTAACATTAATACAAAGAATGAGAGAAGGAAATCATCAATAACTATAGCCTTTGTAACCCATTAGTAAAATTTGGGTAAATTTACAAGTTCTTCTCCAAAACGCTTTAAGAGAATATCAAAGAAGACTTTAGTAACAATCAACCATGTTCAAATGGTAGACATGTGCATTCAAGGAGACATAAGCGTCTACAGGTTTTTCTCAAAAAGCACTTCTGTTTATCAACTACTACCCCCACCTCCCCGTGGGGAACATCGGGTGCCTAGTACCTCTGGAGATTGGGTTCCAACATATTGGAAAATTGTTGGGGGTAGCAAACGAGACAGAGAGGGAAAGCAAACGACCAGACGGTCGGTAGCGGCAGAATTCCCGAGATGGAATCAACGGTGGCGTCTACAATTAAAGTAAGGTTGAATTACTTAGTAAACACCTTATAGCGCTTCTACGACTTATTCGGAGCCAGGCCTCTAAGGTTCCCCGTCGTTGGAAGTATACTTATGATCTGGCCCTCCAATTTGGCGGTTGTGCCTTCGGGGTGAGTTTGTAACCACGTATAAAATACATTAGTTGCGAAGCACCAACAAGCCTCGGATACGGGCTTATTTACTGCTGACAACCCACGAAAACGAACTTCGAATATGCACATGGAAACCCTCCACCTTACAGAAATCCCAAAAGAGCTGACTGGACGAAATTCAGTCAAATTGCGAATTCCAAACTAAGCAACTTACCGAATCTCACTGAATCGATAGGAGACCTTGAATCAAAGGTGAAAACCTTTGAAACTTCTATAAGTAAAGCTTTTAGAGTCTCTTGCCCAGTTAAATATAGCCGTAAAACCCTTCCTTTGTGGTGGAATGAAGAACTGTCGAGTCTTAGGAAATTGACGAGGACAATTTTCAATATCTGCCACAAACATAAGTTTTACCAACCGTATAAATACTCTCTTAAAATTTACAAGCCCTGTCATCAGCCAAAAAACAAGGCTGGAGAGAATACTGTCAATCAATCGAAGACATAAAGGACTCCGCAAGGCTCAGCAAAGTTTTATCGAAGGAACATTGTAATCCTTCATTTCTAAAAAAGCCTGATGGAACCTGTACAGCCTCTCCAGCCGAATCTCTTGAGCTACTGATGAAGACGCACTTTCCGGGTTGCGAGAGTGATAACCCCGAATCGCTTGAAACCACAGAGCTAAACGTAGCTCATATGGAGCAAGTCAATTCCGTTATAACCAGAGAAAATATTTTGTGGGCCATCAATACTTTTTCTCCATATAAATCCCCAGGCATGAATGCCAGTTATGCTTCAAAAGTTGCATGGTGTGTCAGCTCCATGGCTGGAACAAATTTTTAAAGGATGTCTCCTTCTAAAACATGTGCCCATGTCGTGGAGACAGGTCAAAGTAGTTTTTATCCCGAAAGTGGGTAGGCGAGGTCACGAATCCGCGAAGGATTTCAGACCAATAAGCTTAACATCTTTGTGCTTAAAATCTTGGAGCTCGTTCTTGATTACCATATTGGAGAAATCCTAGTTGGACGACCTCTCGAAAGCTCTAAGCATGCTTATCTTAAGGGCAAATCTACGGAGACTGCCCTCCATGAGGTAGTGCGTACTGTAGAACAAACAATCTATTATAAAGAAGAAGAAGAATAAAGAATTTACTCTTGCCACCTTCCTAGTCATAGAAGGTGCTTTTAACAACGCCCTTACAGAATCCATAGAAGAATCGCTCGTTAAGTTCGGTGTAGAAGACTTCATTCGAGAATGGATTATTTCCATGCTCAGTGGTAGGAAGATTCGAGACTCTCTAGGAAATACAATCGCAACAAAACACGTGAGTAGGGGAACACCCCAGGGTGGTGTCTTTTCGCCTCTTCTATGGCTTCTGGTCATGGATACAATTCTCGTTAAATTAAAGATGTGGAGTGAAGGCGGTAGCTTATGAGGATGATTTGGTGCTAATGGTGTTAAGAAAGTACACATCTGTGATTAGTGAAATCACGGAGTCAGCTTTGAAGAAAGTTAGCAACTGGGCCACTGGTTGTAAACTAGGAGTTAACCGAAGTAAAACTGAATTGTTGCTCTTTACCACGAGTTATACTCGACCCTAAACTAAACTGGAAACTAAATATTGAAGATACGGGTTAAGAAGGCCTGTGTTGCCTTTCGGCAAAAAGTGGGGACTTCAGTCGAAGAAGATTTTATGGACGTAAACAGCCGTAGTACGCCCAATCTTAACATATGGTTCGATTGTGTGGTGGCCTTCTCTTAGCAAAGCCTCTAATATTGATTAGGTAAAGAAGGTTCAGAGAACAGCTTGCGTGGGCACCACAGGGACCATGCGTACTTGCCCAAAGGACGTCTTAAACATTATTTTGGATCTTCTACCAATTGACCTTTTTATTAAATACATAGTTTCCTGCAGCGCTATTAGGCTGAAGGAATCAAATAGCTGGTTGTCAAAACCTTATGGTCACAGCAACACAACAAAATTGATTCCCTCAGATATTATCTCGGTAGACACTGACTACTGCACTCCTACTTTGAGCCTTAGTAAGGGGTTTAAGGTTATTTTCCCATCCAGAGAAGATTTTGAAGATGAAATCGTGTTGATAGGTTTAGACACAACCCTCTTTACTGACGTCTCAAAGATGGAGTGCGGAGTTGGTTCTGGGATTTTTTCTGAGTCTCTAAATGTAGATAAATCCTTTAGGCTTCCTGACTTTGCTAGCGTTTTTCAGGCTGAACTGCTAGCAATAAGGGGGGCATGTAAGATACTTAAACAAAACCCAAACCAAAACCGAAATGTGGCTTAGGCAACTAATGTTGAGCTATAGGTGGGTCTCATGACCATCCGCATCAAGGCTAAATTCGGCAACATTAGCCTGATATACGAACACGTATTCTTTGAGCTCTTAAACAAAACATATGAGCAGTGTCCTAGCTACGAAATTAAAACTTTCCTGGGCGATTTGAATGACAAGTTAGAAAGGGGAGACATCTTTGATGGAATAAACGGGAAAAATAGCCTGCATGACAACACTTTCGACAACAGATCCAGGCCCATTGACTTTGCTGCGGGGCGAAACTTCATGGTAGACAGTACGCGTTTTCTACACCTCAACATCCACAAAGAAACTTGGAGTTCTCCAGATCAATCTACAGTCAACATATTGAGATAGACGCTAGACACACTTCCAGAACCATGAATGTCCAAACTTTTCGTGGACCAAACATCGGCTCGGACCACTACCTCGTTGTAGCCAAAGTAGCATCTCGGGTGTCCAGACCCAAGGCAGAACAGGGAGATACTGGGAGAAGATGGGGCTTTTGTGAGTATTGAGGCAGAGGCGGCAAAAATGGGTTTAACGGTTAATGAGGGCAAAGCAAAGTACATGTTGCCGTCAAGAAAGGACCTACAACACCGACGTCTTGGTCAAAACGTCACCATCGGCGGACGAAACTTTGAGGTAGCCAAGGACTTCGTCTACTTAGGCTGCGCTATGATCGCAGAAAACGACACCAGCGCTGAGATCAAACGAAGAATAACTCTTGCTTACCGCTGTTTCCTTGAGCTAAGAAAGCAATTGAGTGGCAATGCCCCCTTTTGAAGGACCAAAGTGTCGCTATAAGACCCTCTTCATCCCCATCCTGCTAAACGGTGCAGAAGCATTGACTATGAAAAAAGCGGATGAAAGCACCTTGGGTCGTTTCGAGAGAACATTTTTTTGGGTGATTTACGGTCCCGTATGCATCGAAGGGGAGTGGAGGAGAAGACGGAACGACGAGCTGTACAGGCTATACAGCGACTTAGACTTAACCAGAAGGGTAAAAGTCCAACGACTAAGATGGCTGGGTATCGTAGAGCACATCGAAATCAATGCTCCTGCTCGAAAAGTCTTTGAATCCGCACCTACACGACAGCGCAGTAGAAGAAGACCGCGTACCAGAATAGATACAAAAAATGTGAAATGGAGTTCGGTAGGCCTCTCATATAGACTTTAAAATCAAGGAGGAACAAAAATGGCAACGAAATTGAGACCAGACCAAATATATGGCCCGCAGAGACTTTGGTCAAAGAATTTACATAAAGTCAAAAACGAGGTGTTTCTTTGAAAACCAAGCCAAAAAACTCAACAGACTTCCCCTCTTCTACCAAAACGTAAATGTAAGGGGACTTCGAAGTAAGACTGCTGAAATTTTTCTCAACTCCCAATCATTTCCACATGAAGTATTCGATTTGACAGAAACTTGGCTTGATTCAAGCTTTTCCTACACGGAACATTTCAGCCAACTGCAATAGTTCGAAGTTTACAGAAATGATCGTCATGTTGGTAATGCAAAGGATCTAGGTGGAGGTGTTCTCATGGCGGTACAAAATACACACTTCTCGTCTTCTGTATCTTTTTCCTTCGAACAGACTAAGACTATTTTAGTTTTAAACATTTCTATTCCTCCAAAAAGTTTAGAGTCTGTTTATAGCGAACTTTCCTTGGCATTAGAATTTCTTATCAGTTTGTCCTACTCGGACATTAATATTTTACTTCTAGGTGATTTTAATTTACCACAAATTGACTGGATTTCATCCGACTTAAAAGCTGTATTAAAAACTCAAAAAATCGAATTCTAGATGTAGCCTTTTCTTTTGGCGCTATTAGTACTCTTGTTCTAGGCTCTAGATCAGGAAATTCTTGGTTATTGGCGTCATTTCTGGAATTTCTGATACATTTGCATTTTCTAATATTGACGAAGCAGTTTTAAATTGTTATAAGGTCCTTAATTATAGTGTTTGGAAAAAAATGTGCTTTTTAAGAAATCAAGAAATACAAACTTTAGCCAACTTTGGTACACGAAAGAATTGCGTTCACTGCGTAACAAAAGAAATAAGGCATGGAAAACTTATCTCAAAACTCCGCCTTCAATCAACTTCTTATTTTATGTTTGACTCTTTAACGGATTTAAGACTCTTTCTAATTTTGTATAGATATGCTACGTATGTTACTGATATGGGCAATTCTTTGAAAGAGGATCCATACAAATTTTGGAAACTTGCAAACTTAATGAAAATCAGATGGCTTTCCAGTTAACTTCACCTACAAGAACCTTTTACTAGATAAAACTGTTGATATCTGTAACGCTTTTACAAAAAATGTCCGTGAGTCATTTGTTAATAGCCCTGAAGAAGTTGATGAAATATATTATCATAATCTTCACTCCTTTTCGCAAACTAGCTGTAGTCATATCCCTGTGTTACAGAGTACGGTCCTTGATCTTTTATCCGCGTTGAATGATGACTGCTCACCCGGTTCCGATGGTAGTAAAAAAGTGTAATAAGTATTTAGTTGAACCCTTTATGTTCTTTTTGCAACTTTCTATAAAAACAGGCAAATTTGCCAGTATATGGAAAAAGTCATTTCTAACACCAATTTTCAAGAAAGGTAACAGGGTGGATATAACAAACTACAGGCTCTTGTATTCCTAAATTGTTTGAACAAGTTGTTTTGTGGAAGTGCAGCATTTTTAGTAAAAATCTCATTTGCGAACAGCAAAATGGTTTTGTGAGAAAAAGATCAACAGTTACAAATCTAGTCACATTCTCAAACATATGTTCAAACGATTTAGAACAAAGTTGTGAAGGTGACACTACAGTGACTTTTCTAAAGCTTTTGACCAACTTATCCACTTAATTATTTTATTTAAACTTAAAGGTCTTGGTTTTCCACCATTTTTCTTAGCTTGGGTCAAATCATACCTTGAAAACAGATTCTGTGAGATAAAATTTAGAAATTGTCATTCTGAACCTTTTGTGGCTCAATCTGGTGTTCCACAGGGAAGCCATCTTGGGCCTTTTCTATTCATCCTGTCTATTAACGACGTATCGTCATGTCTTCGGTCAAGTGAAGTTCTTATTTTTGCTGATGACATGAACATTATTAAGGTAATAAAGTCCAACCAAGATCGTATCCTTTTACAAGCCGACATTGATAGTTTCACATTTTGCAGGATATAAGTGAACGCTTACAACCAATGATCATGTTCGTTGTTGCTGTTTTAAACATGATTGCATACTGTTTTTTGATCCCAAGTATAGAAGTGAAATTACGTTTCTAAATAAAACGTTCACTTTTCCTCTATAATTATTTTACTTTTTTATTTAAAAAAAGCTATTTCGAGAAGCTTGTTTTTAAACCTTTTGCACTTTAAAAATAATTTGAAATATGAAAAGCAAAAATTAAATGAATCCTCTTTCAAAAAGAAAATTTCAAAAACTTTTAATCTTTATTTAAGATAAATTAGGATATGCTTATAAAATGCTCTTAATCTTCTACTAAGGCAACAGCTTCATTTAAACCTTTTTGATCTTTTTCATACGAGTACATGTACTCGTATGTATGTCTGACATTCCTTTAAAAATACTTGCAAATATAAATTCTTATTTATATGGTTTTGGAATTTGTGTTTGTGTGGAAAATGATTTTTATTCTGTATAATTTATCAGAGAAGTTAAATTTTTAAAGGTGTGTAGGTACCGTGTTTAATTCATATATCGTTGAGAAACTGCAGGTAACTCCTTTAATCCTTTAAATTTATATAAAAATAAAAACCACCTAAAACAAAAAAGGAAATTTTATGTCCTTTTTTGCAAGAGTTTCGTTTATTTCAATGTTGCTATTATATTTGGTCCTGTTTGTTTATTTTTTTTGTATGGTCGTAAGGATTCTATTTATATGAAAGTCATCAAAATGTTCAACTCACGTTTCTGGGATGTAAGCTGATGGTTGAAACATTTCATACTCGTTCTCGGACACCAACAATGACAAAGACGTGTGCAACCTTTTTTTTGTAGTATGTCATTTAATTTTTGTACAGTCTTTTTATTTTACTTCAACTGTAAGAGTGTAACAAAATTCCAATGAAATATTGTGCACTCTGAAAAAATTGCGATTTAAAAACCAAATAAATTTTGATGCAATGCAAGTTTTTTTAAAACAACGAACACAGTACTATTCCTCTTCAGGACCAGTAAAGTTAAACATTTTGAATTCACAGCATTTGCTGTAAAGGACTTGTAATTCACCCTATTTCAGCTCAATGCAACAAAGGGTTCCTGAGATACAGCATACCAAAATCTTCAAAAAGCTTACAAAACTGACTAACTGATTGATTACCAATGTTTTAAAAGATTTCCTGATATGGTAAAAACATTTTAAGATGTGGAGATTTAAAAGGTATGGGATCTGTCCGCTTTCTCATGATAAACTCTTTCAAATTCTGGAAAATGAATTTGGTAGAATGAGTTGAAAACTAAAGACTATTCATTTTAAAGGCGGGACTGTTAGTTCAGAAAATACAAAGTTGAATTCTGTCGAGAATTAATACTTCCAAAACGTCCAATCAATTTGGGGTGTTAATATCTTTGGAAAAACTACACTCCTGTACGAAAAATTCGACTCAAGTGCTGGCTACGCGATGGCCAATCCATTGTTGGAATTTTAACATCATGTTAATACAGCCTTACAAAATGGAGGGGTCTCCTGTAAAAACGAGACCCTCTAAACTGCAAAAACTATAAAGGAATCAGTCTTCTTAACATGGCCTATAAAATCTTCTCTGCCGTAATGAACGTCTAAGGCCCATCGTCAACAACCTGATAGGTCCTTATCAGTGTGGTCTTAGACCAGGAAAGTCCACAGTCGATCAAATATTCCCATTACGGCAGATCCTGGAAGGATATCGATTTCAAGGCCGCATATGACAGCATCTACAATGATGAGCTGTATAGAGCCATGTCTAGTTTTGGCATCCCTACCAAACTCGTCCGTTTGTGCAGGATGACCATGGAGAATTCACGCTGTTTCATAAATTTTGGAAACAAGGTGATGCGTTGTCATGCGATTTTTTTAACATCGTGCTTGAAAGAATAGTGCAGAGCTCACACGTCAACACTAGACATTGACATAATTGGAAGAACTCAGCGTGATGTCAATGGGGCTTTTGTGAGTATTGAGGCAGAGGCGGCAAAAATGGGTTTAACGGTTAATGAGGGCAAAACAAAGCACATGCTATCGTCAAGAAATTACCTACAACACCGACGTCTCGGTCAAAACGTCAACATCGACAGAGGTAGTCAAGGACTTCGTCTACCTAGGCTTTGCTGGAAACGCAGAAAATAACACCAGCGCTGAGATCAAACGCAGAATAACTCTTGCTAACCGCTGTTTCTTTGAGTAATGACCTCTCTCGAGGGACCAAAGTGTCGCTATATAAGACCCTTATCATCCCCGTCCTGCTATACGGCGCTGAATTAAAGACTATGACAAAAGCGGATGAAAACACCTTGGGTCGGTTCGAGATGAAAGTTCTTCGTGTGATCTACGGTCCCGTATGCATCGAAGGGGAGTGGAGGGGATGATGGATCGACGAGCTGTACGGGCTGTACAGCGACGTCAAATTAGCCAAAAGGGTAAAAGTCCAACGACTAAGATGGCTGGGTCACGTAGAGTGCATGGAAACCAATGCTCCGACCCGGAAAGTCTTCGAATCCACACCCACAGGACAGCGCAGTAGAGGAAGACCGCGGAACAGGTGGCACGCACAAGTGGAAGGTGACCTCACCCAATTTTGAGCGCGAAACTGGATACATCTAACTATGGACCAAGCTGGATGGAGAAGTTTGTTGGGTGAGGCCCTAGTTCACACAGGACTGTAGTGCCACCTTAAGTAAGTAAGTAGAAATGGACGGGCATTGTCCAGCCTTAGGACAAAGTTTTCGAAGATGAAACTGGCGTAGGAAACGACTTGATTCCCTAAAATGTCTTCTGTGTATCGGTTCGCTGTTAATTACCCCGTTTCAATAAAAACCCAATCTATCCAGGAACCTATTTCAAAAGCTACGTTTTCTTTTATGCAACACTTCGCAAATCTTTTTCCAGGTCTTCTTTAGACTTGTCCGCTACCATGCCGTTACACTCTGCTTAAGAAGAAAACGGATTTCCATTGTTCTGCAGTCCAACTAACGTTTTCTCTAGTTAATCGGTTTGTTTGTGCTAGTAGCTATTCTTTTTTGCTCAAGGTTAGCTGCCTGAAGTTTTTTTTTAGCTGTCCAGACACTACTTGCTTTTCTCAGCTCTTTTGAAACTCGAATGCCAGTGTGATCCCGATTTCACAACAATGTGGTGACAATGAGGTCATCTCGCTCGGATCTGCACCTTTTTCTTCCAAAACCGGGTCTTCGATAAAATTTAACCAGTATTTTGGTAATGTAGGTTAACTATAGAAACAGCAGATACCATCAATTTTAGCTAACAATGTGACCACTTGAGCAGCTTTATCACTTCTATTGCAAAGAGTGCTAATTTGTGAGAGGTCCGATCTATGGGGGATAAAGTTGAGATTAGGGTTCTCTACCCTAGCTTTAAAAATGGTGCCGATAGCTTCCGAAGTCATATCTTTACGAAAATAATTTCAAGTTGATGACAATTGACGGTTAATTGTATATGTTTCTGCTTGCCGATGAGGATGCACTTTGCAGGTGTTCTAAATAAAGTTTTTCATAAATTTTAGTTATCAAAACCGCGAACATATTTTGCCATTCCTCTAGCATTATTTTCCCTTAAGGACAGTACTATATCAACTCCTGCAGCAAGCGCGTTCCATTCTCTGAAAGGAGAAGCATTTGTACGTAGCAGTTTTATCGAGATGAAGCCCACTTTCTCTTTTCATAACCTTAGCTAAACAGTCGGAGTGCCGTTTCAGATTCTTAATAAATATTGGTGCTATTCCCGATTCGACATGTAAGGTGTAGCTTTAGGCAGTTTAAAAAGTCTTTGTAAAAAAGTATCTTTGTAAAGTCTCAAATTCCACTATTTGAGCGTATCGAACAGCTTGGACACCGTAACATAAGCAAATATTTATTGTTGCAATAAAGACTCTGTACTTTGATGAGAGGTCGATAAGTTGGTTGCTAAAAAAATTGGGCCACATCAGGTTTAGGGCCAGTTTGGCCTCCCTGGTTTTCTCTTTCGCATGATTGCTGCAGTTTAGGTTATAGGTCAGCAATACACCCAGGAATACTCACTCACAATTTCAATACGCTCGTTGTTGATGATGCCTAGATTCAAATATCATAACCTTGGTTTTTCTAGTATTGATCCGTAAGCCCCAATTTTCGCAATATTCTTTAAGTCTGTTAATTTACAGTTGTAAAGAAAATGGGTTATCCGCCAAAAGTACCAGATCGTCTGCATACAGCAAAACTTTAATCAAAGATTCGCCAAATATTACACCTCCCGGTAGGATTTCACAAACCGCATCAATATAAAGTACAAACAAAATGGGACTTAAAATACATCCTTGGGGAACTCCCGTCGCTGTCTCAAAACTTTCGGATAAGTTGTTGCCATCCCATACTGAGGCTTTCGTTGAACTTAGAAAGTTAGAACTTTCGAAAAGCCAAGAGGAGATTGTTTGTAAATCAATGCTTGTCGATTGACCGTATCAAAAGCAGCTGTAAAGCTTTTTCTTTTTCTCCAAATGTTGTCTTGTTATGCTTTTAAGCGCAAAAATTTGGTCTACCGTTGAGAAACCGGATCAAAACCCAGTTTGGTAGATACTTAAGCGGTTGTTTGTCTCTATTCATCTTGTAAACCTGTCGTAAAGAATAGAGTTTAAGATTTTCCTTAAAGAGTTGAGAATAGATATGACTCTATAGTTTTCTGCAAGACTCCTTTCACCTCCCTTGAAAATAGCGTAAATAATGGCTGTGTTTAAGCAGATCAGAATTTAATGAGCTTATCATAGCCTGCCGTTGATAGTTCCCATCCGAAAGAAAAGGATGAGAAACTAAAAACAAATATCGAAAGGTGAAGGTATTGACAACAGCAAAACAATTAAGTGGGTAAGAAGTTTCAGACAAGAGATCATTTATAAAAATAATTAAGAGTTTCGGAGATAAAACACCGCCCTGGGGAACACCAGCGTTTATTTTGTTTGTATCAGATTTGAATCTTTAAGAGTTTACTAGTTTAATTAAATGGTTCGAAAGGTTTCTATCCCGACAACTAATAGGTTAGTCAATTCTAAATACACGCATTTTCCATAAGAGAGCTTAATGCAAAACTCTGTCAAATGCCTGTAAAAAATCAAGGCCAATTACCTTAGTTTCTTCAAAACGACGCAAAGATTTCTTTCACTCTTCGGTGAGATAAACCTTCAGATAACCAGTGAACCTAAACTTGCAAAAGTCATACTTATGTGTAAAAAAGGTCATTCAAGGCAATCCATTACATCTTAAATTACGTCCATCAGTTAAGTTGGAATTTCTTAGTTTCCATCGTTTTTTTTTTCAGTGTAGTAGATGGCTTATAACTTCTAAGCAAAAACCAAAAGAATAAACAGTTCAGAAAGAATATGACTGACAGAAATAAAATAACTATGGTGACAATGTTGCTACTCTTTACTTTATAGAAATGGAATGGAAGTAGTTTTGAGCATTCTTTTCTTATTTAAATAAACAACATTTACTTTTATATATACAAGTATACATTTCGTTTGCTCAAAAAATGTAGATAAAGTACCGCTTACTAAATGCGCGAACTTATGTTATTTATGTACTTTCATACTTTTACAATAAAAATATTTTTTTTTGATTATTTAACAGATCGTGGGTATTAGTGTTGCAATTTGTATGGTGAATGCTTTTGATGACAACGATTTCAACAATGAACCAAGAGAAGTGTCACTGCAAATGAATAATCAACAACAACAATTACAACAGCTACAGCCTTTTAATTTTGAAAAATTGCATCGTTTTCGTAACAAATTGCAAAGCAGTAATCAGAATTCCCGAGAAAGAGTTTACATCAACAAAAATGGCAACAGCGAAAATAACTATAAAAATCTACAAACAATAGAAGGGGAGAGATTACAGAAAAATGAAGACATAAATGAGTGAGTATTGAGTGTTTTTTAGGAACAGTATAAAATAGTTGATTAATTCATGGTTAATAACAGGTTTCAATAAGTTATTCCCTAAATAATGGAAAATTATATCAACCAAATCACAGCCGCGGGTAGAGTTACAATATATTCTTTTTCACGACCAACTCGAACACTTGCGGTTTCAAAAAGTATTTTTTAAAGAAATAGTTTAAAAGTTTAAAAATAAAATTAAGTAAATTGACACATAATGTACACATCCCAATTTAAATGTGATTTCTAGCATATGACCGACACAGTTGTTTTGGACCTTTGTCTAATCTGAAGGCACAATTTTCGAATCGGCGAATATTGTCTTCCATATTGTCAATCGTTTCTAGCTTATCGGTGTAAACTATCTACTTCACATATCCTCGAAGAAAATAGTCACGAGTCGGTAACATATGCGGTTATTAAAAATTTACCTATGCAACTGTAACACTCCTCCACCAATATTGTTAGTAAGGTCATTAACAAAGTGCGCAAATAAAATAGGACTCAACGCACACCCCTGCCGTTCGCCTGTTTCAGTCTGAAACCATTCATAGATTTCCTCTAAATTCCAAACCGCGGCTTTAGTATCATCGTATATATTTCTGAGGACTTTACCGAATTTCCTGAACATCCCTTGTTCATAAAGTTTGTATAAGAGCGCATTTCTGTCCACCGAATCGAACACTGCTTTAAAATCCACGAGGAAACAGTAAAGTTTCTTTTTGCTTGGTAGAAAATTCTCGGTAATGCTCCTAAGGACAAAAATTTGGTCGACTATCAGCTCAATTGTGCCGTACTTTAAAATTCAACTGGAATTCCATCGGAACCAGCCGCTTGGCAATCCTGTAAATTTTTTAAAGTATTTAAGACTTCTACAGTAGTTATAATCGCATCAAGTGTACTATTTTAAGTGCATGGCTCTGCTTAGGATACTCCTAAGCTCAATGGAACCAGTTAGAGTCCCTTACGAAACTTGAGAGGCTGATTATACCGATATGATTTAGATCGTTTAGATCGTTCAAGAAGAATTCTCCTAGGTAATTCTTGCGTTTTCGAGCCAGAGCAGGGCATGTGCAGAGAAGATGAAGAACCGTTCCTTCGTCTTCCTCGTCCATACAGCTTCTGCAAAAGTCATTTGAGAATATGCCTAGTCTCGTGGCATGCTTTCCTATTAGACAGTGTCCGGTTATGACACCTATTATCGAGCTTATATGCGATCTGCTTAGAGAGAGCAAGCACCTTGAACGTTTTAAATCCAGTGTTGGCCAGATGTTTTTTGTGGCTTGACACGTGGAGATGTTGTTCCACCTGGTGCCTGCCCTCCTTGCAGCGTCTTGCATTAGCAACAGTTTACAAGTAGCGATTGGTATGCCAGTACTTGCCAAACGTGGTAGGATGGGCTGTACTGTACCGTTCCTGGCGAGTTCATCTGCCTTACAGTTATCTGGAATGTCTCTATGGCCCGGCGCCCAGCAAAGGTGAATACTAAACTGTTGCGCCATCTCTATTAGAGATGATCGACAGTTATGGACTGTTATAGAGTTTGTAGAGACAGAGTCCAGAGATTTGATAGCGGCCTGTCTGTCGGAGAAAATACGTATATCAGATGTTGATATCACGTTTTCTTTGAGCCCAGACAAGACTTCCTTAATCGCCAAAAGTTCCGCCTGGAACACGCTACAATGATTGGGAAGGCGGAATGAGAGACTTAATTTCAGTCGTTCAGAGTACACACCACCTCCAACCCCTTCTTTGGTTTTTGAGCCATCTGTGTAAAAGTGGATTGACTCATCCTCCAAGAATGTCCTATCCTCCCAAAAAGATCTGGTAGGTATAGAAATCTGGAAATTCCTGTCGAATTGTAGTTGGGGGAATTACGGAGTGGCCAATTTTGTTGCTACGAGTAGTCCACTGCGACGAAGCATTGAGGCGAATAGCAGAGCTTGCAGCTATTTGTTTACTAAATATGTCAAGAGGTGTAAGGAAGAGCAAGGTGTCCAGTGCTGCAGACGGGGTCGTAGGCAGGCTGAACGTTGGACTTTATTTAACTTATCCCTGTTTATACCTTTATCTAAAGCAGTCCACCATACTGCCACACCGTACGTTAAAATCGGTCTGATTACCGATGTGTATAGCCAATGCGTGATTCTGGGTTGTAAACCCCATTTATTACCAATAGCTTTTTTGCAAGAAAAAGCTACAGTAGCTTTATTGACTCTTTCCTGTAGGTTGCGTTTCCAATTTAGTTTTTTGTCTAAGACAAGACCCAGGTATTTAGCCTCGCCTGAGAATTTTAATTGGATTTCTTTAATGTAAGGAGGATTGACTAATGGAATTTTGTATCTCCTCGAAAATAAGACCAGATCGGTTTTGAGTGGGTTAACACCCAGTCCATACCGATCAGCCCAAAGTATTAGTCTGTCTAAGGCATTTTGTTAGAGTTCTTTTAAGATATTAAGATGCTTTCCTGAAACTGCTATAGCAACGTCGTCCGCATAAGCTATCACGCTGAAACCCTCCGCATCCAGACTAGTTAGGATTGCATTCACCACTAGGTTCCAGAGGAGAGGGGATAGAACACCACCTTGCGGTGTCCCTCTACTAACGAATCGTCTGCTAGAAGAGTTACCCAGTTTTGAGTTAGTTATTCTGCTAGTCAGCATTAAATGAATTAACTCCCGAAGCGAACTCTCTACATTTAGAGATGTCAGTGCAGATGTGTCCACGTTGTTAAAGGAACTTTCGATGTCAAGGAAAGCAACCATAGTGAACTCTTTATGATGGAGGGAATATTCGATGGTGCGTACTAAAGTGTGTAACGCTGTTTCCACCGATTTACCCTTACAGAAGGCATGTTGAGACGAAGACAGAAGTCTTGTATCGATACGTGCCCTTAAATGGATATCAATCAATCTTTCCAGGGTCTTAAGAAGGAATGATGATAGAATTATAGGTCGTAAATCTTTAGGATTGACTTGGGAGCATTTACCTGCTTTAGGTATAAAAACAACTTTAACTTCTCTCCATGCCGAGGGAACATGCACTAGCTTAAGACAGCTGGTAAAAATTGCCTCAAGGATTGGTGCAATTATATCAGAAGCTTTTTTTAATTCGGCTGGTATTATTCCATCTGGTCCTGCAGCTTTAAATGGTTTGAAGCTGTTAAGAAGCCATTGTAGCTTATCCTTTGTGATCAGACCTTGTGGATATGTTGTATTTGAACTTGAACGTGTAAAACTGTTGCAAGTTTCGGTAAGAGAACTACCAGGAAAGTGAGTGTCCAATAGTAAGTTCAGCGATTCATTACTTGAATTTGTCCAGGAGCCGTCTGTATTTTTCAAGCAGCAGTCTCGATGTATCTTATACTCATTTCCATTCAGTCTTTTCACCCTTTTCCAAAAATCCGATGAATTCTTGCATTGTGCTAATCGTCTAGTCACTTCATTAAAAAACTACTTCTTTTTGTCCTGCGTATGATTTTGAACCCCATATTCGCTTCCAAGTACTTGCTGTTGATATAATGTCCTTCATAAAATCGAAATGACTCAAATGACCTCTGTCTCACAAGTCTACAGTCATCATGAAACCATTGTTCTACAGGGATGAACTTGTTGTTGTTATTGGTGCTTGCCGGATAAGCCCGTATTATGCAATTTGCAATAGCACTCACACCACAATTGATTCCCCGACTTAGCGAAAATTTTAGGTTTCTCTGATATACAGCTGCCTTGTTAGAATTCCATTTCAATTTTGGTAGCAACTGTAGATTTCTTGTACCGGAATCACCATTGGTAACGACTTGCATCATCGTATTGATGGGTAAATGATCCGAAAATGGTATCGCGTCTACTATGAAGTCAAGTATACACTCCAACATTGCTCCTAGAGCTAAACTGTAATCTATTACTAAGCTACCTGGACTTTCCACAAATGTTAATTTACCATCCTTATCTGATGTGTCTTAACACAAACTTAAGGGTTAAGATCAATCCAAATTCGGCAGTTTTCTTTATTGACATATCCGTTCAACCGTTCAAGAAATAACACGCATGGGAAACACTTTATTTTCAATACTACAAGATTCGAACAGTGAATGATAAATATTTACTCACAAATATTTGAAGAGTGTTTCGTTCCATTTTCCAGAAATGGAAATTTCAAAAGTTTTCCTAGCAACGGTTTGGATCTTTTATTCCATTCAAAATCTCCATGGATAATTATAGGAACTGCCCTCATTATTCTCATGATAATTGGTTTCTCAACTTATGATAACTTAGAAGACTCTTACAAATCAGGTGTACTTTAGTGCATTTTTCGACCGTTACCTCAACATGTATGTTTCATACAAGCTGGATATTTAATGTGCCCCGCTCAAAAAAACCATTTTCTGGTTATAATAAATCCCCTTTGAATTATGTCATAGAGTCAAAGAGTTTCTTCAAACATGAGTAGAATTTATAATGTTATCAGCAAAATTGATACATTTCATCAAATGAGAATGAAACCAATACTTTTGGTGTGGTAGAAAAAGAGTCTTCATAATGGAATGTTAAAATTTTATTTGAAGACCAATACAAAATACCAGCAAATTATAAGTTCTCGGTTGCTAAAGTTTGTTGAAAACTTGCAATTCTTTGAAATTAATGTTTTTAATACAAACAATACAGCAACAGATTTATGAAACCTTTGTTGCAACTACAGTTTTTTTGGATTTCCTTTAGGTAACAGAATATACAAATTGTTTTGTTCAACAAGAGAAACATAACTTTTAATCAGAAAGTATAATTATGATGCTCCTGAGAAATGCCAATGTAATGCGGCTTTCTCATAGCAGCATCACTAGTTTATCTCTAATGCCCCTACTTCCATTTCATCTTCTTTACTAATACCGAACATTCCACAAGAAAGGAAGGATTTAAGTTTTTATTTCTCGTTAGTTATTGTCTGTTAACCATTCCATCATAAGGACTATGAAGATTTAGTTATGGCTGTTCGTTATTTCACAAGAATTAAAATGCTTTAAAGTTGCAATTAGGCTTCTCGTAGAAATTTGAATATTTTAAAAATTCTCTGAAAGAATTTGGCTTAATTTACTTAATGCTTAGAAAATATGTTAAAATAATATTTTGTTACGTTATGAGACCAAATTTATTATAAGCAATGTGTTAACGTGTATTACCCGTGGTATGATGGTTAGTGCGTTGGACTGTCAAGACAGATGTCTTGGGTTCGATGCCTTCCATGCCATCTAAATTTTTTTCACGGGTACTGCTTCTTGCGAAGAATTGACAATTTCTCCAAGAATAATTCTTGTCATGAAAAGTGTCTTTTCAAATTAGGCGTTCGGATTCAGCTTGAAACTGTAAGTCCCCTCTATTCCCGACAACACAGGAAGAGTTTTAAGTAACTAGGCCCTAGTAACTAGTACTCAACGGACTGTTGCGTCACTTAATTTTATTTTTAATGTGTTTACGAGTATTTTATACAAACTAGTCGATTTTAAAATTGAATGAAACAAGTTGTAGATGAGACATCAATAAGGTTTTATTTGAAAGCCATATTAATGATCTCCATTGCTTCTCTGGATTAGAAAAGTCCAGTTTGCAATTACTTTAGAGCAAAAACCAGACTGAGCTTGGTAGATGACATCGATTATGTTTTATTTGAAGGCCGCGGAAATTTTCGGCTTATTTGCATAGGGCTGCAACTTAAGAAAGTCCCACAAGAAAAAATATAAAGAGTTCAAATCAAACGATCCAATTCACGTGGCCTCGGCGCAAGATAACCATGATATGAAACATCTAGCACAGAATATCGATTGTGTCTTGAGCTGTATTGCAAGTCCATGCTGTTTAAACCATGGGTCTTTGATGTCCATATCATTCAATTCAGGCCAAGGGAAGTTGGTGATCATCGATCTATAGGGATCGCCGTAGACTGTGATGGCTTGGCCAACATCATTTTTAAGAATAAGCGACCGGTGAGGCCTCAAGCCCAAAATCCAAATCAAATTGTTACTTTTTTTCGGATGCATTGGCACCTAGTGATTGGATTGCTGTTTGCTTGGACTGATGTTCTCCCAAATCCAGAAATTTTGCGTATTCACATACCTATTTCCCATTAATCCAAAATTGGCATAATCGCTTAAGATGATTTTGCGACTAAAATTTGGGAACAACTTCCAATCCAATAAGCCAACACACAACTCTGCTTAAGGATGTTTGCTTTCAGGTCCTGAGTGAGTTTGGTTTTGATTAGGTAAAGAACTAAGTCGTCATGCACAATTCACCATAATTTGGTCTGCGATAGACCAAGTTCTTTTGAGCTACGCGGAAGAAAAGACTGCATTTGACTATCAAGAACATCGGTGGGCGTTGTGGATGATCTTGCGTTTTTTGGCGTACGGATATTGGCTGATTGTTCTATAAGCCGGAGAGCTTAATTTTTTTTATAATAAACACACACTCAAGGGGATATTACTACCCTTATTATGCAGAGGCACAGTGTGAGCACTAGGAAGAGGAGAGAGGGTTAAAAAGGAGATGTCGGTGCAAATTAGTTTTGAATTCCTGAATATTGCAATGACTAGAAAAAACAGAGTGTGGTAAGGCATTCCACATTCGCGTAGTACGACTAAATAACGAATCTCTGTATTTGACAGTACGGCAGAAATTGGGCTTGAGGGTATACTGATTAGGATTCCTAGAAGCGCGAGTATTAACGGTTGAACTGTTTAAGGGGAGGAATGCAACTGACTCTTTCACTAGAGCATAAGCCGTTAAAATAACGGTAAAAAAAGGGTCAGACAAGAGACCTTACGACGATGTTCAAGCGAAGTAAATGAACTTATGATGATTTTATCATCTATCAATTTAAATTTTCTACGTTCAATACTATCCAAGAGGCTTAAGTAAGTTCCAAGAGCACCAGCCCAGAGATGGGAGTTGTACTCAAGCTTTGGACGTATGTAAGTCTTGTAGATAATAGCCAGATCTGAAGGTGTGAAATATTTTTTGCATCGCCTAAGTAAACCCAACCCGTTGAATTGTGGACTTGGAAGGGCGACCATGTACCCCATTAAAAAGGCCCAATGCGCGCATCGTTATTACTAAAGAACAACAATTTTTATATAAAAGTTTTATCTATTGTTCCTTGACGCTGTAACTTCCTATGATGATGCGTCGTTAGTGATTGATTAAAGGAAGATATTTTAGCAGAAAGTAAAAGAAACAATATGGCCGCCACTATCTCTCAAAATCGACCCATCCTTATTGAAAAACCCTTTATTTGAGAACTCACCACTTCCAAATTTCCTGAAACCTTAAAGCCAATGAGTCTGGTAATTTATATTACGTACATATGTCATATCAAACTTCTCAATTTCTTAAAATTTATCAAAACCTCATACAATATTAATTAGGCATAAATTTTAGTTAAACTAATCAAATGTTTAATGATTGTCACTTTAATGAGAATATTATCAATTTCAGTATCCAAAAACCTCATCAGACCACCAATAACCAACCAAATTTCAATGAAATGGAATTCTACGACGAATTTGAATCTAATCTTCCCTATGGAATTCAGAATGTCCGACGGGATCTCAGTAGTCGATCTAGCCGCAGCCAACCACGTCTGCACAAACCGAAGGTAACCCAAACCACAATTAACCCACAAACACACACAAACATTTTGAAACAATTTCCTTTTCCGTTCATACACGTGTTCGTGTATAGACACATGTATAACATATAGTACACATTTAACACGACCAACCATTTTGTGGTAACACACACTCTAACAATGTTACGAATATTTTCCTTTTCCTTTTGCTTCTGCTCCTGCTCCTGATGACCAAACAACAACAACAACAACACAAAAAATTCGACGAAAAACAGACCACCTTCCAGTCGTTGTGTCCCTCGAAGCGTCTAGTCATCCCACTGGAGACCATTCAATACATATACCGTCCGGATCACTATGAGGAAGTAACCTGCTACCACAGCTACGCACCGAACCGGGACTACCTTTCCGAAACCAATAAGGTGAGCAAATAAATTCAAACACTTCCTGCGGTTGCTGCTACACATTTTGTAGTGTACGAGTATACCTCTGCAATGTTCCATTGTCGAATGTCGATGTCGTCGATTCGAGTTGAGTCGAGTCTATGCGATGCAATGTCCATAAGTATCAAACTGTGTGGCTGCAACATAGTGAAGCAAGTATCAACATCAATATACATATATATTCTTCATACAGTACATGTATTCATGTGTCGTATTGTGGGATCCTTTATTCTTCCGTTGTTCTGCCCGACCAAACTAATTTGAAATTATTATTGCGTTTGCGGTTTCGTTTTCATTCGTATCTATATTGCAGGTCTGCAGCGAGGCAGGATTCACTTGCATCCAATTGAATCGAACTGTATATCTGACGAGGCGTGCTAAGGACTCCGATTGTTGGGAATCTGAGACTCGTATCGTTCCCTCCGGCTGTGAGTGCATGTGGCCGAAGCACACCTTCGGTGACATCATCACGTACCACTGAATTTCGAAAGGACCACATCAATATCACCGACAACACCACCAATTGTAAAACCGTTAACAACATGTCCCAACCACACACAACTTTCAACTGTATATCTGTATATACATACCTATGCAAGAGAGTACAAACGACAAAAATATTGTAACGGAGTTATTATATTTGATGAAACAATTGCAATTATAAAACTAATTTAAATAATTTCATTATTTTACAAAATATTTTATGATCATAAATATTGTAGATAGCACATAAAATTAACAACAAATATTTAAATATTCACCTCAGTTCCACTTATTTGGTGAGTATTTGGTAAAATTTTGAAATGGAAATCTCTTATGTAACCGTACTTTTAATGAAATAATTGCATATTTAAATTTACAAATAATTATGTTTTATTATTAATAAAAAACAATTAAAAAAGAAGTATATTTCACTTAAATAAAATAAAATAAAATACTGTACAAAACCAAAATATTGTGAAATAGTTTAAAATAATGTCAATTATATCTACCTACATAATATATCTTATTTCCGTGATTAAAAGATGGATATAGCTTAAATATAAATAAATATACACACATGTGCCTAATAAATTATTTTTAATTGTTGTTTTTATTGTAAGAAAATGGTTTTTTGAATAATTTGTGTAATAAAAATTCTTATTCCATGATAAATGAGCAAAAGCAAGACAAGCTAGTTACATAATTTATAACTCAAAAACGGCTGGATTGATTTAAATGATATCCTTTTCGTATTTCCATCTTCCTCGAAATGATCAGCTTCGGAACCCGACCATCCTCTCAAATAAATATTTGCGAGGGCCACAGGTGGAAAAAGTGGAGAGCTTTCAATACCTTGACGGTATCGTCTCCATCGAAGATGGAATCGAACAAGACCTCATCTGCCGCATCGGCAAAGCAAAAGAGGCGTTCGGTATGTTGTCGAAAATTTAGGGGAATAACTCTGTCACTATAAGAACAAAGCTACAACTGTTTTTGTTTCAGGGTTTTATTTAAACGGATTTATTAAGAAGATTTAAAAACAAGTATTTTTTTACTATGGGAGAGGGGGTCTATATCCCCCCATTTAGGCGGGAGGGGCAATTTAAAAAAAAGAGCCTGGGATGCGACAAACACTGAATAACTTCCCATCGCGTCTGTAGATTTGTCTTGCTTAAAAGTTTGTCGATATGTACTAGTATCAATTTTTACCAAATTTGCGAACTATTTTTTGTAGATTTTATTTTTTATGAAAAAACGGACTGTTGGATTTTTATATAAAAACTAGCGGACCCGATAGACGTTGTCCTGTCTACACGTCTTTAATTTGAAAATTTTAAACTTTTTTTAATAAGCTAAAACATTCTGGACCATTTTGATGAAAATTATTATTCAAATAAATTTAATACAATTAAACTAATCGATAGCGTGTGAGCATGTGTAATGAAATCTTCAACTTGTTTTAATTAAAGGTAAAAAAGCTTACACTAAAACTATTTTATTTAAAAAATATATTTTTTTATTTACAAAAACTTAATTTATCGTAATGCCATTGGATGTACAATATTTTTGGTTAAACCCTGAGGAGTAACAATAAATAAATTCGATGGTTTTCCAACTCTGGAACACGCAACATATAATTGGCCGTGAGAAAAGCATGGGTTTTCTAAATCTAAGCCACAAATTGTCATTGTTTGGCCTTATGACTTATTTATAGTCATAGCATATGCCAAGCGGATTGGAAAATGTAAACATTTGAATGGTATAGGCGAATCTGAAGGAATCATTGGGATCCGTGGTAAAAGTACAACTTCACCTTGAAATTTTCCACTCAAAATAGTGGCTTCAAGAATGTTGCCCATGATTTTTTTTACAACTAATCGCGTGCCATTACACAATTTTGGGGCATTTGAATTTCGAAACAAAATTATAGGTGAGCCAATTTTCAGTCGCAAATTATGTGGTGGCATTCCAGGTAAATCTAGTGAATTTAGAAACTTTACAGGATAGTTGACAACTTCGTCAGGATCAACAACAGTGTCAATCGATTTAAATGTAATTTCATCACCAGGCAATGACTGTTGTATTTTAAAAAAATTAAAAATTGATGGCGTCAACATCTAAATTTTTTGCGGCTAAAATAGCTCGCTCTCGCAGCCATTCATGATTAGTATAATTATGTCTTAAAGCTGGAAAGATACTTGTTATTAACTCATCTTTGGTAGCCACCATGTTGCAAAAATTCTCTGGAAGTCAAATATATTGTGTATCTTCATACAATTGAATTTTACCGTTTGCCAATGTCTAACAATTGTTCAGAGAATCCTGACGCTAATGGATCATTTTGAAGTCGAAGGCGCATATTAATAGTAAGGCATAATTTAGTGACACTTGGCCATAGATAAGATTCTTTCAAACATGCGTTTATTTCGTCTGCATATGTCGCGCGTGGAATGACTGGTAATGTTTGTCTGAAATCATTAGACAGCAGCAGTAGAGCACCACCGAAAAGCCGAGCATTATTTTTGATATCTTTCAGGAACCTGTCGAGAGCTTCAAGCGAATGCTTGTGGGCCATTGTACATTCATCCCAGATAATAATTTTACATTTTCTCAAAACTTTAGCCATGCCTGAATGCTTCTTTATGTTACACATTGCCTCGGGATTTGTATGAACGTTCAAAGGTAATTTAAGTGCTGAATGCGCAGTCCGTCCACCATCAAGTAACGTTGCTGCAATGCGATGAAGCAATGGCCAATGCAATATGATTTTGAGATCGAATCCGCGCAAGTATCAGTGCGATAAGAAATGTTTTATCAGTGCCACCTGGAGCGTCTAAAAAAAAGAATCCACCTTGTTGTGCTGCAATTGAAACGTTAATTTGATCATATACATTTCGTTGTTCAGCAGTAAGCAATTGTTCATTTTCCGCAACAAAAGTAGCGAAAGAATTCTTATCGAACTGGTGTTCACGTTGAACATCGCTGTTGATGATGTCTACTGCTGGGCGTTTCGACGCTGGCATTCCAAAATGGATGAGCGGCATGTTTGAAATAAGAATACAAATATCCTCAATCATTATTAATGACTCGTTGTATATTTCGGCGGAGAATTAAATATTAAGATTTTGATTAGTAATTCTAGTCCGATGCAAAATATCCTCACTCATTGAGTTTTTATATTTGTTCCACAGAGCAGATGCATCAGACGGAAAACACGTTGTCAATATTATTGAAATAATTGACGAATTTGTTGTGGAGATGAGCTCAGTGCTGCATCTGCAAGTGTGAGATCCCAATGGTTATCATCCTCCAATAAATATAACTCACGACACGCATCGAAGAAAGAGTCGTATGAAGTACCATTGACTTTTCGCAAATATTGGAAGGACGTCGGTCCAGGGACGTTAACCAGTAATAAACGCAAAAAAAAACATTCGCGTTGCTTAGGATGATCTGTATATAATCGACCTAAAGTTTTTGTCATAAATATATCAGCGAATCCTGGTACTGGAATGCCTCGTTTCCGCGGTTCCCAATTCTTTGATTGTTTATTCCATGTAAAAAATTTAGGAACATCAGTGTACATCAACGTCCTTGCGAATTGACCATCAGCATCTTGTCGACTACAAAGGTTAAAAAATTGAGTAAGAGTTGTTTTTGGAGCCGTCAAAGCCTGTTGTAGTGCAGTTTCTTCTGTAAAGTAAACACGCTGTCCGTTTTCAAGATGCACAGCCAAATGTATAACAGCAGGATCCCTTTCATGTATAGGGAACGTAAAAATGCGCCAAATAGCTTCGTTGCTACTTATGTATCGACCCATTTGATAACGTGTTATTTCGTCATTGTCGTTAACATTTTGAACAGCAAATATAGCTTTATCACTACCCTTGTGAACATACTTACAAATGTATTTGATAGACTTCATTGAACTGTATAGTTCAACGTTTATGTGTGCTTTTTAGGTTTTGCACAGCAATGGCGAATATGGAACTACACAGCGATTATCAATATCTACTCACACACCATTTGACAGACGCAATTCATATGATTGACCACCATTGTCTACGTCTCTACGTCGATAAGATGGATAACCGTCCATATTGGTGATAGTATCAGTTTCACATGGTTTTGGAAAACGTTTTGTACATTTTCCATTATCCATACATGGCGACATCATGTTTAGAGTGCCACATGGACCATGGATCATATTTGTAGTAACAATGTTAAACAATTATGGATCAACATTCGGATCTGGAATTTCCGCTGAAATAATTTTGTCAATTTCTTCTGCGCGTATTTTATCCACCAACCAAATTAAAATATGCGCATGAGGTAAACCTCGTTTTTGCCAATCAACAGAGTAAAGCCAACAACGCGTTTCACCAAATACCGAGTAATGAGTAATTCATCAAAGATTTTAATTTTTGTTTAAAGACACGTGCAGTGACATCATGACGGTGCATCGATGTTTGACCTGGTAACAGTAAACTTTTGATTTCATCCCAGTTTGGATTACACGTAAATGTGATAAATAGATCAGATCGGCCGTATGCACGTACGTAAGTCATGGCATCTTGAATATATTCCTGCATATTATGACGCGGGCTACCAGTGTATGATGATGGGAGAATATATGCGGTTCCAATATTTTTTTAAAGATTTGACCGACTGCTGACAACAATATTTATTATAAGAAAAAATTAGTAAGAAGCTATTATCTCAAATTTTTGAAAAGATATTTGAGTCGAAAATCATTTTTTACCAACTTTTGTTAATTTAAAAAAAAAAAACTGTCAATTCCATTTTTTTCAAAATTTTACTAAATGTTGACAACAATATTTTTTGAAAGATAAAAGTAAATTGAAGCCAATATCTCAAAATTTTGAAAAGATATTTGAGCCCAATCAATCAAATCAATTTTTACCTATTTTTATTAATCTTTTTTTTTTGGGTTTTTATTTTGAAAAGAAGAAAGAAAACTGTCAGTTCGATTTTTCTCAACATTTTTCAGAATGTTGAAAACAATATTTTTTATAAGATAAAATAAGTTTGTAGCCTAAATTTCAAGTTTGTGAAAAGATATTTGAATCGATAGTCAATTTTTACCAACTTTGAGTAATGTTTTTTTAGATTTTTATTTTTTATAAAAAAAAACTGTCAATTAGATTTTTCTCAAAATATTATCAGATTTCAAAAACATTATTCTTCGTTGCACAAAATTGTTTTGGAGATGAAGTCATATTTTAGTAGTAAAATTTTTTTTTATCACGTTGCAATATATTATATAAAATTTAATTCAAGTCTCTAGCGTTTTTGGTTCGTAAGATATTTAGGGTTAACCAAAATGTTCACCTTTTTTTCAAACTGCTATGGTAAAAAAAACCACCCACGCAATTTTCTTGAGAGGCCTTTCTGCATCTTTCTGCCTTATTATCTGTATAGCAAACTTTATTTGAAGTCGATATCTCTTCTGGTTCCTGAGCTATGCACGACGAAAAAACCGTCGCGAACGTGCGTACACACGTACGCACAGACATCTTTCTAAAAATCTTTTATTTTGACTCTAAGGACCTTGAAACGTCGAGAAATGTCAAAATTTTCAATTTGACAAATCGAACCCATTACAATAACTTCCTATGGTAAGTTAAAAATACTTAAAATGAAAAAAAAAGTTAAAAAATAACTATAAAACTTATTGAATAGAAGTTGTGGTTTTTTTCAATTTTCTCAAAAAAAGATATAAAACCATCTAGTTTTCATTTTTTGATCAAAATCAAATAAGAAAAATAAATTTAAAATAAAGAAAATAGTAGATAATCTTAAAGTTATGGAAAATTTAACTTTAAACTATTTTTTACTTAAATTTTGCGTTTAAAATTAATTTTTTAAAAAACTACGCATAGTTTTGACTTGATTTAAAAACTGGCTAATAGCTAATTTTTTAAGTAAACGGTGGAAGATAGACCCTCTCTCCCATAATAAAAAACACTGGTTTTTAACTCTACTTAAAAACCCGTTTTAATATCTTGTCGTCAGAGTTATCGCACTCTTGCCCAAGAACTATATATATTGATTTCAAATGAATTGTATTGTACAGATAATAATGCAGAAAGATGCAAAAAGAGCTCTTAAGAAAATTGCGTGGGTAGTTTTTTTACCATAGCAGTTTAAAAAAGATGAACATTTTGGCTAACCCTAAATATCTCACGAACCAAAAACGCTAGAGGCTTGAATAAATTTTTTTATATAATATATTCTAACGTGCTACCAAGCAAGTGTATTTTTTTAAAAAGAAAATCCAATTAACGTTTTTTTTTATAAATCAAAAAAATTGTCACCTTGAAAATTATACGAATAAAAATGATTCAATCTCCAAAACAGTTTTGTGTAGCGAAAAATAATAATATAATATGTATATAATAATAATACCTGCTAAAATTTTTGAGAAAAATCGAATTGACAGTTTTTTTACAAAAAAATAAAAACCTAATAAATAATTACCAAAACTAGTTAAATTTGATTTTCGACTTAAATATATTTTCAAAACTTTGAGATTTTGGCTTAGATTTAATTTTATCTTATGAGAAATATTGTTTTGAACATTCGATTAGTTAGTTAGTTAGTTAATTGACTTTTTATTAAAATTATTTTTTGGTGATAATACATTTTTTTTTTTACACAATAGTAATATTAAAACAAAGTCTTTTAGTTTGGCCTAAGAGCCGTCTACTAGATTAACATTTTTGTATTAAAATATAAATGTTTTTGTAAATAAGATAAGTTATTGACAAATTCAAAAATTAATTTAAGTATTGACAAAAAAGTATACATTTTATTATTATTCTTATTATTTTTTTTTCTTAAAAATCTTCTTCTCTGATTTGTTGTCTGTACTTCAGGGCAGCTTTCACATAAGTATAGAGTATATTCCATCCTCGTTCACCATTCAGAATTCGTTTAAACTCATCGACGTCTAAAGTTCTTTCTCCAAAATACAGAAGCCGGAACTCGCAGAGTATTGGACATACAGCCATAAAATGATATGTGTCTTCTCTCTCGTTTTGATTGCAAAGATCACAGATTATGGGGAGGTCAGGTCTACCAGGCACATAATTTAACCCTATCAATTCACCTCTTATCATAAAGATGTTTCTTATCATATCTACATATATCCGTTTAAGAAGTATGTTCCCTCATTTGAAACATAATTAATGGTGCTGTAGTACATTCTATGTTGTAAAGAACGTGCTTCATTTAAGTAATTGTTGTATAGGGAAGTTGCCGCACTCTTGATGATGGTATCAAATTTGATTCTTATTGTGGCCTCGTCGTTACTTGGATTGAGTGTAAAATTGCAACCATAACAAGTAGCCATTTCCTTCCATTCATTTACAAGATCATTGTTTTGATTTATCATGTGTTTCAGCAGAACTTTTGGTAAGCGTTCATCTTTCATTTCCATTACTTTCATCATATATTCGAAGTGAAGCTTGAGTGTTGTAATTATAAGTGGAGAACAACCAGTCTCGAGATATAACATGTAGTTTGGGGTGCTGCTAGGTAATTTAAATACTCGTTTTATGCAATATCTTTGAAACTTTTCAACGGTGTTTGACGAAGTATATCCCCAAGCTTGAGCTGCGTATAGAAGTATGCTCTGAGCAGTTGATTTTATTGGTTTTATTTTTGAGCTATGCGCTACATATTTGCTTTGAATACAGGTATTCCAGATAGAATTGATTGCTCTTTTTGCTTCCGCCAGTTTTGTTTTGTGATGTTTTTCCATATTCAAGTTTGCTGTAAACAGAACTCCAAGGTACTTATACTCTCGTACAACTTCAATAGTTTGTCTTTGGTATTTCCAGTTTTCATTCCTCGAAAAGCGACCTCCTCTATTCCTGAAAATCAAAACCTTTGTTTTTTCGAGGTTAACTGTTAGATTCCAAGATTTGCAGTAGCTCTCAAGCTTATTTATTTTAAATTGCAGGTTGTTTACCGTATCTCCTAGGAGGACAATGTCGTCAGCATACATAAGACCAGGTATTGCGACTTGGTTTATCTCGACTCCTCTCACCATTTCATCAGTTAAGTCGTTGATGCATAATATAAAAAGCAAAGTACTCAGTATGCATCCTTGTTTCACTGCCATTGTCGTAGAAAACTCTTCCAATTGAAAATTCCCATCCCAAACTGTTGCTACATTTTTTTCATACAGGGCTTTTATTATGTTAATCATCTTATAGCTTATACCAATTCTATGGAGTTTGTAATATTTATATGGCTTCACGTCGTATTGAGTCAAAAGCTGATTTGAAGTCAACGAACAAGGCGTAGAGTTTTTTTTGTTTTCGTTTGTAAATTTGGGCAATACTTAGCAATGTAAATATTTGGTCGAAAGTTGAATACTTTTCTCTAAAACCAGCTTGGAATTCATGTAAAATATTTTTGATTTGATAGTCTATTATAAATAATGGCTGTAAACAGTTTGGCTGAGGTATTCAGAAAGGATATGCCTCTGTAGTTGGCTGGATTTGTAAAATCCCCTTTTTTGTGAAGAGGAAATATAATGGCTTTTTTGAAGCTTTGTGGTATACATCTGTTAAAAGTGTCGGTTAGGGCTTTTGCATATTCAGTGGTGCAGTTCTTATAAAATTCGAAAGGAATTCCATCTTCTCCTGGAGCCTTATTGTCTTTAGAATTTCTAATTACTTGAATTGTTTCCTCAATATCAAAAGGTGCATCAAGGTAGTCATCAATAAAACGGGGTTCAGCATATTGAATCTTAGGGGATATCTGCATGATATTCAAAAGATCTCTAAAATAAGCATGCAATTCACATGATTTGAGCTGTACCGATATTCTGTTTTTACTACCATTCATTATTTTGACTGCTTTCCAAAATTCAGCTGACGATCGGGCATTGTTAATTGAAGCAATATTCCTGAATTCAAATTCGATTTTGTTTGTTTTGCAGATAGACTTGAATTTTCTATATTCGCTTCAGCATACAATAGCTTGAAAACAAGTGTTTCGTGTTTTCGGAGTAATTTAAGAAAAGCAAATGACTTGTTTCTCGCTTTTGTACAATCCTGATCAAACCATTTTTGCTTACAGTACTCATTGTTTCTTGAGAATTTTAGGCTGGGTCTTGATTATATCCGTTAATTGATCAATACTCAGTGTTTCTTCAAAAGTGATTTGATGATTTAGTTCTATGTTAAGCGAAGTTTGGTAATCAATTAAATTGTTTTTATTCCAGAAAAGCTTAGGCAAGAGAGTGAGCTCAGTTGTATTTCGCTCATTATGATTCTGAATCAGTTCAAATTCAACTTCCAACGGCATGTGATCGGAAAATATCTGACTTCCTATTCGAAAGTCTGTAATCAAACCACACCAGGTAACATTGGCAAAACAATAATCAATCACCGAGCATGCAGTGCCTTTTATAAAAGTGAGCTCACCTTTTGAATCCCCTTCGCAACATTCGATTAATTTGTTTGAAAAATCGAATTGAAAGTTTTTTAACAACAAATAAAAACCTAAAAAAAGGCATTTCTAAAAGTTCGTAAAAATTGGTTTTCGACTCGAATATCTTTTCAAAAATTAAAAATATTGGTTTCAAACTTACTTTATCTCACATAAAATATTGTTTTCGAAGTTCAGTGAATTTTTGATAAAAATCCAACAGTCTGTTTTTTCATAAAAAAAATAAAATCTACAAAAAACAGTACGAACATTTGGTAAAAATGATGTTCGGTTTTCGATATCACGTGAACAATAGAAAGTATTGATCGACAGACAGGATGGGAAGGAAAAAAACTGTCAATTAAATTTTGCCATATGTTTAAAACGTAATTCGTCATTATATAAAATTATTTTGAAATTATTATCATTTCATGTTCAAAAAATATTAACTTGATTAAAAAAAACGATTTTCAAATAAAAATTTTGGAAATTATGTTTTTGTTTGAAAAATCAAATATCATTTAAATTTTTGAAACAAGATCGGTGCGGCAAAAAGATCTCCAATATTTTAAAAGGCAATGACAAATAAATAAACAATTTAACAGAAAAATTGTATTGATTTTTAAAAATTAAATACTATGCTATTTTACATTAAATAAAATAATAACTTAGTTTTAATACGGTGATTATAGTACAAAAGTTTTAGGATATTTAGTTTTCGGTAGTTATGAAATCAAACTTCTAAAAATTCGGGTGTATTTGGTAGCTAATCTTATTAATATATTGCTCCCAATCGGGCCAGTCACTTTTTTGAGTACATGGTATGATATTTGAAAATTCTGATTTTGACTGCCAGCGACTGACGAGTAAACACAGTTTTAAAAGTATTATAATGAAATTTAATACAAATTAGGAAAAATATCTTAGGAAATAATAATGAGCACTTAAAATCACTTAGTAACAATTAAAAATAATTATTTATATGTAATACTGGGGGAAAATACGATATCAGTTTTCAAAATAGACTTTTGACATAACGTTATTTACTTATCTTTTACTACTTTTACATAGTTTTACCAAATATTTCTAAGTAATCAACAAACAGTATAAACAATATCTAAAAATGTTTATCTTAAAAGTTCTAATGACCATTAAATGAAGAACAATAACAATATACCTGAAACCTGACACAGGACTGATGCCATAGGACTGAGGAAAAAGACGATATTTGAGATTATAATCAAAACTAATGTTGTTTTTTGTAATTTCGAATAATAATAACCTACATTTTAACAAATTTTATATTTACAAAAAAATAACCACTCGCCATAGGACTGACATGTTGACTAGCACGGGTATAGACAACAAACATTACCCAAACTCTGGTACAGTGATGGTGGCCGTCAAATTGTGCGACCCGCAACTAACTTTATTACCAACATTAAAATTTAAAGTGAGATTTGACGTTGAGTCGGTGATATTTCGCACGAATTTTAAATTTAAATAACACACAACGTACTGACGAATAAAACTGAATACAAAATTTCTTATTTTCTTAAATAAAGTGGGGAACACTGCATTATAAGAGATGTAGTAAATGTTTACTTATATAAAGGGTGATTTTTTTGAGGTTAGGATTTTCATGCATTAGTATTTGACAGATCACGCGGGATTTCAGACATGGTGTCAAAGAGAAAGATGCTCAGTATGCTTTGACATTTCATCATGAATAGACTTACTAACGAGCAACGCTTGCAAATCATTGAATTTTATTACCAAAATCAGTGTTCGGTTCGAAATGTGTTTCGCGCTTTACGTCCGATTTATGGTCTACAAATTCGACCAAGTGAGCAAACAATTAATGCGATTGTGACCAAGTTTCGCACTCAGTTTACTTTATTGGACATTAAACCAACCACACGAATGCGTACAGAAGAGAATATTGCGTCTGTTTCTGAGAGTGTTGCTGAAGACCGTGAAATGTCGATTCGTCGCCGTTCGCAGCAATTGGGTTTGTGTTATTCGACCACATGGAAGATTTTACGCAAAGAACTTGGTGTAAAACTGTATAAAATACAGCTCGTGCAAGAACTGAAGCCGAACGATCTGCCACAACGTCGAATTTTCAGTGAATGGGCCCTAGAAAAGTTGGCAGAAAATCCGCTTTTTTATCGACAAATTTTGTTCAGCGATGGGGCTCATTTCTGGTTGAATGGCTACGTAAATAAGCAAAATTGCCGCATTTGGAGTGAAGAGCAACCAGAAGCCGTTCAAGAACTGCCCATGCATCCCGAAAAATGCACTGTTTGGTTTGGTTTGTACGCTGGTGGAATCATTGGACCGTATTTTTTCAAAGATGCTGTTGGACGCAACGTTACGGTGAATGGCGATCGCTATCGTTCAATGCTAACAAACTTTTTGTTGCCAAAAATGGAAGAACTGAACTTGGTTGACATGTGGTTTCAACAAGATGGCGCTACATGCCACACAGCTCGCGATTCTATGGCCATTTTTAGGGGAAACTTCGGAGAACAATTCATCTCAAGGAATGGACCGGTAAGTTGGCCACCAAGATCATGCGATTTGACGCCTTTAGACTATTTTTTGTGGGGCTACGTCAAGTCTAAAGTCTACACAAATAAGCCAGCAACTATTCCAGCTTTGGAAGACAACATTTCCGAAGAAATTCGGGCTATTCCGGCCGAAATGCTCGAAAAAGTTACCCAAAATTGGACTTTCCGAATGGACCACCTAAGACGCAGCCGCGGTCAACATTTAAATGAAATTATCTTCAAAAAGTAAATGTCATGGACCAATCTAACGTTTCAAATAAAGAATCGATGAGATTTTGCAAATTTTATGCCGTTCACCGTTTCACCGTTTACATCACAGATTGTAGTAAATTGAAAGTTTTCTCAAATCAATGATAATTTTTACTGGACAGCTACTTAATTGTTGGTTCTAGGGTTGTGGACATGCCAAAGGACTGACGTTTTAAGAACTATTTATGTTTTTTTAATAACTTGTATTTAAAATAAATAACTGCAATTGGGTGACCAAATAAAGGTATTTCCATTGTTTTAAAATAAATTGTAATCTCAATAAAATATAATAAGACTTTGTTTGTTTGCCGGTCCCTGTACCTTAAGATGTGTTTGTTTCCTAGCCTTTTACCCTTTTACTTTAACTTTTTAAATAATGAAATAAATTATAGAAACCCTTTTCAATGCAAAAATATAAAAACTAAAAAAAAGTTCTTATAAAGAAAAGGCTACAATTATAAGTGCAAATCTTTAACTTAGCTGTAGTCTAAAATTGTAAAAACAACAATTATTCGAGGAAACAAAGTAATTGACTGTAAGAACTACATTAAGGTCTCTCTTCCATTCCGCTATAATTTGTTTTAAAATAAACAACATAAAGGTCGTATCATAGCAAGATCAGAAATATAAATATGTATGTATTCACACTTAAGTCGATTCTTACAATTTTTATGAAAACACAAACAAATGTTTGTAATTTTTCAATTCATCTCAAATAAGAGAATAATACATAAAAATAAAAAGGTGTTTTTTTAGGGACATACATATACATAACATGCACACATGAAATGACTCAAAAACTTGTCAACCCATTTTTGATTCTGACAAAAAAAAATATTAGATGAAAGCTAAAAACATTTTTACCATATAAATATTTTCAAGTGTAGTAGGAAATTTAAAGAATTTTTTAAAATTCAAGGCAATATCTATATAAATATATATATAAATATATATATAGAGAAACTCATCAACTGAAATGTACAGATATGGACATTAAAATAGACACAGAGACTGTGTTTTTGGTGGACATTAAAATAGAATAACATTGGAACATATAGACCTTAATATTTAACTAATATCAAAAATTTTAGTTTTTAATATTTTTTTACTTTTATACTTTTGGCTCTCTAAAGGTACTGGAGAGCGCTAGAAAACGCCACCTCGGTGGTACAAGGTTCAGTGAAAGAAAAAAAACTGTGAAAGAAAGGCTGATGCTGTACAGAGTCACTCAGAGGGTAAAGCAAGGAGACCAATATTCAACACAAGCGTTCTAAATGACCCCAACGTATATGTCGTAATTTTGTCACCACACTCGGCGACAAAGCATTGAACATACAAAATGCTGGCCTATCGGACAGAATCACATATCGAAGAACACTTAAAATAAAATTCAATTCTGAAAGTGATGCTCAGCGGAAATTGATTCTACGAAACGAGTATAGAGCGGTGTGTGAGACTTGACGAAAGGGCATGGGTGGACAAACTTGCGGAAAGTGCGGAGCATGCTGCAGGAAAAGTGGACGCAAGGGAGCTGTATAAAATCACTTAGGACATTGTCGGACAGCGTAGCAGCTCTACCATTAACCATCCATGTTAGATTTGAACGGCAACCTTTTAGTGACAATAGAAGATCAGCTACAAAGATGGAAGGAGCACTTTTGTGCGCTGCTAAATGATGCCACAATGCAGAATTGAATCCACAATTGAACAACATGCGCAGATCTTCTAAGGTATTGACACCAGTCCCCCAACAAGTGCAGAGATAAGTAATGCGATACATCTTCTAAAGAAGAACAAAGCAACTGGGCTTGATGGTATTCCCGCAGAATTCCTTAAAGCAGACACTGAGGCAGCTTCCCGTATTTTGCTTAAACTCGTGCAGAGAGTGAAACTTACCCAAGGGACTGGAAGGATGGAGTTATTGTAAAGTTACCAAAAAAAAGAAACCTAAAAACTGTAATAACTGGAGCGGTATCACAACTCTGCCCGTTTTTCCGAAGTTAATGGCAACTATTATTCTCGAGAGGATTAAGTCCAGGATCGAGGCTATACACTCAATAGGCATCAAACGGAGTTTCGCAGTTGCCGATCGTGCGAAAACACCTTGCGAATCATACTCAAACAATCATCTGAGTACCAATCACCGCGGTACCAAATGTATGTAGATTTTGAGAAGTCGTTTGATAGTGTAAATCGTGAATGCATCTGGAGATTCCTTATTGCGCGAGGAATCCCTGATAAAATTGTCGCTGTTAAGAATCGTACAACAACGCAAGGTGTTTTGTGTTGTACAATGGACAGCTTTCTGAATCCTTCGATGTACGTCAAGGAGTGAGGCAAGGAGATGTCCTGTCGCCAAATCTGTTTTTGCTGGCGATTGACGATGTGATCACTGCCACGGTGGGTACAAATGAAAGACACGATATCCAATGCAATCTGTTTGACAAGCTTAGCCACATAGATTAAGCTGACGATATATGTCTCATGGCTGACAAGACGGCAGGCTTAAATCAGATGTGTCATTTCATGCAATTTGATGTAGAGGTGGCTGGCTTAAGGATTAACACAAATAAGACCAATAAAATAATGACCACGGGCCAAAGCACACAAGTTATTCTAAGGCAGGGAGTTCGAGCAGTTTAATTATCTGGGAAGTTTTATATCTCTCGATGGCGGAACGGACATGGATGTTAACAGCAGAATAAACAGAGCTAGTAGTGCATTTGGAAACCTCTATCCTGTGTGGAACTCTACTATCACTATGTGCACCAAGTTGAAACTCTTCGAATCCAACGTCAAATCATTGCTGTTATATGCTTCTGAAACATGGAAATGTTCTGCCAACATCTCTAGCAGACTAAAAGCTTTCGTTAACCGTTGACTGCGCTCTATTCTGAAGATCCGGTGGCCGCAAAACATTTCTAACGTTGAGCTGTGCAATAGGAAAAAATTGGACGTAGACATCATGCAACGGATATGGCGTTGGATAGGCCATACACTGAGGAAACCGGACGACAATATAGCCAAACAATCCGTCCAATAGAATCCCCAGGGTAATAGACGCGTTGGAAGACCAAAGACACTTGGAGGTCATCGGTTTTGAAGGAGGTTTGGTCTCAATGTATTCAATCGTGGCCACAGCTGAGGTCTTGCAGCTGGACAACATTAACATATATACTTTTATAATACAATAAGTTCACTTTAGGAGGTAAATTTAAATTATTTTAATAATATTAAGATTTGTTCCCTAGAAGAGAAAAATGCGTCATTTAAATTCTACGATGTGAGGGAAAATCGTAGAGGGAAATTCACAGAATAATTAGCAGATCTCTCAAGTTTATTGACCACTGAGATCCAAAAAACAGTTGGGAAAACCAAGCATAGCAAAAAAAAATATCCTTACAAGTCTTCAAAAAACAAACTACAGCTTCCAATAATTCCAGAACTGTTCGTAGAAGACTTGTTTAAGCTAACTTGTTAGAAGGATCGGAAGAATGGTGCCCTTTCTAAGGAAAACAAAAAATAACAACGCGGTTTAAATTCGCCCACGATCATTATGATTGGAGTGGGCAAAAAGGTGATGAACGTTTTGTGAATATAGTTAATTTATTTTGTGAATCGACGAAACAAAGATAAATTTGTTCAGAAGTGATGGCAGACAAACCGTTAGAAGGCTTCCTTTGAAAGAAATAAATCCCAAATACATCCAGAAAACGGTTCAAAAATTGTGGCAGCAGTTCCATACTTTGGGGTTAATTGTCTTGGTATAACGTTGGACCAATTCATTTGATTGAATATATATGAAGGTGAATATCATGAAGGATACGATGCTGCATTATGCAGACGAGAACATGTCTCTCAAATGTGTTCTACGGCAGGACACCGACCCTTAGCTCCCATCCAAATCTGCTAGAAAGTATAAAAACAAAAAAATCAGCGTATTGGATTGGCCATCCCAATCGTCTAAAATCCCCTAGAACATGTTGGGAGTGATTAAAAATGAGCGGTTGGGAAACATTTAACAAAAAACAGATGCCACCGATTATTTGACTCAATGTCCAACAAATTTCACACTGTAATTAAAGAAATCCAGCATTTAATTTAATTTTTTTTTAAATCTGTGTAATGTCCACGAAATTTGTTACTTTTTTACATTTATGAATTTAAATTATTTTAAGTTATAATTTTACTATAAATAATGTGTTATTTTAGTTTGAAAGAAAAAAATAAGAATATGAAGACCAAACTTGAAAAAAAAATATTTTTAAGTCAATAAAAACTTGAATTTTTAAAACTCTGTTCGGTGTTTCTATTTTAATGTCCATATCTGTATCTGCTATTGTATCGACGAATAAACATGAATACCTCCTAATAAACATTTCTTGTGAAAACAACTTTTGATGTACATTGTTTCGCATTCACGCATTCATTGAATTGCTTTTTCATATCGTAGAGATGCAAAATTGATAATAGGTGCTTTTCCAAATTTCATTACCATACATTAAGAAAACATTCAGATTTGTGTGTCTCCGTAAAGTTTACAAAATGCGACAAAGGAGGTAACCGTCGATACGATAAATTTTAAACACCATTGGGCAGAAACCACTTTTTTAGACAAGATGGTACCGCACAAAATTCAAAATAGTCCAAGTCATTAGATCATTACTCTATTTATCAATAAAGATCCTTGTAGTGTTGTTTCGAGAGATTGGAGACAAAATATGACACAAGAGGTAAGTAATAACATGATAAATATTTTCTGAATTCCTTTCAGTCAATAAAATTTAAATGTTAAATTGAAATAAATATATATGAATTTTTATCAACGGAACTTACCAATTTCAATTAATAGTCTTTGAAAATTATACCACCAACCGACATTCACTTTTTTGCCAAAACTAATGAAACAGACCGCTTAACGCTATGCAACACGATACAACACGATTCTACACGATTCGACACGATTTGACACGATTCGACACTATACGACACAATTCGAGACTATACGACAACACGACGTGATAAATGAATGAAACAAATTAAATTAAACTCAAATTGAAAAAATGATCTTAAGCTCACTACAAACTTTAATTCTTTTTTTTTTTAATTTATTTAAAATTAAACTTTAATACCAACTTATTATTTATATTCACTTTTTTACTGCACAATGAAAATAAAAATGGATTTAAAACAAATTTTCTCTTTATCGCGACGAAATATTCACCAACGAAAACAAATTCAAATTTTCAAATAAAACCGCCAACCTACCAACCAATAGGAACCAATACGAACCAACCGACCGAGATACACACTTCCGTTATGAATGAAACAAAAATGAATTGAATTCTAATTCACATTTAATAAAGAAAAAACACACTTAACTTCGGAATTAAGTAATTTTTTTTACATAAACTTAAACTTTATCACTTTATTAACATTTTGTTTAAGTTTTTTCTACTGCACAATGAATATTAACATTTTAATTAATTTCTTTTTCGAGACTATCGCGAGCCGAGCACTAAAAAATAATTTTACAAACTGTTACTGTTGCTGAGGTGGATTAGCATTTAGCAAAGAACAAAAATAGAGAAAGAAGAAAACCTGCTGAATGCACTCGATGAATAGAAACTCTGGTATATAATACAAATTAAGGGCGGTGATACATGTAACCTTGTGAATTTTTTAATCGTGAAGGAATTATTGAATCATTTTGAAATTTTGTAATATTATTTCTAATTTCTGTTTTTGCTGTGCATCGATTTGCCGGCATTAAAATTAAGAAAAAAAATAATTCTTGTGAGTTTATAAAACATACAGGGTTATCTATTTTGCGGTTTTAAAAGTAAATGTAAATGAAACAAGTATAAAATATATTTTTTATGATATTTCTTTTTAACTTCCCATATGAAGTTATTGTAATGGGTCCGATTTGTCAAATTGAAAATGTTGACATTTCTCGACGTTTCAAGGTCCCTAGAGTCGAAATAAAAGATTTTTAGAAAGGTGTCTGTGCGTGCGTGTGTACGTACGTTTGTACGTCCGTACGTTCGCGACGTTTTTTTCGTCGTCCATAGCTCAAGAACCAGAAGAGATATCGACTTCAAATAAGTTTCGTTATACAGATAATAAGGCAGAAAGATGCAGAAAGGGCTCTCAAGAAAATTGCGTGGGTGGTTTTTTTACCATAGCAGTTTTAAAAAAGGTGAACATTTTAGATAACCTTAAATATCTTACGAACCAAAAACGGTAGAGACTTGAATTAAATTTTATATAATATATTGCAACGTGATGTCAAAGAAATGTATTTTTTGAAAAAAATCCATTTAAAATTTGTCACCTCCAAAATTTTATGACTAAAATATGATCTCCAAAACAATTTTGTGCAAGGAAGAATAATGTTTTTGACATCTGATAAAATTTTGAGAAAAATCGAGTTGACAGTTTTTTTTATAAAAAATAAAAACCTAAAAAAAACATTACTCAAAGTTGGTAAAAATTGAATATCGATTCAAATATCTTTTCAAAAACTTGAAATTTAGGCTTCAAACTTATTTTATCTTATAAGAAATATTGTTTTCAACATTCAGAAAAATGTTGAGAAAACTAAAATTACCAGTTTTTTACAAAAAATAAAATACTAAAAATAAAATTAATAAAAGCTGGTAAAAATTGATTTTCAACTCAAATATCTTTTCAAAACTTTGAGATATTGGCTTAAGTTTACTTTTATCTTTCAAAAAATATTGTTGTCAACATTAGGTAAAATTTTGAAAAAAAACGAATTGACAGTTTTTTTACAAAAAATTAAAAACCGAAAAAAAATTATCAAAAGTTGGTAAAAAATAATTTTCGACTCAAATATCTTTTCAAAAATTTGAGATAAAAGCTTCTTACTAATTTTTACTTATAAGTAATATTGTTTTCAACATTAGGAAACATTTTGAGAAAAATCGAATTCACAGTTCTTTCAAAAAAAATCCTAAAAAAAAAATGTATAAAAGCTGGTAAAAATTGATTTTCAACTCAAATATCTTTTCAAAACTTTGAGATATTGGCTTTAGTTTACTTTTATCTTTCAAAAAATATTGTTGTCAACATTAGGTAAAATTTTGAAAAAAATCGAATTGACAGTTTTTATACAAAAAATAAAAAACCTAAAAAAAATTAACAAAAGTTGGTAAAAATTTATTTTCGACTCAAATATCTTTTCAAAAATTTTAAAGGTTTTCTTCAAACTCATTTAATCTTATAAGAAATATTGTTTTCAACATTCTATAAAATGTTGAAAAAAATCTAAATGACAGTTTTTTTTTACAAAAAATAGAGCTCTAAAAAAAAACAATACTAAAACTTAGTAAAAATTTACTTTCGACTCAAATGGCTTTTCAAAAAGTTAAAAATATTGGCTTCAAACTTATTTATATATAAAAATCCAACAGTCCGTCTTTTCATAAAAAATAAAATCTACAAAATATAGTACGCAAATTTGGTAAAAATTAATACGAGTACATATCGACAAACTTTTAAGCAAGACAAATCGACAGACGGGATGGGAAGTTATCAGTGTGGGTCGCATCCCAGCCTCTTTTTTATAATAAAATTTGAACGATGCTATTATTTGTGAAATACTACACCATTTAAATGACAACCACGTGTTTTGCTGCAAGCATCGATTATTTTTAGGTAATTTTCGACCTCTTTTTGACACATATTGGACGGTATCTCAACCATAACTTGACGAATGTTGTTTTCTTAATTACTCAAAAGTTAAAGGTTTATCTGCATAAGCACGGTCTTTCCCGTAGCCCCAGAAAAAAAAGTCCAGCGGTGTCAAATCGCATGATCTTGATGGCCAGTTGATATCACCACGAGGAGACATTAGGCGACCCGGAAATGGACAGGTTCAGACAACATAAGTCTTTGAACGTAAATTTTGATCAAGGCAAGTAATTCGTTATCACAATGGGCCATTAAACTGGCCTAAGTGTGTCCGTTTCCATCTTGGACAGCCACTATAACCTAAGTAATTCGTTTTTCAAGTTTCCTGAATTTCGAATTCAGAATTTTACTTCACAAGCCTCTAAGTCCATCACAACTTGTATTTTGTATTGTAAAGAAATATTACTTATTTCTTAAGACTTTTCCGAATTGACAAGGAAATCGTTTCCAGAAAACATTAAATGGAGTTGTGCAGAAAAAAAACTCATAGAGTAAAACAGTTTATCAATCTATCCCTATCAATCAAAGGTCAAACGAGTTTTTGGTATCAAAACGGGGCACTACAGCGCTAATTGAATCTCAGGCTATAGGTTGCATTGAGATCGCCATTTCTACCTACCTAAAACAGTTTAGCTTTCAGTTAAATTAAAAAAAAAATATTATCAACTGTCATTTTGACAGAAGTAGACTTGAATTTATAGTTAGTGATATTTTTCTTGACTAACTTTTCAATTGCCTTGGCAATCAGATATTAGAAACTTGTCTTGCTTTCTGAACCTGCTCAATGTCTCTTGTAATAAAGCCATATTCGTTCGAGTTCATAGTCTTGTTGAAACCAGATATTTTCCAAGTCGTATTCTTCAATAGCAGGCAAAAAAAAAGTCGGTGACAGTGACCATCGTCGTTTTCGAAGAAGTAAGTTCCAAATTACACCTCCGGACATTGAGGATTACTTAAGATTTCTCAGAACCCCAAATACGAAAATTTAGTTTGTGCCTGTCTACACGCGTTGTGCCCACAACGTTGTGACGAGAGTTTGTGGGCAAGAGAGGAGCTGAGTAAAGGGACGGGATGCTCATGACAGAAATTGAATTTTCTGCTTAGGCAGTACAGTTCCTTTCTCATTTCGTTCCGAATTTATCATTATTTTCTGTTCGTCAATGCGAGAGGTACATTTGTTTTGCTCTTCGGCTTCGATGAAGATTCCTCCGCAGGAATAGCTTCTCACATAACAGAATTCCGTTTTTAAATTGAGTTCTGCACTATGCATAAGAGTTCTTTAAAAGAATCCTCGTTCATACGAAGATAACGATAACGATTCTAGTTTCTAAGCGTAGTTCGTCATTTAAAAGTTTAAAAGAACTTTGTGTATTCCTGCGGAGCCTCCAAGGTTTTGACCATTCCCTTGTGTTTTGCTTTTTTTTCCTCTTCTTCATTTAGCAGAAATAAAACATTTGCCGCTGCGCATATTGCAGTTAAACAAATAATTACATTATTTGTATCCATTTCAATCTATAAAATTCTATATCTTGTAAAAACAAGACAAAATCCTATGTATGTCAGTAGTATATGGAACACAAATGTTTCAAGTTCTTCGTTCCAAAACACAAAATGGAAAACGGGTCATGAGAAGTCACAACACATGTAGACACATAGTGTTGTGAGCACAACGTTGTTGGCACAACGCGTATAGACAGGCACTTTATTAACATACTCTACTCACCCCGAGTGACAGTAAGACAGTCCTTATTCCTGAGAGCGACGAGGTTTTCGACAGCACTTTCACTTACATCAGCGATATTTTCAGGGATGATGGACCTAATTTAAATAAAAGTTTGAGAAAAACTCCTTTAATGTTTTAACAAGAAGAAACTGTTTTAAGTATTCAACTATGTAACGGTTGTTAACTAAGAATTAAACAAGAAAAGATTTTCTGAGTCTACGAGTATGCGAACTTGATGGATCATACAATAGACCAGAAGAGTGTAAATTCGAAATTGTGCAAATCGAGCGCTCAGTTAGGGGCCGGCTATACCTATCAGTAAAATCCATCAGTAAAATTTGAAACAGGAGGAATCTGAAATGTTTTGCCGATGAGCGTTTATAGCAATCTGTAAATTTACGTCATTAAATGTTGTTCTTTTTCGATCATAACATCGAGCTCCGCGCCTCATACAATTTTTTTAATGTTGATTTCATCAGTAAAACTTTTAATGTGATCGGAACAGTAAAAAATTGGAACACCAACAGTCTTTGTATATATAATTGAATAGTACTATCATGAAGAAGGAACGCTCGACCTGACATCTTCTTACGACTTCCTAAACAATTCGTTCCACATGTTTTGCATGTGGAATGTATTGGGGTGGGAGTAAAAATGAGCGAGAATTCCAACATAAAATAATAAATTTCCAGATTATTAGAAAAAACAGAAGATAGAGAAGAATGTATACAAATTCAGCGAAAGTTCGAGGGAGTCAATGAAAATACATTTTTGTTATAATTTATTATTTATATTTTGTATAATTTGTTATTTTGATTGTTTGATTGGTTGATTGGCAATGAAATCATTTAAAAAAACACACAGGACAAAAAATGGAAGAAAAATTAGAATACAAACATTTTGTGGTTGCCAATTAGAAAAATTAAGGTTTTCCCTATTTTTTTCTAATCATTTTCAAATGAGACAAATACTTTTAAACCATGCTAATAATAGTGCGAACATTTTTAACTTAACATAAGAAGTTATTGTAATGGGTCCGATTTGTCAAATTCAAAATTTTGACATTTCTCGACATTCAAGGTCCCTAGAGTCGAAAAAAAAGATTTTTAGAGAGTTGTCTGTGCGTGCGTGTGTACGTATATATGTACATACGTTCGTGCATCCGTAAGTTTGGGAACTTTTTTCGTCATCCATAGCTCAAGAACCAGACGAGATATCGACTTCAAATAAATATTGATATACAGATAATAATGCAGAAAGATGCAAAAAGGGCTCTCAAGAAAATTGCATGGGTGGTTTTTTTGACATAGTAATTTGAAAAAAGGGTAAATATTTTGATTAACTCTAAATATCTCACGAACGATACCAAAGAAATATATTTTTTGAAAAATTTCAATTAACGTTTTTTTTATAAATCAAAAAAACTGAAAAACAAAATATTATTCGCCTAGAAAATTATACGACAAAAAATGATTTTATCTCCAAAACTATTTTATGTAACGTTAAAATAACGTTTTTGACATCTGGTAAAATTATGAGAAAAATTTAATTGACAGTTTTTGTACAAAATATAAAAAAAAACAATACTAATACATACTTGGTAAAAATGAACTTTTACCTCAAATACCTTTTCAAAAATTAAAAACATTGGCTTCAAAATAGTTTTATCTCACAGAAAATATTATTTGCCACATTTATCTAATTTTTATTAAAATCCAACAGTTAAGTAGTTAATCGGAAAAAGTGCGGGTTGGGTCCGAGCCGCTACATTGAAAATATACTCATGTTAAAATAACAGCTTTAATGGTCACTTATTTAAAAACTCTTTTTAGTTAATTTGATGTAAGCACCGTAGAAATAAATCAATAGTAATTGAGGTGAAGATTAAAATTGACAAAGATTTTGTTGGAAATAAAAAATGTATTTAATTTTGATTTGAAATTTGATGTGTATTTCTTCAATGTTAAGGTTTTTTATCTTTATTCCTTAATCAAATTCCTTAAAATTAGAATGTCATATTTAAAACGCGATTACTTAAATAATTAATTACACCTGACAAACCAAAACCATTTGACCGTTTTCCTAAGATCGGAATACGCAAGAAGAAGATAGTGTAGTAATCTTTAGCCATTTGTCCGTTTTTTAAAACAACCAAAATGAGGGTGAGAAGAATAGTAGGTTTTGTTACCTTTTTGGTTTAATACATTAATTTAACAAAATTATTCCCTAGAAACTTCCCTACATGCATAAATTCTCTTTTTTCCAATTCTAACACAGTTGTTTAGAAAAAAGTCTGAAGCTACTATTAGAAGTTCAACGTAAACGGTCAATGTGTTGACTCTTTGACGTCAAATAGACGTCATTTGTAGATCTACAATAATTAAAAATCACACAATAATTATGTAATATGCTTACACTGTACCAATTTTAACATTCTTTCACACCCTAATATGAAAAAAAAAAATAAAAATAACGTTGGCTTAAATAAAAATTATTTTGTCTAATCGTGTGATAGTCAACATCTTAAGCATTGAAGCTTTGAACGTTGACACAAAATATTTATATGTTTTTATGACGTCATAGAGTCAATGCGTTGGCAATTTAAGTTCATTGTTTAATTCTAGCTTGAGTCATGACTTGACACCAATTACGAAACGACTTTAGTCCTTACAATTCAGCTTAATACACACCAACCTCCTTAATACTTACTTTTCTACATACCTAACCAACCCACCCACTACCCACATTACAATAAAAAAAAAAAATTTAAAAATACCTATATCGAATGTATTGCTATGGAAAAATTCAAAATATGGCAACGTAGCATTCTATTAAAACTTAAATTTGAAAACGTTGCTTTTAAATTTTCAGATTTCACAAAAATAGAAAATCTAAAATCAAATGAATACAATTTTCTGCTAACAAACCTAAAACACATACAACTAAATGTATTGTATATGCATACCTTCTATACATTGATAAGTATGAATAAAACAAATCTCAGGTAACGTTGGCAACGACTGATTTCTGTTTACATTTGAGTAATTTATTTTATTTATTTATTTCAATATTTTTATACTTCCAGTCGCTCTTATATTCCACACCAAATTTCCGTACACACAGCGCCCTCATGGTCCGCCTTTCGTACCAAAATTTTCTGTTCCATGATAATACTATTCAGTTTATATACAAAGTGTGGAATTACACTTTTTTTCTCAAAAAAATTTTTTGTTTGATTTCCGATCGATCAGTGCATAATTTTAATTTCTGATCGAAGGGAAACACCGTCAAATATCAATTCAAACAAGTTTTCGGATCGATTTTAATGATAGCTATAACTGGCGCCTTAATACCCCGTTACTAGAGTGGATTGAGGTGCCGAATTGAGTCTAAATTTAAATTTCCAAAAACAAAATATGAATGCAATTTTGTGTTTTTTTTTTTATTTTAACGAAGTTAAAATGTTCTTTTTGTTTGCATTTTGAATTTGACTCAAAACAGACAAAAAATATTAAAGAACAACGGTAACAAAAACAGAGTCACGCTGTAGCATTTTGAAAAGCTAGAAGACCACTCTTTAACTTGATTTTTAAACTAAGTTGTAAGAGAAATAGTTTTTGGAAAATTAATATTTAAACTCCAATTTATTATTAATTTAAAATATTTTTAATTTTATTTTGTTTCCAAGAACAACAATTTTTTTACTTTTCCAAAGTTTAATCTGCTCAGGACAGTTATTTAATTTAGTGGATTTAAGCTTACCATATGATTTTTAGAAAATCGAAAAATATATAAGTCGTACCTAGATTTCATTATTTTATTAAGGCATACATATGTACATACAGTATTTTTCGTAAGCTAAGCAACCATATAAATTCAAAGTCTCATGACAAAGTTTTTAAACTTCAATTATTTTTGTATTATTTTATTATAAGTAAGGTTTATAAGGAAAATAAAAACAATTAATTTTCAAAAGTACTAAGGAAAAAATATTTACAAAAAAACTTAAAACTCTTTATTCAGCTGTTCGTAATCTAAGCAACTTTTTAATATTTGGTGTAATATCCCTTGTTTTTTATAACTTCTCGACATCGTTTTGGCATAGACTCAATTAACCGTTTAAGTGTACGAGTAGTTTAACTAATACAAAACCATTCTTTTTTTTAGGCCGAAAAGTAGTTTATTTTTAAATCGACAGCTGCCGATCTTAATTTTGAGTATTCCAAATAAATTCTCAATTGGGTTTAAATCTGGCGCTTGGGCCGGCCAATTCATGACTTGGACCCCATTTGTTGTAACCCATTCTTTTAAAAGCTTTGAGGTGTGTTTATGGTCGTTGTCATGCTGAAACTCCCAACGCAGTGGCATTTCCCATTTGGCGTATAAGAGCATATGGCTTTCTAAAATGTTCACATACAAATCGATCAATTTTTATATCGATCTCGATGAAGGGCCCTACTGCTGTTCCAGAAAAACAAGTCCACACCATGACATTACCTCCACCATGCTTTACTGTAAAACGACAATAACGGGGATGTAACCGCTTTCCTCTGGGTCTTTGGACGTGACATATGCCATCGGAATTAATCAAGTTAAATTTAGACTCATCTCTAAATAATAGTGAATTCCATTTTTCGGGTGTCCAATTGAGATGTTGTGTTGCAAACTCAAGCCTAAAATTACGGCAAAGTTTAAAATTCGTTACAGGGTCTAGGAATTTCAAAATTGACCTTGTTTTTAAATGTTTCATTGTTAAAATTGGTTTCTTGGATGGTATGTAGCTTCTTAGGTCATTTTCTAAGGCACGTTTCCTTACTGTGCTAGAACTCATATTTAAGTTAAGATCCTGAACAGTTTGTTTTGATTACACCAAAGGATTTTTTTTAATAAACCGAACGATTTGTTTGTCCTCTCTGTAATGAGTTTTTCGTGGTCGACCTTTAGAATAAATTGTATTAACCGACCCAGTTGCTTTATATTTTTTTATAAGTCGAGAAACTATTGGCGTTCGAAATTTGCGACTCACCATTTAAAAAAAAAATATAATTTTCTCTTTTAGATCTTGTTTATATTGTACACGCGGCATCGTAAAAAAACCAGATCACGAGATGACGATCGAAAAGCAACTAAAATATTTAATGATTATACTTGAAAAATAAAAAAATGTTGCTAAGAAAGTGAAAAAAATACCGTTAGACCTCTTATTTTAAAGCTCACTTAGCAGCGACGGAAAAAGTTGCTTACATTACGAACAGCTTTTTATGGAGCATATTCGTTTGACTATTTGTAATATTCTATTTTTAGACTAGAGAATAGTTTTGTTATTGTTGGTTTATAGGTGGCTCATCAAGTAATTACAAAAATATGGGCCATTCCACATAAAATCATATACAAAGGCATAATTAGAACTTGAAAGCAATTCAAAAATCGGTTGCTTAGCTTACGATCAATACTGTATGTATGTTTAATTTAACTAAATGTATCCAATAAACTTTCTCTCCAGCACTCCATGTCTTCGAAGACCATTGTGAAGTCTTGCAAAAAGTAAATATTATGGAATTTTCATCATTTGTTAAACCATATCTGTCACTTCTTCCCGAGTATTAGCTGTGTGGCAAGTGGCATCACCGTCTTGTCCACATCAACATACTCCAATTCGGGCTACAAAAAGTTCGTTATCATCCATTACACGATAGCGAACAGCATTAACAGTAATTGCCTAACCAGCCTCATTTTGGAAAAATACTGCCCGATTATGTCGCCAACCCATAATCTCCATCAAAGTCAGTCTTTATGAAAATGGTCCTCATCACTAAAAGTGATTTTCTTCAAAAATTGATCATCCACCGTTGCCATTTCTTGTCACCATTCTGCCCATTGATGACGCTTGAAATGCTCAAGGGGATTTAGTTCTTGAGTCAATTGCAGCAATATTTTCTGCAGTAGGAGCTTTGCGAGCATGCACCTGTTGTTTTCACGCACATTTGGACGATTAAATTTAACCACTATTTAGAAATGAGTCATAACCAAACCTACTTGATTTAACTCTTTGGTGCACTTTATAACAATCACCCTGTATTTTTCTCCGAGAATGTACAAAATTAAAAAAAAAAAATTGTAATCGCTTTTAAAATCACCAAAATCATAAAAGAAAAACTTAATAAAATTGGAGATGCTTCAAATCAAAAAGTCTCAGATGTTTCTAGAAGTCTTAATTAAAAAAATATTGTGATTGTTTAGTTTTCAAAAATAATGTTCTATGCATGATTTACTTTTTAAAAAGATGGAATATAAAGCTTTAAAAATAGGATTTTTTAAACGAGTAAAGAGGATTGGATTAGACCACAGAAGACTTCAACTAGGTAAACCACCAACACTTTGATAAATAGGGATTCTTGGGACAAATGGCTTCTACTAAACAAATTATTTTTATCGCTATTAGAGCTTAAGTTTTGTAAACGTTCTTAATAAAAGTCTGAACTGGGGCGCTTTTGGACATAGCTTTGAATAGAAAAAGAAATTATTATTTAAAATGGAAGAAGAACTAAAATGTTTTTAAATTGATAAATATGGATGCGATTATTAAGAGACAAAAATACAATTCAAAACATTGAAAGGTAGATGACCACCTTTAGGCAATTACCTCAAAATATTGAGTTCCATGTATTAAGTTTCCAGAAATCTATTTTAAACGAAGTTAAAGCTTTTAGGAGAAAGTAAAGGGAGACGCCTTCTTAGAATAACAAATATAAAGCGTTTTAAATAAGTTTATGTTAATCTTAAATACCTAAGCATCGGTATAAATACTTTTTACCTAAACTTTTTGCGTGTTAAATTATTAGTAATTCTTTCAAAAAATGTTTTTCAAATCTATTGACATCTTTTTACCTTGCAATATCGTTATACAATGTATCCTTAAGTACTATGTTGTTTCTTAATCGTTTTTGTTATTTTTTTTTTTTATTTTAAGGATTCATATTTTAAACACCCGGTGTTGTGGAAAATTAACAAGACGAGATTCAACTTCCAGATAGCCGAATCTCTTAATGAAGTATTATTTCGAATACTAAAACAAAAACTTGATTGTGCTACCACAAGGCTGGAATCAATGATACCAAGCTTTCATCAGATTCCTTTAATTATGGTACTTAATTTGGTTCGTTCATATTAATTAAAAAACCTGTCCACCTTTGTGTAGTATTTAAGCCCTACTAAATGTTTCATATATGAGCCATTCAATTTGTCAATATTCTTTCGTTTCTGTAACAGGATTAATTTCATAGACAAATGAAATCGATTATAAGGAAAAGCTTTGACTTGAATTCACTAGGGCAATTTTGTCCTCCATTTAACACTCCTTACAGCGTCTCTAAGGTAAAATCAGAATTAAAGACTTGCTGCACGATCCTGCAAAATTGTAGCCCTATACAAATCTTTGCACAAAATTCAAGAAATAATCCACAAGAGAACAGTTTTAAATATTACCGCTAGAAAATGTTTGATCAAATAAATTATTTAGCTTCTCCGGTGAAAAAATAACATAATAAAATTAAAGACTTTTTGTTATTTTAAAAAGGCCTTTCTCCAAAGTGAATATTTTAATTTTTATCTCATTACAAACAAAAAATTATAATTAAAATCAAAACCAGACAAACCCATTTTTTTGTTTGTCTAAATTTAATCCTTTTCGGCAATCTTCGTTAGATGTTCTTCGATTTCCTTTTCATCCAAAGTCCTAAAATCGGGTTTGTCTTTGCTAACGATGCCAACTTCAATGCCGTTGGGCTTGAAGTCAACAGCGAGAACAGTCGACAAACAAGTGATTGCCAATTGGATGGTTTTCTCCTCAGACAAATCTTTCTTGTATTTCTTCTCCAGGAAGCTGTTGGCTTCGGTCTGTTTCACGCCAACTGAAACAGCTCGGAAGCCGCAGTAGTAGCCAGCAGGGTCAGTTTTGTAGACACATGGGCCATTCTCATCATCATAAGCAATCAAAATCATGCCTTCAGATAGAAGATTCAAAAATTTACTACGAAAATTCGATAAATGTGAGTATGATTAGAACTTACTGCAGCCGAGTGGTCTCATTTCAGCGTTTTGGGTGTAGACCTGGTTGATATCAGCGATTCTGCGACAAAGGACGTCTACAGGCATCTCGTAGCCGTATTTGTAGCGCCAGTTAGCAGCTTCATACCGCGCTCTCTGGACCTGGGAGCGACTGTCAGCTAAATAATAAACATTTTCATTAGTTGAGTCAATTGAGAGATTTAAATGTAATTTGTTTACCTATTCTTCCAGTCATAACAACACCAATTTGCTTGGTAATTCTGAAGATGTGCGTCACGGTGCTGGGATCAATAAGCTTTTCTGTGACTTTTTTCTGTGTAGCTATGACTGCACAATCTCCACTCTTTATAGCCACCGAAGTGATACCTTCTTGGTTAATTGACTTAAATGCATATTCTAAAATGAAAATAAAATATTATTGAAATGTTTTCCAAACAAAGGAGGCACACATAAAAAAAAATATTTCCTTAAACTCACCAACTTGGTAAAGGCGGCCTTCTGGCGAAAAGATGGTAATAACCCTGTCAAAGCCGGCTGAACTTCCACGAGACATTATGCAGACTTTTGAATGTTTTGAATTGAAAAAGAATTAAAAAACAATTTGGTATTGTTTAATTTATTAAGTTTTTTCACTTAAATCACTTTGGAACAAAGAATTCTTATGAATTTGCAACACGGCTGCAAGCAAAGATGATTTTTAAACAATTTTGCAAAATGACAACCACAAATTCACAAAGTCATGTCGAATATTTCGAGCTGTCAAACTAGAAGATCTGTTCGATTTGTAGGAGAAGCGGATATAGTGCGTTCGGAAATATGTTAATAAGGAATAGCACTCATTAAGCACATATAAGATAAAGTTGCTGGCAATTTAGGTTAAGCTTTGTTAATTTTATTTATCAGACGCCTGCATATATATTATTAATATTATTATCATCTTTATTTTTTCATTTCAAAAATTTACAAAATTAAAACTAAAGATTACAAGCATGGCTCATGGGTCGTCTGCCGGTATATTTTTCTAAACTGAACATTTTGTTAGAGAAAGTACAAAAATTTGGTTATATAAAGAAAATAGCAATTGAAAAAAGTAAAATGCCAGAGGGAAGAAAAAAAAACATTTGTTTTAATGGTGTAAGTAATTTAATAGATAAATAAATTTATATTAAAAATATAAACAAAATCTGATTCGGGCTTTTAGTTTAGTTAAAACAAAATTATTAAGTTCGTGAAAACAGCAATCATTTAATTATGACAACATGTGTTAAACAATTGATTCAAATGTTCTAAGGGCTTTTAGTTTGGTTAAAACAAAAGAAAGGATACAGAGATCATAAACAATTTGCAATTACAAATGCGGTTTGGGCTTTTAGTTTGGCAAAAACGAAAAAAAACAAAAGACGTCGTCTGATGTCTGCATATATATTGCTCTTCAAATTGTTAAAAAATCGGTTTATTTAAACCACCTGTATCATAACTGTGCTCTGTGGAGCCATAACCATTTATGAAATAACTTAGAGATTCAGTAAATCAATAAATATTTTAAGTTATTGAACCTATAATGGACTAGAAAGTGTCTTTGAATATCTATCGCATACGACTGACAATATATGAGTTTTTTAAGGTTTTATTTTAATTCTATTGTAATTGATCCGTTGTGGGTTTTATTAGTTTCTGTCAGATAAAACACATTACTATGTTGTATCTTAACAACTTCTAAACACGATTTGCTCAAATAAACTGCAGTCTGGAAAAATATTTTATTTTTTCGACTGAATAAGATAACACTCAAATTTCCTTAGTGAAGTGTTAATAAATAGCAATTTGAGGGCGAGGACAATTTTATTTCAATTCTAATTAATGTTTGAATTTAACTTTTTAACTATAAAATGGTCTATTTTGGCATTTCTTTCCTGTTGCTTTTGTTTCAGTGATGCCATAAATGAAAGTGTGTGAGTATTTGTTAGTTTTTAATATTTTATTTGGAAGTTATTAATAAATCTAAAGTAAAAGTAGTTGCTTTTTAAATAGCGCAAAAGAAAACAAACAAAAATATTTGATGTATCTGTTTTTGCCCACAATATCTCTGAGTAAAAAAAAAATTACAACAAAAAATAGGGCTAAGACCAAAAAAGAAAAATATATTTATAATTTGACGGTGTTTATATTTCAAACCTGTTTTATTGACTATTGTTCAAACTGTACAAAATTCAGAAGTAAACTAGTATTTTTGAAATAATAAGTCACCCCTACAATTCAATTCAAACGTAGATAGTTTGGTTTCGATCAATTTGTATAAAAAAGAAGTATATTCTAGCCTGTTTTCAAACTTGTAGCAAGATTCGCTAATGTAGCTTGGACTTCAGCAAAATCATGAGTGTGCGCTTAGGATAAGAAAATTTTGTCAATCCATGAACACGCCTTCTTAAATGTCTTTGAACAACTGTCAACAAATCTAATGTCAAATCTGACATTCTTCACAAAAAGGACGAAAACAAACTCAACTATTTTCCCTAGAGCAGCCGCAGTTCGCTAAATTTTCCTCATTTTCCTCGTATTTTTGGTTTTCCTTTGCGTGTATTTTTCTTTCACTTATAGATTTTCTCCCCGCAAATAGCCGTTATATGAAAATCAAGTGGTAAACACTTGTTTCTATCTCAGCCACTCTTGCACATGCATAAAGAGGTAAGCAGTCACTATTATTAATTGTATTTATCATCCTCTCCACTCTCGAGCTTGTAGTTTTGATCCCCTTGATGGGGGATTTTAGTTGTGCCTCCCTGAAAAAGAAAAAACAAACATAATTTTCCACTTTCCTTCATCTACGAAGGAGAAGAAAAATCGGAAAATTTTTAGCTCCCACAGTCTGTCTCTGTGACAGTGAATAAATATTTTCATCGAGAAAAAACACAAATCCTTTCCCAAAAGAATTTAATTTTATTTCTAAAAACAATATTATTTAAATTAGTAACTCGTAAGGATTAGTTTTTGAATTTTTCTTGAAATAAGAAAAGAATCGAAAAAGAAAAACTTGCGATTAATCGGTTTTTCCAAAGTGAAAAGGAGGTTGGTCGTACGCCGATGATTTTCCGACAGCCATTTAAATTGTTTTTCCTGTGTCATGTCTTTGGAGGATCCATTTTTTGTTGTTAAAGAGTGCGTTTCCAGTTTTGATTAACTCGTAGAAGTTGTATTCTTTAATCTTGTTAAAATGTACTTTTCTCTTTTGTTTTTCAAATAAACAGCGAAGTGTTTAAGGCTTTGAACAAGACTCGTGGTTTGTATCTGCGTTGGCGTGAGTTAGGTGAATCTAGTGCTGCTGAAGTCGAATGGACCACAACAGAGCTGCGTAACTCATTAAGGAGCATTGAATGGGATCTAGAAGATTTGGAAGACACAATTAATATCCTTTTTAAAACAAAAATAACATAACACATTTGATATTTCTGCTAATTCTCATTTTTCAATTGCAAATTCCTATGCAAAAGTTTTGCTGGGAAAAATCAATGACACTCTTTTCGAATGCTTCCTCTTCTGCGTTTCTTCCGTTTTGTATCTCAACCCCTTTTCTCAATATTAAAAATATTTACATATACAAAAAATATGTCATTTCTTTTAAGCTTTATTTTGTACATATAAATCCATTTAAATTTCAAGAATTAATTTCCCAGACATTTCTAACACTTTTTGATTAGTTAAGGAGATACTATAAATACTTACTCGTTTCCATACACACCAATTTAAAATATAAAAATAAGGAAGTGTGACTTAATTTTGTTTGTTGAATTAGTAAATTAAGCATTCGTTCCATGCTCGTTCAAAATAAAACAATGCATAGTGTTTACCTATACCCTAAAATTGACATTAGTTACTGAATATGTTAAACAACAATATTTTTCTGTTTAATTGAAACTTTATTTTATACAAACAACATACAGTTGAGTATTTATAAACATAACATACGGTATCATTTTAATTTACTTATTAACGACCGAATATTTAGAAATAAATACAATTATTTATTTAGAAAAGCAACAAATTTATAAAAAAGTGAATCATAATTTTATCAACATAATAGTAGCAAAAATAACTTCCTTTAATTCAAATTTGTTATTGTTGACCTATTTTTTTCCCTGAACATTCTTTAAATAATAACAGACTCACCTGCAAACCTCTAAATACTATAAACTTCTCTTAAATGGTTAAGCATCGAATGGACTATTTTCGTAGTAACTTCAGAAGTTATCCATTTCCATTTTATAGGATGTTTCTTTTAGACGGATGGTTTAAAAGAAAAAATAAAATTCATATAATTTAATGGCCAAAAATTTAGCTTTATAATGTTTTGGGATGGCTCGAATAAATTACAGGTGAGAAGACTAATTTTCTACCACTTTCGTATGGGCCATATGTCATCAATAACGCGCTGAATATTTTTTTTAAAGGCGACTGCGTGGACAAGCGATTTCACATACTTCCACAAAATATGGTCCAGCGGTGTTAAATCGCACAATGCCAGATATTTTGTTCACTAAAAATTTCCTTCAATAAATTTATTAACATGCCAATTTTTCACAGGAGTAATATTATTCATTGCACAGGTTCAGACGACATATGGGACTTGAAGCTAAGGCAAGTTTTTGGTAGTTTTTGCACGATCAAATGAAAGTAGAGATTAATGAAGTAAAAATCCAAATTTTAAATTTGATGACACTTCGCTAACTGACTAATTGCCTTGGACAAAATGTTTGTCCAAAAAATGTTGACTTAAATAAAGTCTCACATGTTGTCTGAACCTTGAAGCCAAATATCTTGGTCTGATATTAGACAACAAATTAAGTTGGAAATCTAATATTCAGGATAGAGTCAAAAAAGCTACAGCAGCTCTTTTCCTTTGCAAGAAAGCCATAGGAAGCAAATGGGGTTTTCAACCTCGCATAACCTACTGGCAGCGTTAGACACTCTCCTCCATCTGACACCCCTCGACATCTTCAGTAAACAAGTGGCAGCGAGTACAGCTATAAGACTCAACGCCTTATCTCAATGGACCAACAATAATGTAGGGCACTCCATCATTTTGAACCTCTTTGGTTCTATTAGAAAGTACATAGGAAAAAACTTCCATTCCATCCAGAGATGAATGGGAAGACAAAAAACTCCTGGATGACAAATGCATCCATTTTTATAGAGATGGATCCAAAACAAATGAGCGAGTTGGTAGTGGTGTCTACTCAGAAAAGCTTAATCTAATTATCTCATTCCGCCTCCCTAATCATTGTACCGTCTTTCAAGCGGAAATTTTAGCGATCAAAGAGGTTCTCTCCTGGCTAAGTGAAAACGTGATATCAACTCGTGATATCCGCATCTTCTCTGACAGTCAGGCTGCTATCAAATCCCTTGACAGTGTCTCAATCAAATCTCTAACGGTCCTCGATTGTCGATCGTCTCTTATGGTGATGTCGCAGCAATTTAACATTTACCTCTGTTGGGTGCCGGGCCACAGAGACATCACAGGAAATTGTAGAGCCGATGAACTCGCTAAAAATGGAACCGTCATACCTATTTCACCTGAAAGGGAGAATATAGGTATACCGATAGCTACATGTAAACTTCTGCTAAAACAAAACAGCTTTTGCGATAGCTGTTTTGTGAACTAGCTAAAAAGGATATCAAATATCTCCTTCGCTTTATTAAAAGCTCAAAATGGTTCGACTAGTGGGAAGTAACTCTCTAGATTCATATGGTATCACAATGGGCCTTTTCTTTTGGCCTAAGTGTGTGGATTATAAATACGCAGCCACTTTAACCTAACCTAACCTGAACCTGCCTTCCAATTAAAGCAAATTTATTGAAAGTTAGTCACAAAAAAATCTCCCCTACTATCAAATCAGGCCTACTTATGTCCAAATGTCAGCTGATCATGTTTTGTCATTCAACTAAAAGCTGAACTTTATTACTGTGTGATTTTGTACCTTATGACAGACTTATACCTTGTTTGCGGAATTCCTTTTGTACTTAATAATGTTTTTCCACAATCAACCGGAGGTAATGGTTAGTGAAGTAAGCTTCCAAGTTTGAAATTAATGACGTCTAAAAATTGACTATTTATTTTGGTGAAATTTTCCATTCCAAGAGTGTAGTTGCCTGCAAACGTAGTCCCTTAATGTATCTAAACCTGCTCATTATGATTTGGAAAACAAGCTAAGCATAAATCAAGGGACAAGCTGTCAAATTTATTATTCTTGGAAACATTGGATACCATCCCGAACGGAGCTTTTGCTTTCCCAATATCATAATTTATAAAGTACTGGAAACTCTTATTTCTTTACCGGTTGTTAAAATGTTTATTAACAGGATCACTTAGAGGTTCCAAGGCTAAACATCTAAGTTTAGTGAAATTAATCTTAAGCCCACAATTTCTGCTTCTCCCTCGCTTCACTCTTTTTGTTATTTTGCGGATTCTCATGACGGTTTGAGAGATCAATCATGCATCGTTTTTGTAGTATAAGTGTCAATGCTGCCCACAGCATCTAAATTAATAAAAATAGAATTAAAGACAGTATGCAGCCCTGTCTGACTACGTTTTAGGCTTCAAACTCTCTTCACAACCTATCTCCGAGTAAAAATTAAGATCCATAATAATTTCAAGTTTTAGAATATTTTTTCCTTCAATTCACGAGCGCATAGAGACTCTTTTATAGCCAAATTATCTAAACTTTTTCGTCCTCACTTGAATTCTCTCCCGGTAAAGTCGGTTTTTGGCTAACTGCCTTCAGTTGGATACTCAAAGTTGATTAATTTTCCCTCCCATTTGTGTCTGCAATCTTCTTCTTCTTCTATGCTATTGTCCTTCTCGAATAGATTTAAAGGCTTAAGAAGGTTAAAAATTGTTTTCTATTTGCAGAGCCATTCAAATTTTTATATATTCCTGACTTCAAGTTGGTGTAGAGGTCGAAGTCTTATTTTTTTTTTCATTTCCTCCTCAAAAACACTTTCAAATCGGGCAAGGAGTGCATCATCCCATTTCTTATGACTTTTATGACATAGTTTATAGCTGCAACTGTTGATAAACTAAAAATTTTAGAGGTTTTGGCCTAATCCCTCATTTGTGCCACTTAAATTCTTCGCTTGAATATTCATACAACAATTTTGTGTACCACTCTTATTAATATTTATGAACATTTTTCCTTAACCATTTCATTTTTAATATACGTATCGTAGAAAAGAATCCGAATAAATTTCGTATTGACAACAGAGAATTATCAAGCCGACGTCATTTCATTGATGCGACTCGCGATGAAGTCAAATCGATGAAGGAGAAGATGAGCCTTAATCGCAATAGGGACAGAGATATTACAGCACGTCAGCCATTATTGGACGAACAACAAAACGAAAAGAACATTTCATTAACAAATAATAATAATTCAACAGCAACATCTGTTGTAGGTGGAGTATTGGGAAATAGTGTAAGTGGTAATATTGCAAGTACCATTGCTGGAACAATGGCATCTCGACACAGTGGAACAAAATACTCCAAATTGGAAAATACTCTCGATAGTCCGGGTCATTATGCAACACTCGATAGTCCGGGTCATAAGTTCGTTGGAGAAACTGTATCAATTCAACAGCGAATGATGCAGGGACAAGATGAACAGTTGGATATGATAAGTGATTCCATTGGAACATTGAAGACTGTTTCACGCCAAATTGGTGTAGAATTAGATGAACAAGCAGTGTAAGTAATATAACAAAATTTTATATTTTAAATTTTTATAATATATTTGTTTGTGTTTTGTTTATAGAATGCTCGATGATTTTGGAAATGAATTTGATACAACTGAATCTAAGCTGGATTCTACCATGAAAAAGGTTGCCAAAGTCCTCCACATGAATAATGGTAATATAATTTTACATACTACGTATGTTTTATTCACCTTAATTAAGACAAACAAAAATAATAAGAAATTTAGAAAATTCATTAAAGCTTGACAAAAGTTATATTTGAATTTCTACCCGATTCTGATTTGTATGCAAAATGCATATTTAGCTAATGTTCACGTTTTCGTAGGAAGCCATTTCATATGCCACCGTTGGTGGTTTAAGTGACTGTCAAAACTAGTTCCGCAGTATTGCATTATGTCATTTGAATTTTCAAAGATTTGGGGATTTAGTTCACGGATTGCTAGGATGATATTGGATTTTAGTCGGTTCCCATAAAAAAGCCCAAAGGGTTCAAATTGCGTTTCCTTTCCGGCCAATTGACATCGGAAAAATACATAGCCTATTACATGACTTAGGAAGTGGGTACTCAAATCTTCAAATGCATGCCTAATTTTAGTTTTAAAAAAATGGTAACATGGCTACGTTAAAAAACAAAATTTACAACTTTTTGCTCAACTGTGGGGGTAGTTGAGGGGACAGAACGCCACTACTACCCCCACAGTTGAGCAAAAAGTTGTAAATTTTGTTTTTTAACGTAGCCGCCGAGATGAAAATTCTCCGCCAGAAAAGATAAATTTTCACCTAAAATCGTTTAAGAAGATGGTGGATGGTCGTGCAACGTCAATTGCTGAGTCCATTATCCATTTTAAGCGAATAATCCGAGACATTTTTACAGAATTCGCGAACAATGAGCGTTGTTCACTAACATACGATACCCAACAAATCTTTGCTCAAACTTACGTACAGAATGTTCGGTGCGTGTTTTTACTTTGGAAATAAGTTTTCAATATTTTCGAGTTTTGTTGAGGCGTTAAGCAACTCGTATCGTTCTGCAAAATTACTTTTTATTAACATTTGAAGGGAAAAAGATGTCATTAGCAAAGTAACCTTTAAAAATAAATTATTTGCCGTAACATTCCTAGGGCCTACAACAACGTTAACACATCCGCTATCACGACCCTAAACGTCGAATACTCAATCTGTGAGTTGATTAATCTAATGCAGGATCATCAACTCTAAGATGGGGGATTTCTGTACGAAAAAGTCTGTCGGTAGAGGAACTCCGCAAGGTGGCGTTCTGTCCCCTCTCCTGTGAAAGATAGTGGTTAACGAACTACTAATATCCCTAGAGAGGGAAAGCTACAGATTGGTTGCATATATACCGATGACTACGTAGCCACTATCGCTGTCACAGGAGAACATCCTTATACACTAAGAGAACTCCTCCAAAACGCACTCAATATGCTCACTAGATGGACTGATCACTGCGAACTTAGTAATAATCGTCGAAAAATTAACCTCGTCCTTTTTACACGGAAATACAAGAACGCAGTAATTATACCTCCTTCAATAAAAGGTACATATACCACTAATTTTTACCAATGAAGCCAAATACCTTGGTCTGATATTGGACACAAAATTAAGTTGGAAATCCAATATACAGGAACGAGTTAAAAAAGCTATAGCAGCTCTTTTCCTTTGCAAGAAAGCCATGGGAAGCAAATGGGGTTTTCAACCTCGCATAACCCACTGGCTATACACATCGGTCTGGTGGACTGCACTATAGAAAGTCACATACTACGACAAACTGAGCAGAGTCCAACGCACTGCATGTCTCTGCATAAGCGGGGCATTGAGAACCACACCCTCAGCAGCGTTAGACACTCTCCTCCACCTGACACCCCTCGACATCTTCAGTAAACAAGTGGCAGCGAGTACAGCTATAAGACTCAACGCCTCATCTCAATGGACCAACAATAATGCAGGTCACTCCATCATTTTGAACCTCTTTGGTTCTATACCAAAGTACATAGACTACACTATTCCTAAGCCCCTTTATGGAAAAAACTTTCAAGTATCCATTCCATCCAGAGATGCATGGGAAGACAAAAAACTCCTGGATAACAAAAGCATTCATTTTTATAAAGATGGATCCAAGACAAATGAGGGAGTTGGTAGCGGCGTGTACTCAGAAAAGCTTAATCTAAGCATCTCATTCCGCCTCCCTAATCATTGTAGCGGAAATTTTAGCGATCAAAGAGGTTCTCTCTTGGCTAAGAGAAAAAGTGGTATAAACTTGTGATATCCGCATATTCTCTGACAGTCAGGCTGCTATTAAATCTCTTGACGGTGTCTCAACCAAATCTCAAACGGCCCTCGATTGTCGATCGTCTCATATGGAGATGGCACAGCAATTTAACATTCACCTATGCTGGGTGCCGGGCCACAGAGACATCACGGGACATTGTAGAGCCGATGAACTCGATAAAAATGGGACCGTCATGCCTATACTTACAACTCTCAAAATTCCTGTGTGCGAGTAATGTTGTAGTGTGCATACAAATTGCGGTCCAAAGCATTGACATCATCTCGTCGGGTCACTTTCTTGTTAAAATACTAAAGTTTCAACCTTAACCTAAATTATGCCTGGAATTCATTTCACGAGTATCTTAGAAGCTTCGAAAAAGGTGAGTCCTTGGACATATCTCAATTCTCTTTGCCAGCTTCAGTCACAAAATATTTTCTCCTCGAAGTGCTCTTTTCTACATTTTACATCGTTTTTGTGCCTATTAAATTTGTTTCGGAAGGAAATTTCTGAATGATTTAATTCTGGACTGGGCCTCGAATCGGTTTAATTGATTAAAATGGATTTATTGTTACTTAGACTTCAGAATTTACAACGTTCGTCACTCTTTTCTTTTCACCTCTTTCGTTCCTCCAAGACAGTCGGTTAAGGCCTTTCTTTTTTTCTCACAATTTAGGATATTAATATTGACATGATTATTAAATATTCCCAAATTTCACAACCTGCTTATATCTAAGTATAAGAACATTTAAATTTTAAGCCAATATTTCCTGCATAATCATCCCATTCCCTTTATTGGGATTGTTTGCAAAATTGAGCTCTCATGTGATTCCGAGCTCAATTGCATGACTCATATAGATGATCAATACTTTAAGCCAATTCAAACTCGAGTTTGTAAAACGTTGGCCAAAAGAATTAATTTTCCAACCCTTACGTTACGCAATCCTTGTCCGATACCTCTTCGAATACACTTTTCAATTATGGTCCCCTTACAAGGGTGTAAATATTTTAAGAATTGAGAGCATTCAATCTACTTTATTACGATTGTTTAGTCCTTTTTTGCTTAAAACTTCATCTATAAAACATTCCAAAGCTAACCAGTCTCATCTTACGCTATAAGTTACACAGTTTGCAAGTCAGTTTGCAAGTTAGATTGAATTATTTATGTCGAGCTTGAATTTAAAATAATATTACTAAATTAAAGTCAAAATCTTAACTTAAAAAAAAAGACATTGTAATTTATTCCACAAATGTTTTACAAAAAAGATGAATATTTAATAAATAAATAAATTATATTTAATTTTGTTTTGTTGCAGATAAACGACAGTGGGCTGCTATAATTTTCCTTTCATCACTCTTAATCATTGTGATACTTTTGTTTATAATTTTGTAAATCAATTACGACTTACCTAATGTACTGCTCTTGTTGTTAGCCATTTTTTTTTGTATTTATTTGTTTTATCTAATTTCTAAGATTATTTTCGTTGTTTAAATGCCTTTTTGTTTAATTTGTGTATTAGGATAAAATATCTAATAATGGTAGTGTGATCTTAAATTGTAAACCACAACGTACAACTACTTAATCTATTATAATAGCATTTCGGCATTCCTATTCCTTTATTATAAATTTTCTTTAAAATTTTTTAATTCAATTTAACTTTTGCATTTTTAATTAAAAAATAACATCGTAAGTAAGGTTCTTAAAAAAAATTATATATGTATTTAGAAAAATAATATAAAAAAATATTCTCTGCAGATAACTGTACATATTTTACAAAACAAAATTTAATTAAAAGAAAAAAAGTTAATTAATTTTACTAAATTATAATCTATATACATTCATTACACACAACTACAAGAAAAATAAAAAAAAAAAAACGAACAATCTTCGGAGGATTCTCAAGAATGAGGAACAATATTGATCAGAGTCTAAGAAACAGAAGAGAGACACAACAGAACAACTTCATTAATAAAATAGTTTTTATTTCTAAATTGGGTACTGTTAAAATTCGTAATGTAAAAATACTGTATCGTTTATAGTATACAATGAAAAACAAAAATTATAATATTATCAAGAACAAAAGAAAATGAGTACGAAAACCAAATTATTAGACTATTTAAAATTATATACACGATAGACGTATTTAAAGAAAAGGAAATATATATCTTATAACGTAAGAAGGCATTGCATTTTTAATGTAATGAGGGTTTTTTTACGTTAACATTTTGTCGATGAAACTTTCTGCATTCGCCAGCGCCTCCTATTGCAATTTAAACGGTATTAGGAAGAGTAAGAAAAATTAATTACGATTAAACAAGAGCATAAGAAAAAAATTACATAAGAATGGTTTTGTCCGGAAAAAAATAATAGAAACGTCTTTGGTTAGAGGATTGCATCTCAATACTTAAAATTATATCGAACCCTTACGTTAATTTATTATAAGCGCAGAAATGAACTATATCGTAAATGAAAATTCAAAAGATAACTGCTGGTCCTTGAAATTTATACCCTAGGATAGTATTGGAAATTAGTAATAATGCTTAAAGTAAGACATGACAAGAGCCTTCAAAGCTTCATGAATTACATACTAGCAAATTTTAATAATTAAGTTTTTAAGCGGAAAAAGCTCGATATAGTTAATCAACTCGGTATGTGTCTTTAAAAAGTTTGCCATACACCATATTTTTCGCCCTGAAATCCCTAATCTTTGTCTAAACTTCAACAAATAGAGATTCCATTATGTTGAAATGCAAGAACTTTGATGGTATATATTTCGCTCTCTTGAATGTATCACTACCAAGCTTAAAGTTCGTATTTAATTCACGGCAATTCATTAAAAAAATATTGTCCCGACTTTAGAAGCTGAAAAAACCTTAATGTCTTAACCGAATATTTGGAATCGAATTCTTTGGAAAGATAAGGAATTAATTCTTTTTATTTGTTGTTCTTTCTCTTCCGTCTTGTATTAAGGTCTGGTGTTGTTATAACCCAAAGGCGGATCCAGGGGGGGTCGTAGGGGTCATGACCCCCCCTGGGAGATAATTTGTTTGTTTTTTTCATAGCAATTCCCTTCAATTCAAAACTAATCGTATTGTTTAAATGGATATGACCCCCATTATATTTTGAATTATTAATTTCTTTGTATATGAAAACAACATTTGTATTTTACTTCCTTTTACTTTGTTACTCAAAGTACTAATTTTGACTGAAGATTGGACCAAGAACATAATATGAATCGAATATTCAGCCCTATTCCAAAAACACAGTACAAATTTATCAACTTTTGACTAATTGACGATCCAGGGGGGGGTCATATGAGCCAAAAAGCTTATGCAGTTAAGTTGTATAAGTAAAGATTTTATTTAAACATTTATTAGTAATTTAACGATATTCACCAAAAAGTGGTTTGCTATCAAAAACAACTCATATTTTTTCGCTCAATTTAGAATTTGAAAAAACCTTAGTCATGCTTTAAATTATTTTCATAAAAATTGTTTCTAAGAAAAAGAGTAAATATTTATGTTTTTAAGAAGAAGCCTTGAATAAGAGATCATCAATTTTATATTAAGTTGCCTTTGAATTCCTTAACCTAGCCCTCAATTTTATTATTACATTTTTTTGTCACACATAAATAGTGATTATTGAAGTGATTTTTACTGCTCGATATCTCAGAAAGGGGACAACATTTTTTGACGAAATTTAAATGTAAAATGTTCATATATTTACAAGCTCTTTATTTAGTGCTTATACCAAAAATATTTTTAAGACAAAATTTAAAATGATTTTCGAAAAAAATAGGTTAAACTAGATTTTTTGACAAATAAAATGGCATTTAAATTTTTTTGAGAAAAACTTATTTTGCAGGTACACTTTTAAATCTTTAAATATAGGAAATATTTTTAAACAGACTTTTTGGAATAAATTATCAAGTTCTAGCGACCCAGTCTTGCATTTCATTTCTTTCAAAATTGGCTTTCTGTTAATACAAAAGATCTTAAAAAATTAAATACGTTTGAAGTGAATTTGCTTTGTATGCTCTTGAACTGAGATTCAAACACGAATTTCAGTAATACAAATGTCCCAAAAAAATAAGTGACACTTTTGTTAAACTAATGGCTTAGTGAAAAACATAATAAACGTTTAATATCTATTGATAAAAAGCTTTGAAAGGTGTAATTTGTGAGTACTACAAAACTTTTCTTCCCAACTTATTTGTTTACTTACCTTACTTTGTTTTAATTTAATTTGTTTTCGAGAAATTACGTACTTAAATGCAACTATTTCCTTACATTCAAGAATCAAACCTTTTTCGTCTCTATAATTTTTAAGTTTTGTTGACGCCATTATAAGATCAAAATACGATTAAGCAGATTGATAACGATAGTAATAAGAGATTCCCGGAAGTTTAGTTAAAAAAAAAATACGTCAAAAAAAGCCCGACATTTTTACATACCAGATTGCAACGTTCTTCGCATTAATAGAATTGAAAACAAGAAAAGTGTGTTTTGTTTTTGAAAAAGCAACGTTTCAAAACAATTTCAATCAATATGCTATTTGATTTTAGCTCTTAAATATGGCATATTTAGAAAACTGTTGGAATCTTGGAATGCTTTCATATGAGTCTTCCAAATTAAATAGTTAGACCATACCTTGCTGGACAACAGTGTTCTAAATAATTTGATAACTAAAGTTGTCACTTTTGCAATTAAAGAACATTTTTAAGCGGTGAGTAAAAACTCATCTAAGTGTGTGACAGCCCCCCCCCCCCCCCCTGATGAAAAGTCTGGATCCGCCCTTGTTATCACCTTACATAGCCTAGTCGCTCAAGTTGGTGTGTTCTCTAATATGTATTTACATTTATGTGCTGATTAGTATGTAATGTAATGTAATATTCTTTTATATATTAAAAGGATACTGAATAGAAGTTAGGCCGTCGTAAATGGTTCACACTTGAAACTATTCTCAAGAAATGTCAACGAATGTTGGGAAGCAAATGTCCAATCTGGCGTATACGTTATTTTTTATAAGTATTAATTAAATTCTTCCAATTGGGTTTACTCGATTTAATCAAATACGGTAGATAGATGGTGGCTGCAAGAAATCTTACTTTATAGATCAATTAGTGTTGGAATCGTTTTAACATCACATCCCGATATATGTATATGTAAAAAATAGAGATGACTTGACACATAGGCAGAGAACATCGGTAGACAATTTTCCTGGTAGGTATTTAGAGAGGAAATAAAGTCTTTGATTTACCCCTTTAGAATAATCATCCAACCACTTTCTTTTCCTGTTACATTTAACGACTTCTGCAGTGGGTATGGATAGGAATGGCCAATTCTTCCTTATTGTAACTATATCATGAGTTGTTAAGGATAAAAAATCATAAGAACAGTTTCTTTTATGGGTGTATCAGTTTTGTCTAGATATAAATTTGATTAATTGCTCAACCTGACTAAAAATTAGGAAAAGAAAAATGTTCATCACGAATTACATATTACTTGCTAAACCCCCACCCTCGGTATTTTAGGTGAAGTTAATTTGATTTATTGTTGCTTATTTGACATCTGATGGACTTTAGAAATGTATTTAGCCAACGTTCAGTATTTCAATAAGGAAATGAAGAGATTCCCGTTTGCAGTGTTAACATGTAGTTAAGTGCTTTCGTTGGTAATCGAAATATCCTTTTTATACAAAATAGGAGACATTTTTTAACGGCATGCTACACCAAAAATGCACTACATACATTATTGTTGACTCCGTTATCGATTCAAATACTACTGTGTGTGTATAAGTTATTACATACAGAAGATGTTTCTCCATTCGATATTAAATGTAGTGTTCTCTTATTGCAATTTATCGGCGATATTTATTTCAATGATGTTTTTACAGGTTATATTGACTTCAAGATATTTATATTCTTTAACCACCTTTACCATCGACTTCTCAAGACTAACCACTAATCTCAAGGTTTTACAGTAGATACCTAGTTTATTAGTTATGAGTTGTACTGGGGGTGCCAGCACGTAACTTGACACAACCGAGTTTAGTCGATACAATCGAGCATTGGCAGCACACATTTTGGTTCAATCGAGTGTCCTCGATTGTTTCGCCAGATGCGTCAGCACACAAACTTCAAACTAACGTTTGAAACAAAAGTTTTCACTCGACAGACAATCCTCGATTGTATCAAGTTACGTGCTGGCACCCCTGGGGTGACGTCCGGTAAGTACGCAAATAACACTAAGTCATCCGCGACAAGAAGAGCCTTTATGAGGATACCAACATATTGAACTCCTCGTGGAAGACAATCAGTTATATCCTCAATAAATAGTGCAATTAATCTTGGACTCAACATACAACTTTAGCTCTATGCAGCTCAGATTATATGGAATCTCGATTTATTCGAAAAAATATGCTTCAAGACAACGTTTAATGGTCATCTTCTGATGAGCCCAACCATTACATCAGGGCGAAACGCATATATGAAAACCTATGCTGGTTTATTTTTACTCTCATTTTCATGATTTTAAATCATAGTTATTAAAATAAACGGTGTTCAGGAAAAAAAAAACAATTCGACTGTTAACAGTCAAATATTTCATACAGCTTTGCCTTAGCCCTGTCTTCATTTGAGACCATGTCGAAATATTTTCTTCATCCCATACTGCAGCCTTAGTTTCCGGATCAAGATTCTAAAGTACCCCTTCGAACTTGAATTTCATTCTTATAAGGCCTTCTTCTAATTCCTGCTGTATAAGGCCTATATCCATGATATTATTGTAGATTACCGATACTTTATTTGCTACATTCCCTGCTTCATACTTATAGAATTCTGAGGGTATTATATCTAATCCAGCCTTGAGTCCATTAAGAGCCTTTCCTCCTTCTGTATTATTCCTTCTAAGGTCTCATCGCAAAAAGCTGGCTGCACAAATTGCATCATATCATTGGTGGTTGTTAAATGATTTTGAAGTCTCCCTCCTCATACGAATCCAATCGAAATCGTTGGCTTATGAAAAAGAGAGGAGATAATAGAAGGAACCTGAATAAAACAACAACAATTAAGGTTGTTCAGTAATCGGTTCAGTATAGTTCGATAGGTTCAGTATAGTTCGATAGAACGAAAAAACCTGTAATTGGCTTACAACTTTCATGTGGGTGCGGTGGAGTAGTGCGTAGTGCACTAGCTCCTCACACGCTAGATCGCTTGTTCAAGCCCAGCTTCGGGCAAAAGTTCTTCAAAAATTAAATTGAACATAAAGCGGTTAAGCACCACTAAAGGAGTCTGATGATCGGGTTGGTCCCCGTGAAATAGCTATAACTCCAGCCTATGAACTTGGTGGTAGCACACACAAGTTGTTGTTGTTTCATTCTAAATATTCAATTGATTTAGAAGTTCGTTGAAGTGTGTTCTTAATATCTCACAATTTAGATTCTTATTAGTAACATATACATTGCCATTTATGTCATGTTTTTTTTTTTTAAATCACTCGTACTCTTACAACTTACTAAACTTTGTTGTTGGATTGTTACTATACTGCAATCCTAGCTTACCTTGGGTTGGATAAACAGGTTCCACTCCGTAACTATCTCGATTTCGAACAGACATCGATATTGCGAACCCCAATTCTTCTAACGTAATTACATGAACTATTGCAAGCATTGTAATGACAGCCTGTTACAGAAAATCACCAATTTCTCCAATTAATGGAATGGTAAAGAGTAAACAATACCATAAATCGTAATGGAGAGTAATTGAAATTACTTCTTAAATAAAACAATTTTGTTTTTAAATAAAAAAGTGAGACTCATTTATTTTAAAACTTAAGAACTTAAAACACTTAAGAATTTACTTCTTCTTCGTATATATTTTTCCTCCATAACGAGCAACAAATGCTGGAACATCAAATTTACGCTTACAGCCCTGATAGTTCATGTAACGAATTTTACCAAAAATAGCTCTTTCACCCCAACCTTGATCGTGAATTCCTCCAATTGACCACATACAACCTTAAACAAGACATAAACAATTAATTAATCCACTCACAAGAAATGCTTAGTAAACTTACCAACAAATCCATTCGGATCACAACCATCTAAACTGTATTTGTCATTGAACAAGAGGGCGAAACTCAAAGCTTCTTCAGGAGATTTTGTCCATTCTAGAATCTTTTTAGCCCAATACATTCTCAGGAAGCCGTGCATTTTACCCTCCTTAACAAGTTGTATTTGTGCAGAATTCCACAGATCGTCATGTGTTTTCGATGTTTCTAGTTCCTCTTGTGTGTAGAGCCATTCACGTTTGTCCTTACGATGATCGTCGAGGGTCTTCAGAGACCAAGAAGCAATACCCTGTAAGCTGTCGTATTTGTCGTTGTAAAAGCAAAAGTTGTCTGCCAACTCCCGTCTGACTATAGATTCCTCGCAATATGCTTCAACAGATGCCTTGTACTTTGATTTGAAGCGACTGATTTCAAGGGCACTTCTCTGTACAGAAATGTGACCTAATGAAATAAAAATTTAAAAGAAACCTTAAAACTCTGCTAAAGAAAAAAAAAGAACTGGGTAGTTATACGTTCGTAGAACTTTAAGGTAGAAGATTTCATGACTTTGAACTTCGATATACCTGAACCTTAGTTACATAAATCTGGACCCTAGTTAGAACTGGATTTAATTAAAATATTATTTCCCCAGCAAAACTAAATACTGAGATAAGGATTATGCACTAAAACTCACCAAAATTATACCAAGGCGATAGATTGGAAATCACATCGAGAGTTGGATCGTTGCGTTTCGAATCGTAGTCCTTTAAGCGTCTTGTACAAAAGTCAAGTAGCTGGGTCATGCCACCCACATAACCAGGCGTTGCCCACTGCACCTCATCTACATTCATATCGCAATTCAGTGTCTTGATATATGCATGTGCAGCCTTCCAATCGGGTTCCTCGGCTTTAGTTTTGTATTCATGTGGATGTTTAATCAGCGGTGGAAATTCAGTGAAGAACATGCCTAACTTTGAGGTGATCTTGTTGCGAATAGTACGCGCAGCATACTCTTGCTTGTCCGATGCAACCCAGGCTGGGACCACATTGTGGGCGTCAACTTGGGTCAAAGGCACATCTTTAGGAAGACTATCTTTTACTTCGTCCACCCACTTAACTGGAAGACGAAGCGGGGAGAAATCACACACCACAGCCCCGATTTTGTACTGTTTAACCAGTTTCGGTATTTCCTCTGGGGCTGGTCCCAATAGAAGATGGAAATTAATGTTCAAATTTCTACATTCCCGCTCGACCTCTTCGAGACCGGCCAACATAAATTTATAGAGCCTCAGCGACAGGTACTTGGGTCCCAAACAATAGCACACCATCAAGGGAATTTCGTTTTTGAGTGCCAGCTTTTGGGCGAACAGAAATGCCCAGTTATCCTGGACGCGGGCATCTCTGTCCATCCAATAGAGAATAGCTTCGGCATTTTCAGGTACATCTGTTGCATCGGAGAGAATGCGAACGCGCTTCTTTTTGAATGAGAAATCCGTGATGCTCTCACCGGCCTTGAGCCGATTTGTTTCGATTTTTTTTATGAATTCAGCAACACCTGCTGAAGATTCTTTGTTTAGTTTCTTAGAATCAGGAAAAGCAGCAAGAACTTTTTGTTTCTTAACTGAAGAACTTTGAGAACTTGCCGAACGTTTCATTGTGGATAAATTAGAAATATGCAAATTGCAATTGGTGGTGAAATAGGACTTTGTCAATTCAAGGTTTGAACACGTTTTGGTAATAATTATATTTATAAATCTTAGTGGTAGAGGATTTAAGAACATGGAATTTGCTTTGTTGAGAAAAATATCAAAATGTGGCCAACATTGAAAATTTTTACATTGGACGGACGTCGAAATTGTGAAAAACAGAAAAGAAAAGACGAATTTGTGTGAAAGTACTAAACCGTAAACAAAATAATCCCCATTTTTGTTTGTATCCCGGGTTTTTTAGTTTTATCCGTTTTGTTGTCATGGAAACAAGCGTGTTTACAAATCTGAGTGTTAAAATTTAGAACTGTTATGGCGGCGTTCAAGCCACAGCTGGAATAACTATATAATGGCTCGTTTATGTTATTGGACTAGGATTTTAAAATTTTAACTCAGGATGATGTAATATTTACATATGAAGCCAACTGCAACAGATCTTCACTTGTATACATAGGAAATTCCAAAGCATTACAATCTTTCATAAGGCACAATTCATTATAAGTTACATTATTTACTTGTTTCCTTTCCAATTTGACAAGAAACTTCCTTATTAATATATCGTAAAGTAATCAAGTTTAAGCCGGTATTTTGACAAATGTAACTTTATTTAAGGTGTTTTGTTAGAGGTAAAGAACTTAGAAGTTCATTTTTTTTTTAAATTGAAATGAAATTTTGTACATTCAATATTCAAGAAAAAAGGAGACCTTTTAAACTGCACCAGCTATAGAAGAATCAGTGTGCTTAACATCGCCTACAAAATCTTTTTTGCCGGAATATGTGAACGTCTAAAGCCCAGTCGCAGAAATATTCACATTACGGTAGGTCCTGGAAAACCCCAACAACACCAAATCGACACCCACCATCTTTTCATCGATTTCAAGGCCGCATATCACAGCATCTACAGGGACGAGCTGTATAGAGTCATATCTAGTTTTGGCATCCCTGCCAAACTCGTCCGTTTGTGCAGGATGACCATGAAGAATTCACGCAGCTCCATAAAGGTTGGAAACAACTCAACAAAACCTTTCGATGTCAAAAAAGGTTTTAGACAAGGTGATTTTTTTAACATCGTACTTGAAAGAATAGTGCAGAGCCCACACGTCAACACTTTAGGCACTATCTTTCAAGTCTGTCCAATTACTAGCATATGCTGATGACATTGACATAATCGGAAGAACCCCGCGTGCTGTCAATGGGGCTTTTGCGAGAATTGGGGCAGAGGCGGCAAAAATGGGTTTAACGGTTAATGATGGCAAACAAAAGTACCACGCACGAGTGAAAAGTGACCTCATCGAACTTGGAGCGCTAAACTGAAAACATGTAGCTATAGGCCGAACTAGATGAACAAGTTTGTTGGGTGAGGCCCTAGTTCAAACAGGACTGTAGTGCCACCTTAAGTATTCAAAATAGTTTTATTAAATTATTATTTAAATATGATTTCTGTCATATGACCACCAGTCTGGTTTGAACGTAGTCTTATTTTTAAGTACAATTTTCAATGACTCTTTCCAACATTTAAGCCCGTATATCGGCAATGACGTAGCGAATGTTGTCCTTAAAGTGGCTAATAGTCGGTTTAAATTACCAACTTCACATATTTCATATGTGAAGTTGGTAATATTTCTACTTGGCTTTAAATACCAAGAACGACTTCTTAAATGATTCAATTATATTATCAGCTGTGTGACATGTTGCGCCGCGTCGCGTAGCCTTCTGATCTGATCTGTGTGAAGTGGACACAAATGCTATGTACTATTTTTAATAAACAATACACGCTTTGACCTAAATATTAAATTATTAAATAAATTATTCAATTGTTTAAAATCAAAAAACTTGGACTCAACAATAAGGTTTTATTATTTGTGATCCTTACATTACATTACATGGTAATTTTTTCCAAATTTTAGAGCCCACTTTAAATTTAATTATTGTCAGGGTCCATTGAAACCAAAGCTCTTACACACCATGTTACTTTAATTGATGAACTACAAAGTCAATAGTCACGGTTCTATAGCGGTGATCATTGAAATGGTTTTTAAAAAAGTAAGAACCATTCACCGTACCATTCCACCAAGCCCATAAAGTACACCGTGTAGCGGTGTCTCACGTATATGTACTTCATGACTTTCATCACTCCAAACTAAAAATAAATCATTTGACAGCTAGAAATAATATATTGACACCAAATATGAGACTAGAGATTCTACTTTCCAGAACCTTAAAATTTTAAGACAAATATTTTTGTAAGTATGTTTTTTGGAGCTTTAGTAATTATGCGTATTTTCACAGGGCAGACAGCTTGGTATATTTTATATATTTGTGAAATCACTTGAGAAAAGTTCGTAATGTCAACCATTATTTGAAATCAAATTGAGTTGAATCATCTTACCTAGACAGACAAAAAACTTAATGGCAATCACTATCGAATGTAAAAAAAGGGACCTTAATCGATTCTACCCCTTGATTGTATACAAAATGTTCATTGATCAGTAATTTTCAAAATCAATATTACTCTCCAAAAATTAATTAGATTTTAAAAGTAACTAAGCTTTGAGAATCAAAAATCACATTTCAATGTATGTATGGCTTCAATAATTCTTAAACTTTATTTTGTTTAGCAGGAATAAGGCGTCAAATTTCTAAAAGTTGTTCTATTTTTTATATTTCTCATAGATCGGGCTCAGCAGATTTAATTCTCAACACTTCTAAATTGCTACTCCAATGTTTTTTTCTAGTAAAATCTGAAGATGCGTTACGGTTTTACGAGCTATTTGGCTAGATCAAGTAAGGGTGCTCTACAGGTTGTTGTCTATTTAGTAATTAAAGTAAATATTTTTGTGATTTTTTATTTGTACTAACAAATTTAAAAAGGTCAAACAAATTATGATAAAAACTAACAAATACACCTACCAACGAAATAAGCAGTGTTAAAAAAAAATAAGTTTAAATATGTCTCAGCTATTGATAACAATTTCTCATGTATACAATCATTTTTAAACTGCAGACAAAAGATATTCAATCGTAATAATAATAAAAGTTTAAAAGAAACAAACAATATTATTTTTCATTGAATTATTCCCAACTTTTTATTGAAAATATATTTTTTGAATTTCAAGATTACAAGAACAGTATTCATTTTTGTTTTTAACAAATCCAAAGTATCTGCCCGCAGACCTTCGGGGAAGTTTATTTTAACTTTAGATGTCTGGCCAAAAGTGCTTTCAATAATTCCGCATTCACCAGTTGACAATTCGATCTTTTTACCCACGTAAACATCTCGGTTGCCGTCCTTCTTAAAGAGATTCTGTACAATTACTTGATTTTCGTTTACTACTCTCTGTATAGTTCCCTGTTTCTGTTTCTTTCTAAAAATTCTCAACTTTGGTAGAATTTCAACGGAGTAATTTGATGAATGTGTTAGCCATTCGATACAGCCCCAAAAGGCCAAACGGCATGTATTTGCATGAACGTCTAAGTCGAGCTTTGAGGCGATTATCATACTTTTATTATTGGCCAAAATGGGATTCTCGAATTCAAGTAATACAAAATGGTCATGAATGAGTTTTTCATCTGCCAATAGTTCATCGATGCATTCGTATTCATTTGTAGAGTCAAATGACTCTTCTATTGTTTCGCCCTTAAACACAGTGATTTTGGCCATCACAGTATTATGACCAACAGTTATATGCAGCTTGGACTTTGATTTAAGAGCGAACTTATAGTATTCTATTCTGTTTAACCTTATCACAGCCGCATGCACGAACGTCAGATAGCCAGGTTTTGATATAACTCCTCTTTCCATTAGACTAGAATTGAATTGTGTGACACATAGTCCAATGCGGTCGCCTTGTCCAGCGTTTTGTACAGGGTTTTTGAACATTTGAATTGATTTAACCTTTCGTTGCTCTTTTATCGAAGGAAGTTCTATGGTATCGTTTACAGAAACTTTACCTTGAATAATCGTTCCTGTACAGACCGTACCCTGACCTTTGATGGGAAAACAATGGTCAACATAAATCAGAAGCGGCTGCTCGTAGTCTCTAACCGGGATATGGACAGCACTCTTTATGCTCTGAACAACATCCTCCAAGTTGGTCTTGTTCAAGGCGGAAATACATGTGATTGGTACATCTTGAAATGTGGTTCTAGATAGAACCTTCTTTAATTTGATTTTCAATTTCTTCAGATAATCTTCACGCCCGGGTTCGTCTATTAAATCAATCTTATTTATTACAACAATCAATTTTTTCTTAAGAAGTTCTCCAATAACAATACATTCGGCCGTTTGTGTTTGAATGCCTTTTTGTGCATCAACAACCAAAATCATCAGATCGATTATTTGAGCTCCACCGATTACTGTTCGGATAAGGCTGGCGTGACCGGGACAGTCGACAAATGTAAATTGCATTAACTTTACAGATGGTGATAGTGATTGAAGGTGTTCAGGTGCTTCTGCAGTCAGGGCACTGAAACCCAAGTCGAGAGTGATGCCTCGTTCCTTGGATTGAGGATTTTTATCAAAAGCTGCAGTACTGGCAACAGTACTGAGAGCTTGGGCAAGGGTTGTCTTCCCAGAATCTACATGGCCCAGCAGACCAATATTGAAGTTTATGTTTAAATTATTCATTTTAGGCAAATTGTATGTTAATCTTAATTCAAACAGAATATTTTATTTTTATTTACTAACATTTGTCTTGCTGACAACAACTATCAACCATGCGAAGCTTCTCAAACTGTGAAGAAAAGAGCTGCCATATTACTTAATTAACCGAAATCAAAGCCCCTTTCACATGAGGAAACAAAGGTTCCAAAAAGAACCCAATTAACCTTCAATTAGAGGCTTGAGCACTCCATACACAGTTCAACTTGTCTTTAAATTTAATGTCAATTTCATCAAATCAACTCTTGTGTGGGCTTGAATTTGATTTTTTTGAAGGTTGACGATTGAGTTGGAAGAAAATCAAAAGATTTTGAATTTGTTCAAGTTGATGTGAATGTTTTCAACTTAGTTGAGGTGTGTGTAGGCAAGTCATTTGATTTACTGTCAAACCAAACGCATTCCATCTCTTTCTTAGCAAGAAATTAAATGAGATAAAAAAACAGAGACGTGAATAATCTCAACAGAATTATCTCTGTGGTCATGTCTGATGTATCGTCTCTCTGGTTTCGGTGTGGTTTTTTTAACGAGAAAAAAATGATGTTTTGACAGTTGAAGCAGAAGTCTTTCAACAACGTTTATGTAGTGTGTGGCGAAGCATCAATTTAGTTGAAAACCAAATTGAAAATAAAATTGAATCGTGTATGGAGTGCATTATATGTTAATTATGAAAGTATGAAATTTAAGTCAAACAAGCTATCAAAGCACTCGACCAGCTGAGTCGAATAAATTCAAGCCTTTTACAACAATTGGGTTGGGTTCAGTATGTCAGTAGTAACTCTCTGAATATTCTCTTCCAAGGCATCAATCTTCTCGAGCTTATCTGCTTAAAAGTTTTGGATGCCAAGTCATTGTTCTACCGAATATTGGCCGCCGAGCGAACAGAACCATTATTTTTGTAATACGTTTGAAAGATTTGTTAACGTTGTTGATTCTATGGATTATGAAATGCAAACCAAGTTGAGCATAAATCAAGTGACAGTTGTCAAAAAGACCAAATCTTATGTTATACAAATGTCAAAAAAGTCTTCACGGTCTAATGTTGCCGTAGCCACTAGACGCTACCTCCGTATTCTACCGGTAATAGTAGGTAATATTTTGTACATGCAAATCTACCTGAGCTTAAAAGCTCACAATGATTGTTGAGCTTACAAAGAAAAACGCCTAATGTTCTGGTATCTTTTAAGTGAAGTGAAAATAAAGATTGGTCTAAATTTGTTTAAGGAATCCATGAAGTCCCCTATTATAAAAAAAAATTCAACAATAATAATTGTTCAACATTTGTAATATTCAAAAAAAGATAAATAAGGATTTAGCGTTTCTGTTAATCGAGCTTGGTAAAGTACTAATAATGACGTTTAACCGGCATATTAATCATTTTCATTACATAAAAGTTTAACATCTACTGGATGCTGCCACAGCATCTCAAACTAGTTTCATATGTCAAATTTGTGTCATTTGTGGCTTCCTCAAGATAAAATTTATTATCCATATTATCCTGTCAATTCAGAAATTTCCAAAAGATTGTCCTTTTTGCCATAAAAACAGAAAATGATTGAAAACAATGTTGAATCGTTGCGAAATCAACTAACAATTGCCCGGAATGAAATAAACAAATTGCGGTAAGTTAATTCATCGAATTTCATTCAAAAACACGACTAAATTAATATTTTCTACCAGACAACAAGTGAAAAATCTCAGTCACGTCCAGCGCAAAGATATCGATGATTTATCTAGACTCCTACGCGATTTTCGTTGTGAAGGATGTCGCCAAAATGAAGAAAATACCAAAAATAGCAATGATGCTATAAATCAGGTAAATATTTTGATATTTTGATTCAATTGCAAACTTACTAAAAACAAAACAAAAATAAAGGAATTAAATGGATGTGACCAGACCACGGCTCGCTTTCGCCCAATCGGCGTGATTAAGACTTCATTCCCAGAGAAAAGAGCTGTTCCACGACAGTCAAGCATTGGAGCTCGACTTAAGGGAGTGATCGAACTGAATGCAGAAGTATTTACAAATCCTGAACATTCACTTGACGGTTTGAACGAGTTTTCCCACCTTTGGATAATTTATCATTTCCACAAGAATAATTCCCATCCCAAAGCCAAGGTCGCACCTCCCCGGCTTGGGGGTGAGAGAGTTGGAGTTTTCTCAACGAGATCACCACACAGACCGTGTCCCATTGGACTGTCGTTGGTAGAGATTGACAAAATCGAAGGCTCAACTATTGTTTTTAGCGGAACAGACATGGTGGATGGAACTCCTGTTCTAGATATAAAACCATACATTCCTTTTTACGATGCTCCTAATGTCATTGAATCTGGTTGGTTTGTTTCTTTCTTATCCTTAAATATAAAACTTATTATTTTTATTTTTTTTAAGGTCGTCATTCTGTTGGTGAGCCTACAGCTGATTTCTATAACTCACGTCAGGAGCCAGATGGTGAAGAATCTGAGTTGGAACTGAATGGCGCTGTAGCTCTACCAAATCCACCAAACTTTGCTAATCACATTTCCCCACCACCCACAGCTGTCAAGGTTCCCAATTGGATTGTCTCCGGGCACAGACTGAGTGTTCTTTTCAACGAAAGGGCCGAAAGACAGCTTCATGAACTACAGGTGCGCCGCCAATGCATTGTTGACATCCTCGAAGCAGATCCCAGGTCAGTGTATCTTCGAACTAAATACGGCTCCCAGATATTCACATTCCAGCTGAGTGAGGTCACCGTGACATGCAAGTTCGATGACAAAAATTCCACCGTAACAGTTGTACAGATTCGTCGAACTGAAAACGTCCAAGACGAAAGTACTTAAGGCGCCCAATCGCCAGTCACTTATCGTTAGCGGCTCATCTAGCTTGCACAATTTGTTTAGTGATGTGATTTAGGTAATTTATGTTTGTATTCCATGTTTGTTATGTTCTTATGTTGTTATTAGTTGTACCTGGCGATAATGTGAGTTAAAAGCAAAACAAAAACTACTTTAAATGTTCGATACTATTTTAGCGAAACAAAAATCCCTAACATCATACACTTAGCCACACAAATCCAACCCACCTACCTTCCAACTATTTATGTGACCTCTCGTACATAATAGCGACACTCATATCCTTAGAAATAATTGAGGAGCTTTCAAACAAAAAGCAAACGAATGTATTTTTGTTGTGATTGATTTACCAACAAAAAAAAACGAACAAAAGTTAAATGGTGTCTTGGTAGCTGCTTTTGTTCGAAAGCTTCTCATTTGAAATCATGTAGTTTACTATTTATAGTTTTACAAACAAAACAAATTGGGATAGAATCAAGTAAAAAGATGCTTCTAAATAACTTGTTTACATTGTTTAAGGACCTAATTTTAATTTGTTTGCTTTATTGAAGCAATAAAGTAAAGACGTTGTGATAACACGAAGTTTTAGTTTGATTTTAAATTATTTGGAAATTGTGTTTTTGAATGTGTAGACAAAACGAAGAAAAATTAGACACTTTTGATTCAAGTGGAGCGACAAAATATAACTCAATCAAAAGTTCTACATGGTGAGCAGAACATAAATCTTGTATAAAGGCGAAACGTATCCAATGTAAGTTGAAACAAATTAAATTACTTAAAAGTCGTTGGATCTCGATTTATGCATAAAAGCAAAGACCTCTTAATAAGTTTGAAATTATACAAGATTCAAGATAAATGCAGCAATAGGTTATTATTTACATTTTTGGTTTTCCAATTTATCACCGAAATATGTAGGTTGATCATGGCCAACATAACAACCCAACTTAAAGCTGTCAGATTGTTGTCCAGACCTACAATGGACATCTACAATGAAATCCGACAAGAGGATAGTTTGGCCTGCCTCCTCTTCAAGCTAGCGTTGGAGGAAGCAGTCTGTGACGCCAACAAGAGGACCATCTTTCCAAGATCCGGGGAGATATTGGCTAACATCGAAAGGACCCAACAAGCTTCATCCAGATCGAACAGGCGGCACAGAATCTGGAGCTGTGAAGGAAAAACAAAGTATATGGTGGTGTCGACTGTGAGAAGAACAATTAGTCAAACAATCAAGGTAGCGAAGCATGAATTTGAAGTAGTGCATTCCTTCAAATACCTTGGGTCAATAGAATACCAGCCGATAAAAAAACATAGAAGAAGAAATACCCTAACAGCTGCTCAAAGCATCAGCCCTTTTTAAATCTAGAAACTTTACCATAGTTCTTTCTCATAGCCGAGACCTGGGTGATTAATAAAACGCAATCCAAACACTTAAGCCGAGAAGAAATTCTCTAACCAGATATTGCCACAAAAATTAAGAAGGGTAGACTCCAGTGGGTTGAAACAGTTTTGTCGTGATCCTCGCGATTAGTTTTAAAAAAAACTTAATTGTTTCTTTTTATTTTATTTTATTTTATTTTATTTTATTTTTTGTTTCTTTATTTATTTAATTTCTTTATTATTTTATTAATTATTTGACAAGAGAAGCCGCTGTCTTTAGCGAGGCTGCACTTCTAGTGTCAAGAGGAGGATTTCAACTTACTAAGAACTAATTCTTACTTTACCATCAAAGCTATGTTCAAATATTTAATTTTGATCTTGCACAATATGTAAAATGAACTTTCCACGATTTTATTGTTTTAATTGGAACGGGATGCGCTCGTGTGTTGTGTAGAGGGAAAAGGGGCTGTATCCGTTTTGGATATGTTTTGCAATGTAAGCAAAAATGGCGTAGGAAACCGTTAATGCAAAGCCGTTAGGCAAAGGGAAGTGTCCGGGGTAACGGGATTTGGGCTCAGACGTAACTGAACCATAAAGTCCTTCGAATAAGAAACTTATGAAATGGAAACAAGGATTGCATCTTGATGATTTTTAGTGAATAGAACATAAAACTCAAACCGAAGATGTTCAAGATGTCTAACCAAAATATGTTTTTCTTAATGTTCGCTTTGAGTCCTAGGTTCTATTTTAATCATATTTTTTTCGCGTAATGCAGATTTAAAAAAAAGCGGTTGAAAAATACTTAATTTTTGGTCAAAGTGTCTTAAAAGTTTTTTTAAGACCATTTTGTTTAATTGAAATGTTATACAAAAATAAACCCTTTTTTTCGTTCTAAAAAGTCATTTTTCTACGATTAAAATTACATTTTTTTTTTAAACAATTACTTCTTGTCGTATTCAATTCAAGTCCCTCGAAAATAGCAAACATTTAAATGTAGAATGAAATTCACTCCATTTAAGCTATATAAATCGATATCGATAAAAGTGAATTAAAGAACTTGATATTTTATTTTATAGCGGGAACTGATATATTAATTATTTCCTATAGTAAAAATTCAATCCAACTGATTTTTTCTTTGTGTGTTTTTAAAATCGAGAAAAGTTCTTTTTTGTTTTCCAGTTGTTGTATGTCCCTGTGGGCAGGGCTTAAGAATATGCCCACAGCTTGTCCGCTTGTCGTAAAAGGCGACTAAAAGACACGAATGTTTCATTTTCTATTAGCTGAAGATTGGCTGCGAAGACTTAAGCACAATGTTGATTTTAAGTTTTCAATTAAGGTTTCGTTTAGTCAAATTTCCACATTTCCGAAATTCCAGTCAGCTGGCTATATCTGTTTTACGTAGTTATAAGAGTCCCAAACAAAGAGAATTTGACACTTTTTTTATGAAAACCCAAACAAATAGTAAACCAAATGAAAGGTTATATTTCAAGTTTTCAACCTTAGCTTCCTGACAGAAAATTGAAGAGGTTCACTTAAGGAATTTATCCCCAAATTGCCAAAACTTCAAACTAACCTTAATTGAAATACTCCTATCTATATACGAGCAAAAATTTCATATAAAATCATCTTTTTTCGAATTCCATCCATGCATTTGAAGTTGAAAGTCGCATACTTTTACAATTTTACATTACGAACCTATTTGGTGATGAGTTTTGGCTGGACATAAAAAGTTTTCCTTTAGAGGCCGGTTATTGCTATCAGTAAAATCCATCAGTAAAATTTTTGTTTTTAGTTTTTGAACATGTTACAGATTTACTTCTAGCAAAAGATTGATGCAATAAGATTAATCCATTCAATTATTTTTTTCAAAAAGAAACAATGCTTTTAAAGTTTGGATGGAAAGAAAAAACATTTAATGACGTAAATTTACTGATTGCTCTAAACGCTCATCAGTAAAACATTTCGAATTCCTCCTGTTTACTGATAGGAAGGAATTCGTAATATAACTGAATAAATTTAGCTATACGTATACTTTAGTTTTACTGGTATTGGGTTGCAAGTTTAATCATGCTTGTTTTTTAATAATCCAAACCCTATCTGTAAGTCCCACTCATGATTAAACAAGAAGCTCAAAAAGTTACAGTCATTTTTTTAAGGTTGCGATTCTTGGAGGTGCTTTATAATTTGTTCCTTTGTGGTTTAGAAATCAATTTATTCATTACAAAAATCGAAACATAAAATTGAATTTTAGAAAATTGAAAAAATACGATGGAAATTCCAACAATATTTTTCCCCAAACACATTATGTTGCTTTAGTTTTGTCATCCTCCTTTTTTTGTTTACAAGTTTTTATAATTTTATTTTTTTTTAACAAAAGATTACAGAAAAATAAAACTTTAAAAAACAATGAAGGTCTTTTAATTAACCCTCTTGTTTTGAATATAAACAAACAAAATCATGTGTTCAATGACGTGGAGTGATTTTCTTAATAGTGCTAATCAATTTATAAAACTCTCGAAAGCTTATCAAGATAACTGGAATTTAGTTGAAAAGGTTTGAAATATGAAAGAGTAAACACAGAGTAACAAAAATTCAAAACAAAATCGTTTTCAGGACAATACTGAAGGGAATACATATTTAGTATATAAGCAAAAAATCAAAATCAAAATCCCTGAAGTTAAAGAAACAAGTAGTGATCTAACAGATTTTGATATTGAGGAGCTTAACCGGGATGATGCGTCAACTGTAGACGCAGATAAAATTGAAGAATTATTCGAAATTGAATACCATGTTGTCTACAGTACAAGTTATCAAGTTCCAGTTTTATATTTTAGAGGCAGCAGAAGTGGTGGGGTTTTTATTGGTTTTAATCATAATAAAGTTAAAAGAAAAACACTTGCTCATACTTTCAGATGGGAAACCAATTGGCTTAGAAGACGCCTGGAATATATTTCAAAATCCATCAGGTGACAGTAGGTCACGATCAGATATGTTATCAACCCTAACACAGTCCGATCATCCAGTGCTATTCACACCGTTTTTGGGATTACATCCTTGCCGGACAGCCGAACTACTCAACCAAATGGGAGTTAGCGGAAATTCAATTTTAACATTCTTAAGCTTAATGGGTCCGTTTGTGAAATTAAATTTGAAAAATGAATATGGCTTAGATTTTAAGCAATAAACTTACAGCGTTTACATTTATGTCCATTCAGTTGTGATTCCGGGAATACGTTTTTACATTTGAAAAACGTCGTTGACAATTATTAAGAAAACTAGAGCTTGTGGAAACTGTGATAATAAACTAATTCAGTGTAAGAACGGTATCAAATTGAGTCCAGAATTTATAAGAAATATAATATTTAATTTAAATACAATTAGGGAAGCTTCATAAAGCTATAGCAGTGTTTCGAACATACTCGTAGAATATTTTTAAAATGCATAAATAGTTTCTTTTTTGTCATACATAACTTATCTTTATTTATAATTATTTACATTAATGGTATATTTATAAATATCTTATCCCTACTACCAGTCATCCCTTGGAAGTCGATATGTAGTGTTGTCACTTTTAATTATTGTCACACCGGCTCCATAAAATGGAATAATGTACGCCGAGCCATCAGCAGGGCCTACAACTTGCATGGCAATCAAAACAATGTCAATGAGTTGTCCAAGGAACATAAAACCTAGCGTACATAGCTTTGCTAGGCCAATTGCTGGATATCCCAAATAGAATCGGTCAATTCCAAACATGCCTAGGAACACCGACAGCAATAATGCCGTGTCAAAGCGATATCCATTTCTGTTTGGAATTTATTTGAAGGATGTTTTTTAAGAAGAAAAAAACAAACTTAAATGGTTAACTTACGTCCATTTGCAAGGTAGTTCTCTGGTAAAGGTGTTGTTTTTCGTTTCAGTGCATTCAATACCATCTACAGCAATGCACCAGACTATGTCAAATTGTAAATTATAATTATTATTTCATGGTCAAGAAAAGTCGCATTGTTCATACCTCTTGCTTTGTTTTCTTTGGTGCATCCTCGGAATTGTTGGGTTTTTGGGTCGATGGGGTTTTTGCTGGGATCTGGGCAGAGATATTGACCCATATGCAGGTCGTTGCAATCGTATTCGACTTGCAATGCAAGTGGAACACAACACAGTAAGATAAATACGGTAATTCTAATGAAAAGATTCATTTAGAGAGAGTTTAACTTATTTGTATTTAATAAATAATTTTGGAAAAGATTAAAGTTGACGGCATTGTATTATTTTTGTTTACGATTTGCTCGCAGATCACAGCTGTTCTTTTGACAGCAGTGGCTTTCAAACTTCAAATCGAAAGAAATGCATTTGAATGTGACAAAACTTTAGGTCTGACGTTCACTAAACAATTTAGTTTCCGGAAACTTTAAGTTGTTGCTAGCTGTTGGTAACAGTCAGCAACTAAATTTTTTGTTATCCTCAACTTCAATTATTATATAAAGTAATGCTGGAAGTTGCCTTCTTACTTTGACAACCATCACATCCTAAGCTTGAAAATATAAACATAAATGACTGAAAGTCTTTTTTTTTTATAATTCGATCAATTTGCTATAGAATCAAAAATGAAATAACGTACTTCTTTTTATTATTTTATACATTAAACATTTAAAAAAAAACTAACAATTATGTAATATATTTATATTTTAAATTAAGAATTAAAAAAAAAAAAAAACAAGCAAAAGCCAAGAAGTAGTCTCAGACCTTCCAGAAGCTCAATAAATAGAAAAATAACACATCGTCATGCTCTTCATCCCTGTCTTTGCTTTTCGATTTTTCAGAATATAAACAAATTTTTAAAAGATTTTCAGAAACTGTTACTTTTGTTCTTAAGGGTTCCTAAAACGTACATCAAAAAAATATAAAACTATTATAAAATAAAAGTACCTACTTACAAAACGATGAAAACTCTTTAATCTTGTCCAAAATTCTCGGTTTAATATTTCATTCTTTTCTTCTTTTTCCTTGTTTATCCAGGCAATATTATTCCACTAAATTAAATTAAAACATTACATTCTTAGTATGATTGAAAATACATATGCAAATAAGATATTCGTACATTTTCAAATAAGCTTCTTGACACTGAAAAACGAGCTATTTGGGACCAATACATTTTACTGTTACGAAGCTCAATAGACTTATAGTAAATTTTTATATTTCTAAGCTTACTTTGATTTCAAATATGAAATTGACGAATAAGGGGAATGAGGAGAGTATATTAAACAGAAAATAAGGTGTTTATTTGGTATTTGAATACTCCAGCAAACAGACTTTTAACAGTTTTCAAAGTTGCAGGTGTCAAAAAGACAGGTATAAAATCATCAGATGGCAGATGTAAATGTAAAATTTTAAACTAACAGACGACAAACTGAAAAATAAAAGAGCAACAATAGTAGAAGGTATCCCTTTACACGGGGAGGATCAAATTGTAAAATGTAATTTGTTATATTTACCTGAATTGACAAACTAAAAACCGATTTTTCTAGTTTCTGGAGTGTTTGTGTAATAAATAGATTTTTTGTTTTCAGAATAGTTTCGGTTTTGATTTAATTCATACTGTTGATTTGTTCTTTCTTTTTACAGCTTTTTTTTCCTTTCTGAAATTGGAATCTTTTTCTTGTTAAACCCACCACTTCTATTTAATTTGAATTCAGTCTTTCGACTCAAGTTGTTTCAATTTCTCAATTAATTCCCGTCAGCAGCAAAAATGGTTCATTCAGTTTAAAACACTCACAATAAATTCTTGGTATTGTAAAAACTCACAAAAAATATTTGTTTCTAAGGATCTGATGAATTTCAGAATTTAAAGTTGCTACAAACTCTGTTTCCCCGTCTGAACAGGGTGTGAATAATTTTTTTGCGAACCACTACAAACTTCAGGTTGCTGAAAATTCAGTTTGGTTGTCTGAACGGGGATTAAAGAAATTCTTGCTCGAACTACATTATCACGAGGTATCAAATTTAGAATCAAACGTACCTATGTCGCCATCCTGAGCTGTCATCATTTCGGAGTTGCTCTTGCTCTTGCTAGTTGTCAAAGTAAAAAGGGAAGACAGAAAAAAGCAAATTGGATATTTTCCCCCGCAAATGTGTGTGATAGTTTAGTATAACCTCCCATCCTAAATAAAAACATTTTTAATAATTTAATTAATTAAAAATAATTTCAATAGTGCTATAATTTCATCCAAGATGACAAGGTACGTTACAAAAAAATTGATTATAATCCTTTTGTGGCCATTTGAACCGGCATGATTTTTTTAATTTGTTAATAAATTGAATTATTTTACAATTTTTTGGCATTTATTTAGAGCAAGCATTGAACTTGGCGATGTCACCCCACATAACATCAAACAACTAAAGAAGCTCAACACAGTTGTCTTCCCAGTATCGTATAACGATAAGTTCTACATCGATGTGCTCGAAGCTGGAGAACTCGCTAAATTGGCATACTACAACGACATCGTAGTTGGGGCGGTTTGCTGTCGCATCGACACTTCCGAGAACCAGAGGAGGCTCTATATTATGACGTTGGGATGTCTCTATCCTTACCGCAGACTAGGCATTGGTACTGTCATGTTCAATCACATTCTCAATTATGTGGAAAGCGATGGAAACTTTGACAGTATTTTTCTGTAAGTCCATTTAAACATTCAAAGTTTTAGGTTCTTCTTAACTGTTTGCACACTTTTCAGACATGTGCAAGTCAACAATGATGGAGCTATTGCATTTTACAAGAAATTCGGCTTTGAAATTGTCGAAACAAAACAACATTACTACAAGCGCATTGAGCCAGCGGACGCACATGTCTTACAAAAGACTATCAGGCAGAATCTAAGTCCTCCTACAAGCAATAACCACGATGCTACACAGACAAATGGGTTCGACAAAAAAGAAAAAAAGGCATAATTATGAGCGTTTCGAAAATATCATCAACACCTTGAAACAGAAACTATTTCGAGGCACGTACTATATTTTGCTAATTTAAAAACAAAACAAAAAATATACCTATAAACAAAAACCATGTGTAAGCGGGTTTAATTTTACATCAACAAAATTTAAGTTAAAAAAAAAGAAATTAAACTACCAATAAGAAAAACAAGCAAACAAATATGTAACAATATACAAACAAAAAAAATCATCAACTTAAATAAAATTTCAACTTAAAAATGCCAATTTATTTATTTAATTGACGGTTGTTGCCCTCTGTCCAGTGTAGCCCGGCGAGGATGTACATTTCAGACAAGACAACAACAAATACCAACAAGAAAAAACTGCGCAGATAAGTATATTATTGATTTTTCCATGTTGACACGACTTATCAACTCATGTGAAAGGGTTAACTCTAAATTCCAAAAACAAAACATAGGAAAAAAATGCCATTTGCATATGAAGAGTGCGCGAAAGGGTGGGATTAGTAGCTTGTTTCTATATAATGTGTGCATGTACTCAATGGAAGCTATCCAATTGGTTGATGCTTCTATGATACAAATTATCTAGAAGATGCAAATGACATGGTGAAAGTGTGTCTATGCCTACATTGCTTAATTTCTAGTTTTGAAAAAAAGACTTATTAAAATTAATAGAATGCTCACATGCACTGGTGTATAGAATGTTCAACCCTATTCTGTTATCCGATTGGAATGAAACTTTCTCTATTTCATCGTGAATGTTTTGAATTGGGTTATATTTTGAAATCTTCTAACTTTCGGAAGGAAATACTTTCTCAGCTCATACTTTTTAAATTTCAAGAAGAATCTAATGGCTTTGATTTATGTTTGTCCTTGTTTCAAAGAAATTTAGAACAACCTCTTGGTTATAAAAAAAACATGTTTAAAGAAAAAAAAACACCTTTTTATTTTGTTTCTGAGTATCCAAACAATAACTGTAAGCAAAAATAAAAAAATCGAGTGTTATTTCTATCATCTAATCATATTTAACTTTACCATATACTCGTACCCAACGGACATGGTATTGTCACCCAAAACGATTGAACTGTGACGAGTTCCTCTTCTCAGTTCAACATCTCATTCAAACGTTAGACAAATCACTCGTTTTTATTAAGTAGGTAACAAAAGCTACCGAAGCATTAAGTTTCACTATTAGAATTGTGTCTTACATGTATGTTATTGTTTTTGGCGGATGAGGGCAATTGTTGGTTGAAGAGAGAGTGTATGTGATGAATACATTTTGTTTATAATAACAGAAAATATTTTTAAACAGAACTTTGACTAGATTCAAATAAAAATCAAATCGAACTATTGTGGAAAAAAACCGTTACGCATTCAATAACAAAAACAAAACTACATAAATCCAAGTGGAGAGCGCCTACATAAGAAACAATCTTGTAAAGAAAGAATTCAAAAACTGTATTTTTGACTCGAATGTTGACGTTTAGAATCGGTCTAATAAGTCATCCTAACATGTAACTCACTCCTGAACATCTTGTAAAAACTTGTAACATATCCAAACATAGTTAAAAACTATAACTCAAAATAAGAAACATCGAAAAACAAGAAGGTTTCCGCGAAAAACATTCAGACTTGTAACGTCCGTCGTCGCATAGTTTGAAACAAGAGGTTGGGTAGTTTTTGTCTAGAATTTATATAATACTAACATTATCTTTAACCGAGGAAGGAAAGCACTATAAGCTACATTGCCGTTCATGTGAGAGTACTGAGTGTTAGACTTACATTTCGGATGCTGCGCACTAGTGCAAAAATATGTATATGTAGAATTTTAGGGTGGGCAAAAAGTAATTTAGGATGGGCAAAATACCAAAAAATAAAAAGAAGAACGAAACGATGACACCAAAGTACCAAATACTAAAATTATAGAGTGTGAGTATAAGCACCTCGTGAATGCTTCTTTTTTGTTTAAATATATTGTTTTTTTTGTATGTATGTATTGCATATGTGAAGTACCTTGATTGTATAGGTACTCGAGTAATAATAGTAAGGGATACCTGTGTTTTGGATTTATTATTTATTTTTTCCTTTTTTTTCATAGGATATTGAGGAAAAGTGTTAATAAAGTGTTCTCAAAACAAAAAAGGACTTGTGTGTGTTGTTTTTAAGTAGGCTACTGTCATAAACTCTTTTTGAAATTATCTTTACAAAGACTAAACTCTAATAAAATTGCACCTATTCTTACTTACCAACCGTTATTTTTGTATCATTAATGTTATCACATAAATGATATACTAAGATACATTCCGTTGAGTTTGAAGGGGCTCTAAATTTGAGTATCATTGAAATAATTTTTTCTTGCTATGCGTAGCCAAGCCAGTACACTTTGTTTTTATTCTATTTTATTTAATGGAAGCATTGAGAGATGGTATGACTTTCCTTTATGTACATTATATGGTTTGTTATATGACGTGACTAAATAAAAAAGTATTGGGGCTGTGAAATTAATATTCCCAAAAAAAAAGCAACGTTTGGTTGTTTTTTCTTCTTTTTAAGCTTTTATCTGTAACGCCCCCCACAAAATTATATACCAAGTGCTAAAAATGTGAATCTATGTATTTAGGTACTCGTTAATACAAGTTTTATTTTAGCAGCGGCGGGAATTCTCGATTTCACTTTGAATCGAGCTCTAGATGTGACCAAACCATTTTTGTTTTGATTTTTTTGGATTGGTTGGACATGAATCAAACAAAAAAAAAACACATACAAATCTCTCCATCTAATTTATATAAAATAAGGATTGATTATTTTAGCAAAACATGGAAATTTTCAAAAAAAGAGCTTTTTCAAAAGATGTACAGTACACTCATATTAAAAAAAAGTTAGTAGAGATTGAGGTTTAATTTAAACGCTTCTTTGAAAATTCTTAAATTTCATTTATATTTTTCATTTCTAATTGTGCTTGTTGTAAAATTTAAAATGAAGTGGGCGTGTCACTAAGCCACTAAGAGTTCAAACTGTTAATAACCAGAAGAGTGGGTTTTTATCAAAAACAAAAATTTGTATAAGACTTCTAGACAAACAAAAAGAATTTACGTAAATTGATGTTTTTATATAAAAATTAAAAAAAACTGGAAAATTTTAACATATTTGTTGCGTTTCATCTCTTTCTCAAATGTGCTAATTTATTCTTTGTCCAGCTCTGACTACCGGGACAAGCTGCTAAGCCATACGCATTATATAAAAAATGTGTGGGGATTAATAAAGTGAAAAACTAAACAGAATAGCAGAAGGAAATAAAGCCTCTGGCCCAGATAGTACCCCACCTATTGTTCTGAAGAGGTATTTTTTACTGGCAAAACTTTCGAGTCAATTTCTAAGTTGTTGAGATGGAAAACAGAATTTGTCTAGTGAAAAGAATGTTTAAAACGTTTAGGAGAAGGTAAGGTATTGATACAGGTTGGATTCAAGGTGTCTTATCTACAATTGCGTGTTTAGGTAATTAATTGGATTTGAAATTACCTTTCTAACCGTTGAACACAGATTGTATAAGATGATTTGAAGTCTTAAATTTAAAAAATAAATGCTGGTGTTCCTCAGGGTTGCGTTTTGCCTCCTACTCTCTTCCTTTTATTTATAGACGAACTCGCGCCTGCAACTTCTTATCCATTAAAATGTTTCGCTGCAAAAAGTAAGGAATGAAGTTTATTGTCTTTCTTCATGCATACACCTTAAACTTCTTCAACAATCCATATAAAGGGTGATATTTTTAAAGCTATAGGAAAGTTTTTCAAAAAAAAAAATGTAGCATCGCCTTGTTGAAACCAATGTCATGCAAGTTAAGCTTTTGCATTTTGGACAAAAAAAAGTTGGATATCATCCCACGGTAGCGCTCACCATTCATTGTTCCGTTACGATTCGCATCATCTTTGAAGAAGTACGGTCCAAAGATGCAACCAGGTAGCTCTTGCAATGTTTCTGGCTGATGTTTACTCCAAAATCGAAAATTCTGCTTGTTTAAGTACCAAAAGTGAGCAAAATAAGCTTATCGGTCGCTGGAAGAAGCGCGCGAAGATCTTTTTTAGCAGAGCACGCATTTTGATGAAAAAATTCAATAATTTGCAAGCGTGGTTCGTTTGTAAGACGATTCATGGTTAAATTATAGACCAAACTGAAGATGTTTGACAAAACACCAATTTTGCAAAAAGATAATAGCTAAATAATCACCCTTTATAATTCAATATTTCGGCAGGTGCCCCATTAACAAGTTTTGGACACAATCCAATAAGGAGTTTTGAAAATGACAAAAGATAGAAAAAAATATACTCGTAACAGAAACATTCATAAAGCCAGTGATTAAGTAAATTAGTCAAAATTCAACTTGCTTTGTAGATGCTAAATGCACAAAAGTATGGGGAGCATGTCTTCTGTGGGCATAGGCGAGCCGATGGAATTATGGACAAGAAACCTTGACAAAAATTCTAAACAGTTAAACTTAACAGGATCGGCAACGTTTCAGCACTTTAATTTGATATATCTGGAAAACTAATTACCTTTGATAGTATTCAAGTATATGAACAAACCAAACGAACAAAACTTAACAAAATAACGATTAAAAGTTTTAAAAACTTGCTGTGCCAATAATAAAGTTCCGACCGACTTCTTAAAAGGGAAAAGAAAGAGAGCATCATAAGCGTGGAGTCGGAGATGTTGGGAGGTTCAAAAGCAGAAATGACGTTCGAAAGTTTTATAAGTAGGTGAAATGAAATTCACAAGTACATAATTCTAGAACCTAATGCTGCAAAGACGAAAGTGGAAACATCATAGTGGAATCGCAGTCAATGTTGAGGATATGGAAGGACCACTTCTGCAGACTGTATAACAGCGACGACGAATCGAATTTCACTATGAGGCAGGATCATCCATAAAATATAGACGATGAAAGCCCGTCTTCCCCACTTAATAAAGCCACTGAGGCAGATGGCTTGGATACCAGTCTCTTCAAAGCAGCTAGAGATAATTTGGTTTGGAGCATGCACTAACTTGTCAATAAGATATGGTTGGAATAAAGAATGCCCGATAAATGGAACCTCAGTATTATTTGTCCGGTTCTGAAAAAAGGAGACCCTCTAAAAGGCACTAACTATAGAGCCATCAGTCTATCGCTTTAAAAATCGTCTATGCCGTAATATGTGAACGTATAAAGCCCAACGTCAACAAGCTGATAGGTCCTTACTAGTGTGGTTTTAGACCACCAAAGTCCAAAATTGATTAAGTATTTATATATCGTCAGATCCTGGAAAAAACCCAAGAACATTAAATCGATACCCACCATCTCCTCATCGATTTAAAGGCCGTACTTGACAGCATCTACAGAGATAAGCCGTATAGAGTCATGTCTAGTTTTGGCATTCCTGTCAAACTTGTCCGTTTGTGAAGGATTTAGCGGTTAATGAGGGCAAAACAAACTACATGCTGCCATAAAGAAAGGGAATACAACACCGAAAGTCTGAACAAAACGTCACCATCGCCAGACGTAACTTCGAGGTAGTTAAGAACTTTGTCTATATATGCTCCGCTATCAACACAGAAGACAACACCAGCGCTGAGATCAAATGACTCTTGCTTACCGCTGTTTCTTTGGACTAAGAAAGCAATTGAGTAGTAAATCCCTCTCTCGAGCGACCAAAGGATCGCTACACAAGACTCTTATTACTCCCATCCTGCTTTACAGTTTGGTCCCGTATGCATAGAATTTGAGTGAAGGAAAAGATGGAACAATTGGGCTGTACAACGACGTAGACTTAGCCAGAAGGATAAAAGTCCAACGACAAAGATGACTTCGTCACGTAGAACGCATGGAAACCAATGCTCTGGCCCAGAAAGTCTTTTAATCCACATGACAGCGCAGTAGAAGAAGCCCTCGGATCATGTGGTGAGTTCAAGTGGAACGTGACCTCATCCAGCTTGGAGTGCGCAACTGGAGACATCTAACTAGGGACCGAGCTAGATGAAGAAATTTGTTGGATAAGGCCCTAGTTCACACATTACTGTAGCGCCACCTTAAGTAAATAAGTAAGGTTTTTCAAAAAAATTTCAGATTGAGTCAACTGAAGTTATATATGTATACTTAAATCATCTCATAACTAATAAAGAATTCCGAAAACTAAGTGAGACACTGATATGATTTAAAATATATCTTAGATAACGATTTGTACTTGGTGAAAACTTCGTACAATATTCTATTAAAAACTACTTCGCTTTTTACATTAGTCTTAAAAACAGCGTTTTATGTATTTTTGTTTGCATACTCAGAAAAGCATGCTTCATAAACGTGAGCTAATAGAAAAATTGTAAGATGAGATTCTAATTTAGGACAATAAATCCTTTGAAAAAGTATTGTGTAATTCAATAGAGAACAAAACTTAATTTTGCTGACCAATGTTTTAAAAAGCCACTTCAAAAAACTTACGCAATCAATTACAAAAAGCAAAGGTATTTAAGATAAGACAGAAAAAAAGGTCAAGTCTCCCAACCCCCATTAACTTTTCACCGTTGTAACTTAAACTTGAAATATTCCCGTCTTACATTTCATAACTCGTACAAAGCATTATTTTTAGCCACAAAATAATTATTGTATTCAAGTGACTAAAGGATATCAGTTAACTTTCTTAATTGATTTTTATTATCTGGTAAATTAATTTGAGCCAATTAAAATACTATTAGCTCTTCTTTGGAAATATCCTTTAGTCAATTTATTGTGATACCTATGCCTCCATTATACTCGTATTGTTCAATTTATTAACTGTTCTGTGATGCGTTCGAGTAGGAAAAGGTTTTTCCAGTGCTTTCGTTCGATATTTAACCCTTTTTTCGCAACTGGGTGTTTGTCATTTCGCTTAAATAACCAAGATAGACTAGAAATTTCTATGCTGACCAAAGTTATAACAAACCTTGCTCGTCTTATTGGCCTTGGATCCTTCATCACCGGGTGGGTGTATAAGATTTACTCTCATCAGTACTCCAAGACCATTTCAGCACTTTCTCCGCTAATCAAATTATTGGGCTTGGTGGAATTGATAGTAGCTTCGCTTGCCTATGTCAATGTTTCGATTTCGATGGAATTTCAAAAGGACATTCATGCTGAACTTTTCAACCGAGCCTATGAACTTGACAAGATTTTCATTGAGCAATTCGCTGTGAGTTTCAATTACGACAAGGAGATCCGGAAAAACACTCTCAATACCAGGCTTTTGATGTTCTACTGTGGAATTTACTATACAGTGTCTTTCATAAGCGTGGATTTAGATTGGCGAGTTGCTTTGATGGCATTCGGATATGCTATATTTACACTTGGACCGTTATCAAGCAGTTTTGCGCATATAAGTTTGATGGATTTTCTACGAATTCGATTTGAATTGTTTGGGGGAATTTTTGAAAAATACATTTCACTGGACTTAAATCGGAATAAGGAACAACAAAGGCATTTGGTTTTATTAATCAACCATTTTCGGAAGTATTGTCAACTTATTAACAGCGTTAATTCGGTTTACGGACACACTGTTATGGTGAATTACCTTCATGATTTTACCCAGACTTCATGTGTTGTATTCGTTTTATGTCACATGGCATTGGAATCACAGGCTTCAATCCGAGAATATCTACTTCTATTGATGTTTGTCCTACCGAGAATGCTCAAAATCGTGTACATGGCTGCTTGTGCCAGGGAAACCATTCTTGAGGTAAGTGGAAAAAGTACAAAAGTGGATAACTTGAAGGGGTTTTATTTGCATTGATATGATAAATTTGAGCTTAAAAATCTTTTTGCTCAGGACCTGCGCAGTACGAATTGAATCGCTTAGCGGTTCAACAACATTATGGAAAAAAACAGTTTTCAAAGTGAGTTCTGTTTTATCCAAAAACTGGGTTTTTTGAAAAGAAGTTTTGGATGAAACGAAGCACTACGCTGTAGTAGTGTAGTGCTGCACCCAAGTTTGTGAAAGAAGTTCTTGAGAATGGTATGCTAGTGGACAATGGTACCTATTGTACGTTGCGTAGGATGGGACTCAATGCAAGAATATCAACTTGCCATCTATCTAAACACCTTAACATTTCTAGCACTGATGGCCTGAGAAGTTAATGTATACACATCCCAGAATATTTTCTTATCCATTAAATCAGCAATAGGCTGAGAACAACGTTTCGGCTTAGGGTTTGTTTCGTTAACCGACTTTTTTATCTGAAATTGAAGATCTGGATTTGGATGACCCCTGGTTCATTCAATTAAACTTTAGCTCAAAACCTTAAACCGTCAATAATTTATTGGAAAATTGGTTTGGCAAATTGCTCTTCGGCGAAGCTAGCAGAGGGAGTCATTTAAATGACGTTGTCTAATGGGAATTTACAGCTACTAATAATGAATCCATAAAACAGGAACAAAACTTAATTTTTCTCATTTTATTGTATTTTTGAAAAGAAACTTTTATTTTATTCACCCTTTGATGTTTTTAGAAGACGAATTTTTGTTTAATCAAAATTCTTAATTGATTTTCAGTTTAAATCTTGTGTGCAAATAATTGCAACTTATGACGACCATTGCCCATCAAAAGATGCAAAAAATGTAGTTGATGAATTATTAATGTGGAATAAACTTAATCAATTTCAATTTTATGTTGGAAGTACTTTACAACTCAATTTTGGTCTTGTTTATGCGGTAAGAAATTGAAAAAGTTATATTAAAATCAGTTTATAAAAATAATTTAATAATTTGATTTAATTTAATTTATGTACATTGTAACTACATTATATGTACCTATATAAAGGGTGTGTTTAGACCTGTGGTTTTCAGGAAGAAATAAAATGCATACAATTTAATGTTATGGAAACAATGGCGGATCCAAGAGGAGGTGGTCTGCCATTTTTTTTTATTTTCGTAGGAACTCCCTTAAATTTAAAAATGGATATGACTCCCATTCTAGTTTTAATTGTTTATTTTGTATATAATATAAAAATAAAACTTGTATTTTACTTCCTTTAACTTTATGTACTAAAATTACTTCTTTTAACTGAGGACTGGGCTATGAACATCAAATGAATCGGAAATTCAGACCTTTTCTAATAACGTAGCACATCACATTGACCAAAAAGTTGTTTGTCGTCAAAAAAAAAAATTTCAAAAAACTTTAGTAATGCTTTAAATTATTTTCCTAAAATTTGTCTCTTAGAAAAAGAGCAAATATTCTTGACATTAAGTTGCCTTTAAATTCTTGAAACTCGCCATCAATTGAAGAATAGTGAACATTAAAGTGATTTTTTCTTGCCACATATGCATAATGCAAGTATTGCATTTGAAACAAATTTTGAACTCCAGCTTTTAATCAAACATGACATTACTATGGTAGAAAAGTCGAAAAAATGGGTCCTCCGATTCCGTCCGATAAATCTTTTAAAACTTTCTAAATTGTTTTTTTTTTTTACTTTACATAGGAAGTTATTGTAATGGGTCCGATTTGTCAAATTGAAAATTTTGACATTTCTCGACGTTTCAAGGTCCCTATAGTCGAAAGAAAAGATTTTAGAAAGATGTCTGTGCGTACGTGTGTACGTACGTTCGTACGTCCGTACGTTCGCGACGTTTTTTCGTCGTCCATAGCTCAAGAATCAGAAGAGATATCGATTTCAAATAAATTTTGTTATACAGATAATAAATCAGAAAGATGCAAAAAGGGCTCTCAAGAAAATTGCGTGGGTGGTTTTTTTTACCATAGCAGTTTGAAAAAAAGGTGAAAATTTTGGCTAACCCTAAATATCTTACGAACCAAAAACGCTAGAGATTTAAATTAAATTTTATATAATAAACTGTAGCGTGATATCAAAGAAATATATTTTTTGAAAAAAATCCATTTAACGTTTTTTTTTATAAATCGAAAAAACTGAAAAAAAAATTTGTCACCTCCAAAATTTTACGACTTAAATACGATTTCATCGCCAAAACAATTTTGTGCAACGAAGAATAATGTTTTTGACATCTGATAAAATTTTGAGAAAAATCGAATTGACAGTTTTTTTTATAAAAAATATAAAATCTAAAAAAAACATTACTCAAAGTTGGTAAAAATTGAATATCGATTCAAATATCTTTTCAAAAACTTGAAATTGAGGCTTCAAACTTATTTTATCTTATAAGAAATAATGTTTTCAACATTCTGAAAAATGTTGAAAAAATCGAATTGACAGTTTTTTTAAACAAAAAAATAAAAACCTAAAAAAAAATTAATAAAAGTTGGTAAAAATTGATTCTCGTCTCAAATATCTTTTCAAAAATTGTAGATATTGGCTTTAAACAACTTTTATCTTTCAAAAAATATTGTTGTTATTGACTTTTTTTTTACAAAAAATTAAAAACCTAAAAAAAAATAACAAAAGTTGGTAAAAATTGATTTTCGACTCCAATATCTTTTCAAAACTTTGAGATATTGGCTTTAATTTACTTTTATCTTTCAAAATATATTGTTGTCAATATTCAGTAAAATTTTGAAAAAAATCAAATTGACAGTTTTTTACAAAAAAATTAAAAACCGAAAAAAAAATTAACAAAAGTTAGTAAAAAATCATTTTCGACTCAAATATCTTTTCAAAAATTTGAGATAATAACTTCTTACTAATTTTACTCATAAGAAATATTGTTTTCAACATTAGGACACATTTTGAAAAAAAAAATGAATTGACAGTTTTTTTACAAAAAATAAAACTCTAAAAAACACAATACTAAAACTTGGTAAAAATTTACTTTCGATTCAAATAGCTTTTCAAAAATATTGGCTTCAAACTTATTTTAGTTCACAGAAAAATTGTTTTCGATATTCAATAATTTTTATACAAAAATCCAACAGTCCGTTTTTTCATAAAAAATAAAATCTACAAAAAATAGTACGCAAATTTGGTAAAAATTGATACGAGTACATATAGACAAACTTTTAAGCAAGAAAAATCGACAGACGTGATGGGAAGTTATAAGTGTGGGTCGCATCCCAGCCTCTTTTTTTAATTTGGCTTCTTTGTCTTTCTACAAGAAAAACATATTTCGACATTGATCCAGAAGATTACCCTTCATAAAACTGTTTTTAAGTTTTCTCAAGAATGTAATTTCTTTTATTTTTAAAAATGTATTGACACTTCAGAATGGGTCACCATGTAAAATGTATATTTATAAGCAATACACAACTGCATACCATAAATATTATTAAGACAAAATTTAATAATTTTAATCAAAAATAAACGCTATATTGATTTTCCAAAAAAAATATGTGAATCTAGTTTTTTTGAAAATTAAAATGGCATTTAAATTTTTGAGAAAAACTTATTTTGCAGACACATTTGTTTGGACTTTTTGGCAGACATTAGCAAGTTTAAGCGACCCAGTCATGAATTTTATTTCTTTCAAAATTGATTTTCTTTTTAATACAAAAACTTTTAAGACCTTAAAAAGTTAAATAAACCTCCTTTTTGAACTAAATTTGCTTTGGATCAATAATATAAATGTGCCAAAAACAGCAAAAGTGACACTTTTGTTAACTAATGGTTAATTGAAAAAAATGTATGAACATTTCATATCTATTGATATAAAAGCTTTAAATCCCTTGAGATTTGAAGTGAAAAGAGATTCTGAAACGTGTAGTTTTTGTGAGTGCCACACAAAAGTTTCTTCCCAACTAATTTCTTACTTTAATTTGTTTTTATTTAACTTTTAGAGAAATGCACATATTTCCTTAAATTGAAGAACCAGACATTTTTCTCTCTACAATTTTTAAGTTTTGTTGACTCCTTTAAGATCAAAATATTTTCTAGCATCTACGAGAAAGCAGACTGATAGCGATAGTAGTAATAGATTCCTGAAAATTGAATTCGTAATATTACGTCAAAAAGTCCGAAAATTCTTCATAACAGATCTTCTCTCGTTTTCTTGGTTTTTTAATTTTTGTAGAGTTCTTCACATTAATAAAAATGGAAACAAGAAAAGTATACAATATTTTTGGAAAAAGGCTACGTTCGCAAACAATTTCCTTCATTTCTGCGTCAAATGCACCAAAAACCCTCTGAACTAGTGTATTTTAGATCTTAAATATGGCATATTTAGTAAATTGTTTGGAATGCTTTCATATGTGGAGAGTCGTCCAAATTAAATAGTTAGACTATACCTTGCTGGACAAAAGTGTTCTAAAATAATTGTATAGCTAAAGTTGTCACTTTAGCCCTTGAAATGTTTAAATGTAAGGTAAGATACACATCAGAACGCAGAACATTAAAGAAAATTTTTAAGCGGTCTATGTTTTAACCCCCCTCCTGATTAAAAGTCTGAATCCGCCCTTGGGTAAAAGACCCAAATGTCGCCCATTTTTTGCACCAATTGTGGACATACATATGTCAGCAATAACGCTCCGAATATTGTCTCCTAAAGCGTCAATGGTTTCGGGATCTGAATGGACAAGGGATTTCACATAACCCGAAACAAAATAGTCCAATGATGTTAAATCGCACGATATTGGTTACAGCTGTAAAATTACCAAGTACGAAAAAAGAATTGCCAGATTGAAAACCACATGTCTATAAACCACCGATTAGCTAAAAACAAAAATGAGCATTTTTATTTATACAGGGTGTCCCATAATGAATAGTTCAAAACATGCTATAACAAAATTTCTAACAGAATTTGGTAACTTTTCTGTCAAAAACTATTAAATACCAAATTCTGTTAAGTTTAGAACTAACATTCCACCATACTCAGTTTTGATCTTTCGTTATTGGATACCCTGTGTTCTCGTCTGTTCAAAGGTAAAACATTTACAAAAAAAGAGATTAAGATTGAAGCAAACATTTTAAATGTTTGAAAGATGCTGAGACATTTATGTACATATATTTTTTTGAATCCCTATGCATTTATATTTTAAAAAATAAACATTTAAAAGCTTCAGAGTGTTTTACCTTTCGACTGACTATTTTATAAACGTATGTGTTGTTTGCCTTTTATTTATAATTAATTAATAAATTCAATTTTTTTTTATTATTTTGTAGTTCTTCTTTGGTGTAGGAAACTACGTTTTAATATTGATACAACTAAAATTTCAAGAAACCGCCATAATAGAACGTTTGAGTGGATCATTAAAAAGACAGTGAATATATTAGTAAGTTGAAAACTCAATGAGCTGAAGTTTTAATTAAGAAATAAATTATTAAACATTTAGTAGATGATGGTTGTTTATATTTGCTTTCTTTTCTTATGCTTCAAAGTGATAAAAAATATAGAACAAAAGTTAAAAAAGGAGATTTTTAAAATCTAAGTGTTTTTCATTTTTCTTTTAAATACGTTCTTTTCCAGAATAAAGAGAAAGACATTTTTGTGGTGAATTATCTTAAATAAATATTTTTCCGCAAGTGATACCGTACCCCTTCGCTTATATTTATTTACATAATGTATAGGGCTTTCTAGTACAATGTATATTTTAAGAATGCCCATAACACTGGAATATTTAATCATAACATGTTCCTCGACCAACTGTGAGCACCTCTTCAGGAAGTTACAGGGTTCCTAATTTATAAACGAATGTTGCAATTCTACTTTAAGTAATGACGTAGTGTTTTCTTCTCAAAAGTTAAAAGATGATAGCTTCAAAAGTGACAACTGCCCAAAAAGTGGACTATTGAAAAAGAAAACCCTTTAGAATGTAAAGTAAGCAATTTCCTAGTCACATGATTTCGTATATTAAGTTTGACAAATATGAAATGCATCAACATTCTCTATAAATAAAAAGTTAGACATTTTGTTAAGAATTTGGTTTTATTTGTTTAGATTTATTAAATAAAATATTTTTTTATTTTAAAGTATTATAATGGAAGTATATTTCACATGAATTTCAATTGAATTTTCTATCTAGGAACTGAATTAAAACTTTTAAATGATTTCTCGACCAATTTAAATTATAATCAAGTTTAGCCAAAGCATCAAATAAAATCGATTTTGAAACACCAAATATTTCATTATTTGTTTGTATAAATTTCTCAAATGTATTTCTTTGTTCTATGCTTGTAATTAAGATAGCAACTTTGCCCACAACCTCTGCAGTAGTCGACCAGCTTCCCAACCTATAAATTAAATAAAAATTATCAAATAACAAAGCTTATATTTTTATAACTTACGATTTTGCCAAATCAACCACCCTCGTGGTGATTATTTCATATACAGGCCACACGTTTTCTTGGTTATCTTTAAATAAAGGAGTAATGGCATCAACCTTATCTTCAACGGGTATTTCATCACTAAGAATCATCTCAAAGTACTTCTCGATATTTTTCAAATTTCGACTACACGCAAGACCATTCCGAATTCTTAGCTTTTCCCTTGCTACTTTTTCATATTTGAATTTTTCAAACAATTTGTCATAATCATTTTCCGATGCATTTCTCATTCCATTACAATAAACCGTGGATCTTATATCAACTTGGATAGTATTTCCATCATTTAGATATTCTTTCAGCATTTTTCCAATTTCTTTAGTACATTCCTCTCGTCCATATTTGCAATTTAAATTCAGAACTTGATTTCGGTTATAAACATCCAGAACAGATTCGTGTTTCAAAGAACTCATGCCTAGTTTTCTAAACACCTTTTCTGTGACTGATAAAATATATTTTCCAAAATTATTATGTTCTAAAGGAGTCAAAAACTGACCAATAAATGTAAAACCCTTAAGAGCTGCCTTCCAAGGTGTATAGTGTGTTTCGGTGTGCAAATATTCAAGCCATGCGAATACTTTATCATATTCATAAAGCCCAATTCTTCCAAGTGCAAATAAATCATCAATAAATTGTGCCCGATTTAATTCATGAATACCGGACCAGTTATTTTCAAGTAGAGCTTCTTTCAAGCTCTTGTTAAGATCGAAGTCATACATTACTCTATAATATCCTGTTTGTTGAATGTTAAACATAATCCAATTAATTGGTTCTTTAAAATCAATAACGATTTGTTGTTGGTCCTTGTTGAAATAAAATGTAGGGTAGGTATTGTTAAAATCCTTCTGGACATTTGTAGTGAAAGTCAGTGGGATTGTATACCGAAGGTGTTGATCACTTCCGTCATTTGGATCATGTACGTATCTTGTTTGTTGAATTGTAGCTTTCAAATGATCGGGAGAGAGTGTGACATTTATGACAGGAAAACCAACCGTCTCCGTCCAATCGTGAAAAAAAGAATCAACATCAACTCTTGGAAATGATGGCCAGCAGTTTTTTAAATGTTTCAATAGATGCGATGGATTTACCGAACTGTTTAGACTAAAATAAAATACAAGTAAGTATGGTTATCCAGAAGGTTATCATAGGTATTTGATATCGTCTTTTTCATATCAAATTATCTTAATGACTATTTCTAGTGGTCAAAGAATTAATTTTGAGAAAAAGTTATACTTCAGATAAAACATCATACTGCAAATAACATAAACCAAGTTAGGGAAGTTATAGTCAACCTAGACTTTTAAAGGTATCTAACACAACATTTTCAGTTAAGACAAAATTGTTCTCAAAATACTCTAAACAGCTGCCAATTGTGTGAACTTTTATTTCTATTTCAAACATTTTTCATAGCCTGTTCACAACTAAACTCATCTCATTTCACTCTGGCAGTTTATTCGCCCCATCAACAGATTTAAACCCAGTTAAGGGTGAGCTCAGGTTGAACCCAGGGACTAAAACAAAAGATTTACTTATCAGGGTGAGTTCAGGTTTTTCATAAAATGTTTGGCGATGACCCAAGGGTGATTTTAGAGTTCAACAGAACAGACCTAATTCATACAGAAAAGTCAAACCATGATTTTGGAGATCTTGTTTTGTGGACGAAATTTCTTGACACTCCCTCCTCTTCTACTCACCAAAGTTTTATAGCTCTGAAGGACTCATTTTTTTTATTTGCATCAGAATTTTGTATTTTCTTTGAATTTTTCGAAAAAAACAATTCAAAGGGTTGTTATCTTTTTACATTTGCGTTGTTATTGATAATAAAAATATGGGAGAAGATGCAAAATATACTACCATTAGAAGGGTGGTGGATGCAGACAAAGATGCAGTTAGAATTAGAGGCAGCTGGAAAGACCGAGTAATTTTAATTTCAGGTCCAGTTAGAACAAGTTTCGATGAAATTGTCATATTTCCATTAAAACAAGATAAAGGAAAACCAACTTGTTTTGCCCAATACAAATTTGAAATGCATCATTACATGTTTCACAGATATTTTTAAAACCAGTGACAGTTTATTTTTCCACTCAAAAAATTCAGCAGTAATACTCAAAATTTCTGAAGCATGCATGGAGATTCTTTTCTTAACTGCGTGTAGAGAATGTTGAATGCTTCATTCAACAACTTTGACATTCAAAACTTTTAGAACAATGTGCTACGGTAACTCTTCTTAAATATGTACTTCACTATTTTCCTAAAGCTATAGCACTGTGTTCAAAATTTCAACATGTTCAGCATATTAATAACCCCTATAGAGTACCTCTAAACTATAAACAAGATGGATCATAATTCTGGAACTTACTTTGATCTTATGTAGTCCTTTATAGCCATTTGAAACTGTGGCTCTGACATAGCATGCTCTATCATTCGTAAGACGGAAGCTCCTTTAACGTAAGTTATACTGCTGAACTTTTTTGCTATTTCCTCAGGTGAATAAACATTAACTTCACTTAACGGTTGAGTAGAATTAGTGGCATCAGTGTCGAATATTGAATGCATTTGATCAACTGTGAATTGTTTATCGAGTTCATATTGTGGAAAGAGCTATAATTATAGAAATTAAAAATTATTAAACTGACTTACAGTTTATTAAATTTGGTTGTGTTCTTCTATTTTAATTAAGATTTACCTTATGAGTTAGAAAATATTGATAGTATCTAGCAAAAGCTTCATTAAGCCAAAAATAACCCCACCATTGGAAGGTTATGGAATTTCCGAACCAATTATGAGAAGTTTCATGAGATATTATAGTGGTACTGTACTGCATTCCAGAAAGATCAGTGTTTCCATCTTCAAAAACTAAAACTTCATCTCTGCAAAATAAAACATTTTGTAAATTGCTCTAATTTCACTTGACATTTCAGGTTCAACATAAATACTTGTAGATAGTGAGTCCCCAATTTTCCATTCCATTATGAATAAATTTAGGCAAAGAAACTTTTTGTAAAATCGAGTTACCTAATTTAACATAAGGTACTTCAAAAAGTTGATTATATCCATTCAAAACTTTCGTTGCAACTTTATAGCTGAATAGTGTTTTATTGTGATATTCAGGTCTTGAAATAATAGAAATCACGTTGTCTGTTCCTGTACGTGGAATATATTCCGAAATTAACATTGCAACAAGATATGTTGACATCTTTGGAGTTGTTTTAAAATGATCAATGTAACAGTTTTCTTCATGACTGTTAATTACAAAAATATTATGAAAATAAGATAAATCTTGTAAATCAATAAAAGGTTTCATTTTGAATATGTAGCTCGCCATTGTCACTTTTGCTGTCACCTTGAATTTCTTTCTTTTGACATTCGGCAACAAAAACCAAGCCATTTATGAACACTTAATTATTTTAAAAATTAAAATTAAATGTTTAATTGGAAAACCCTTTACTTGTCAATTGTGGTTGAGAGCAGTTCTGTGTTGCTGAATGATCGGTAATTCCTTGGACGGCTTATGTGAATGGTGAAATACGCCTTAAATTCTGGTTCATCAAAACATGGAAATAGTTTTCTAGCATTGATACGCTGCAGCTGTGTCGCTAAGATTAATCTTTCGGGATGATACAAATAAGTAATTATGTAAAATATGAACTTCAAAAATGTACATACAGCACATAAATACCTTTCACTACTTGAATCACCATCAGTGTAACTACTTCGAAAAAGTCCTTCGAAACCATCGTTAATTCGACCCGTGTATTTAAAACTTAAAATATAATCCACACACGGGATTAGCTCTTCATCGAGTTTAAAAATTAGTTTATTAGTTAAGTCATCATATTTATTTGAAAATTTCACTTTATTTCCCCCCACTGATGAATACAAATCAATTAAAGTCAAATTTAAATCATTCGCATGGACAGCGAATTCCGTGATACTTGAATTGTAAGTATTGATAGTAATGCAAGTTTCCCCATTAAATGTAAAACGCTTATATCCATCTTCGGGTAGAAAATACGGTCTTATGGTAATATTGTAACTCTTGGGAAGAACATCATTTGAAAGGCGGTAGTTTTTAAAATCACTCTGTAAATGACGGGGCGTACAAGATGCAAGCGGTATAAATAAAACAGTTATAATCCAAACATCTAGAGTCTTCATGGTGAACTAACTAAAATCAATTCATTTACTAAGATTAAACCATTTATGCTCCATGTGGTGTTTTTTTTTTGTTGATAACGATTAATATTCTAGATATGGTAACAAAATATTAAAGCAGTTTAAAGTATTGCAAAAAAATGGACATGCGAAACTAAATACTACAAAATATTGTATATAATTATTTGCCAAATAGGTTTTGATGGATAGTTAAGTATATTATTTACAGGAAAAGAATACTTTTTGGGGCTCTCGATGGGTAAAATAAATCAATTTATTTTTGATTTAGATCTGTCAAAACACAAATTTCCATGTTTTTGCTTTTCATTGGTCAAACTAAATTGATTTAAGATCAAATCAGGGGATATGGATTTTTCGGCAGATTTACCACTCTTTGCATTTGTTAAGACGAACCCGAAGTTAAACTTATAAAAAGACAAAAGGAACTTTAATCGAATTTCATGCGTCACTATGAATAAATCAATTTTTGACGGAAATTTGAATTCACACATTCACAAAACCCCTTTTTTAAAAAATGCTATTGCTAATTAAGAAACCTTCGTAAAGCGAAAACGACCAAACATTTCTCAATTCTGTTTGAGGTGCGGACTTCCTTTGAAAAATGTTCGTTTTCAGAAGGTCACTGACATTTAATATTATTTTGTTTAAAGCTCGAGGTTATATTCGAAAATTTTTTGTGACTAACAATACTGGACAATTAGAGATATTTGTTTATTTATTTCAGGGTATATTAATACTCTAATTTAAAATATCTTTAACAAAAAAGAAATTGATAAGAAAAAATATAATGAAACACAAACCAGATATTAAATTAAAACAGGAAAATAAACAAATAAAAGGGGAAGTACCTGCAAATAAAACTTTTAGGCTTATTTTAATGGTTGTTTATTTTATATTACTGTATACCTACGCATAGTCCAAAAAGTCTTCGTACAGCAGCCTAATTGTATTGTTTTTTTTTTTTGAAAAAAAGTACTACGAATCAATGTAAACACCAAACTGATAACATTGAATAAAAATGTTATTTTCCACCTTCACCTCTTAACCTAATTTAAAAAAAAAATCAAAATACTAGTTTTAAATATATGTATTGCTATAGTAAATAATTTATCTCAGAGTCAACAAAAAGGAAGCTGCTGTACGGAGAATTTTTGCAGCATTTGTTCAGAAAATTCAAAAATAAAATCGAATCTATTTCTTCTACTTCAAATATCGACCGATTACAAAAACGTACTTTCTTCCCAGGTTGTGCAAATGATGACTAGTTATCAGCTTAAAAATTATCTTGCATAACGAATGCTTCTTATTGACTAGTAGCGCAAATTATAACACATTAAGGTCTAATACAGCGTTATTTATTCTCATTTTATCAAAAACTTGCCACTGCTGCTAAGTCTGTCTAATTTAGCGACAACAGTCATCACACATCGAGAAAAAAGTTGAGACGTTTGAATAACTACTTTTGTAGTTAGTGTTAAAAATGTTGACGGATTGTTCCGTTCATAATAAGCCTTTGCGTCAATATGGGGCATTTTTTTTTTTTTTTTATATCCGATGGAAATCTTCAAAAGACACTCGGTAAGAATCGGTACCGAGTAGTGTGGGACTCTTACCGCACTAAAACCACCGGTGAATCAGGACCAATCTATGAAAGATCGACAAATGATTTTTATTTCTTAATTTTTAAAATCGCATTGGAGGAAGTTTAAGGTTATAACACTTTCCCGTAGCTTTTAGCCCATCAGCTCATGAGGCTTGGTTCTTCTTAATCTCCGAACATTGTCTCGTACATTTAATACGGTCTCCATTTCAGAGTTAGTATGACTTTGCAGCCGCTTATTGTGTGATACAGCGTGTTTCTTAACCACTTCTGTAACCATTTCAATTTGAAGGTCACGATGTAGATCGCTATTTCTTATATACCAAGGGGCATTTATTATTCCACGAAGGACCTTGCTTTGGAATTTTTCGATGGGTTCAGCATTTGTTTTCTTTGTACAGCCCCATTGTTGGATGCCATATGTCCAAACGGGTTTCAATACTTGCTTATATAACATTAGTTTGTTCTGGATAGATAGGTCAGAGTTCTTTCCTATTAACCAGTACATTTTTCTGTACTTCAAGTTTAGTTCTTCTCTTTTCTTTTTGATGTGTTCTTTCCATTTAAGCTTTGCATCCAAATTCATTCCAAGGTATTTGGCGGTATTGGAGTAAGGTACTTCTGTACTGTTTATAAAAATTGGAACATTGTTTATGTTTTTGTTTGTAAAGTTTATATGCGTCGATTTTGTTTCGTTTAATTTGATACGCCATTTGTGCGTCCAATCACTAACTTTATCGACTGCATTTTGCAATTTTTGTGTAGCCTTCGTAACGGATTTATCTGGCACCAATATTGCAGTATCATCAGCAAAGGTGGCCATGATAGCGTTGATGTCCACTGGAATATCCCTTGTATATAACAGATACAGGGTTGGTCGTAGGACACTTCCTTGTGGTACACCGGCTTCAATTTTCTTAAGTTCCGAGTAATTTTGGTCGTACCGTACTCTAAAGAGTCGGTTCGTAATGTAGGATTTCAGTATCTCGTAGTACTGCCTGGGAAGTCCCTATGCAGTTTGTACTCAAGTCCCAAGTGCCAAACCTTGTCAAAAGCTTGAGCAACATCTAAGAATACAGACGAGCATACTTGTTTTTCTTCAAGTGCCTTTTCCACAACATCCGTAATTCGATGCACTTGGTCTATCGTGGAATGTTTATTTCTAAATCCAAACTGATGGCTCGGAATTAGTCTTCTTTCTTCAATTATTTTGTTAAGCCTTTTAAGTAGCAGTTTTTCAAAACCTTTTGCCATGATTGGTATAAGCGATATTGGTCTGTAAGATGTAACTTCTGTTGGTGGCTTACCTTGTTTAGGTATAACAATGACTTCCGCAATTTTCCAATGATGTGGCACATATCTTAGTTTAAGGCATGCGTTTATTATAAATTGGAGTTTCTTGAAGGCTATAAGAGGCATTTCTTTCAAAACCTGAGCAGTTATAAGATCGTACCCTGGTGATTTTTTGTTTGACAGCTTATGTTGACACATGCTTCTTACTTCTTTGAGCGTGACAAAAGGTATTTCACATTCGTCGTTTCTGTCAACAAACTGTAAGGGATCTGTAGCTGTGCTTGCTGGGAATGGCTTGAAAACATTCGCAATATGTTCAGCAAAGAGATCAGCCTTTTGTTTCGGGTTTCCAATCCATTTACCATCTTGAGATTTTATCGGCGGGTTTTGTGTCTGAGGTCTTTTTAGGCGCTTAATTGCTTTCCATAAGGAGTATTCTGTAGAAGCATCCGTCGTCAGACTTTTCAGGAATCTACTTAGTGAATCATTTTTAAACTCACAGATTCTTTTTTTAATTCGTTGTTAAGACGGTTAAAAACTACCTTATCATCTGGGAATCTCGTGGATTGCCATTTTCTTCTAGCTCTTCTTTTTTCCAATATCAACTCCTTTATTTCGATAGGATATTTTATTTCTTTTTCTCTCGCATTCGAAATAGTTTGAGTACTTTCTTCTGCAGCCTGCTGCACATCAGCAATAAATTGTTCTACTTCATGATCAATTTGTTCAATTGTTTGCATAGGGGATCTTAGGTTTATAAAATTTTCAAGTTTGTCTCTGAATTCGTTCCAGTTTGTTCTGTTATTCACGAGCTTGGGATTACTTTTATCTATTATTTCTGTTTCGCTCAGTGATAAAATTACTGGAGTATGATCTGATGATAAATCATAATTACCTTCGACACTTATATGATTTCGTTTAATACCTTTAACTACGAAAAAGTCTATAAGGTCTGGTATTTTGTTAGTATCAGATGGCCATTATGTTGGCGAACCAGAAGAATAAAATTCGCAGTTGTATTTTCGGCCTGCTTGGTATAGCCGTTTACCTTTTGTTGTTATGAGCCTAGATCCCCATTGGGTGTGTTTAGCATTGAAGTCGTCACCAACAAGGAAGTTATGTCCTAACAAATGTAGGAGTTCTGCATAGTCTTCTTCAGTTGGAGAGTGCCTCGGAGGGCAGTATATAGCTGCTATTTTGAATTCTTTCTTTTTTATACCAATACTAATTGTTGTTACTTGCATGTTTTCTTTAGTAAACTTTGGTTCTTCAAAGTGTGTTAAGCACTTTTTTATAAGTATTGCTGATCCTCCCTATTGTGTATTTGCCTTAATGAAAGATCTGTATTTGTCTTGTAATGTGTATTCGACTTTAACCATCCATCTTTCTCTTTCTGATATATAGCTATCTTAAATCATCTCTTGGATGTATCTAGAATTTTATAAGATATATTAATAAACGCATCTTTTGTAAAAGAGTTCATTAAAAGCATTCCTTTGTAATAAATAAAGAATTAATAAATAGACTTAATTGCATACACAACACTCCCCTAGCTTTGTCAGCTGGGTGCGGAGCGTGATAACATGTATAGTTTGGTAATTTATTATCAAGATTTTGTTCAATAGCGAGGTGGGTTTCGGACACCAAACAAATGTCTATATGCTCTATGTCTAAAAAGATGTTTAGTTCTGATACATGCTGTAAGAGACCGTTTGCATTCCATGTTGCTATTTTGAGTGTTCTGTCCATCATTGTTTTTTAAGAGCGACTTCTTCGCTTAGCTGTTTTATGTTTAAATCTTGTTGGTCAATCCTTTTCAGGATGAGTTCCAGCATTTCTTTTATAGAAGTTTCCTCATTCTTCCGCACATTTTTTACAATCTGGGAGTAGGATTTATTTTCATCACTTTTGCTTAGTGCAATTGCTTTTCCCGGTTGATTTTTAGTAATGTTATCGACCGTTACTTTTTTGCTTTCAACTACTGGTTTTGTGTTGGTTGAGTTTCTAAACTTGTTCCCAGTTTTGTTTTTTTTCTTTTTGTGTCTTGGAACTTTTTTGCTACTGGACATCCTCTGTAACTTGCAGGATGATTGCCTTGACAATTAACACATTTCGCTTTCTGTTCTCTGCCCATGGGACAGTTTTTGGTTGCATGTCTGCCTTCACATTTAACACAAGCGAACTCGCGATTGCAGTATTTTTGTGTATGCCCAAAGGCTTGACAGCGCTTACATTGTGGAACACTTTTCGACTTTCGCAGTGGTTCAATTTTGACAACTATGCCCATAATTGATTTAATACTGTAAATCTTATCGAGACTTTCTTTATTTTCAAACGTGAGCATAAATAAAGGTAGAGATCTCTTTTTTGTCGTTGATACCCCAGTGGAGTCTTTTACTATCTCATTTTTAATAAGATTATTGGCATCGAGAGCTTGAAAGCCTTTTTGTATAAGGTCTTCGACAATTTCTTTGGCAACACATGAAGAGTGAAGGCCTCTTGCTACTACTTTTATCGATCTTGTAGCTTTATTTTCGTACGAGTGCCACTGAATTTTCTTTTTGTTCAATTCTTCAGTGACAGATCTATACGCATCGGCGTCTTCAACAATGACTTTCCAATTGTCTTTATTGTATGATGTATATTTACATGCCTTATTCGTGCATTTTTCTACTATGCTCTTTAGCTCGCCAAACATTGCCAATCCGGAGATCATAATTGGGGGTGGGGCAGTTTGCCTGGTACCTTTAACGTGAGACTTATTTTGGGGTAAATCTCTTATTTCTTTATTGGATGCTCTCATTTTTGTAGCAGTATCTGATTTTGAACCTGTTTGCTGACATTTTATAACAGCCTCTGGGCTACTCTCTGCTTTTCGTTTCTTTGACTTACGTTTATTTCGGTTTCCTTCAGTTTCAAGGAGGAGCTCTTCATCATCAGTATGAAACTCATTAGCAGTTTTTTGTGGGCTTTTCACTACTGGTGACTTTTGACTTGATATATTGTCTTTCACGGACTTTTTATCGAGCAAGCTGACTTTTTCTTCGAGTCTCTTCACTTGTTGCTGAAGACTTTCAACTCGAGCTTCAAGTTGTTTTCTGGCTAAGATTTCTATTTGCCATTTATCGAAATAATTTTCGGATTCAACTTGGTGGATCAATATGGGGCATGCAGGATTTTTTAGGAGATATCTCATTTACCTTTGTTTATTTTTTTAAAAAATTAGTGGTCTTATAACAACCCTCAAAATGAAGGATGAATATCGGACAAATTTAATAATTTTGACGGGTTGTTCAATTGATAATAACCGATCCATTATCGTAAATAACAGACATTCAACTAATATTATGACACTTCGAATAACAGCTGAGTTTGTCAGATGTCAAATGTCAACGCTACCAATTTGAAACCACGAAATGAATGACCCTACAAAACATTTTGGAGTTTATTTGGGAAACTTGTTAACTCCTTCAAAGTCTTTAATTTAGTGTGTGTGTAGGTAAAAGTGACATTCACGCATGTAACCTTTGTTAAGTAACGCAATTAGCGATGGAGTTCGATGTTTTGATATCATATAGTGCCAATACTATAGCTGCTCTTTGAACTATCTTAAGTTTTTCTGTTTTATATTATTTTTTTTAACGCAGGTCAACACACAATCGATTCATATATAAAGATAGGTCGTACCACAGCTTAGTACGTGGCTGAGAACCTACTTTTTTACTAAATGTTTTCATATACAGACGTAGAAGGCAACTTAAACCTACTTAGCCCTTAATTTTCATTTTAATATCATTCGTACAATTTGAGTGGAGTAAAGGTATGTTAGATTTGATAGTAAAGTCATTTCTTAAGTTATGCTCTTGTTAACCTTTCGTCCATACTAATAGTGGTCCGGTTGAGCTCGAATATTACACTTCTTAGGAAATTACAATATTCCATCTGAAGGGCTCAATCCCATGGGATCGCTTTTTAGGGAGTTGGCATTATAAGGTCCCCTCGCTGGTTGTGGTACACAAAAAAGGAGTCTTAGGGCTTTGTCACCTTAAGTAAACACATTATCTATGTTTTAAATTAAATTAAAACAATGATGATATAGTTTTTAGCTTAAACATTACAGAAACAATAAGATTCAGACTGAATTAAAAACACGCAACAACAAAAAAGCAATAAATCAAAAATTATGGTATAGACAAAAAAGAATAAAATTGTTTACCCTAGGAATATGCAATTTAAAAATCAACTTCCACCAGTTACGGTTTATGTATTTGCTAAGTAGCCCGCTCTGTATCTATTTCCTGTTTTGTTTAAAAGTTCATAGGTACACGAAAGCTTATGATATGGTTGAGATCTATACTGGTTCATATAAATATGTGCTTTTTTCTTTCTAGGGTACTATTAGTTTGTACATTCTTTTCTTCTTTTAATGCCGTACGATTTTTAAGAAATCAAATCGACTTATTTTTCTTTTCTAAGCGACGAATATTTTATATACGGCACCGAAATTCAGTCGCTATCTTTAGAAGACCAGAGGACTTTAATTCTGCAGAAAAAAGTGATGAAATGTAAACTAAAATTGTAGTTAGAAAAAGACAAAATGTGGGTGTGTAAAATGTGCCCTTTATCATGCATATCCGTCGGCGTCAGAACTAGTTTTATCGTTTCATATATTATTATTTTTATATGATGTTCCCAGGGCATATACAGATTGTTCGGTTTTTGAGTAATGAATGTTTTAATAAAATTTTGAAAAACAAATACTTTTAGACTCACCTAGAATTGTATTGACGAATCAAATTTAGTTTAAAATAACTGAATTAATGCTTGGAGATTTAAATAGAAAACAAGTTTGTACTTCAATCTTTAAAGTAGTATGCTGACAAAAAATTTAATGATTAGCTGTTGGCATTTTATTACAATGATTTTATGATCGTATCTCGGTAAATACGCGTCCTAACCCTATAAACATGGCATATTTTGAACTTAAATATCTCTTGAACTAGACCACTTGAATTTTAGTGAAAGTGAAGGATTCCTCAATTACAATGTGCCCAGTTTTAGTTTTGTTCATAGCTTTATTCAAAACTGCTCATTACATGAAAATGGTTACATCAGTGGAAAAGAGAAGGTCCTAAGGTCACAATACACAAAACACACAATTTAAATCCTCCAGATTACTTAGTTCATGAGACAATCGTGCTTAAAATATACAAATTTTAAGGTTTCTGGGTCACGTGTATTTATCCAGATACGGCTTTTAAAGTTTTAACATGGATTTTTGTTCATTACTTTGTGTAAAATTGCTCTTATAAAAAAAAGCACATCAATAGAAAGTTGATGATTCATTGTTTTGAAAAAAAACTTTGTCTTTCAGGTTTATTGAGGATAATTGCTTTAGGTATAATGCGAAATTAAAACAGTAGAGATAGTTCTTCGTTGACAAGTTTCTGTAAAGCAACATTCCATGCGCCATTTGGAAAAAAAACACGATCAAATGAAGTTAAGTCAACTGTTCCCAAATTTCTTGAGGGTATTTGCTGTGGAATAATCCATAGCTGAAATATGTATATTCTTTTGTTCAGATTTTTTTAACTTACTTAAACTCCAAGTCAAATAAGACATTATTGATGAATATTCAGATAAAACAAAATTATTTACGAAAACTTACCTTAAAAATCATAAATAGAATATTTTGTCTTGCAAAATGGACAAATCGCAAAAATGATCCAATCTGACATATTGTTTTTTTTCCACCACTTACATGTAATCACCGAAATGGTGTTTCATTCAAAACGGGTATTGGCCAGGGCTATAGATAGTATAGGTCATTGACATACCGGATATAGACTGAGAGTCGATACTAATCCTCATACAAAACACCCTTTAAAAGTGATTCGACCTCTTTAGCAATACTTTCCCTCTTGTAGATTTGCCGAAAGAAAAATATAATTAATTATCAAACTCCATCTTTGCTTTAAAGAGCTTGGATTAGGATATAAATAAGTACAAACATGTTCCCATATTTCGGCTGAAACTACAGTAGGGCGTTAAAGAATATATGACTTGAACATAGAGTTGGCTACTAGCTGTTTGTATCTACTATGTTAAAACTATTTATATTTCAAACAAAAATGTTCGAAGTTGCATACATATTGCTATAAATGTATAGTTGCTCACTTTTGCCGAAAACTTGGAGCAACTCTAAATAGAGGGTAATTAAGTTGCTCACTGGTTGCCAAGAAAGAGTAAAATTATCTTCAACAAATTAGGTGCACATGTGAAGGGGGTCTTACATGAGTCCCAAAAACATTCCTTGAACGCACACAAATTAATAATGTCAATTTTCAAACAAAGATGGCCCTCCATGTTGTCCCAAAATTTTGACGTTTGGCAAACTTCCGCTGATCTGTCTTTTTTCCCTTGAATTCGGTGAACTCTGAAGGCAAAATGGTAGGTCCTGCTAATAAATCCTTAAATATTAATAACATCAATCAATTTATGTTAAAATAACTATATTTAAACTATTTTTTAATATTTTATCATCAAGTTCTATCCCAACTTGAGTTGTATTTTGCTCTAGAAGTGCTTTGAAAATTTTATTCAAGATGCATTCAATTAATTTGTCTATGTATTATCTTTTACTTTCAGTCTCTCGTTATTCCTGAGAAGTTTCAGCACATCCTTCGTATCATGAATACGAACATTGATGGTAAACGTAAGGTGACCATCGCCATGACTGCCATCAAGGGTGTTGGTCGTCGTTATGCCAACATTGTACTCAAGAAGGCCGACGTTGATCTCACCAAGCGCGCCGGAGAGTGCTCAGATGAAGAGGTCGACAAAATTGTCACCATCATCCAAAACCCAAGGCACTACAAAATCCCCAACTGGTTCCTCAACAGACAAAAGGATGTTGTCGATGGCAAGTACCAGCAATACACTTCCTCGTCATTGGACTCAAAACTCCGTGATGATTTGGAGCGTTTGAAGAAGATTCGTGCCCATCGTGGTATGCGTCATTACTGGGGTCTCCGTGTTCGTGGTCAACACACAAAGACAACTGGTCGTCGTGGTCGCACTGTTGGTGTGTCCAAGAAGAAGTAAACATGATGTGAAATGGCTTTGAATATCCTTAGTCGTTAAGTTGACGCACACAGAATGTGTGTTTTTTTTAAGAAAATAAAAAAAGATTGAATTCCATAAACAAACAGTGATTTGAATTGCAAGTGAAAAGTGTTTTTTTCGTCCCTTAAGGTCTCCAGGTCTCTTTTTTGCTATTCTCAGTTAAAAAGTGGTACTTAAATAATGATTTGAGAATCAAGTAATGAAGGCCTATTGAAAAGTGATTTAATTGTAGCTAAATGATCATAAAATTACACTACTCTTTCTAAAGTCTGGCCATAAAAATTAGTGCTCGAAAAGTGTAGTATCTACTTGCTATGGCTAAATAAATTGCACCTTATAGAGGCAATCAATCAAAGGTTGCAATAACAACAACAATAAATCTAGTGCATCAATTATGGAATGGTGGAAACTTAATAATTAGAAAATAATTGAAATTTTGTTACATAGGACCTAATGCTCCGTTCTGGAAATTGAGTGAAATGCACAATTTGAAAAATGATTTACATTTATGTATGTTTTCAGAGTTCTAATTTTGATTTATTAAAAAATGTTTTTAAATCACTTGAATCCATCATAGAAGCTTTTAGTCTCAATATATGTCAATTCTATCAAAACGAGTTGAATTTTGTCCACTCCCACTTCCAAATTCAATTTCATTTGAGTCAAACAAGTTAGACTGATAGTCATGTTTATTTTCATGTTTTATTTGTTTCAAAGTAATTTTATTATATTGAAATATTCAAAATTCAATTTTTAAGCTAAAGTGGTACATAGTGCATTCAAGTAGAAGGTGAAAGTTGCATTGAAAATTCACTAGGCTAGAAAATGGCGATATGAGTAGGGCGTAAGACTATCAATCGGCGCCTTTTTATCGAGTACCATTTTCTTTAAAGAATTGACAAATCTTTTAAGAAAAACTTCCAGAGAATTGCCTCCAGTTCAGTATAAAACTACTTCACTCAGGAAAGTTTTGGAGTTGTAAGTCAATAGGCCCATCCAATTGATTTATTTATAGACACTCAAAAGTGCATCACCACCTCCAATAGTAAGTTCGGGATTCCTACATCATCTGTGTTGTTAGGAACATCGATGTAACACACAGCTGTTTTTTAATATTATGTTTTTGAATAAAATACACTCATATGGTGTTTTCTTAACTTTTACTTCTTTTCGTACTACAATTGTTTTCACAGATAAGTTGATTTTCTGTCAGATTTTAGAAGTTTGTTAATTATTTTATAAAGGTTCAGTTTTCTTAGTACGAAAAACTTTGTTTCCAGACGATTTTATTTAAGTATACTGACGTAAAATATGTAGCTATTTAGTTTCAGTCGTAAATACTTAACAAATTAAGAATTAGTTAGTTGGACATGGTTAAAACAAATGCAGACAAAAGTTCAGAACATGAGGAGAGAAGTGAACTGAACTGCTAACACCAGCTGGTGCCTATCAATCTAGGTTTTGTGAATATAATGAAATAATATTAAATTTCAAAAAAAAAAAAAAATATTAAAAAATCACTTATTTACGTATATACTTAATAGTTATAAGTACATAATGTACACTCTATACCTATAATAAACAGGGCAAACCCTAAAAACTAATAGCTATTGATGGCTAGAGGCAAACTATCCTTATTTTCACTAACTATTTTATACTCTTAACGGGTAAAGCCTAAGCAATGCTTTATGAGTTATATTTAAGTTATTTGAACTATTTCAAAACTGTCGAATTTGGATTTCGGCTTTTGAAAGCTTGCATTCATTTTATCTCTAATTTTATTGCTGACATTGATATAAGAAATCGATTCAAAACATAAAACACGTATTTAAAGTCAGTATACCTACTTTTCTGTGCAAGTAGCTTTAGTTTAGGCGCTGGGTTGTTTTCTGCAGAACCTCCAATATTTCTATTTTGTCGAAGCTAGACTAAATAGTGGTGTTTAACCCAAAAAGTCAATGTTTACCAAGAACTGTGTAGTTGCTAAAACTTAGCTAATTTTTTGAGTCAGATGTCGAATGTGTGAGATTTCCGAATCTATATGTATGAAACTGAAAACAATATTTGTGTGTTAACATTTAACTTGAAATTTTCAATTATTTAACTTAACAGCTTTAATATGCTGTAAAATCTGAAACACGTGGGCGGAAGCGAGCAATGTCCCCTCTGATGGTGAAGCGGCATAACAAAAAGGAACCGTTTTTACCAGCTATGGAGCTGAAAGTCGTGTTAAATGTGACAGCAAGTGTAGAAACAATGCGCAGGCGATTAAGGGATAACGGTTTATATGCCCGCAGTCCAAGAAATGTACCTCTCCTGACAAAAAAACATGTGACCAAACGGATACAATTCGCGCAAGCACATGTAGAATGGCCCATAACAAGGTGGATGAATGTCCTGTGGACTGATGAGACCAACATTTTTTTATTTGGAGGAGAAGGCCCCGACATGCTAAATTCAACCCAAAATATACAACAAAAACTATCAAACAAGGCGGATCTGGCATAATGATATGGAAAAGTTTCTTTTACTATGGTGTTGGTTCTTTATACTGGATAAAATGTATAATGGATCAGCACCTGTATACAAAAACATTGCAGGAAGGGATTTTGCCGTATGCATCTGAATATATGCCGTTGAATTAGGTCTTTCAACAGGACAACGACCCGAAACACACCAGGAAATTGGCTGAAAATTGGTTTCCAGATAATTGTGTAGAAGTTATGAAGTGGCCTGCATACTCGCCACACTTGAACCCAATTAAAAATCCTTGGGCTAAATGACGTAAGTGTCTCGGTGCAGGCAATAATAATGAACTGGGCAACTGTCAACACTTTCTGGAAAGCGCGATTTCTGTTGAAAGATGCCAAAAGCCTCGTAAACTCGATGCAAAGGCATTGTACTGCAGTCTTTGCAAATAAAGGAAACGCGACAAAATATTAATTATGACTAATGTTTAAACAGATTAAAAAATAAATATTAAATATTCTATAAAATGTTTTTTTTATTTTAATGGATGTTTTTATGATGCGGTGCTATATTTTTGACTGGCAAAATTTGAAAATGCTTCGGAAAGTCAAGACATCTGAAAAAATTGACTGCATTTTAATACCATTTTTTGTATAATCATTTAAAGCACTGAATAAGGTTACTTATTTAACAGTAAATTATTATTAAATAACATCTATTGATTAAGGCGTTAGTGTTTTTTTATTTTACCGCAGCTGTACCTAATTTTGAATGAATTTTGAATAAAAGTTTAAATATAAAATACAATTCTATGTATTTGGAACTGTTTTTGGTTTGTTATTAAAGAACAATGTTAAATAGACTGATTCGCAGCTATAGGTACAGTTGAATTTGCACAAAGCGAAAGTGACCGGTAATTTTGTAAGAACCAATATTGCCATCAAATTGCGTCGCCGGTTAAATATTTTTCTAAATGTTGAGACAAAATTAGGATTTGAAGATCGAAGGACGATACATAACATTTAATTGAAATAAAATTGCATATTTTTAAAACATGTGCAATCCTTTTTCAAATCCTCTTTTGGTTGCTGTTTTGTGAGAACTATGCCTGTCGTAGTGCTGGAAAACACGAAAAGTGTTAGATTTAGATTTATTCATTGAATGCAGAATTACAAAAAGCCTCTGATATAATTGCACCAATCCTTGAGGCAATTTTTACCAGCTGTCTTTACCTGGTCCATGTTCCCTCGGCATGGAGAGAAGTTAAAGTTGTCTTTATACCTAAAGCAGGTAAATGCTCCCAAGTTAATCCTAAAGATTTACGACCTATAAGTCTATCATCATTCCTTCTTAAGACCCTGGAAAGATTGATTGATATCCATTTAAGGGCACGTATCGATACAAGACTTCTGTCTTCGTCTCAACATGCCTACTCTAAGGGTAAATCGGTGCAAACAGCGTTACACACTGCAATCACTTCTGCACTGACATCTCTAAATGTAGAGAGTTCGCTTCGGGAGTTAATTCATTTAATGCTTACTAGCAGAATAATTAATTCAAAACTGGGCAACTCTTCTAGCAGACGATTCGTTAGTAGAGGGACACCGCAAGGTGGTGTTCCATCCCCTCTCCTCTGGAACCTAGTGGTGAATGAAATCCTAACTAGTCTGGATGCGGAGGGTTTCAGAGTGATAGCCTATGCGGACGACGTTGCTATAGCAGTTTCAGGAAAGCATCTTAATATCCTAAAAGAACTCTTACAAAATGCCTTGGACAGACTTATACTCTGGGCTGATCGGTGTGGACTGGGTGTTAACCCACACAAAACCGATCTGGTCTTATTTTCGAGGAGATACAAAATTCCATTTGTCAACCCTCCTTACATTAAAGGAATCCAATTAAAATTCTCAGACGAGGCCAAATACCTAGGTCTTGTCTTAGACAAAAAACTAAATTGGAAACGCAACGTACAGGAAAGAGTCAAAAAAGCTACTGTAGCTCTCTTTTCTTGCAAAAAAGCTATTGGTAATAAATGGGGTTTACAACCCAGAATCACGCATTGGCTATACACATCGGTAATCAGACCGATTTTAACGTACGGTATAGCAGTATGGTGGACTGCTTTAGAGAAAGGTATAAACAGGGATAAGTTAAATAAAGTCCAACGTTCAGCCTGCCTATGTATAAGCGGATCGCTTCGCACGACCCCGTCTGCGGTACTGGACACCTTGCTCTACCTTACACCTCTTGACATATTTAGTAAACAAATAGCTGCAAGCTCTGCTATCCGCCTCAATGCTTCGTCGCAGTGGACTAACAACAACATTGGCCACTCCGTAATTCTAAGGTACTTAGAATCAATTCCAAAGCACACAGACTACACCATCCCCCAACTACAATTCGATAGGAATTTCCAGATTTCTATACCTACCAGATCTTTTTGGGAGGATAGGACATTCTTAGAGGATGAGTCAATCCACTTTTACACAGATGGCTCAAAGACCAAAGAAGGGGTTGGTGGTGGTGTGTACTCTGAACGACTGAAATTAAGTCTCTCATTCCGCCTTCCCAATCATTGTAGCGTGTTCCAGGCGGAACTTTTGGCGATTAAGGAAGTCTTGTCTTGGCTCAAAGAAAACGTGATATCAACATCTGATATCCGTATTTTCTCCGACAGCCAGGCCGCTATCAAATCTCTGGACTCAGTCTCTACAAACTCTATAACAGTCCATAACTGTCGATCATCTCTAATGGAGATGGCGCAACAGTTTAATATTCACCTTTGCTGGGTGCCGGGCCATAGAGACATTCCAGGTAACTGTAAGGCAGATGAACTCGCCAGGAACGGTACAGTACAACCCATCCTACCACGTTTGGCAAGTACTGGCATACCAATCGCTACTTGTAAACTGCTACTAATGCAAGACGCTGTGAGGAGGGCAGGCACCAGGTGGACCAACATCACCACGTGTCAAGCCACAAAAAACATCTGGCCAACACTGGATTTAAAACGTTCAAGGTGCTTGCTCTCTCTAAGCAGATCGCATATAAGCTCGATAATAGGTGTCATAACCGGACACTGCCTAATAGGAAAGCACGCCATGAGACTAGGCGTATTCTCAAATGACTTTTGCAGAAGCTGTATGGACGAGGAAGAGGAAGAAACGGTTCTTCATCTTCTCTGCACATGCCCTGCTCTAGCTCGAAAACGCAAGAATTACCTAGGAGAATTCTTCTTTAACGATCTAAACGATCTAAATCATATCGGGATAATCAGCCTCTCACGTTTCGTAAAAGACTCTAACTGGTTCCATTGAGATTAGGAGGAAGCCTCAAGATTCATGTGGTATCACAATGGGCCATTAAACTGGCCTAAGTGTGTCCGTTCCATCTTAGACAGCCACTATAACCTAACCTAACCTAACCTATTCATTGAATGCATACACAGTAAGACGTACATCTTATAATATAAGTGATATGCTAAAATACAAAACATAAAATAGTTAACAGGCTACTTCAAAGATGAATTTATATAAAATTTTTGAGTTTAAACAAAATTTAATTTTATTTAATTAATAATTAATAATATCATTCTTTAAATTCAAATTGATTTATTAGTTAAAATTACAATTAGTATATAATATTTATGTACATATGTATATTTATACAAATTTTTGTAGTTCAGTTCGTTATTTAAAATCATGTAATATAAAATTCGTACATATAAATCTCAACTCTTAACTTTATGCGAGGTTCTTTGAAAATTAGGCACTTTGAAAATGACTTCGGAGTTCTAATCAAAACCTAGTTTCTCCATTTAAAGTTTTCAAGTTTCTAGGCAGAAGATTCCACAGACGAATAGCGTAAACAAAAAATTGTTGTTCAGAGGTACGACAGGAATAATGAGGGTGCATAAGCATTAAAGATCTGCTTGAGGAACTGAATTGAATCCTATTATATAAACTAGAAGGTTGTTGCGTGTTTATTATGTTACAGAGTAGGAGTAGAGTCCTGTACCGCATGAGATGATCAAAGGAAAAGTTGTAAATTTGGCGTGAAAATTCCGAAATACGATCAAAACGACGTAGACCAAAAATGTAGCGAGCTATGTTATTAAAGGCGACATTCAATTTTCTTCTACTGTTGGCATCACAGTTGCTAAAAACTTCGCAACCATAAGTTAATATTGGGATCACAATCGTTTTGGCAATCATTATCCGAGTGTTCAAGAGCGTAAAATGTTGTGACGACCATAACATTCTAAGAACCCCATAAACCTTACCCACCGCCACATTGATATGGCTGTCCCAAGTAAGTCTCCTGTTAAACTGTAACCGAATTCAAATTTGTTTAAAGAAATGTCGCTACACGACATTCGCGGCGAACGTCGGAATGAAATTGAAAGGCAGTGTGTACTTTATTTTTTTGTTTTTTACAAGTAATTGGGTATGAGAAGGACGGCATATGCTATTGTAGGTTTTGATCTTTCTTCCCTTTCAAGGAATGGGGTAAATGGGGAATGCATGGATGTGGAATGGCCATATGTTCCTACTTACGATCCAAATTTTAGTACTAAGTAAGTACGTACGAAATATTTTTGTAGCAAATGAAAGTACTGGACTCGTTCGTTTGAGAGGACCAAAAGCGCCACCTATGTGTGAAGGTGAGAAAGGCCATATTATGTCCCAAAGGAAGGAAACCAAGACTTTCCTTCTCTGAGAGGAGACCTTTCATACGTGACAGGTTAACGTGCAGTCAAGGAAAGTAAGATAATTCTTTTCGATTGTTAACCAGCAAGAGCATAGTCACGGCAACATAGTGCTTAATAATTAAAGCTCATAGAAAGATAGCCAAATAATATACTATTTTAAGAAAGTTTCAAAAACAAAGAAAAAAAAAAAAACAACTGTTAAGAAACCAGAATAACAAGCATTAGGGAATAGTCTGCTGGCGTTTGCATAACACCGGCTGAAAGATTATCAGTCGTTGGGAAGACATCTGAAAATTTTACGTTCCAAAATTTTACCTACGTGAATACGTGAATCGACGACGTCGTTGGCTCAATCGAGAAAAATTCGCATTGATCTTCTAAAGTACTCACGAGGCAGCTCTGGTAGAACTCAAGTAGCAAATCATAACCCCAATTAAAGGGACTGCAGTAGTTAAGGGGCTAAGACCTTTTCCCCTCAATTCAGCGACCAGGGTTCGAGTCGCAGGCAAAGACAATTCAATTAATCTATATTTTGTTTTTCTTTCTTATTTTTGATTCCTTTTTAATGTTTTTTTTTTTAAATTTTTTCTAATAATTGGTTAAATAATTGCTAATTAACTTAAAGTAGATTTAAACATAAAAAGTTGCCTTAAGGTTTAAACTCAAAGATTTTGTTTGTATCGAGTACTGTAGAATACTCCCAAAGTATATGTAAAACCAACAAGTGATTACATGTGCATGTATTGATAAATTTCGTCGATACCGGAAGCAGTGGCCACAGCGGAAGGAGACATCGGTGAGTGTTTAATACATACATATTTTTATTTTATTATTGCTTGTAGTTATACATATATACATATATTTGTTAGATAATTCAATTTAGAGAATTGGAAATATATTTATTGGAGTTTAGGCTTTAAAAGCAACCAAGTTGCCACTTTGATTGAATTTCAAATTAATTTGATTCGTATGCTTTTTTTTTTTTTGATTAAAAGTGGTAAATAGTCTGGATGATAAAGTTTTCTTCCGTTTGAAAAATTATGTATTTTTAAAATGAATTCTTCCATAGTAAAATGAAAACTGTAAATAAAATGAATATGAACTAGAAATTTTATTTGGAAGGGAAAGATGAGAAGGATGAAGAGGAGAGAAAGGAGGGGAAAGTAAGTAGGGATAAAGGGGTAAGGGGTTATTTTAGCGAGAGGAATAACCAGGTAGGGAGGGTATCGAACAAAAGTTTTCTCGCGCACAACACCACCTAGTGCTAGAGCTGGTAATTTTATTTTTTTTGTTAACGAGGAGTCCTACGAACCACACCTCGAGCTAGTAGGGATGTACCAGCAAGGACAGGCCAAGAAAACCCCGTTACAAAAATGGCGCCCAACGTGATCGTTCACTATCGGCAGATGGTGAAAAAAGAATTGTTCTAAAGCCACTTCATTTTTTTTTATTTTCTTTTATTACTTTTTTTATACATACATCTTTTTTTTATTTTTTGGTCAAATAATTGAAAGTATGATCCTTATGAGTCCCGGTGACTGAAGTAAAGTTTTTGGTTCCGCGTTGCCACTAGGAAAAGGCTTTCATGAAGATAAATTAATCAGAATTTATTTGCTTTTCCGAGTCGTTGTTTAGATTGCTGAAAAGTAAGATTCCAACTAGCAGGAAATGAAAATATAATCTGCATTATCATCTGAATAGAAGAAGTCCCGTTGATGCAAACTGCGTTTACGGTTGTCCTTCTATAGCTATATATATTTTTTGTTGGTTTTCATAGCCTTCACTGATAAAAGTTTTTTTGATCAGTGATGACATGATTATCCTAAATTGTAACACTAACTTTAGATTCAATAGTAAATTTCGTAATTAATCATTAGTTTATTTTAAATTTGGTATAATTTTTTTTTTATCGGCTTGAAGAACAAAGAATACTTTCCTTAATTTCTCATATCCTTCTCGAATCAGAAATCTCATCTTTCCTTTCAACTTTAATGATATATTTCAAAAACATTTTCCATAACATATAAGAGCCATAATACATTTAATTTGTATTGCACGTTATTCGAATATTGCTTATATTCAAATACATTTATATAATTTATTTGAAATTTTTTAATAAAAATATATTTTTTTTATAAGACAATATTTCCAAGAACATTGTCTTATATTTGTTTGGGAAAACATTTGTTTTTGCCTGACTCACACTCTATGGTAATATGAATAGAAAACCAAGGGTATCAATAATTCACAACGATTTAGAAACCATAAATTCCCATTCAGAAGCTGTTTTTGAGGACTTTTATCAAAGATTTAATAATACCATTGATCGTTTTAATCTCGATACATCATTTAGTTTTTCGGAAAATTTGCAATCCACAATATCAGAAGCTAGTTCTTCAATCATGGCAGACAATGATGACCAAAACGGAAACCCAAATTTAGGGGAAGATGATTTTCAAGATGCTTCACAAGAAGGTCAAAGGGAAATCAACCCGGATGCAAATGCAGGAAACCCTATAGGTCCACAGGTTTCAGATAAAGTGGAAGAGTTGGCTTCTAGAATTGAAAGAAGTTTAACACAAAATCAAATAAAATTTTTCCAAGGCTTAGATTATTTTATGGGTAAGGTTGTTGATAAACTGGAAAACCTTAACCTAGGCCAAGCCCGGCCAAGTTTGTCTAATCGAAACGATGTTACAGCTAGGGAAAATGGAATCCCGAATATTCCAGAGTCGATACATCATAGGTTATCGGCAACTTCGTCAAATTTAAGTACCTCGGGGACTTGTAGATTAGATAGGTGGCATATTAGCTATGATGGTAGTGACATTGTGTCTGACTTTCTTTTCAAAATCGACATGATGCAAGCTTCATCCTCATATAGCGATGAGCAAATGAAACAAAACTTCCATATTTTGTTGACTGGTAGACCGAATAAGTGGTATTGGTCATTTTTAAAGAAAAATCCTCGAGCAAAATTCGCAGACCTAAAAGCGGCAATGGTCAAAGAATTTGGTCGAGTTGAAACTGATATAGAGGTATGTATGAAATTACTAACACGCAAACAAGGGGTTAAGGAGACATTCGATGAATTCTATGTTTCAATATTAAGTCTTAACGACCGTCTCAAAGAACCATTTGACGATAGGAAACTTGTTGATGTCATCCGTAACAACGTAAAGGACAAATTAGGTGAAATGTTATTGGCAGCTGAAATTAAAAGTCTTGAAGCTTTGCGAATCAAAGCCAGACAAGCCGAAAGATTTTTAATCAAGCGAGCTCCAGTTCAAAGAAACGTTCATGAATTATCAGTTGAAAGTGAGTCATCAGAATTCAATCAGCAAGGTGAAGAGATCGCAGCTTTTTCAGGTCGCAAACCTTTCTCGACAGCAAACTATGTGTGCTGGAACTGCGATCTTAAAGGCCATGCCTACCATTTTTGCCCTTCACGAGAAAGAAAACTGTTTTGCTTCATGTGCGGTGCAAAAGGGGTGACCTCAATTGAATGTGGCAGACATTCGGAAAACCAAATGAGGGACGAAGGGAAGATCGGGGGAATTCGTTCCTACAGGAACAATCCCGATCACCCACAGAAATAGAATCAACATCAAAACCCTACAGCTTCGAAGAGGCTGAACATAAGGTCGCTCCAATTAAGATCCTGGAGAGACAAACTTCTACCAGTACAAATTTAGAAGAAAACCATCCTATTGAAATATTCAAACTTAAATCGCTCCATGATCGTAAGTTGAATTATTATAAAGTTCGAGAACGAATTTTCGGTACGGGTAATAAACCTGTCAATAATCGTGTTTTAAAATGTCGTCAAAGATTTCGCAATAGAAGAGAAATAAGAAAGTTGATTGTTGAAACCATAATCTCTTCAAAAACTGATGGTCGAATGTATGCAAACGTTGTTTTAAATGACATTGCAGTTTTTGGACTATTGGATAGCGGTGCATCCATATCAGTCTTAGGAAACAATTGCAAAGAGTTTGTTGAGAAAATTGGAGCAACTGTGTACCCTTATAAGAATTTCGTCCGAACTGCTGATGGAAATTCACATGACATAGTAGGTTATTGCAAACTAGCCACTCAGTACAACGGTATCACTAAGTTAATTACATTTTACCTTATTCCTAATTTATCCCAAAATCTTTACCTGGGAATAAATTTTTGGAAAGAATTTAATCTTATGCCTCAGTTAAGTGAGTTGCAGCATGATGGTCAAGTGAATGATGAGGAAGGAGATGTCAAGGAAGACGCAAAATTCGTTCAGCTCACTCAAGAGCAAAGTTTTCAATTGGAAAAGGTTAAAACTCTTTTCCCAAATTTCGTTAACCTAGGATTAGGAAAAACTAATTTAGCTTGCCATACAATCGACACGGGAAATGCCTGTCCAATTAAATCTAAGCATTACCCGTTATCTCCGGTTCGGCAACAGGAAGTCTACAAGGAATTAGACAGAATGTTAGACCTGGACGTAATCGAAGTAAGCAACTCACCTTGGAGTTGCCCAGTAGTTTTGGTGCGAAAACCTGGTAAGGTTCGTCTTTGCCTGGACTTTCGAAAAGTCAATGCAGTAACGTTGAAGGACGCGTATCCTTTACCACACGTCGAAGGATTGCTAAGTCGCATCAGGGACACACACTTTGTCACGAAGATAGACCTCAAGGATGCATATTGGCAAATCCCATTGGACCCTAAATCGCGAGAAAAAACGGCTTTCGCGGTACCAGGAAGACCGCTTTACCAATTTAAAGTAATGCCATTTGGTTTAAGTAACGCAGGCCAAACTATGTGCAGGGTAATAGACCAAGTAATTCCGAGTCGTCTTCGTGACAATGTGTTTGTTTACCTGGACGATTTATTAATATGCAATTCCGACTTTGACATGCATTTACGCGTTCTGAAAGAGGTTGCTGCTTGTCTTCGACAAGCGAACCTTACCATAAACATTCAAAAGAGTAAGTTTTGCATGAGTGAGATCAAGTTTCTTGGTTTTATAGTCGGTCAAGGCATCCTTAAAACAAATCCCGATAAAATCGAAACAATGGTCAACTTCCCAATTCCGAACACCGTAAAGCAAGTCAGGAGATTTTTAGGTCTAACCGGCTGGTATCGGAGGTTTATCCGAGGTTATGCCGATTTGACCGCGCCACTAACCGATTGCCTTAAAAAAAAAGCTAACCACAAGTTTGAGTTGACTCAAGAAGCTCTAGAAAGTTTTAACAAGCTAAAAGTCGCTCTTAGTACGCATCCAGTGTTGTCGGAACCAGATTTCGAAAAACCATTTTTCATTCAATGTGATGCGTCTTCTGATGGAGTCGGAGGAGTTTTGTTTCAGTTGGATCAAAACGATAACGAAAGGCCGATTGCGTTCATGTCAAAAAAGCTGAACAAGGCCCAGAAGAACTATACCGTAACTGAACAGGAATGCCTTGCAGCAGTGCTAAGTATAAGAAAATTCAGGCCCTATGTTGATGGATTACCTTTTACGGTAATTACGGACCATTCAAGTCTTAAATGGTTGATGTCCATGAAGGACTTATCAGGAAGACTAGCCAGATGGAGTCTGGAACTTCAACCGTATAATTTTTCCATCGAACATCGGAAAGGAGCCCTCAACATAGTGCCTGATTGCTTGTCCCGCATGGAGTTGGAAGAGGTTTCGGCGAAAGTTACGGTAGAAGTTAATGGGTTGGATGAGGATTCTTTGAAATGGACCTGTGGCGAAATCGACCTCGAGTCAGTTGAATTTGATTCGCAACAATATGACCAGTTGAGAAAAAACATCCTTGAAAATCAACATTCGCTCCCAGATCTAGTGATTTCAGGGAAATTCATCTACAAGCGTATACGGTTTAGAACGGGTGATATAAATGAAGAGGATTCACTGTGGCGTCTCTGGTTGCCGGATACACTCATTGACGAATGCATTAAACTCGCTCATAACACAAAACTAAGTTGCCATAGTGGCTTTGCGAAAACTTATGCGCGTATCAGAGACAAGTATTATTGGCCGAAAATGGCGAAAGACATTAAAACGTATGTAAGTGCATGTGAAATTTGCAAAATGGTCAAAGCACCAAATTCCATTTTGCACCCACCCATCATGCGACCAACCGTAACCGAAAGACCAATACAACGACTTTATATTGATTTTCTTGGTCCGTATCCTCGAACGAAACGAGGAAATTTATTCGTCCTTATTGTAGTCGATCACTACACCAAATTTGTTTTTTTGAAAGCAATGCCGAAAGCAACCTCGGCTAGGGTCGTTCAGTTCCTAGAATCGGAAATATTTCACACTTTCGGGACCCCTGAGCATATACATTCGGACAACGGACGTCAATTCACGTCCAACGATTTCAAAAACTTCTTGTCTAACTACGGTGTGACCCATGTACGAACAGCGGTATATTCGCCTCAGGCAAATATTTCCGAAAGGGTAAACCGAAGTCTCTTGAGCAAACTTAGGGTCTTGATATCCAAAGAACAAGACGATTGGGACACACACCTTTCCAGTATAGCATGCTCCTTGCGATCGGACATGCACGATTCTTTAGGATGTCAGCCGTATTATGCTTTATTCGGTCAAAACATGGTTAGTCACGGAAGTACCTATAAAATACTTCGAAACCTGAATGCTCTAGGAGATCCGGAAATGCTCGTTTTGCCTAGAGTACCGAAAACAGTCCTAGTTAGACAGAAGTTGTCAGATAATTTGCTCAAGGCACACGTTAAGTCCAAGAACTCGTATAACTCTAGATCAAAACAAGTGACTTACCAAGAAGGGCAAGAGGTATTTCATCGAAACTTTGCCCAAAGTAATTTTGTTCGTGGCATTAACGCAAAATTGCTTCCTAAGTTCCTGAAGTCTCGGGTAAAAAAAGTCATTGGCAATTGCATGTATGAGCTTGAGTCACGTTCAGGGAAGCCCTTGGGCATTTTCCATGCGAAAGACATGCGCCAATGATTTTCCTGAAAACAAACAAAAAAAAAATCACAAAGTATCGATCTAATGTTTTCCATATAAAATAAAAAAAAAAATAAGAACATAAAATTACTTATCTGACTGACAACTGCCCGGCTAGTACATGGGTTCACGCCCCACATTGTTTCTAGTTGGCTTTAATTTGATTGTAGTTGCGGCGTAGATGTTTAAATCTAAATCAAAATATGCAATTCAAGGAAAAATCATGTACACCACCGCAAAGCTAAGAAAACGACATACAAATTTTATTTTAAATATTACGATGTAAAGCGAAATCGGTGCGCGATTAAGGAAATAATTTTTTTTGTGTGTTGTTTACATTTTATAAACATGAAAATAGATCGAATTACCGACGGCGTATTATAAATTCACATTAATAGTAACGACATTGAAACTTGTCAAACGGGGTCAATCGAAAACACTATATTTTGTTTTGTTTACATTTTTTTTTTTTTTTTTTTTGCATCCCGATATTGAAAGCGATTGCAGAATAGCTGTAAGTAGCGTTGGAAAGAATGTAGGAACGTTAATTTCAAAACAAATCACTTCACTCACTGGGTGGGGACAAGGGACAACACTACGCTATGGGTTAGCACCGTTAGCATTTACACATAAATATGCAATTCAAAGCACAATTTGGCTTGGCATATTCGTATCCAGCAATCTGCTTTTGATTTCACTATTCACTTTCACGTCACTAAATTCCCAAATTTCCCGATCGACACTAAAATACGTGGGTTCATTTGCATATTCCATTCCATATTTGTCTGAAAAATGCAAAGCCCTGTAACCGAATTCAAATTTGTTTAAAGAAATGTCGCTACACGACATTCGCGGCGAACGTCGGAATGAAATTGAAAGGCAGTGTGTACTTTAGTTTTTTGTTTTTTACAAGTAATTGGGTATGAGAAGGACGGCATATGCTATTGTAGGTTTTGATCTTTCTTCCCTTTCAAGGAATGGGGTAAATGGGGAATGCATGGATGTGGAATGGCCATATGTTCCTACTTACGATCCAAATTTTAGTACTAAGTAAGTACGTACGAAATATTTTTGTAGCAAATGAAAGTACTGGACTCGTTCGTTTGAGAGGACCAAAAGCGCCACCTATGTGTGAAGGTGAGAAAGGCCATATTATGTCCCAAAGGAAGGAAACCAAGACTTTCCTTCTCTGAGAGGAGACCTTTCATACGTGACAGGTTAACGTGCAGTCAAGGAAAGTAAGATAATTCTTTTCGATTGTTAACCAGCAAGAGCATAGTCACGGCAACATAGTGCTTAATAATTAAAGCTCATAGAAAGATAGCCAAATAATATACTATTTTAAGAAAGTTTCAAAAACAAAGAAAAAAAAAAAACAACTGTTAAGAAACCAGAATAACAAGCATTAGGGAATAGTCTGCTGGCGTTTGCATAACACCGGCTGAAAGATTATCAGTCGTTGGGAAGACATCTGAAAATTTTACGTTCCAAAATTTTACCTACGTGAATACGTGAATCGACGACGTCGTTGGCTCAATCGAGAAAAATTCGCATTGATCTTCTAAAGTACTCACGAGGCAGCTCTGGTAGAACTCAAGTAGCAAATCATAACCCCAATTAAAGGGACTGCAGTAGTTAAGGGGCTAAGACCTTTTCCCCTCAATTCAGCGACCAGGGTTCGAGTCGCAGGCAAAGACAATTCAATTAATCTATATTTTGTTTTTCTTTCTTATTTTTGATTCCTTTTTAATGTTTTTTTTTTTAAATTTTTTCTAATAATTGGTTAAATAATTGCTAATTAACTTAAAGTAGATTTAAACATAAAAAGTTGCCTTAAGGTTTAAACTCAAAGATTTTGTTTGTATCGAGTACTGTAGAATACTCCCAAAGTATATGTAAAACCAACAAGTGATTACATGTGCATGTATTGATAAATTTCGTCGATACCGGAAGCAGTGGCCACAGCGGAAGGAGACATCGGTGAGTGTTTAATACATACATATTTTTATTTTATTATTGCTTGTAGTTATACATATATACATATATTTGTTAGATAATTCAATTTAGAGAATTGGAAATATATTTATTGGAGTTTAGGCTTTAAAAGCAACCAAGTTGCCACTTTGATTGAATTTCAAATTAATTTGATTCGTATGCTTTTTTTTTTTTTGATTAAAAGTGGTAAATAGTCTGGATGATAAAGTTTTCTTCCGTTTGAAAAATTATGTATTTTTAAAATGAATTCTTCCATAGTAAAATGAAAACTGTAAATAAAATGAATATGAACTAGAAATTTTATTTGGAAGGGAAAGATGAGAAGGATGAAGAGGAGAGAAAGGAGGGGAAAGTAAGTAGGGATAAAGGGGTAAGGGGTTATTTTAGCGAGAGGAATAACCAGGTAGGGAGGGTATCGAACAAAAGTTTTCTCGCGCACAACACCACCTAGTGCTAGAGCTGGTAATTTTATTTTTTTTGTTAACGAGGAGTCCTACGAACCACACCTCGAGCTAGTAGGGATGTACCAGCAAGGACAGGCCAAGAAAACCCCGTTACAAAACAACATGCCTAGATTTCACGCATTCAATGTAAATTCAAGCAGATGCTTGGAAAATACTCCAGGTTAATTGCTGATTTATTGATGATAACACATTTTGACTTGGTAGGATTTAAGAAAAGACCATTATTCTGAGACCAATTAGATATTTTTTCGAGATCTTGGTTGATAGTATAAGCTCCATCTTCTATTAGCCCCAGGGGACAACTATAAATCAACTGTACATCATCAGCAAATATTTGAATCGCACATCCCGAAATCTGAGTTGGTATTTCATTAATGTATAGAGAGAAGAGAAGGGGACCCAAAATAGAACCCTGGGGAACTCCTCTGGTTGTGGGAAGGAATGACGAAATTTTGTTATTAACCGACACCGCCTGAAATCTAACTTGCAGATATGTTTTTATCAACTTAAACGCCAATGGAGACAAACCATAATAACTAGAAAGTTTCTGACATAAAACGTTATGGTCCACCGTATCAAAGGCTTTTGAAAAGTCTAGTAATACTAGAAAAGATACTTGGTTATCATCTAATGCCAATCTTATTTCTTCAACTACATTGACTATTGCTGTAGTACAACTGTGCTTCTCACGAAAGCCAAATTGTTTACTTGACAACAAGTTCTGTGATCTGATATGGACATTGAGCTGTTTTTGGAGAATTTTCTCGAAAACCGTGGACAGGAAAGGTAATATGGAGATGGGCCTGAATTCATCCGTGTTTCGACCCTTGGGAATTGGAATGATTTTTGCCCTTTTCCAATCATCAGGGTAAACGCCCGTCATAATTATAGTGTTGAAGATATGGGTCAAATAGGTTAAGATGTATGGTAAAATTGCTTTCACAAAAACTGGATGTATGCCATCGATTGCAACCGCATTCGATTTGATGCTAAGTAAGCTTTCAACGATATCTGTATTATCAATACCAACAAAGTCAAATGACATACCTTGGTGAGAAGTATTAAGAGATTCCCGAGTAAGTGATGAAGATGAGTTATGAGAGAGATGTGGAAAAGGAAGCGAAACAAAGTTTTGGTTTAATACATCTACATCTATGTTCCCATTATACTCAATATTAGATCTACTTACCCCTAATTCTCTTAAATTTTTCCATAATTGGCGATTGTTGGCTGTTCCTAACTTTAAACTGTACGCTTCGATTTTAGCGGATCTAAGTGTTATTTGGATGAAATAATTTTTGAATTAGCTCGCACTTTTTTTAAAATCTGAGTTTTTTTTTAGGTAAATGAGACATTAGAGATCTCTGTAACTTGCTAAATGTTTCAGTTTTACTCTCAAAACTCAGAGAAAAAAAAATCTTGGACTCGCTTCGGCATTCTTTGCGTAACTATAATAAAGAGCTATAAACTTAAATTAAATTGAAATTTGTTTGAGAGAAACAGAATTGTATTTGTAGGTTTTGCTTTAGAATCACAAATGGAAGAAAGACATGTTTTCTAATTGAGGAAATAAGTTCAGGTAAATGTCTAGCGAAAGATTTGAGAACGCTATTCTATTACCCCAAAAATTTAACATGTAGGTATAATATGTATGTGGGTTGATTTGCTGTTATATTTAATTATTAATAGTTTCTTATCTTTTTTTTTTTTGAGAAACTAAGATTTGTCAACCTGTGGAAAGCAAGGGCAGGGTAGTTACAGTGTTTTATAGATCTAAAAAGTGTCAATAATTAAGTAAAACATTTTTTTAACTCTTTACATTCTATCAAAAAATAAATAAAATGTTTTATAACTTTCTTTGTGTAGCAAGACACGTTCACCATAATCTGTATTTTATTTTCATATCCAAAATCCGTACCATTTCTGATTATACATATTTTCTCTGTCAGGTTTTGTGTTTGACATAGATAATAATATATTTAAATAATTTTCGCCTTTGGCTTGGAGCGATACCGTTAAATACTTTGCCAAAAAGTACACTTCGTGTCACATGGATAGAGACTTTTTTCGTTTTTTTTTATTTGGCATTATTTTTCAAACCCTTAGTTTTTTTTGAAAAACTTAAATGTGGAATAAGTGAAGTATATATTAAGTTTGTATTGCAACAAAAAAGTTGGATTTAGTTGATAAATACAAGTTTTATGGCGTTTTTTCCAAAGAAGCTTATAAAAAGTACCCTGTTTTTTGTGTCACATGGATAGGGACAAGATTTAAATTTACCTATTAGAGTGTTTTAAATCAGATAAAAGGAAATTCCAATTGTTTTGGGGCTTAGTACAAGTATTAATTTGTAGGACCAAGAAAAAGGAAAGGGTCTAACCAAGGAAAAAATAGACCAAATTCGAGCTTATATTTCGGCCAAACCATCCGTTTTATAGCCAGCAAAATTAGAAGAAGTCCAAATGTTGTATACAACTCTCTAGAAAATCTAGAGAGGTATGGAAAAACAACAAAGGAAGAATCAAGAAAGCCACACATTTTGGAAAAAGCGGCCGGTAGTGAGAGCCATACACGACACCAACAAATGAAGAAAATACCACCATTGAATGCTTCACGCAAAAGCCAGCGCCTTAATTTTGCAACAAAGCACATCAGGTAGAATCAAGCTTGGCATACCGTCGTTCTTTTCGATGAAAAACGGCATAGCATAGGAGGAGGATAATGGTATGAGGAGCAATCATCTATTACGGGACCGTGGAGTTTAAAAATTACGCTATTCACTTAACAATCGATTCTGGAACGAGCTATTCAGCAGTTTTCTGAATTATTTGGTGGACAACGATGGACTTTTCAACAAGATAATACACCAATATATACCGCACCGGCACGAGTACGATAACTTTGGCGACAAAGTAACGGTTTTTGGTAGAGGGGCTTAATACAAGCATTTTTTACTATGGGAGGGGGGGTCTATCTCCCCCGTTTAGGCGGGAGGGGTAATTTAAAAAAATATGTACATTAAATGAAAAAAAAATGAATTAACAAATAACGGTAATACTTAAAATTAAGTATTATACCTTTTTTTAAAGCCAACATTTTTGTCTATTAATTGTTTTTAAATCAAGTCAAAACTATACATAGTTTTTGAAAAAAATTGTTTTGAAGTCAAAATTTGTGCAAAAAAAAGTAAAAAAAGGGTTAAAGTGTAATTTTTCAATACTTCAAGATTAATTGCCACTGTTTTTATTTCAGAATTTATTCCTCTTATTTGTTTTTGATCAAAAACTGAAAACTAGATGATTTTATGTCTTTCAGTTTCTGAGAAAATTGAAAATAACCACAACTTCTATTTTAATTTAATTCTTTTTTTTTTTTGCTTGACTGGTCTTATTTTGATAGTAACAATGGTAGGTGCGAGTTTGGTGGTATGCAACAGTGGGATCGGTAACTAACCTGCTTGGATACACTATAGGATTTGGGGTGCAAGTTAAAGTGCGTGCAAGGTAAGAAGGGAGCAAGGTTCGGTGGGTGCAAGATGATTGATTGATGGAAAAGAAAGTGTGGGTCTGCAACTAAAACACTTCGACCCCCTCGACGTTCGCAGTACACACCTAAAAGATGTGTTACCGCGAAAACAACCTCTGCTCTTGACCATCAATGACGAACTTAACGAACCCCACAGTGACACTAGTACGGAAGATGAATTCACTGACGAAACTTACATACCTTCAACACATTAAAAATTGACGTGACTATTTTTAACTAACTCCTGACTTACTTAAAGACTAACTGACTGGGACGCGGAATTCAATGCAATTCTACCTCCTCGCAACCCCCCTGCTTGGCTACACTATAGGATTTGGGGTGGGTGCAAGTTGGAGTGCGTGCAAGATGAATATATCTTAATCCTTATTCGATTATTACTATCAAAATAAGCCTACGTTAATGCTTAAGCAAGGAAAAAGTAATTTAATTGAAATATTTTGTTTTTGTAATTTTCAATTTTCTCAAAAACTGAAAGACATAAAATCATCTAGTTTTCAGTTTTTGATCAAAAACAAATAAGAGCAATAAATTCTTAAATAAAAACAGTGGTAATTAATCTTGAAGTATTGAAAAATTACACTTTAACCCTTTTTTTGCACAAATTTTGACTTTAAAACTATTTTTTTCAAAAACTATGTATAGTTTTGACTTGATTTAAAAACAATTAATAGACAAAAATGTTGGCTTTAAAAAAAGGTATAATACTTAATTGTAAGTATTACCGTTATTTTTTTCCATTTAATGTACATATTTTTTTGAATTGCCCCTACCGCCTAAACGGGGGGAGGTAGACTCCCCCTCCCATAGTAAAAAATGCTTGTTTTTAACTATTCTATACAAATTCGTCATCAAACTTTGTCGCCAAAGTTATCGTACTCTCCCCACCGCACCTATTACCATGGCCCCCATATTCTGTTAACCTCAACAAATACATATACAAAGCCAATACATTCTTCATTCTTTCCTCATTTGGGTTTTTCCAAAAAAACCTAAGGGTTTGAAAAATAACATGAAATACAAAACCGAAAAATGATTGTCCCTATCCATGTGACACGAAGTGTATAAATCTTAGATCTAAGACTTACCATTTACCACAAAACTTGTTTCTTTGGGTTCTTTTGTTCCTATAATTTTATGTAAAAACCTATGATATTGATTTATTAAAAAAAATTAATGAATACAATAAAAGAAAAAACAATTTTGTTTTATAAAATCTAGAACTCAAGAGAAACACAAAATTAATTCTTATTCATTTAATAACTGCTTTATTTATATATTTCATAAAACATTTTTTCTTTAGTTACTCGTACGTACATGTATGTATATAATATTCGGCTTTAAGACAATTGGTACATTAAAGCATATAAATATGTTGTATAGGTTTTATATAACATACAATAGTGCAATATATATTTAGATTACTTAAATTATTACATAGATTTGTTTACAATTTATTTGATAAAATTTTTCTTATATATTTTGGATTGGAAGACAAGAATTATTGTTAATTTAATATGTAAATTTGCGCAACTTATATTTAACAATTAAAAAAAAACTTGGTTTTTAAGTACTTAATTTAAGCTTTCTATTGATACATTTTTTTATAAAATTAAGTTTAATTTCATATTGCTTTCAGTAATTAAGTATAACAGTGATTTTTAAAGATTATTGAATATACATAAATTATCAAGCAACAATATTTTTGTTTAATTTTTAAAGTGCAAATTTGTACACAATTAAATTAATTATTTTAAAAACGAACATGGTCTCTCTGTCTACATAATGAAAACTTAAAATAAACACATTTTTATATTGTTTGTATTTGAAAGTACATTTAAAAAAAACTAAATAAGTCCATTAAAAAAATATATAATATATTTTGTACATTGTGTCAGTAACTTAATTTTTGTAAACTCTATCGAAAAATTTCACAAATCCTGACAAAAACAGGCTATCACCAAATCCATTCTTAAAGCAAAGTTGTACGAAACTGTTCACTAGAATAGGATTTTCGATCGTTTTCTTTTCGGGATTCGTAAAAGTTTTCAATTTTGATTAAATTCGTGAAAAAAAGATTCTAATGTACATAGCCGAATGTTTTATGGTTTAATGATTTGATGTTTTTAAATTGCAATACTATTTTATTTTTGGTATTTTTCATAGTTTAAAGGATTGGTTTGTCTTTTAACCGTGATGAAAAGGCAACATAAAGAGAATAATTAACTTAACTACATTAGTTCAAAAAAGTTTCATGACTTCATTGCTTAACTGAAAACTATGTTAACGTTGCAAATTGTCGATGTATTGAAATCACAAAATTAACTAAATAATGATCATTGTTTTACAACTTGCAATTATTGATTAAATATTTTTATTTCGTTGTATGAACTTGAAGTTACAGTCAATTAAATTCATATTCTTACAGCTGGTTTTGAAATGTTTTAAACACTCTTTTTTAATCAAATTGCAATTAATTTTATAACCAATTATTCTAAACGATTAACTTCATTCATTAATTTAAATTACTTCAAAATTTAAAAAATAATGTTTAAACAACATAATGGTTCATCTGAAAATAATTTTCTATAAAAGTAGATCAAATTCATATTCGTACAGTATTTTGTGTTAGCCAAATTAATAATAAGTAACCGTTAAAAATATTGCCAAATACATTTCTAACATTTCAGAGTTGTGTTTGAAAAAAAAAATAAAAAATGGGAAAAAACAAGGTGAAACGTTGATTGGACTTAGAAAAATGAGTGTTAAGTACCATAATGATAGTAAGCCTTAAAACAAGTATCGAAACTGGTTGGTAGACCAAGGTCAACTGTGCAATCAGTAGTTAAAAGGTTTCAAAATAAAAATCGTATTGAAAATAAGCCAAGAATTACCGACACTAATGATAAGCGTGTTATTATGCGTGAAATATCCACAAATCTCCGTGTGTCTCAAACTAAAAAAGGAATTTTCAACAGAAACTTTGAGGAACTGCATTCGCGAACATGATTCTAACGTTCGAGTTGCCCGGAAAAAACCGTTGATTAGTTATCTTAACAGAGTTATCGACTCAACTCTTCAAAAGAGCATCAATCCACGGAATTTGAATTCTGGAATAAAAGAAATGTTTGCAGATGAATCAAAATTTAATATCTTTGGTTCACATGTACGGAAAATGGTATGGCGCAAACCAAATATCAAGCTCCTTCCAAAAAATACTGTAGCAACAATGAAGCATGGTGGTGGATCTATAAGAGAAGTGCAAGAATTGGACAACATTTCTGCGGAAACAACAACAAAACTTGTCCGATCCCTACCGACTAGGCTTATGAATGCTATACAAATGATATGCCACAAAATACTAACATTTTGTGATTTTTTTTACAATGAAAATGATGTACGAACATGAATTAGTTAATTAATTTTTGAGTTTTTGTGATTAAATCTTCTGTTTTTGTTTAAGAATTTGTTTCCTGTTTGTACATAAAAGGTGGTCACCAGTTCCTTGCTTTACAACAAAATACCTTTCAAAGCTTATGTGGTTCGTGAATAAACTGGAAGAAAGTTACTATTTTTCTACTTTCCGAATATAAGTTTGATTCACTGTATGTATAACGCGGAATAGTTTTAAGTACGTGATTTTATATGTTTTACCTTTAATAGAAAAAATAATTGCATTTTGTTGTACCGAAGACCACGAAAGCACAAACAAGTTCAGAACTGATGTCTTGCCATTTCAAAAAGACATATTAAAATTGATGTTAAAATTTGTTTATTTTTCAATTTTTTAGGGCCAGGAGAGTTGAATGAATTTTTACAAAAAAATGAACAAATTTTTTAATGAAAAATGAAGTAGTAATCATTTTAAAAAATGTTACAAGTCCACCTCTGATGGCGGTGATACTTGATTGTGAATTTGTTTGATAGTCGTTTTCTCTAACTTCCTCTATAAATACAATAAGAAGAACTTTTATCGTTCTTGTTCTACGAGTTACGGACTTTGGTTCGTTACCTATTCGTTCTTGGGCGTTCGATGATTTAGATTTTGTCCGCATCGAGGCTGAATTCGAACATTTCCTGATTGTGCTTTCTCAAAATACGGGTTTAACTCAAACTTAACCAAAACCTCCGAGAGCCTAAGCAACCAAATTTCGAAGTTATATATATGGGTACATGGACATTGAAATGCTCCTTCACTCCATCAGTCTTTTGTTTTAATTTTCTTAAATGATCTGTAATATAGTTGTTAGCTTGGAAAATAAATTATGTCCGTTATTTTGTTTGTATTACCTAAAAGGAACAATTTTAAAGAAAGATAAGTACTAAATGATACCAAGTTCTAACCTTTTCCTTCCTTTTTACATCGGAGGCTTTTAAGCTACATTTTTAATTCAATCAACATTTTTTAGTGTGTGTTTTTTTTCAAGTCAAGAGTTACATGGGGCGTTGCTCGGAACAAGGTGTCGTAAATTAAAACGGAAACATCAAACGTCCATAAAATAAGATACTTGAGATTTTACAGATAAGGAAATGTAATCGGAAAATTTGAAGTCATAAAATTATCATGAAGGAATTTATTATAGCAATAGAAATTTATCAACATTTATTGTAATTCATTACCCCATTCCTGTTGATATATCTTGTGATATCAGTTTTGTACAGTGTTGCTTTAAGAATTGAAGAAATCGATGGATTCAATATAGAAAATTAGAATTGATCTTATGAACATAATTCCATATTTAAAAGAGAATAAAGTTGTTTGAAAATGAAAACCCATCGGTTGAAAGCTGTGAGCTACCACGGCGGAGTTGTCAAACAAGTTAATCAAAAACTTATAAATATAAATTGGGTGGCGCAACAGTCCGTTGAGAACTAGGGCCTAGTGACTTACAACTCTCAACCATTCCTGTCTGCGAGTAGTGTTGTCAGGAATGGAGGGGACCTACAAATTATATGCCGAATCCGAACGGCTAATTTGAAAAAGCACTTTCTCATGACAAAAGTTACTCTTGGAGAATTTGTCAATTCCTCGCAAGAGGCAGTACCTATGAAAAGACTTTAGATGGCATAGGCAGGGATCGAACCCAAGACCTCTGGCATAACAGTCCAACGCACTAACCATCATGCCACGGGTACTACTAATCAAAAAAATATGCTAAAAATTGTATGAAGTTGGTAAATCTTAGAGCTTTTTTACCACAGACGATTTTTACTTTCCAAAAATATGGATAGTGAGGAACTGGAGAATTACCTACATACTTAATGGGGCGCTACAAGGGGCGTCCTGCAAAGGAATTAAACAAAAGGAAAGAAAGTCCATTCCGCTGTTCTAATAGATGATTTAAGTTAATGAAACTTTGAGCTTCCCTTAGGTAAACATGACTTTATTCTCACTAATCAACCGCTAGGCATTTCAAAATGAATACCCTTAAAGTAAACAGTCAATATTTTTGTGATGGGCTGGGTCGAAATTCTGTAATTTTACTTTTTGACGAATTTTTCGGAAACAAGAACTCGTAGAACATTTTGGTTTGCAGTTGTGGGTAGAGCATTTAAATACCTTTCTTTTGATGTGTATTTTGATTGGGTAGGAAATAGTTCTGAAAATACTAATTTGTTTCGGCAAGGGGTTAGCCCACGATTTTCTACAAAAACTGGAAAAAAAATCATTTTTGAGATTATGCATCAATTGAAAGTCGGGTCGATGCTCTGAATTATAGTAAAAACCGAATCTTGTTTGGTGGCTTGGTTGAGGAAATAATGCAATCGAAAGATAATTATGTATGTATGTTTTTTTTTGTTGTCCTTTAATAAGCATACCAATAGTCTGGACAAGAAGCTAATATGGGGACTTTGGACACGCTTTTGAGAGAGTTAAACGCTCCGTCGAATTACTATCTTGACATTAGACTGTATCTCACTTAATCTTTTATATTTCTTCTTTTCACTGGCGACACGAAAAAGTGTGTTTTGGTAAAACGAATATGTATGCTCTCATAAAGCTCAAGTGACTTTTATTTCTTAATTAAAATTAAAACACATTGGATTTGTCATTTTAAAATATAGCAAGAAATGTCTCTTAAAATAATTAAATTGACCCTTTAAGTACCAAATTGACAAAACAAACTAATTTTTGCCTAAAAAATCAAGATTTGATTTTTCTAATTCATGCTGCGTCATATGAAATCAATTGACGTAATTGATATCAATTCATGTCTTCTGCCGATTTGTTCACTAACAATAATAAATTATGTATACACTCCCAGTCACTTGTTTGAGGCAAGAAATGAAGCTGTAAGAAATATAGTTGCGTCACATGAAATGTGATTAAAAAATATTTTTCACATACCTACAAAATATTATGACTTAATATGAAACACAAGAACAACCTAAGGGACATAATGGTATAAACTGCGTCTATTCAGGAATTCTGTGCTATAAGATCCTTTCATTAATTTAAGGAATGCGACATTTAGTCTTAGGACGTTCAGATAATATGAACCTATTTAAATATGAACTTAATTAATATCATGGGAAGAGGTGGAAGGTTGACTAAAGTTAGCTTAGATTGATAAATTGTGAGATAATTATTGTTAGAGAATCAGGGCCTAGTGACTAAGTACTTTTAGCCATTCCTTTGTACGGGTGATGTCAGGGATGGAAGGGACCTACAGTTTGTATGCCGAATCCGAACGGATGATTTGAGATAGCACTTTTTCATCACAAGTGTTACTTTTGGAGGAGCCTGTGAAATAAACTTTTAGATGGCACAGACAGTCTTATATTGAGAATATTATTGTTCCTTATTTTAATAAAATCTAAATAGTAAAGTGACACGGAGTTACAGCACATTAAACAAATGCACTAAATTGTGATTGTTTCTCATTAATTTTTTTAAATTTTGTTTGCTTTGCGAAAAAAAGATTTTGAAATTAATAGCTGCAAACAAATGACGTAGAGTATACGCAATATGCATATGCAGTATGCACGCTTCAATTAAATTAAAAACCTAATGAAACGAGTATATGTGATACATCTCTGAATTTTTACTTCTATAAAAATGTAATGCTGACTGGAAAATATTTATCCAATCAGATGTGTTTGCCACAGTATAGTTTTATTATTGAAATATGAAACGAATATTGCACTTGAACTTGTCGTCTACTTGTGTACTTTGTAAGCGTATTTATTTTATTACATAAAAGTAGGAAAAGTTAACAAAAGCAAATCACAGGACAAACATGAAATATAAACTCAGATTGTCATGAAACAATTATAAAATTGAACAATGTTATGAATTGAAATTTTTAAATAAAATGAGGAAGCATTAGACAATTATGTAGGACCAATTAATATTTTGTGTACATATATTTAAATGTTTTAAATTTTAAGAGTAATTTAAAACTTTATGTATACAATTGCTAACCAATTGGTTTTACAACACTACAACACTTTTACATTATTTATAAATGGATGTTTATTTGAAAATCAAAAAGAACATAAGCGCAACATGCAGCTTCGTCTTGAAGGTATAGAATTTAACAACTTCTCTCAGGTAGACATGTTTAGCATATTATTTTATTTGTTCAGGCGTATTTTCGCAAGGTCAACATTCAGGCGTGTGTTGTTTAAATATGATACCATTTTTTTTCAAATGTGCCAATTGTCTAAATGATAGAAAGTACAGGAATAGGTATTTCAAGTTTTCTAGCCATCGCACTAAACAAATAATATATATGTACATATGCACATGCCTTATTTATCTTTTTTCGAATATTTTCAAAAAATGTACTGTTTGCACATAGAATGTACAAACTGTTATATTATTGAAATGACAATTGCTTTTCTAAATTCTCACTTATCCTTTGCGTCTTAAACCTTTCTCCAACACTATGATCAACACGTATAAGTGTGGCTTCATACCAGACAGATCAATGATAGACCAAATATTCAAATTAAGGCAAATCTGGAAAAGACTAACAAATTTTAAGTTGAGATCCATCATATTTTTATCGATTACAGATCCGTATATAATAGTATAAGTCTCAAAAAACCGATCTGGCTTTGAATGACGTTACAAAATACACGGTGCAAAGGGCATATGGATAACAGCTCATCCAAGCTACTCCAGACATGTGCAGGGTTCAGACAGGGAGATTCGCTTTCACTATCAAATCAGGTTATTACAACTGCTTGGCTATGCAGACGACTATAAGCATTCATTACTACAGATCAACAGGTGTTGGTCTTGAAGAGAATAAGGACATCATAAAGTATATGCTATCAACAAACAATGATTCATCTGCCCATCATCATAGCTTAGGGCAAAACGTCATTGTTGGTAGCTGTAATTTCGAGGTAAACAAGGAGTTCACCTAACTGGAAAGAAATATCAATACCAAGAACGACAACTTATTGAAAATCCAACGAGGAATTACCCTAGCGAACAGCTGTTACTTCGGTTTAGCCAAAAAAATAGGTGAAAACTTCCTTTCTCAAAAAACAAATTGCACTTTCTACAAAACTTTAATTTTAAGAATTCTTTCAAGATGTGGGTGCTGTCTAAATAGCCAAAACACGCCGACTACACTGGCTCGGGCATTCGAGTGAATTCCAGTTCCAAGTTTCGAGAAGAAGAGAAAGACCGACCAAACCTGAGCTTCAGGGAAAATTTGATTACTATGGCCGAGCGTTTGGTCTTGATGACAGGAGGGATTAATATCGATGAAAGAACGCATTGTTTTAAGTTGAACCCTCCATGGATTGGGATCGAGAGCCGTAAAAGTAAGTAAGTAATTAATTCCTCACCACCTCCAAAGTTTATCTATCTTGTTCATTCTATATAACATCTATTTATGAACAGTCATAATAATAATATTTTCCAATTGATATTTTTTGCATGCATGACATGATAAAGGTCTATGATCTCAATAATGAAAGTGCTGAAGATGGAACATAATAATATTGGTTTTGGGTACCTAAGCAATTAAAATTAATTCAATAAATCTAATGCAATGATTAGGTAGATTATTTGCCTTGAAGTCAATGTTTTGCTATTTAAGAATTATGTTAGTTAATTCAAGAACAATTTACAAGCTTACATATTTGATAACATATTTATTTAACATACAGTTTTCTTATTTGTTTAGTATTTGTCACATATTGTCCATTTTTTGTTAAGCTCGAGTTCATTGAGCCAAATTAATTAGATCCCCAAAAAATATTTCAGTCTCATTTCAATTGGGTTAAATCAATCATAACGAAAGAAATTATTGTTAATTGAACACAATTAAAATTAAATTGGCCATATTCATAGGCATTTGATAACTTTGTTGCTAAGTTAAGTTTTGATTTTTTGGTTTTGATGATTATTTATTGATTCTATCATATACAAATATGATAAGATCTTAAGTTGCAGGTCTGTAGTACAACAACAGTTAAGCAAACAACTATGAATACGTCCTACCTACGTACATTTATGTATTTTTAAGTTTTTGTCTTTTATTAAAATATATTCGAAAAATAATTTGTTTTCTTATGGGACTTATAGTCTTATTATTATAACAAAATGAGATAATTAAATTAAGTTAAAATATAAAGCCATGGAAATGATCATAAACTTAATCTTATATAAAATAAAAGAGGTGAACATTGTTTGTTTCTATTGTCTTAAGTGCCCAGCACCATAAAACTTACCATCACATCGTAAAATGTTGTCTATTTTAAAAATTAGCAACTAAAAATCTTAACTTGTTTTTTCGCTAAGTAAATAAGTCTTAAATCTAATCAAAATTCGGTATTTTTTAAACAGTAATCATTTTCACCTGATTTCACTTGTGCTAAGGATTTTCGTTTTAAGTAATTTGATATTGGCGGTGCAAATAGATCGTAGTCCAGTTGTGTTTTGGCTGCATCCAAATATATTGAGGAATTATCAGCCAAGTATAATGTCTCCATAATAATGCTTGAAAGATATCCAATTAAAATGGTTATTAAAAAACCGAGAACAGCAACAAAAAGATATGAAATTCGAAACAAGTAGAAATATTCGGTGTTATCGGGACCGAGGGGCACAAAAGTACTTGAGGTCGTTGCATTAAAAGAGACACACTCATTGGCTGTTAGAGGAAGAGCTGGTGTCGGTGGCTTTGGTTGACCGAATCCAATCCAAAAGGAGAAAGTAAAACCCACCAAAAGTCCCAATAACGCTCCACGCTGGTTAGCTTTTGTTGTGAACATACCCAATGTAAAAAGACCCAAAAGCGGTCCTCCAACAACTCCGAATATAGTCAAAGAAGCTTGAAGTACTCCGCCAAGTGCTCCCGCACAGAACGCCAAACAAATACATATTATTCCAAAAATGAATACCATAATTTTCGAGGGAAGTGTGGTGCTATTTTCAGTCATGGGTTTCTTTAAGATTTTTTTACAAAAAGGCTTCATATAATCCTCTAACGTAACAGCTACTAAAGAGCTTACAGTCGAGCTTATCGATGATAGACTTGCAGAGAAGATCCCCGAAACAAAGAGTCCCGATAGTCCAGGATATTTTGACATTGTGTCAACAACAAACAATGGCATAAGTTGGTCCCTTACTTTCGCTCTTCCTTGTAGCACTGGATCACAGCCTTTGTAGTAATAATATATAGCCAGGCCACTAAATAGAGTTGAAAAACTTATAGAACATAAAATCGGAAGATTAAGCCATAGAGCCCGCTGGGCACCCTTCAAACTCTTAACGGACATCAGACGTTGAACTTGACCTTGATTAATGGCATACAGGCTGAGATAAGTAACCGAACCACCGATGGTTAGTGACCAGAAACTGTGCCGAATTGTGGGATCAGGTGCGAATACATCGAAGTTAAGACGTCCATTTGCAGCAGCCGTATCCCATATTGCTTTAAATCCATCTCCTTTAAATGCAGAACAAAATATGACGCAATAAATTGCAGCAAACATAAGAAATGATTGAAATACATCAGTTACAAGCACCGCCTTCATACCCCCAAGTGTGGAATAGAAAGTGCACACGAATCCAAGAGTAAGGATTGCAGTTGTCTTACTTATCCCAGTTACAGCCTCCAGGGCCAGAGCAGGAGCGTAAAGGACAATTCCCATATACAAGATCATTTGGACGGAAAACGCTATGGAAGCAACAAGTCTCGTCGTGAAGCCAAATCTCCTCTCGAGATATTCATAAACACTCGTATTCCGCATATTATAGAAAACCGGTAGAAACCAATAGGCGGCGATGGGTGTACTCGCAACATATGACACATTTATCCAAACAAACATCATACCATACTGGTAGCTTTCCATTGAAACCCCCAAAAGGGTTATTGCCGACATAAAACTCGCCATCAAGCTGAATGACACAGGCCATGCCGGCATATTACCATCAGCGAGAAGGTATTCTTTTGTTGTCTTTTGCCTGCCGCCGGTCAGGCGATAATAAACACCAATCGCAGCCGAGAAAGCCAACACCAAAAGAAGTACCAAATAATCCCAGGCCGTGAAAAGTGACATGGTGTTTAAGTTTATGAAATGAAGACTTGCTATTGCTATCTATTGTGTCAGTCAGAAGAATGAACTTGCAATTATGAACTTGCTTGTCTTCTCGCTAATTTTCTTCACATCGGCAGTTTTGATTTAGGTATAACATTAACATGGCAATCAATTAGCAAAATCAATCACTTTTTAGCTTATGACATTGAATTATTTTCACTTAAATTATCGTTGATTCACAGCCACTTTGAAAAGAAGGATTTATTTTTATTGCTGAATTCAATGTTAGTTCGTGTTTTAGACAGTGGTGTTCCAAGTTCATAGATCTTTTTATTTTAACCCGGGGAAAGTTGTATAAGGGTTTAAGTAATAACAGATAACGCGACAAAATTCAAATTCTTTTGGTTCTTGAACTCCAAATCCCGACTCTAGATCTAGAATGACCAAACACTAAAGAACAACTAAATACTAAAATGAAAACGATAAATGAAACTGGTTAAAAAATAAGAAACTTTATTTCTCTAGAATACGATACGAATTATAGAATAAGGAATGGCTTTTCGTTTTCAACGAGAAATGAGGAACTTTGTACGAGCCGTCAGCTGTTGTTGGGACTGCTGTCAATAATTAGAATTTCTGATAACAGGGCCGCCGCAGTTTACTTTAATAGTTCTTGGTAAGGGCGCTAGCTAATAAAAAAACAGACAACTTTCATATAAGCAGTTTTTTGGTGCTCAGTAAGTAAATTAGTTGCCCACAACTTAGAATTGGTGTACATTCTATAAGGGAAAAGCAAGGTAAAGAGAGTACATAAATGGCTCTTCTCTTTGAGTTTCTATAATCTGCAGTTAACTTTAATTCTGATTTAACTTGTGAAAATTATTGAAAATTGTTTAAAATTTAGGGGCGACTTTCCATTACCGCAGCACGAATTTCCTTCTGATTTGTTTTTTTTTTCAGTTATACTACGTTTCCACCGGGCACTAAACCGAGATTTAGCTAGATTTGTCACAAATCTCCTTGAAATCTTACAGATTTACAATAGAAATTTTAATCTCCTCAAATGAAGATTGCAAATAAAACTCATTGAAATCTACTTGGAAACATTAGTTTGTCAAATCAAACAAACTTTTGTTTCGGAGAATAATTGTTGAACCGACAATAAACAAAAAACAACTCAAAAACAAAAACGAAAGAAATCAAAAACGAAATAAAATGTAAGTATACAAAAATAATAAATACATAGGTACAAGAATAAAATAAAACTAATTACGATTGGTTGTTATGACAACGTCAAATTAATCTCCTTTTCTTTGGTGGAAACACCTCATGATTTATTTTAAATCATTTGCCTTAAATCTCGGATTATTTTTTGGTGGAAACGTACTATTAGGTAGGGGTCTCAATAGAACATGTTTTAAATATTAAGGCTAGGAAACACCATAGAAAAAAATATTTTCTTTTTCGAACTTAACCCTACTTTTTTTGTTCTTCATTTTTCAGCCTAAAACAAGTTTTTTTGAGTTGATAGAATGGCGTTCTAACAGCTAGGGGGAGTATGCAAACCCTCTGCTTTGAATCACTGTAGGATTTGGGTCGGGTGGGGGTTTGGGTGTATGCAAAGTACTTTCTCATTTGAGCACTAAATCAAAGAAATCCCCAACAAAGAAAGCAAGTATGGCAACACTGAACAAAAACAAGGAGTTTGTATGTAAAAAAGTGAACTTTGAAAATGAATTTAAAACAGAAATAAATGTTTCCTTGCTCTAAAATTGCTAAAATTATTACTTATTTGCACAATAAAAAAACGCGAGTCGAAATTCGTGCTGCGGTAATTGAAAGTTGAGCCAAAATGTATACAAAATTGAAAAAATGACAAGGGACATTCTTTTTTTTAAAGTTGTCCCTAGTAGAGCGCGTTCTGAAGAAGCTTAGAACAAGTTCAGTCAGAACGAAAAAAGAAACTCAAATTTGAAGCTCTGCACGTTCAGAGGTAAGAAAGAAACACATTTTTTTGTTTGACAGTTCAGGCCATTGGCCTTCTAGATATAGACTCCTAGTACCCAACTTCACGTTGGTGTCATCAGTTCCTTAACACTACAAGACTTTCTGTTCAGCGGCATTATGGATCAACTTTTGAACTTGATTTTTGCATTGACATATTAAATGTGGACTTCCAGCCGATACTTATTCTTATACAAAAGCTCCTAAAGAGGTGGCTCTAGCTATGCTTTCAATCTTGTAGGTTTGGCGGAAAAAAAGGATAATTAATTTTCAAACGCCACTTGTCGTTTCATTGCTTCAAAAACTTTTTTGTCGAAGAAATGTAGGACATTTTTTAATATCAAGTTTGACAAAATAAACAAAATACATATTAAAGAAGGTGAACTCACTCTAAAGGGGGTCCGTATGAAAATAAGTGTCGATTAGCAGTCCATATTAAATATGTCATTGATTTAGGCTCTTCTTAAAAGTGAAAAAGTAATAATTAATTTTAAAACGCCATCTCTTGTTTAAAATTTGTAATCAAGCTTTTTTCGAAAAAATTAAAGACATTATTTATTTTATGAAGTTTAACAAAATAAACAAAACACAAAAATCTATGAATTTAAGAAAGGTCTAGTAGATATCATGAAAACGAAGTTGGCTACCAGCAGTCCATATATATTAGTAGGTCCATTATGGGTCCATTAATAATTTTAAGTTGCAGCAACTCCTGCACAGAATGAAAATTAACTGCACCCAAAAGAATCGCTGTTGCAGAGGCTATGTCCGGTATTACACAGTGCATGTATTTAATGCGCATTAATCGGCTACATCTTTTTGAAGTTTGTTTTTATATTTCGTCATATTTATTTCGGTTAATCTAATTTAATTAAGCTTGTTAGGGGTTTTGTAAGTATATTTGTATGTAAATAAGAAATAAATGTCATCTGCATAATATGGAAAATATGTTAAACAAAATGTAATGAATTCATTAATCTGTGTTTACAGATTTTTTGGACTTTAATTATTTTGGTCATTTTTACCTCCAAGTGGTCATGTTTATTTTCAAATTTGGACACAAACTTTTTTCCATCAGAGGCAATCGTAGGTTTGCCTATCGTCCACTTGAATTCATTTTCGTGTTATATATTCAGGTATTAGCTTTACTAAACACGAGACGGATTTATTTCTATTTATTTTTGTATTTATTCCTTTCTCTTTCGCACTTCATTAATGCGCTGTGTATTACGGGCCAAGAGAGTAAAACCTACAAAAAAACACTTTTACATCTTGGCTAAAGTTATGTTAAGAATACTACTAAAATTAAAAATAGGCCAGAGCTGTTTATCGTAGCTTATAATATGTTCGCACATTTTGCCCCTGAAAGTACCACCTAAGTTTACTCAAGGTAGCTTCTTTAAGTTGCTTAGTGGATAGCCACCTTACTTTTCGATTTTTCATTTTTGCTCACATCTCTATCATTGTAATCGATTTTTCGATAAAAAATACTTCTGACATAAAAATTTCCATTCTATACAATCTGGAACTGATTACTGAAGAGCTTCCAGTTGTCAACGCCAGCTGTGCGCTCAATCACAAAGGAAAAAGTGAAAATTTGGAAATACAAAATTTTCTTTGCTCTTCAAGTCAAGGATTAGTAATTTACTTTCGTTTCCAAAACTAATTTTATTCAAAGAATAAATAAATCATATTTAAGCATAACTAACAAAAATAAAACATCTGTTAAAAAAATTTGATCGCAAACGTAATTAATTCAATTAGGATTTTTAATTTGTGTGTCTAATGGAACCAACAATAATAAATTATTATGGTAAACAGACAAGCAGGTGCGGCTATTGCAAGAATGTCGAATGCAGTAATTCTCATGGTAAGATTTATTGAAATTAAACAATTTAAAATAAATTTGTTTGTGTTTGGTTTCTTATCTAATAAAATTAAAAGTTCAAAATTAAGCGATAGTGAAAGAAAAACCAACAAAATTTAAGGCTCGTACCAAATTTGGGGTAGTTGTCCGATTTCGATTTTACTGTATTTACATTCTTATGTAGGTGCGACGTATACAATTTTGCTTATTTTGTTTTTGTTCCTTTCGTCGTTTAGATTAGATAGACACAATATTGGTGATTTATTTTCGTAGCAGGTAATTAATTTTTGGAGGTATTTAGTGCGAAAGTCAAGGCAACATATCGACCCCCATTAGTTATGTTCGAAGTAATCAATTGAAACAAAAACTAGAAACCTTTACTGATAGCCAATAGGTAGGTGGTATTGTCTCCCATAGAAATAGAGAGTGATTAGAATTACATTACATCAAGTTCAAATTCGAATAGTTATGCTGATGACGTAGGTACATGATTTAAAGATGAAACTTTAATCTTTTTGCACGTGCTGCTATCTGCAAGGAAAATTTGTTTATTTTTTCAACTGGGGTGTTTATATTGTACAACTTGTACTCGTTTGTACTGTATTTTTGTTGATTTCAATGATAACTATCAAGTTAATCAATTAGTATTGTCTACAAAAATAAACAATTAATCCGACCACAACTTGAAGGAAGTGTTGCAATAGATATGAATATTTATTTATTGGTATCTCAAAAATTTGTTGCAATTTTTATGCAATAATAAACTGTAATACTTAACTTAAGCGTAAAACTACCTTATAAAAAAACTTATCGGTGTTTTATTATTATCAATAGAGAAGACACTCATCGTTGTATAACAGCACTTATAAGTTTAACTGAGGACACAAGACAAGTATTTGATAAAGATGATGTAAGTTTCTTGGCTTTTCTTGATTTTCACTGATTGCTTGCGACACTATTAATCATTTTATACTTAAATTGTCAAAAACTTTACGAGCAGTTTTCATTTATATATTTGTGTCAAAGCTCATTTTGTCTTACTTGACAAAAACAGAAAACCAGTTCTTGCTGGTGTTATCTTGTCTAATTTCTTACCCACAAAATCTGAAGTCCCTCAAGGGTCTATACTTGGCCCTCTACTGTTTTGTATCTATCTGGTGATGGAACATTACAGCAGATCCTGAAAAAAACCCAAGAACACCAAATCGACACCCACCATCTTTTTATCGATTTCAAGGCCGCATATGACAGCTTCTACAGGGCCGTGCTATATAGAGATATGTCTAGTTTTGGCATCCCTGCCAAACTCGTCCGTTTGTGCAGGATGACCATGGAGAGTTCACGGTGCTCCATAAAGGTTGGAAACAACTTAACAGAACCTTTCGATGTCAAAAAAGGTTTTAGACAAGGTGATGCGCTGTCATGTGATTTTTTTAACATCGTGCTTGAAAGAATAGTGCAGAGCTCACACGTTAACACTAGAGGCACTATCTTTCAAAAGTCTGTCCCATTACTAGCATATGCTGATGACATTGACATAATCGGAAGAACTCAGCATGTTGTCAATGGGGCTTTTGTGAGTATTGAGGCAAAGGCGGAAAAAATGGATTTAACGGTTAATGAGGGCAAAACAAAGAACATGCTGTCGTCAAGAAAGGACATACAACACCGACGTCTTGGTCAAAACGTTATCATCGACAGACGTAACTTTGAGGTAGTCAAGGACTTCGTCTACCAAGGCAGAAAACAACACCAGCGCTGAGATCAAACGCAGAATAACTCTTGCTAACCGCTGTTTCTTTGGACTAAGAAAGCAATTAAGTGGTAAAGTCCTCTCTCGAGGGAGCAAAGTGTTGCTATATAAGACCCTTATCATCCCCGTCCTGCTATACGCTGCAGAAGTATGGACTATGACAAAAGCGGATGAAAGTACCTTGGGTCGCTTCGAGAGAAAAGTTCTTCCTGTGATCTACGGTCCCATATGCATCGAAGGAGAGTGGAGAAGAAGATGGAACGACGAGCTGTACAGCGACGTAGACTTAACCAGAGGGGTAAAAGTCCAACGACTAAAATGGCTGGGTCACGTAGAGCGCATGGAAACCAATGCTCCGGCCCGGAAAGTCTTCAAATCCACACCCTCGAGCAGCGCAGTAGAGGAAGACCGTGGACCCAACTTGGAGCGCGAAACTGGAGACATCTAGCTAAGGACCGAGCTAGATGGAGAAGTTTGTTGGGTGAGGCCCTAGTTCACACAGGACTGTAGTGCCACCTTAAGTAAGTAAGGTGATGGAAAAAATAATAAAAACGAAGGCTTTTATCTTATGCAACAATTAATAAGTGGAATTAGTCCAAGATTTTTAAATTCAACTAAGCTTAACACTTGATTTGTAATTGTACAACAATTAGCTGTTATCAGTATTTTGTTTGATAGAATAATGGAAAAAATATTAAAAACAAATTGCTTTCCTTATGCTTCTGACCAAATATTTATTTTTTGTTTTTTATTTAATAAATTAATAATTTTTTTTATTTTTAAATTGTGTTTAGTTTTGAATGTTACTTTAGTATACAGTCCCTGGCCATATTATTAGACGCACTTTAGATTTTATCCAAAATCTTAATTTCCAGCTATTTTAATCAGGTTTTCGAATATTGTTATGAATTTAAATTATTTCGTATGCAGAATATGAATAACATCCTAGAAATAAGGCAACAGATTCAAAGAATTTTTTTTTGCAAATTAAATATATTTAATATTTTCAGTTTTTTGGTTGTTATTTTTGTAATTTTTTTCAATATTTTGTTTGACCTAATTTTGCTTTAATAAGAGCCTCAATTTTGAGCGGCATACTGTCAATGCATGATTTGACTGTTTTCTGCATTTGTTGTCGGTTCCACACGTGAATTACTCTTTTAATAAGTGACCACACCTTTAGCTACTTCCCTCTTCATCAGCTCCTATACGTTTTCATAAAACGTTAACTTTTGCAATCATTGGAAGTGCACCGTCAAAATAAGAATAATGTTAATAAATATGTTAAGGTGGGTGTGCATTTGAGCGTAAACGTGCTGCGAGTCGCTCTCAGGCTGCTCTCGAGAGCGATCTAGCAAGTGGTCATGGTAGGTAGGTAGAAATGGTGATCTCAAGGCAACCTAGCCTGAGATCCAATTAGCGCTGTAGTGCGCCGTTTTGATACCACTCGTTTGACCTTTGATTGAAAGGGATAGATTTATAGAGAAGCTTCATAGCGATTATGTTAGAGCCATTTTGTCGCATTGAGAAAAAAGATTAGGTCTCTAATCTTTGTCTCAGATAGCTCATTACGTTCGTGAAAGAATGCTTTTCCAAAGTATTTCATTCTAGTGTTTGCCAAAGCAGGACATTTGCAGAGGAAATGGATTATCGTTTCACTTTCTCTTTAGTCACTACAACTACGGCAAAAGGTGTTGTAAGAGATACCCAACTTCTCTGCATGAACTCCTATAGGCCAATGTCGGGTACAAACCGCAATAATCCTGGCTATGTCTTGCCTTGGCCTGCATAGAAGATCGTTTGTACGGGTTTTATTATAGGTGGGCCATATCTTCCTAGATATAATGCAGTTGGGTAAATTGCTCCACTTTCGGTTTGATTCAGTTTGGTAGAAACAAACGATTTTACCCTTAATAGCACCAAGAGGAATGTTAACCATTTCCGCAAGTGAGCTATGAAGGGCAGATCCTTGCCTGGCTAGCTCGTCAGCCCGTTCATTTCCCACGATACCACTGCGGACTGTCTGTAAAGATAGCCGCATTTCGGTTTTGGTTTGGGTTTTGTTTAAGTATCTTACATGCCTCCCTTATTGCCAGCAGTTCAGCCTGGAAAAACGCTAGCAAAGTCAGGAAGCCTAAAGGATTCGACTACATTTAGGGACTCAGAAAAGATCCCAGAACCAACTCCGCACTCCATCTTTGAGCGGTCAGTAACGATGGTTGTGTCGAAACCTATCGACACGATGTCATCCTCCCAATCTTCTCTCGATGGGAAAATAACCTTAAAACCCTTACTAAGGCTCAAAGTAGGAGTGCAGCAGTCAGTTTCTACCGAGATAATATCTGAGGGAATCAATTTCGTTGTGTTGCTGTGACCATAAGGTTTTGACAATCAGCTGTTTGATTCCTTCAGCCTGATAGCGCTACAGGAAACTATGTATTTAATAAAAAGGTCGTTTGGTAGAAGATCCAAAATAAGGCGTCAGTTGGGCAAGTACGCATGGCCCCTGTGGTGCCCACGCAAGTTGTTCTCTGAACCTTCTTTAGCTTATCAATATTATAGGCTTTGTACGTCCATAAAATCATCTTCGACTAAAGTCCCCACTTTTTGCCGAAAGTTTTGCTGCAGGCGTAGAAGGCCTTAGTTAGTTTAGGGTCGAGAATAACTCCCAAATATTTTGCACTGGAAGACAATGATAGGGTTTGACCGTTGAGTCGAGGTAGCGTGAAGAGCGGTACTTTAGTTTTGGTGGTAAAGAGCAACAGTTCAGTTTTACTTTGGTTAACTACTAGTCCACACCCCGTGGCCCAGTTGCTAACTTTCTTCAAAGCTGACTCCGTGATTTCACTAATCACAGAGGTGTACTTTCCTGACACCAATAGCACCAAATCATCCGCATAGGCTACCGCCTTCACTCCACATCTCTCTTATTTAACGAGAATTGTATCCATGACCAGAAGCAATAGAAAAGGCGAAAGGACACCACCCTGGGGTGTTCCCCTACTCACGTGTTTTGTTGCGATTGTAGTGCCTATAGTGGCTCGAATATTCCTACCACTGAGCATTTAAATAATCCATTCTCGAATGAAGTCTTCTACACCGAACTTAACGAGCGATTCTTCTATGGATTCAGTAAGGACGTTGCTATAAACACCTTCTATGTCTAGGAGGGTGGCAAGAGTAAATTCTTTATAATGGATTGTTTGTTCTACAGTTCGCACTACCTCATGGAGGGCAGTATCCGTAGATTTGCTCTTAAGATAAGCATGCTGAGAGCTTTGGAGAGGTCGTCCAACTAGGATTTCTCCAAGGTTTTAAGCACAAAAGATGTTAAGCTTATTGGTCTGAAATCCTTCGCGGATTCGTGACCTCGCCTACCCACTTTTGGGATAAAAACAACTTTCCTGAGCCTTGCGGCGTCCTTTATGTCGATTGATTGACAGTATTCTCTCCAGTCTTGTCTTTTGGCTGATAACAGGGCTTGCTTGTAAATTTTAAGAGAGTCTTTTTATGGTTGGTAAAACTTATGTTTGTGGCAAATATTGAAAATTGTCCTCGTCATTTTCCTGAGACTCGACAGTTCTTCATTCTACCAAGAAGCTATATCTAAGACTCTAAAAGCTTTACTTTAGTGGACATAGTCTGGAGAGTAGCTTGCGGAGAGTTTACTAATTATTACTCTCGACATTCGATCTTTTTGAAAGTCACTCGCAAGTAGACACATATGTTAACCCCTATCCGAGATAAGCTCGCGGAGTACCAACACAGTTCGTATTTTGCGAGTAGCTGTCGAGAGTAAACATGGCAAAGCAGTGGACATTGGAGGAAACCAATCAACTTATTGAAAAATATGAGTAAGTTCAATTATTGTGGATAACTACGGATAAATCACTTCGCGGTAGAAATAAAAAAGCGTAATATTGACGTTTTTTATCAAAAATTTAATTTCACTAACTGACAAATGTCAGTTTATTTTATTATCAATATATAAAATCCAAAGTGAGATTTGACGTCTAGTCGGCGATATTTTGCACAAATTTCAAATTTAAATAACACACAAAGGACTGACGAATGAAACGGAACACAAAATTTCTTGTTTTTTTTTTTTTTAAATAAAGTGAAGAACACTGCATTATGAAAGTTTTAGTTTGTTTTTTCTTTTTATTTTATCAAAATCTTAAAACTATCTTAAAACTAAACTAAAATTCTTAAAAAACCACGCAAATTTAAAAATGTTTTATTAATATTTTATATAAAACTTAAAACGAAATAAAAAAACAGAAACCCATTATAATACTTAACTATTTAAAATCAACCTAAACTAATTATATTACTTAAAATTACTTAAAACTACTTAAAAGTAAGTTTTGTTTTATTGTTTTTTTGACTGTCCTTAACCTAATCCTTAAACCTATGTAAGCCGGCCAAGACCCAAACGCCTTAGACAACTTTAAATGACATTCTCAATTCGAAGCCACCAAAACTGGTTCTCCTGCCTTACCCTATCTCTTCTTTCCATATCGGAAACAGTCCTACTGAACCGAAGGCGCTCGGCTCCGTCCAGTGCGAGGACGGCTCGACTGTAAAGGAGTCGCCTATCTACAGTTTTACAGCGATTGTCTAAATAGAAGAAAGTTTCGGGCGGAATGTTGCCACTTAAACGTGTACTTTCGTAGTACTCAAAAATTAAGCTGTTAGTCGACCCTTACCAAGCTTCAGCAAGAAATTATTTATTCAGTTTATATTGGCTCTGTTGTATAGAACCTGGTTAGAATAGTAATGTTTGTACTCCGACTCTGGTGTCCTGTGTAGTCCAAGGCAACGAGGTCTCTCAAACACCCGAAACGTTTCCATTTGAGAAGGGGCAACTTTGAACCATACAGGGCACCCATAGGCAATCATCGGCCGGATAAGGGCCATGTAGCAAATCACCTTTACTCTGCTGTCAAGACGGCTGCTAAAAAACAACCGTTTTGTCAGGGCAAAGGCTCCCCTTGTTTTGGCCAGAGCAGCACTCATATGTCTGTCGAAATACAAGTACTAATCCAACCAGATGCCAAGGTACTTTGCTACACTTTTATTCGCCAGTAGCTGTCGATTTGGTCCAACGATCACTAGATTTTTCCAGTTCTTTCTCGTATCCCTTAAGGCTCCATACAGCGGAGTCCTGAACAGAATAGTTTCGAATTTCTGAAGGTAGATTATCAATTTCCAGTCATCGCAATATTGCTGAATCTTGTTAAAGTCACCCTGCAAAAGTGTCTTGATAACCGTTTAATAGACAGTCACTTAATAGTTTTGTTTTTCGGGGTTGTGACATGCCAAAGGACTGACATTTTAAGAACTAATTGTTTTTTTTTAATAACTTGTATTCAAAATGAAGAATTAAAATTGAGTGACTAAATAAAGGTCCTTCCATTAAATAAATTGTAATCTCAATAAAATAATAAAATAAAATGTAGTACCCGTGGCATGATTGTTAGTGCGTTGGACTGTCATGTAAGGGGTCTTGGGTTCAAACCTTGCCTGTGCCACCTTAATTTAAGAAATAAAATTAATTTTCGCGGGTACTGCCTCTGGCGAGGAATTGACAAATCCTTCAAGAGTAAGTGCTTTCTCAAATTAGCCCTTCGGATTCGGCCTAAAATTGTAGGTCCCTTCCATTTCTGACAACAGTACTCGCACACAGGAATGGTTGAGAGTTGTAAGTCACTAAGCCCTGGTTCCCAACAGACTGTTGCGCCACCATATTTATTTATTTATTTTAATCTTAATAAAATATAATAACACTTTAACTATATTGGTTGATGACATTGACCTACCCAACTTTTGTATAACCAAACCACCCATATGCCAATTAAATGTGAGTTCACACTAAATATTGAACCTTCGGAGCGCCGGAAAACAAAAACATCTTATGGTTAGGATTCACACCTTTAAAGACTTGGGTCGTGCTTTAAACCTTTTTAACTTATTATGTACGATCAGTTGGGATCACTTGTTTTGTAACTTAAAAATTGTCGATATGTGTAACATTTTTTATTTAACTTTTTTTGACTGTTTCGAAAAAACTATTCCATTTAAAAAGACTCGAAATAACTTGAGTGTTCTACCATGGTTTGATTTCCACGTTAAACACTTAAGAATAATCCTGACTGTTTTTGGAAATTCATTAATCGTAAGAAGAAAGCACGTCGGTACCCTAACTTAATGACTGATTCGACATCAAATAGTAATGGGCGAACATGTTTGCAAACTCCTTCAAAGAATCTTTTGTAGATCATAATTCTATTAGTTTTCCTAAAACATCTGCCACTGTTTCAAATTTCCCCCACTTAAATTCTATCAATTTCGTTATAGGTAAAGATACTGTCTTTAATAGTCTTTGATCTTTTAGTCCTGGTGCCGACGGTGTACCATCATCCATTTTTAAGAAATGTGCTGCGTATTTATCACATCTGTTAAGTGTTCCTTTTGACACGTCTTTAAGTAACTCGCTGTTTCCTTTTGTCTGGAAGAGCTCCTTCATAATACCAGTACACAAAAAAGGTCCTAAAAACGAAATAATGAACTACCGACCTATTGCTAAATTATTTGTGATACCTAAACTGTTTGAGTCAATCGTGTGTAGCGTCCTTTCTTTTCACTGTAGTTCAATTATCTGTAATAACCAGCATGGTTTTGATAAAAAACTAAAAAAAATTAACTCCATTTGACTGTCTTCATTTCCAAGAAGACTTAATATTATTCATTGAATGGTGCAATAATAATCGCCTTTAAAACAATATTGACAAATGTAAAACCATAAGTTTTACAAGCAAAAAAGTTCTAATCGTTTTTAGTTACATGTTTGATTCTTGTCCTTTAAGTATTTTTTGACTTGGGTGTTGTCTTAGATTCTAAGCTAACATTTAATGAACATATTACAATATGTATGTTTTAAAATTACTTTTTTTCATTTGTGAGACCAGTCGTAGTCTTGGAATATGCTTGTACAGTATGGTCACCTTACTACGCCGTACACGTCACAAGACTCGAAGCCATTCAGAAAAGATCTTTGCATTTATGTCTACGATCCCTTCCGTGGTTTCATAATATTCAAACATTACTGCCTTATTCACAAATTTCATCACAATCAGTTCTTGGTAGTTTAAGCTTTAGTTTTAGTCGTTCAAGTAAAAGACTCCAGAAACCTTTGAATACTAATTTTAGCAGATCAAACTATGTTGATCTTGTATTAATTCACCTAATGATAATATAAAAAGTATAAATTACAAATCAATATTTTTCAACAGCCTAGTTTAAGTTTTAGATTTTAAGTGTACATATATTGTATTAATAAGAATTGTTAACGTTAGTATTGAACGAATTATAATAATAAACCTATTTTTATTTGTATCTGAAGTAAACAAAAAATATATATAGATTTTTAATAATTGATAGTAATTGTTTTTTTTTTAGGAATGCATGCCTACAACTTAGCGCCTCAAGACTATCAAGATTTAATCGATCGGGGCTGGAGACGATCTGGACATTATTGTTATAAGCCTAATAATAAAAACACGTGCTGCCCATGCTATGCTATACGGTAAGCAATATAAGTACACTTTCTTTAAATATTCCGAATGATATGATTATATATTTTTTATTGCAAAGTCAATCAATTAACAATTACGCTAGTAAATGTTCTTTAATACAAAATTTTTATTATGACAATGTAGGCCACAAAAACAAATATAAAAATACATTTTCTTGACGTAAACCTTAGAATACCTATGAACTTTTGAAAGATTACGTTCTTATACAGTTTTTATGTTGCAGGTGTGATACAAATGAGTTTAAACTATCAAAGTCTCACAAAAAAATTCTAAAACGCATGACAAACTTCCTTCGGGATGGCAAGAAGAATAAAACTGAAGAATCTACAAATACCAGCTCATCAGCTACAACCAGCCAGACAAGCTCTGAACAAGTCCAAAATAATGACCCCGACGACATCGGCAGAGGCTCTATTCGTGAAGAGCCTCAAGCTCCCAACGTAGCAATTAGGGAAGTTAATATGGAAGCTGTGGTTAAGGCGAATCCACAACAAACATTTTCAATTCCCGAACAGAAAAAATCCTCTGAAGTATTGATAGTTGGAGCTTCGGCAAACTCGAGTTCATTAGATGGATCAAAAAAATGTAAAATACACAAAATTTAAATGCAAAAATTGGACTACTTACATATTTTTTGTTGTTGTATCTTTAAGCTTTTGACGAATCAAAACCACCTTGCAAAAAAGCAAAACAAATGCGTAAAGAACGTAAGGAGGCCAAAATGAAGGCAAAAGCAGCAGAAACAGCAGAAGCTGTAGTAGATCCAATAACAGAGCAACAACAATTAAAATCAAATAAGAACCAGAACCAAAATCGAGAAAAAACCCTTAAGGATTTCGTGAATTCTGCTTCACCAAATGATTGCCACAAACTAAAGGTATAACAAAACATAACTGAAAAAAAACGGAAGCAAATATTGAGTGATCTCTTAGCTAGCTAGCTTTTGGCCCTTATGACCAGTGGCCTCTTTATTTGATTGGTTTCTTGTTGATCTACTTTTAGGTCATCCTAGTAACGTCCAATAAAGGGGTCACGAACGAGGCATTCAATATTTATCGCAAATATCAATTAATAATCCATAAAGATGACCCGGCACGACTAAAAAAGACCAATCTGCAAAGATTCTGCTATAAATCCCCAATTAAGGTAGTCATTAATTTTATTTGTATTTTTTGGTTTTCTTGGTTTTCTTCTCGACACTCTTGCGCTGCTGATCGTATATTTGCTAGTTGAAATTGGTAAACGTATCAAGTAAACAATTTCCTGCTACGTTGAAGGATTCATATGGATTATATGAACGTTATCAACGAACTATACACAATGACCCGCCGGAGGGTTTGATGGAGTATTTAGGATTTTTACAGAGGTCACCGTTGCAGGTATAAAATAACACCAGACAAAAGTACCGACTTGCCAGATTTCAAATAATGCGATCTGCTGTGCTTGTTAATTGTCAGAAAAGGAAAAGTTTTGTTTGCAATAATTGCTTTGATAATTAATTTGTTTATTTTCTTTTCTTTCTTTTGGTATTCTGATAAACATTTTTTGTAGCATACAAAATCGCCCGGTGGACCATCATGTGGATATGGGTCATTTCATCAGCAATACTGGTTAGATGACAAGTTAATAGCTGTGGGAGTCATTGATATCTTGCCATTGTGCGTGAGTTCTGTGTACTTCTTCTATGATCCCGATTACAGTTTTCTGTCGTTGGGAACCTATGGATCTCTGAGGTAATTAATTTATATCTTACTCCTACACATTTTTTTTTTCAAAGTCCTTAACTACCTAGAAGTTAAGTCTGTCGATGGTGATGTTTTGACCCAGTCGTCGTCGGTGTTTTAGGTTCTTTCTTGATGCAAGCACGTACTTTATTAACCGTTAAACCCGTTTTCGCCGCCTTTAACTCAATGCTCGCAAAAGCCCGATTGACATTACGCTGAGTTCTTCCGATTATGTCAATGTTTTCAGCATAGGTTAGTAATTAGACAGACTTTCAAGCACGATGTTAAAGAAACCGCATCACAGCGCATCACCTTGTCTTAGGCCTTTTTTGACATCGAAAGGTTCTGTTAAGTTGTTTCCAACCTTTATAGAGCAGCGCGAATTCTCCATTCTCATCCTGCACAAACGGACTAGGTTAGTAGGAGAAACTAGACATTCTTCTAGTTTTCCTGATCTAAAACCACACTGATAAGGACCAGGTTGTTGACGATGGGCTTTAGACGTTCACATATTACGACAGAGAAAATTTTGCAAGCGATGTTAATAAGACTGACACCTCTACAGGAATTGGAGGGGTTCAAGTCTGACAACCACAAAATAAATGCTGGTGTGCCCAAGGGCTCTGTTCTATCTCCAACACTCTTTCTCATTTTTATTAATTATCTCCTGTCTGCAACTTCTAATACAATATATTGTTTCGCTGAAGATAGTAGTTTTAGCTTTTCATATTCCTTTCAGACTCACATCCATCTTCTTCGGATGTGGAACTGCAACGACAAAATATGATAAGCTCATTAAATTCCGACCGACAGCATTGCACAATGAACATTAAAAAACAGCGTGGAATTTAATGCTTCGAAAAACCAATGCTGTCTTGTATCATTAAAGCTAGATACACCCCTCTTGCCATAATCTATGGATGGCACTTGTATCGAGGAGATTGAACATCTCAATATTCTCGGTATGTGTATCACCAACCACCTTTTGTGGAACGATCACATGCGCGATGTCACCAAAAATGCCACAAGATGTTTGGGTTTTCTAAGGCGATGTAAGAAGTTTTTCTCCCCTTCTGATCTGACTGTTATCTAAAAAACTTATATACGTCCAAAGCTTAAGTATAACTCTAATTTCTTGTCTGCTGCTCCTGCAACTTACTTAAGCCTCTTAGACAGCATTAAACGTAGAGCATTTAAATTAATTAGTGATAATACTATCATGGGATTATTTACGTCTCTTGAACATCGTCGTAAAGTTTCTTGTCTCACGCTTTTCTACCGTTATTTTAAAGGCTTATGCTCAAGAGAAATAACCAGATGCATTCCTTCCCTTTAACAGTTCAATCGTAAAACTCGAGCTTCTAGGAATGGTCATCAGTATACCCTCGAGCCCAACTTCGGTCGTACTGTCAAGTAAAGAGATTCTTTCTTTAGCCGTACTACGCGAATGTGAAATGCCTTACCACACTCGGTTTTTCCCAGCCATTGCAATATTCAGGAATTCAAAACCACCATATATCCCCTTGAGTGTGTTCTTATTATAAAAAAGAGGTGGTGCAGTTTAGAGGGTCTCCTACTTTCACTATCGGACAAACAATACTCAGGTTCCATTGATCGGGCATTCTTTCTTTCACCATATCTTACAGTAAAGTTGATGCATGCTCCTAATCAAATTATCTCCAGCTGCTTTTAAGAGCTCTGCATTCAAGCCATATACTACGGCGACTTTGTTAGAATTCAGCATACATATGGCAATCTTTAATTCGTCTAAGTCGAAAAGACGGGATTGTTGGCTTTCGTAGTCTATGTTGGATAAAATACTTTTAAATTGTTCAAAAATGACATTTTGGTATGCCACTTATTTTTAACCAATGTAAGAAAGTCAATGCTCAAGTGCATTGCCGTATGATTGATGAGCTTCTGTTATCGTAATCGCAGCTGTATTCAGTACAACAACCGAACACAATTTCAACATAATATTTTTATTTCCCACACAACTAGAGTCTTGATTTAAAGGCTAAGGGCAATCAGCAAGTACGGTGACGTTCCAAACCGCTGCGGTCGTCAACATCACACCGTTTTGGGATATCTTAATAATAAAAAGACAAAGGAAATTCAGGACCTTTTTCAATATATTCGCTATAAAGTTCGAAGCATTACTCTAGCGTAATCGCAAATTAAAGGGCCGATTGTTTGAAAAAAAACGGTTATCATTCGGATGATATCGTTTTTAAAAGTAAAATTTGCATTGTTACGCAGCTGTTGATTAAAGAACAAAACACATTTATCAACCATATACAGCTCAACCTTTAGGTGACCACTGTCGCATATTCTGTGCGCTTGCTAAAATAGTAATCTTAAATTTTCCGGGTGGTGGTGGAAACTATCATAATTCAGGTATCGATTAGTGTGCTTATCTTTCCGAACCATCTGTTTGTCTCGTCACCTTCTGAATCTTATTTTTGGATGTAGAGAGTTACGATGTTCCAAAAAAATCACAACGATAGAGGAGTTTAGGAAGCAAAAGTGTCATCCACATACTTTAAACACATGCACATTTTAGGGTTTTTTTGCTTTAAAAATCTGCGACCAAAAGACAAAATGGAACTTTGCATTTAAACAATACCCTAATGAGAAACAGAACTTTAGATGAATGTTGTACAAATATTAAAATTATGACTATATCAAACTTCGTAATGGCATCTTTTTTTTAAATTTTTAAATAATTAATTTTGATTGATTTGGTCTCTAATCTCCAAGCAAATCAATAACATAAGCTCTTCTAATTTAACATATTTTGTTGTTTTTCAGAGAAATCGAATTTGTTCAGCAGTTGGTCGAAACAGTACCAACACTCAAATATTATTACATGGGATATTATATACATTCTTGCCCAAAAATGAGATATAAAGGAAAACTCGTTCCATCTTACTTGCTCTGTCCTGAAACTTACACATGGAATCTTTTGACAAATGGTATGTATTAAAAATATTAAATAAAATAACAAAATAATTAAGTAATCCATTAACTTTTGTTTTCTTGTTTAAAGAAATGCGACAGCAACTTGACTTACAAAAATACCTACGATTAAACAATGACCCTGAAGCAAACGACGTGGATGATTTCTTAGAGACCCATCTAGATCTTGTTATGTTATTGATTGAAAACAATACCTGCGTCACTTACCGCGAGTACATTCAGGTAAATTAGTTTTTTTTTTAAAATTTGTATTTTGTTTTTGTTTTTATCTTTTCCTTCCTAAACTCTACAAAAGAAATCCTTTTATTTTGCTAACTTCAAATTTGCCTTAAATTTTGTCTAATTCCTGTTTTTGTTTTTCATTTATTAAACTGGCTTCTCTCCTAACTCCATCATTATTTCCGACATTTATTTATTATGTTTGTATATTGTTTTCAAAAAAAAAACAACAATTTTTTTTCTGTTCGCCATGAAAAAACACATTTTTACAGTCTTTTAATATTGAGACGATAGACACTATGTTGGACATGATCAGGAGTAGATTGTATAAAGAGGTAAATACATTTTGTTTTTTTTTTTTTCGTTTATTTATATTATTTTTTAAAGGTTGCTGAAACTCAAGTTTGATTAATTAAACTTTTAGACTGCTTAGGCAATTTTATCTCTCCAACTAAGCAAGCATCAAAACCAGAACCACTAACTCCATTTAAATGTCAGAATAGTGAAGTGAAGTTGCTTAAGTTTATTTGGTATTAAATTTATTAAACAAAAAATCACTTGAATTAAACTATCGTGATACAAAACTTTTGGTTTTTTGGTTAACCGACCAAAAATGTTATTATCAAACTTTTTAGTTGTCCAGCAACTTCGATTGTAAACTAAATATACATCCAACTTGAGTTTCAACCGCAATCAACGTCATTCCCTTCATAAATGCTTTAAAAAAAATGCGCAAAGCTTCATTTTATGTTTTTATTCCAAACTTGTTGTATCCCCTTCCCAGTACACATTTTAATTTTATTTTCTTCTTCTAATATTAACCTTAAGTCTAAAGTGACTCATACACCTGCAATTTACTTATTTAACATGTTGCTATTTTTTTCGGTTTGATCAATTTCAGATCACTGGTGAAGTTGATGACCGTGAATCGATTCTAGAATACGGAAAATTAGTTGGTAAAACTTGTGCCCATCGCATGCTGTATGTTAAGGTTTAAAAATAATTATATGCATCTTACATCTTTTAAGAGAGACAGTGTTCAGTTTTCAATCAATTAATGTTATTAATGTTTTTTCAATATTATAATAAATTAAAAATATTTTCATGTAAAATGTAACTTGTTGAACAAAGCTACACGGTAATGATAAACAAAAAAGATAAAAGATAAAAATTGAATAAAATTTTACTGTCTGAGATAATACTTTTAACTTAAATTTAAATTTATAATTAAATTAATAAACAGAACATAATATTTATAATGGACCTAATATTAATAAAGTGAGAAAATGTTCGTTCTTTTAAACGTAATGCAATTAGTTTTTATGCATGTTAATTTAAATTTAAAAATAAAATACATAATTGTAACACCCCGCTTACACATTATATCTCTGAGTTAAATTAAAATGAAACAAATTTATTTAAAATTTTCCCTCAATAAAAACTATTTGTTTTCTCTGATCTGATTTTTGGTAATAATAATTATATCCTTACATCAATCTGTATGTTGTTTTTATTTAAATTAAAATTAAAAAGGTTTGTAAGTCGTTCTCAAAATTTAATACAATCCTACCTTGTATCTTTTACCTTACTAATGGTCTACGGCTCGACTGTTTTATCGTGTATAGGGGATATTAATCATATTTATGTCGCATATATGCATTTAAGGTTCATTGTATAGATCATCACTTTCTGATCAAGGTTAAAATGGATGTAAAGTGAAGGATACATTTTGTACAGAAACAAAATTATAAATATTTACCAATTTTTGTGAAAGTTAAGAGAACAGATTTTGCATAATGAATTTTTATTAGGTTCCAGTTAAGGTGTGTTTTACTTGTTTAATCAACAGAAATCTTAAGATCTATCACAAGAACAGGAAAATGAAGAGGACAATTTTCAATATCTGCCACAACATAAGTTTTACCAACCGTATAAAGACTCTCTTAAAATTTACAAGCAAGCCCTGTCATCAGCCAAAAGACAAGGCTGGAGAGAATACTGTCAATCAATCGAAGACATAAAGGACTCCGCAAGGCCTAGCAAAGTTTTATAGAAGGAACATTGTAATCCTTCATTTCTAAAAAAGCCTGATGGAACCTGGACAGCCTCTCCAGCCGAATCTCTTGAGCTACTGATGAAGACGCACTTTCCGGGTTGCGAGAGTGATAACCCCGAATCGCTTGAAACCACAGAGTTAAACGTTGCTCATGTGGAGCAAGTCAATTCCGTTATAACCAGAGAAAATATTTTGTGGGCCATCAATACTTTTTCTCCATATAAATCCACCGGCATGGATGGCATACTGCCGGTTATGCTTCAAAAGTTGCATGGTGTGGCAGCTCCATGGCTGTAACAAATTTTTAAAGATTGTCTCCTTCTCAAACATATGCCCATGTCGTGGAGACAGGTCAAAGTAGTTTTTATCCCGAAAGTGGGTAGGCGAGGTCACGAATCCCCGAAGGATTTCAGACCAATAAGCTTAACATCTTTTGTGCTTAAAACCTTGGAGCGCAGTCTTGATTACCATATTAGAGAAATCCTAGTTATACTTATCTTAAGGGCAAATCTACGGAGACTGCCCTCCATGAGGTAGTGCGTACTGTAGAACAAACAATCCATTATAAAGAATTTACTCTTCGGTGTAGAAGACTTCATTCGAGAATGGATTATTTCCATGCTCAGTGGTAGGAAGATTCGAGCCTCTCTAGGCAATACAATCGCAACAAAACACGTAGGTAGGGGAACACCCCAGGGTGGTGTCCTTTCGCCTCTTCTATGGCTTCTGGTCATGGATACAATTCTCGTTAAATTAGAGAGATGTGAAGTGAAGGCGGTAGCCTATGCGAATGATTTGGTGCTATTGGTGTCAGGAAAGTACACCTCTGTGATTAGTGAAATCACGGAGTCAGCTTTGAAGGAAGTTAGCAACAACCACGAGTTGTGGACTAGGAGTTAACCAAAGTAAAACTAAACTGTTGCTCTTTACCACCAAAACTAAAGTACCTCCCTTCACGCTACCTCCATTCATCGGTCAAATCCCATCATTGTCTTCCAGTGCAAAATATATGGGTGTTATACTCGACCCTAAACTAAACTGGAAACTATATATTGAAGTACGGGTTAAGAAGGCCTGTGTTGCCTTCTACGCCTGCAGCAAAACTTTCGGCAAAAAGTGGGGACTTCAGTCGAAGATGATTTTATGGACGTACACAGCCGTAGTACGCCCAATCTTAACATATGGTTCGATTGTGTGGTGGCCTGCTCTTAGCAAAGCCCATAATATTATTAAGCTAAAGAAGGTTCAGAGAACAGCTTGCGTGGGCACCACAGTGGCCATGCGTACTTGCCCAACGGATGCCTTAAACGTTATTTTGAATCTTCTACCAATCGACCTTTTTATTAAATACATAGTTTCATGCAGCGCTATTAGGCTGAAGGAATCAAACATCTGGTTGTCAAAAACCTTATGGTCACAGCAACACAACGAAATTGGTTCCCTCAGATATTATCTCGGTAGACACTGACTACTGCACTCCTACTTTGAGCCTTAGTAAGGGTTTTAAGGTTATTTTCCCATCGAGAGAAGATTGGGAGGATGACATCGTATCGATAGGTTTCGACACAACCATCTTTACTGACGGCTCAAAGATGGAGTGCGGAGTTGGTTCTGGGATCTTTTCTGAGTCCCTAAATATAGCCAAATCCTTTAGGCTTCCTGACTTTGCTGGGGTTTTTAAGGCTTAACTGCTGGCAATAAGGGAGGCATGGAAGTTACTTAAACAAAACCAAAACCGAAATGCGGCTATCTTTACAGACAGTCAGACAGCTTTTAAAGCCATTAACTCGGTCATATCCTCATCTAAATTGGTCTAGCAATGTCGCGATGAGCTTGCGAATCTGGGTTCCGGGCCATAGTGGTATCGTGGGAAATGAACGGGCTGACGAGCTCGCCAGGCAAGGATCGGCCCTTCATAGCTCACTTGCGGAAATAGTTAACATTCCTCTTGGTGCTATCAAGGGTAAAATCTTTTCTATCTACCAAACTGAATCAAACCGAAGGTGGATCAATTTACCTAACTGCATTATATCTAGAAAGATATGGCCCATCTATAATAAAACCCGCACAAACGATCTTCTATGCAGACCAAGACAAGACATAGCCAGAATTGTTGCGGTTTGTACCGTATATTGGCCTATAGGAGTTCATGCAGAGAAGTTGGGTATCTCTTACAACACCTTTTACCGTAGATGTAATGACCAAAGATAAAGTGAAACCATAATCCCTTTCCTCTACAAATGTCCTGCTTTGGACAAACACCAGAATAAAATGCTTTGGAAAAGCATTCTTTCAAGAACTAGATGAGCTATCTGAGATAAAGATTAGAGACCTAATCTTTTTTCTCAATGCGACAAAATGGCTCTAACATAATCGCTATGAAGCTTCTCTATCAATCTATCCCTTTCAATCAAAGGTCAAACGAGTTTTTGGTATCAAAACTACAGCGCTAATTGGATCTTAGGCTAGGTTGCCTTGAGATCGCCATTTCTACCTACCAACAAGAACATGTGATGCATCGGCTTAACTAGTAGACTGTGTGTTGGAAAGTATTTGTCCGTATAAGTATTGCTTCAAATCATGATTAGCCTCGTATATTTATCAAATTTTAGTAGGATATGAACGTTTCTTAAATTACCTTTTGATTTACCTAGTTGTGCCTAAAGGTCTGTTACAACCTTAAAGCACTATTAGGCAATAACTTTATAATCTTCTGTATTTATTGTCGTTTTATTTATTTGGTCAGAATAATAGTTTATTTAATACATTACTAGTTTCACTCAAAATGACCGGCCTCAGATTTAATGCCCGCACTTAAACGTTGTGATTATCGACCTACCCCACTGTTTCAGGTTTCTATTGATATAACTCTGTCTTACGAATTCAAAAAATGGTGTGAAAAATAATCTTAAGAATTTAAATATTGAGTCCCCGAAAGATAATCTTAAGCTTCTCTAAGAAATACGTTACTGACCCGCAGGCACTCTTGGCTTAGTTTGTCGCCTGTAGAAGAATAAATCTATCTCTCTAGGGTATTTGTTTAACCCTTTATCAAACCTTCTACCACATCTCTATGGTACAATTTTTACATTTGTTCCCATTCGACAAAAAAAAAAGAATTATTTCAAAATCAATTTTCGCGTATCAATGTAAGTAATGGCTGAATCACATACACGCTTCAGCTTCGGCTTCGCCTGACGTTTACGAGTTCAGCCATAGGAATTCAATGCATGCTATCACAATGTAGCTTCGACCTCACGTTTTGTTTGACAATCGTAAGAAAAAGAATGTAATGTAACGTAATGTGACTCCAAACGGAAGCTCTAGTTCAATTTTCTGAACATTTGCTTTGTCTGACAGCTCATCAGCAGTAAAAAAATGTCAACAAACAATATATTTGCTCTTTGGAGGGATGAAATAATAGAAATGTCATTCAAAGCAACCTCGAAGCAAGCCTAACGTAACGCAGACGAAGCCGAAGCTGAAGCGTGTATGTGTTTCAGCCATAAAGGCCCTGTGACTTTTTCCATAACAACTTTTTTGATTTGAGGTACTCGTATTAACAAATGATCTATAGAGCGTTAACGTTCCTTTATGTGTTTAGTTACTCTCTAAGCAGCATTGAAATGGATCTGGTGAATACATCCAATATTTTTCTCTTTCGAAAGGGGTTTTAGTGGTATTCATTTTTGTATGGCTTTCATAAGCATACCATTGTGGGCAGTGCACGAATGACTACTTTTTGGTCAGATATCTATTCTTAAAGACGTAAACTGGCGGAGAATGCGATTCCCAAACATTATTGCTGTTTCCAGTGGTTTTTAAAGTAACAAAATTCTGCGAGGACCTCATTCCTTACTATTTTCTTTAGCGCACCACTTCATGGTAACAGAAGCGAAACAGAAACCAGGTTGACATTTATTCATTGCTTACTAATGTAAATATTTAGAAAAATAAGTTAACCATTTTATATCAAATGCATGTTTTGAGAAACAAGACTTGATGTTTTTTTAACAGAATTTATGGCACGACTCGGTATAAATTATCATGTAACTCAATGTACTTGTTTTATTACTTTGAGATTTCAAAGTATGTACTTACGACCTTCTAATTAGTTACATAGAAAGGATACATTAAAGAGGCGCGGCGACATGCTTCAATGTGTGCGCTGCCAAAGGTTCGGCCACGCTAGGGCAAACTGCGAAATGCAGCCACGCTGCGTTGAATGTGGTGAGAACCACATTGCAGAGGAGTGTAAGCTCGGAAAGGAAAAAATCATTGATATGACTTTCTATAAGGGCACCCTGCTAACTTTCGGGGTTTTCCGGCGTTTCACCAACTTAAGCAAAAAAAAGTGTAACAAAATATGTTAGTAGATCGCCCAACTACGCGTGCTCCTACAAAAATGCCCGTCAACCCCCAAATTTCCTACGTCCAAATGGCGTTAGGAAGGGGAGCTACGGTACAGCCTGCACCAAAGGCAGCCCAACCGGACCTAGTGCCTAGAGCTCGGATGCGCAGGTTGAGATTAGAAGCCTGCTGCTGGCCATTCAAGGTCAGTTATCAGGTCTTCAAAACCAGATCAGGGAGGGTAGATCACATCTATACCATTTTGACAAGCTTTACGCAATTTTTAGGTTAAGGGCGCGCTACCGGAGAGGCCCTTAAGGATACTTGCCTTGAATGTAAATTCACTGATTAGAGTCGAAAGTAGAGTTAACTTATTCCAATTACTGAAAGACCAAAGTCCTGATGTGTTTTTCGCCAGCGAAACTAAGTTGAACCAGAAACATAAATTGACGCACTCATCTCCACCAGGAAAAGCCTTTGTATGCGATCTTGGAAAAGAACTTCTATCTCATGGCCGGTGATTTAAATGCCAAACATACAAATTGGGGAAATCAAATACAAAATCCTCGTGGTAACCAGTTATTTAACTGGATTGTCTAGTATAATGACGAGTATATCCTCGACCTGTTGTTAGACCATCATTCCCAAGGAGCGGTGCCTATCTGGATCTTTTGCCAATGGACTCAAGACTGACAATAACTGACACTGTTGGTCAAAGACCAAGAAACTGTTTACGGACGATCGAGTACGACAGTGACCACTGCGGACTCGCCGCCTTAATACGGCTTCCAAACGAGCTTGTAGAGTTAGAGGAGTACATGCCGGTGCACTCTTACAATTATAGTAAGACTAACTGGCCGCGCCAACCAATCGACAGGAATTTGACAAATACCGAGATTGACAGGTATTTGCAACAAATGAAAGAGACAATCCAACGAACCATGGAAAGAGCTATACCAAAATACAAGTTACTTAATTGTACCGTAACGCGACTACAGGTGCACTGCACAGACACAAAAGTAGACTTCTGACAAGGCTTACGCTTTATACTGGAAAGCTTCAGAGGACGACAGAGAATAGAGACGTACTTCTGACACCAGGAATAGATCCAGGAGACGCCGTCTTGGACGATGACTTCTTTGTTGTCGAAGATCCCCAGGAGAAAGCAGAGGCCGTGGGGGCTGCTTTCCAGCAAGTGTACAAGGTGAGTCCTAGCATTCGCCCGAATCACGAGCTGGAGAATAGAGCCCTGCAGCACCACTTCTACCTGCGTAGCGACATAACGCAGTGGCGATCCGAGAACCTCGGTTTTACCAGGTTCAATGACGAAAACTTGACAAATGCCGATCGCCGAGCAAAACTAATACCCTATTAGTCACGAAGAAAAAACTCCAGCTTATCTTCGATTCATTAAAGAAAAAGAACCTGGGATGCGACCCACGCTGATAACTTCCCATCCCGTCTGCATTGCTTAAAAGTTTGTCTATATGTAGGTACTCGTATCAATTTTTACCAAATTTGCGTACTATTTTTTGTAGATTTTATTTTTTATGAAAAAACGGACTGTTGGATTTTTATATAAAAATTACTGAATATCGAAAACAATATTTGCTGTGAAATAAAAAAAGTTTGGAGACTATATTTTTAATTTTTGAAAAGCTATTGGAGTCGTAAGTAAATTTTTACCAAGTTTTAGTATTGTTTTTTTTTTTAGAGTTTTATATTTTGTAAAAAAAACTGTCAATTCGAATTTTTTAAAAATTTTACCAAATGTTGAAAACAATATTTCTTATAAGATAAAATTAGTTTGAAGCGAATATTTAAAATTTTTGAAGAGATATTTGAGTCGAAAATCAATTTTTACCAACTTTTATACATTTTTTTTTAGTTTTTTTATTTTTTGTAAAAAAACTGTCAATTCGATTTTCCTCAACATTTTTCAAAATGTTGAAAACAATATTTCTTATAAGATAAAATAAGATTGAAGTTTTTGAAAAGATATTTGAATCGATATTCAATTTTTACGAACTTTAAGTAATGTTTTTTTTAGATTTTTATTTTTTATAAAAAAAACTGTCAATTAGATTTTTCTCAAAATTTTATCAGATGTCAAAAACATTATTCTTCGTTGCACAAAATTGTTTTAGAGATGAAATTATATTTCAGTCGTAAAATTTTAGAGGTGATTTTTTTTTTCAGTTTTATTGATTTACAAAAAACCGTTATATTGATTTTTTTTTTCAAAAAATATACCTGTTTGGTATCACGTTACAATATATTATATGAAATTTAATTCAAGTCTCTAGCGTTTTTGGTTCGTAAGATATTTAGGACGAAAAAAACGTCGTGAACGTACGGACGTACAAACGTACGTACACACGCACGCACAGACATCTTTCTAAAAATCTTTTATTTCGACTCTAGGGACCTTGAAACGTCGAGAAATGTCAAAATTTTCAATTTGACAAATCGGACCCATTACAATAACTTCCTATGGGAAGTTAAAAAGAAGTCAGCAGGGGTCGATGGTATATCCAACATTGTACTACGATAATTACCGCAGGAAGCTGAGTAAAGCATATTATATGTTGGAAAACAGCTGTGTTACATCCCCATCCGAAAAAGGGAAAGGATAACTCCAATTCGGCAAATCTCCGGTGGATATGTCTTCTGCCAAGTATCAGTAAGGTATTCGAGAAGGTTATAAATAGAGCTGAAAACAACACAACAATTCCGGATAATCAGTTCGGCTTTAAGGCGGGACATGACACTATTCATGCTGCGTCTAAGCTTGTTTCTGATATCCAGTGGAACAAATCTAAAAGGCAATGTATGGGTGCTTGGCTGGTTGACTTGGAGAAGGCCTTCGACACCGTATGGTTAGAGGGTCTGTATCCAAAGTTAAACAGACACGGCATAAGTAAACCACTGTTGTATATGCTTTATGACATGCTTAATGGCAGACGGTTTATTGTCAAAATTGGCAATGTAACATCTACCAAAATCTTTGATATAAAAAATGGTCTTCAATAGGGAGCGGTTAACTCACCGATCTTATTCAGCATTTACACCAGTGATCTGATAGCAAGCCTGACTCCGGCAATAGCGTACGCCGACGACCTAATTGCGTACAGAACGGCCCAAAAATTGATGTTATCAAGACACTTTTGCAGGGTGACTTCGACAAGATTCAGCAATATTGCGATGACTGGAAGATGAAAATCAACTTTCAGAAATGCGAACTATTCTGATTAGGACTAGGCTGTATGGAGCCTTAAGGGATACGAGAAAGAACTGCAAAAATCTAGTGATCGTTGGACCAAATCGACAGCCACTAGCGTAAGTAAAGTACCTTGGCATCTGGTTGGATTAGTAGGTACTTGTATTTCGACAGACATATGAGTGCTGCTCTGGCCAAAACTAGAGGGGCCTTTGCCCTGAAAAAACGGTTGTTTTTTAGCAGCCGTCTTGACAGCAGAGTAAAGGTGATTTGCTACATGGCCCTTATCCGAGCGATGATTGCCTATGGGTGCCCGGTATAGTTCAACGTTGCCCCATCTCAAATGGAAAAGTTTCGGGTGTTTGAGAGACAATGTCTGCGACGTTGCCTTGGACTACACAGAACACCAGAGTTGGAGTACAAACATTACTATTCCAACCAGATTCTATACAACAGAGCCAACATAAACAGAATAGATAAGTTCTTGCTGAAGCTTGGTAGGGGTCACATTGCGAGAGTGATGTCGTCGACTAACGGCTTGTTGCCACGTTTAAGTGGCAACATTCCGCCCGAAGCTTTTCTCTATTTAGACAATCGAGGGCTGATACAGGATATGGAGGCGGTTCCGTTATTCTACCACGTCAGCCGTAAAACTATAGATAGGCGACTCCTTTACAGTAGAGACGTTTTCGCACTGGACGGAGCCGAGTGCCTCCGGTTCAGTAGGACTGTTTCCGATAGGGACCGAAGAGATAGGGTGAGGCAGGAGAACCAGTTTTGGTGGCTTCAAATTGAGAATGTCGTTTAAAGTTGTGTGGGGCGTTTGGTCTTGGACGGCTTACATAGATTTAAGAATTAGGTTGGGGACAGTCAGGGTGGCACCAAAAAAAAAAAAAGAATTTTTGTTTAGCTTTAAGATTTTGATAAAACAATAAAATAAACAAAAAAAAATAGTTACAAAGATCTCTCGATTGAAATTCATTACAACCTAGTGTTTCATATTTAAAACTAGGACAGAGTTTTAAAAAAATCCAACAGGCTGAAAATTCTTCGTGTTTAAAAAAAAATAACTACTAAGATGTCCTAAATCTTACCTTTAAATTTTTTTATCACATTAGGTTTTAAAAATACGTCCCTTTGAAAATGCAAAAATAATCAAAAACGGGGTTTTTGAAGCTACATGCATATATAAGAACTCAAAGTATCTAACAATAAATTTTGTGATGATTTGCAAAGTACAAATCGCTCTCTTTTAGATGCATTTTAAATTGTTTGAAAATCTTACTTAGTTTCTGTAAATCCTCATTAGCTATGAGTAATTACATGAAGTTTTGAGCAAACCTTGAATTTAAGAGTTTTTAGTTTTGAAAAAATATGTTTTGTAGTTAATTTTAAGTGCTGAATTCTAATCCGGACATTGATTTTAAATATCTGCCCAAGTTTTTAAAGTATCCTTTTTTAACATTATTTTTCATTTTTATAATGTATTTCAAAAACTTGATATGATAGAATATGTAGTTTAGACGATCAATTCTTTACAAGAACTAAAGTGACTTTCAATCCATTTTGCCTTTTTTGTTAAAATTTTTTTAGCGCAAATGGTTTACCGTTTCCTAAGATTAAGTTATGTGAAATCTAACAACTTTTTTTCGAACATTTGAACATGAAATACTTTAAATATCTCAACTGAATATGAAAGAAAGGGATTATGGATTTGGAAAACCATCACCAATTTTGTCGAAAAAGGTACTTCATACATTTATATAGGGGGCATTCACTAAGCTAGTGGCTACGTAGTCAAGGGATTCTGATTGGCTAAATGCAATTACAAAGGTTGATGAAATTTCCCCTCCAAAGTAGTGTAAAAATTTTGGCTACAAAAGTGGCTGCGTTCAATCTCGTGTTGGATAGAGTATCTTGGATAGGTGGATACCTTATTGAACGAGTTGGATAGCTGTCAAACAATAAAAACAACTTTCAGCTGTTCACAAAAAAAAATAGAGAACCATTTACGCTTCGAAGTAAAAATTGTTTAAAGATAAAACATTAAATGGATAATTCAACTGATTCGTCGGACGATGATGAATTGATACGTTGAAACGTTGAGAACGTAACAATTTAATAAATAAAAGATAACCTTCTTAAATTCAGAGGCAAATAGCTTCTTCATCGTCTGTTATGTACCGAACATCCTCAAATAAAACGTCAAATTACATTTGTATCTTTTTGTTTACCAACAATTACAAAAACACGAAATCAATTTTCAAGTTTCTTGAAATTCAACCATGTGTGGAATCAGCTGTTCTGTCACATACCTATATACCTTTAGATTCCTTTAGATTCCTTTTTTGACATCTCAGCTGTTTTTGATCAACTTTAAACGTAAAAGACTAACAAAAAGGCATCCCTATGCCCTATCTGTCTGAGATTGAACGCAGCCAGTTAATGCACACTGGTTTTGACGTTTCACAATCAGCTGATCGGTAAGGACACAAGAATTCAAAATGAAATAATCACTCAAATCATAGACACACCATACATACATAATATGTATATTGCATTCACAAAGCTAGTTAAATTTTGACTACGTAGCCTCTAGAATTATGAATGTGCCCATAGTCTCAAAAAGCCTTGTATGTGTTAACGTGCGACGTATAGAAACTATATGGTATATAAATTATAAATAAATTATATTGATATAAAAAAATAATAAAAAAAAAACGATTTTCGGCAAAAACATAAATCAAGGTTTTTTGATAAACTAAATAGCATTTCAAATTTTTAAAATCAAACATGTTTTATAGGCACATTTTTAATTTTAAAATATAAGTACTATTTGTGAACAGAGTCTTTGTGTAGGACCATGCTTGTGTAGTAGGATTTGAATAAAGGCTATCAAAACCGATTGAAAAAGTTCAATTTTATTGCCACAAACAAATCTTGGTTGACTATCGGTGTTATCAATCAAATTATGTTTAAATGCCCATATTCAACTCAAGCATTTTCATTTCTTTGTTTTTCAAATAGGCACTTGAATGATTCTGAAACTTTTTTTCCTTCTTAAAACATAACCTCCTCCAGTAAAGATGAACTAGACCTTTCTGTAAATAATCTTACCTAAGGCTTCGGTCAAAAATCAATGAGATCTTCATTCGCTGTAACCGTTTTAAAGGGTAAAAAGAAACCTTATTGGTGGCGTAAAGAACTAAAACCATTCAGAAAGAGCTGTCGCAAACTCTTCAACAGATCTAAGTACACTAGATCTCCTTCTGACTGGGACTTATACAAACAAGCTCTAAAGCAATATAAAAAAGAATTATGAAAGAGTAAGAGGTCTTCTTGGAGAAATTTTTGTGGTAAAATAGAAAATACTTCAGAAGCCTCAAGACTCAGGAAAATTCTATCAAAAAGTCCAACAACACCCAGTGCTTTAAAGACAGAAGCAGGCACGTGGACTATCACAGATGAAGAATCTCTTAATCTGTTATTAGACACCCACTTTCCAGGTAGCTCTAACATAATCAATGACTTAACATCAGAGTCTTTAGCTTATACAAGCGATTTAGTTGATCTAATAACGCGGGAAAAACTGCAATGGGCCATAGACAGCTTTGATCCATATAAATCTCTAGGACCAGATGGAATCATTCCGGTCGAACTACAAAAATGCTCAGACATGATTATTCCACCATTGAAAATCATTCTGACAAGCTGTGTAAGGTTGAGATATATTCCCAAAGCCTGGAGAATGGCAAAAGTAGTCTTCATTCCCAAAGCAGGGAAACCCTCACACGTTAACCCTAAAGATCTACGACGAATCAGCCTATCATCCTTCCTTCTTAAAACCTTGGAAAGATTGATTGAAATTTATATCAGACATAATTTAAAACTATGTCTCATTTCAACAGCTCAACATGCTTACTCTAAGGGAAAATCAGTAGAATCAGCACTTCACTCGCTGGTACGTACTATTGAACATTCCCTCGAATACAAAGAATATAACCTGGTAGCGTTCCTAGATATTGAAGGAGCTTTCAAGAACGTCAGTTACTAGGCGATCACAACAGCAATGGATAAGCTGAAATTAAAGAAGTCACTCATAGATCTTATAAGTCTCATGCTCAAAAGCAGGACAATAATTTCTAACATGAGAAGTTTTACTACAACCAGATCGGTGAATCGAGGCACTCCCAAAGGTGGAGTCCTTTCACCACTTTTATGGAACATGGTAGTAAACGACCTACTTACAGCATTGGAAGCAGAGGGTTTTAAGGTGATTGCCTATGCAGACGACGTTGCGATATCCGTATCTGGGAAGCACCCCCAAGTTCACTCGGAACTCATACAAAATGCCCTAAACAGGCAAACTAAATGGGCTAATCAATGTGGATTGGACGTCAACCCACACAAAACAGAATTAATACTCTTTTTGAGAAGATATAAAATTCCTCAGATTAGCCCACCCAAAATTAGAGGAATACCATTAAGCTTTTCCGATCAAGCTAAATATTTGGGCCTCATTTTAGACAAAAAACTGAATTGGAAGGCAAATATTGATGAAAGAGTCAAAAAGGCTACTGTAGCGCTTTTTACTTGTAAAAAGGCCATAGGATCAAAATGGGGCTTCTCATACTCATATATGGAGCCACCGTATGGTGGACCGCACTGGACAAGATGGTAAATCTAAATAAGCTCATTAAAGTCCACCAGTCAGCAGGTATGTGCATCACAGGAGCACTTCGCACAACACCAACCGCAGCACTGGAAGTGCTTTTAAACCTAACACCACTTGACATCTTCTCTAAAAAGGTGGCTGCCAACTCATGTGTAAGGCTTAGAGCCACCTCTCAATGGACCAGTAACAATACTGGACATACTACTATTCTAGACAATTTCAGATCTATCCCAGATCGCTTAGACTATACCACCCCAAAAATGGTATTTGGTAAAAGATTCCATGTGTCCATCCCTTCAAGATCCTCCTGGGAAGAAGAGGGACCCCTGGAAGACGATGCGGTACACTTCTATACTGACGGTTCAAAGACCGATCACGGAGTTGGAAGTGGTATCTTTTCAGAACAACTGAATCTCAGTCTATCCTATAGACTTCCCAATCAATTTAGTGTATTCCAGGCAGAAGTAATAGCGATTAAAGAAAACGTTATATCTTGTAAGGATATACAAATCTTCTCAGACAGCCAAGCCACTCTTAAATCTCTCGCGTCTGTCTCCACAAACTCTCGAACAGTCCACGATTGTCAATCATCCCTGAATGAGATGACGGAACAGTTCAACATTCACCTCATTTGGGTGCCGGGCCACAGAGACATTCCGGGAAATTGCAAAGCCGATGAGCTCGCCAAAAACGGAACACTTCTGCTTTATGTTAGACAAAAACATAACATAGGAACACCACTTGCTACATGCAAATATCTTCTCAAGCAATATGCTCTAGAAACAACAAATGCTAGATGGTCACAAAATACCACCTGCCTAGCAACCAAGCAAATATGGCCAAGTATTGACTTAAAACGGTCAAAAAGCTTGATATCACTGAGCAGACAAAGTATAAGCTCTACAATTGGAGTAATAACGGGACACTACCTCATAGGAAGACATGCTCTGAGGCTAGGGGTCTACACAAATGACTTCTGTAGAAGCTGCATGGACGATGAGGAAGAGGAAACAGTCCAACACCTTCTGTGTACATGTCCAGCACTCTCCATTAGAAGGAATTACTTTCTCGGTAATCCCTTCTTCGATAACACCAGTGAACTGGCAACGATTGACACAAAACGTCTCTCTAAGTTTATTAAAAGTACAAAATGGTTTGTTTAAATTCAATACTCTCCCATGAGTAACCTCATTGGTGGTATCACAATGGACCCTTAAGGTCTACGTGCGTCAATGACACCTGGACAGCCACTCCAACCTAACCTAACCTAAAACATAACCAATTTAAGGAAATTCAATTTTATTGAATAATAAAATGGTGATCACCTTTTCTGTATTCAAAAATTTATCAGATTCGTCGACCAGTAAATAAATTACTTAAATATAAAAAAATAGTTTTTTTTTCATAAATATTTAATATTTTTTTTAAATAAATTTACTTATATACATAATTAGTTGACATACATATTCATATATTAAATTATGGTCTATCATCATTAGTTATTTTTCACATGTTGTTTCGACATTTATAGTTTTAAGAACGGTCATTTAATATTATACAATTCTAAGATGTAAATAGAAGATTAGGATCTTACAATTTTCCAATTTTTATTAATTATGCGTTTAAAATCAGAAGAGTAAATTTTTTTGTATTTATGTAATTCTTCTCCAATATTTAAAAATTAGTATTTATTCGCATTTTTAAACTTTTTAATTACAAAAATTAAATGATACAGTAACAAATTGGACAACCCAATCTTGCATATTTATAATCCTGGTGTACCGTAAAACGTATTAGAGGTCAGTGTCAAAAAAACATTAAGTATTTGTAATTCTCAAAACGTATTACTTCAATCAATAATCTTTGTGTACAAACTAAAACTAAACTAAATACTATCATCTTTATCAAAATATCAAGTATGAATTTATTGTGTTTTGCTTTTATAATTTTGTATTGGCTACATCTTTTTCGTTCGAGTCGTTATCAATGTCGTTCCACTTTTGAATCTTGCCCGATCCCAAGATCGAAAATATGATCGCAGGAACTATATATGCCCCAGCACCAATCAGGAAAATATTTTGCCACTGATCAATTGTATTCTATATTAAAAATAGAAAGATTAATATAAGATGAAACATTTATAAGGAAATAATCATTTCAAAAGTACCTCATCTCTGGTGAAATATGCAACGATCATTGGTGAAAATATACCAGGGGTTGTTCCAACAAAATTTATAGTTCCGTAAAGTGTTCCTGCATAATTGGGAGCCAAATCCTGTGAGTTGGCTAAATTTGTGACGGTTGCAGCTCCATTAAAACCAAGAGAAAATGTAATTATGGCTACACACACGTAAGGGTCTCGACCGAAATAAGCCAAAATGATAAGAAAGACTCCTGGGATGATATGTGCTGTGGACATGGAATAATATTTAAAGTCAATGCTCACAAATGATGGATTAATAATTTTAAACTTACATGGAATGCAGAAAATTTTCCTAATTTTCGTAACTGATATCAATTCCTTGCGTCTTATTATATCAGCAATTGCTCCAAATCCGAAGGCACATATTAGTCTTGCCAAATGGGGAAGACTGGACAAAAATCCTGCTGATGAAAGGTTGAATCCTAGGACCTGTTTGGAAAACAAAAAGCTGGTAGTTTGTGTTTTTATTTGATTTTTCTCATTAAACTCACCTCACTCATGAATTTCGGTGCTGCTGTGATAAGGAAGAACAGTCCCCACATGTTACCGTAGTGAAGCAACAACAATGACCAGAAAGGCAACGACAATGCCACATATTTGAATGGTGGTAACTTCTTTTTCGTGGACACAGAACCTCCTAAGGAATTTAATATAAGATCACGCTCTTCAATTGATATTGTTGTGTGCAGCGCGGGACTATCATCAACAATAATGAACCATACGAGGGTTACAAGACCGATGAATATGGCAACCATGTAAAATGCCCAAGGCCATCCCATTGATTCGACGATAAGGCCACTAATAGGCCATGTAATCACGGTACCGAAAGTTCCACCCATTAAAGCTGCCACGAATTTTCCTTTTTCCACTGGTGGCGCCCATTTTGATATGAGGCAGTGACAACAAGGATACACTACACCCTATAAGGTTTAATTTTGTTATAGATCGATTTATTTTTTAACTACAATTTCAAAAACTATACACACCCCAAGAAATCCAATAATGAAACGCACCAAAAAGACTGCCCATACACCCCAGGAGGCTGCAAAAGGTGTCAAGGCAGTGAAAATTGCCGTTAAAATACAAGAATAACCAGCAACAGCCCTTCCACCAAACCTTTCAGCAAGCATTCCACCTGGTAGAGAAGTTATGAGATAACCATAAAAGTATGCACCCAAAAGTAAGGCTTGATCATCTTGATCCCATTCATAACGTGGTCCTTGCTGGATAAAATATAAAAAAATAAATACATGTATGTATAAACAAATATTGCATAGTGTATATGTATGTGTTGCTTACATCAGGAACTATTTCAGAGCTGTTCTTCGGTTTGGTCATGGCAATAATATTTAATGAAAAATTTACCCGGGCCATATAAGACATAAGGCACATCATGAACAACATCACCGCGATGTTGAATCTCTTGGGGATTGAGACTAAAAAAAAAAATTTTAAACATTATTTAAATAAAAGAAATTATAGAAAGAGGTGGGTTGCATCCCACACTGGTAACTTCCCATCCCGTCTGTCGATTTGCCTTGGTTAAATGTTTGTCTATATGTATAATAAAAAAACGGGCCGTTGGATTTTTGTATAAAAATTACTCAATATCGAAATCAATATTTTCTGTGAAATAAAATAAGTTTGAAGGCAATATTTTTAATTTTTGAAAAGCTATTTGATTCGAAAGTAAATTTTTAACAAGTTTTAGTATTGTTTTTTTTTTTTTAGAGTTTTATTTCTTGTAAAAAAACTGTAAGTTCGATTTTTCTCAAAATTTGTCCTAATGTTGAAAACAATATTTCTTATAAGTAAAAATTAGTTAGGAGCTATTATCTCAAATTTTTGAAAAGATATTTGAGTCAAAAATCATTTTTTACCAACTTTTGTTAATTTTTTTGGTTTTTAATTTTTTGTAAAAAAAACTGTCAATTCGATTTTTTTCAAAATTTTACTGAATGTTGACAACAATATTTTTTGAAAGATTAAAGAAAATTAAAGCCAATATCTCAAAGTTTTGAAAATATATTTGAGTCGAAAATCAATTTTTACCAACTTTTATAAATTATTTTTAGGTTTTTATTTTTTGGTAAAAAAACTTTCAAGCCGATTTTTCTCAAAATTGTTCAGAATGTTGAAAACAATATTTCTTAAAAAATAAAATAAATTTGAAGCCTAAATGTCAAGTTTTTGAAAAGATATTTGAATCGATATTCAAATTTTACCAACTTTGAGTAATGTTTTTTTTTAGATTTTTAGTTTTTATAAAAAAAAACTATTAATTCGATTTTTCTCAAAATTTTATCGGATGTCAAAAACATTATTCTTCGTTGCACAAAATTGGTTTGGAAATGAAATCATATTTTAGTCGTACAATTTTGGAGGTGACACATTTTTTTTTCAGTATTTTTGATTTATAAAAATTTTTTTTTTGGATTTTTTTTCAAAAAATATACTTCTTTGATATCACCTTACAATATATGATATAAAATTTAATTCAAGTCTCTTGAATTAAATTTCAACATTTGGTAAAATTTTTAAAAAAATCGAATTGACAGTTTTTTTTACAAAAAATAAAACTCTAAAAAAAACAATACTAAAACTTGGTAAAAATTTACTTTCGGCACAAATAGCTTTTCAAAAATTAAAAATATTGTCTTCAAACTTATTTTATTTCACAGAAAATATTGTTTTCAATATTCAGTAATTTTTATATAAAAATGCAACAGTCCGTTTTTTCAAAAAAAATAAAATCTACAAAAAATAGTACGCAAATTTGGTAAGAATTGATACGAGTACATATAGACAAACTTTTAAGCAAGACAAATCGACAGACGGGATGGGAAGTTATCAGTGTGGGTGGCATCCCAGCCTCTTTCAATTGTTTGTATTCTAAAGCATATTTTATACTTTTTAAAAATAGTACTTGAATGATAAAATTTGTTGATTGGTTTAAATTTAAGTAAATAATAAAAAATACTTACACCCCTTTAGGCAAGGTAGCAGCACAAAAGTCATCTTGAAAGCAACTTAAAATTTGTGTATCGTATCTTATCCTGATAAGTTTTTAGCTGAGATCATATACTACACACAGATCTGAAATAAAAAAAATAGAAATTATTTTAAAACAACATTACTGAATTAAAAAAATTAAAGTTTTGAATTCATAGGGTAACAAAATCATAAGTTTATCAGTAATAAATAATATAAATTGTCAGTAATAATATAATATAAAAATAATAATTTTCTTGGAATGAGTTCTAGTTTTTCTGAAGAATTAGCTGAGATGGGACTCACTCTTAACGAGAGAAACAAATCTCCAAAAAATATCAAATACCTGTAAACATTTGTATATGATGACTTTGTAAAGGAAAACCATTGTACTCTCATGGTGGAAGTCGAATAGGGCGTCATCTAGATATTTATGGGAATGAACATAATATTTTCCTCTCGCTCCCGTGATTCTCTTCACTTCGCGATACGAACGCCAATAATGCGGCATGTGGTTGCCCTATGCCAGTACTTTCAACTTCTTTCGCTTTTCACACGTACTTGCCCAAACGTAGGCCTCTGCTTAACAGTGATGAGTGTTAGTAGGTATCACAAAGGGTGATTTTTTAAGAGGTGTGGTTTTTTAAATTAAATAAAACACTTAAGTGCCAGTCAAAATAATAGCAGTGTAACCACCCTATTAATATATTCTATTACAATGCAATATATGAACAATTAATTACATTCTTTAACTACTTTTTTGGTACTAGAACATTTTGTCTTCCATTCCCGGAAAAAAAATTCCGGGACATAACGGTTTTTTTCCCAAGTGTTACTCGAATGCTCTTAAAGTGTATATCTTAGCGGTCAAAATAGTAGCAGTTTTAGCAAGCTTATGATATTTCTATATTGTTTTTTGATCCTGTGCACATTTAAATTATAATTATCTCAAGTTTCAAGGTAAGCTTTCAATGCCTCATTGTATTATCATATTTATACTCAGATACACTTACAGTATGGGCCGTAGTAAACACTGCACTCCGGAGAAAAGCCGAATCATTCGCCAACTTCTTTCTGAAGCAAAAACTTATACGGAAATCCAAAACTCTCTTCAAACCTCGACAAAAATGATTTCGAATGCAATAAATTATAAAGAAAAACCTGAAACCCGCGGCAGGAAAAAAGTTGTATCTCCGAAATCGGTAAGGAGAATTGTAAGATGCTCGAAAGCCTTACCCCACTTGCCTGCTACTGAGATAAAAAAGAATTAAATTTGAATGCAATTGTAGAAACATTTAGAAGAATTTTAAGAAGAAATAATCTCAACGCCAGAAGCCCCAGAAAAGTTCCACTTTTGACAAAAAAACACATTGCCAAAAGAATTCAGTTTGCCAAGGTCCATGTTCATAGGCCCCTTCAGGATTGGCGAAATATCTTATGGACGGATGAAAGCAAAATCGTTTTGTATGGCACCACTGGTTCTCGTGAATATGTGCGACGCCCACCAAATGCTGAATACGTGCCTAGGTATACGCGTAAAACCGTTAAACATGTTGGCTCTAGCATTATGGTATAGGGTTCCTTCTCATACCACGGTGTAGGACCCATATACCGAATAAATGGTGTGATGGATCAGCATGTTTACGTTGACATTCTTCAGGGAACCATGCTGCCTTACGCAGAGGAGGAAATGAATGTCAATCAGATGGGTCTTTCAACAAGACAATGACCCGAAGCACACCAGCAAAAAAGCTAAGGAGTGGTTTCGGGTCAATAATATTTCTGTTTTAGATTGGCCTCCCCAATCACCTGACCTCAACCCAATAGACAACCTTTGGGCAGATGTTAAAAAAATGGTTGCAGCATTAAAACCGACAAACAATAATCAATCAGCTTTGGATAACAGTTGAGACTGCATGGAAAGGTATCCCATTGGAGAGATGTCAGGCTTTGGTTGATTCTATGAAGCCACGATGTGAGGCCGTTATAAGCAATAAGGGGTCAACAACCAAATATTAATAAATTTTCTTGAAATTTTTATCAACATTTTGTTAATTTCCTTAATTTTTGTGAATATTGCTATTTTTTTGACCGGAGCAATTCTTTACCTTGAAGGTAAATTTTTTTTTATTTATTTGATAAAATCCAAACTTTTCTTGTTATAACCTGGATTAAAATTAATGTGGTTTAATAAATATAAATATTTATAACGATTAAAAATCATTAGGTATTTATTAGGTTAAATTTTTTCAGTATTCCCTTCTTACTGCTATTATTTTGACCGCAGCTGTATGTTATGGACCAAAATTTAGCTAGTTTAGAGAAAAGGTTTTACCATTATTTAAAAAAAATGATTTTGTGAAAATGGCAGACGTGATGGTTGGCTTTTATAAGGAATTGGTGCCGTATTTCTACAATAACGCACCGAGTATTCTTTTTTAAGGCGTCAATCGTCTCGGACTGCACAAAAATCCACAAACATTTGTTGCACAGTTTGCAAACGTTATTGAGAAATCAATCTTATTTAAAATGACAGATGAAAGGGTGCATAAATCAAGTTAAAGCTGACAAAAAGAACAACTCCAAAAAAAGTATTGCCAATCTGAAAACCAGATGTCTAAAAAAAACACCCGTTATTTGACTTGAAACTTACTCATCTTGATAATAAAATGTATGTTTTTTTTTTATAATAACTAGGTAATTGGATAATTATATTTATGTTATCATTTAAATCAATATAAGTTATTCAAAAATCAGATAAGCTAAATAAAAGTTGAAAATTTAAGAAATATATTTTTTTAAACATAAGTATTAAAATTAATTGAAATTGATAAATGACAATAATGAAAATAACACTACATTATGTACAATGTACATACCTTACCTATATTAATAAATTAGATTATTTATCCGTAAAGATTTGAAATTGATTAAAAATAGTAATTTTATACTCGAATATATGTATAATAAATATATTGACGTAGTGTGTACTTGGAAACAGATTAAGAAACACTTTGCCAATTATTTTTGAAATAGATAATCTTTATTATGTTTGCTTTCCATCTATGAAAGACCCTCAAAGAAAAAATACTAAAAACGAAGTAACCATCAACTTCAACATCATCAGAAATGCGTGTGTTCTTTCAATTAAATAGTAAACGTGAATTAAATACAAAAAAAATTATTGTCTAGGAATACATCGAATCAAAGATACAATAAACGTGCAATCATGCAAATTCACGCTCTTTACGAGTAAGTGCATCTTTTTCTTTAAAACGAAAATGAAAAATAAAAGAAAAACTTTACTGCCAATTGCAAGAGAAGAATACCTTATAAATAAAGTCGATTGAGCTTCGAGCTTCAATTTTATTTAAACTCTTTCTTTTACAACAAAAAAGTACACATTTAAAAAAAAAAAAGTAGAGAGTCAAAGAAATAAATGATAAATGTTATGCAAAAAAGGAGAAATGAATTTAGGTTAGACGTGAGTCTAATCATTTGATTTGTGTAAATGACTTCCGGTATGAGTATATAATGTTGGTAGGGTTTTAAAAACATGTACGAGTAAATATGTACGTATATTAAATAAGGGACATTTATTTCGTGATTTAAAATTGGATGCGTTCAATCTCAGACAGATAGGGTATCCGGATACATTTTTGTTAGTGTTTTTCGTGTAAAATAACAGCTGATCAGAAACAGCTGAGATGTTAAAAAAGGAATTCAAAGGTATCCAATAATTTCGGGGTATGTAGGTATCTGACAGAACAGCTGATTCAACACGTGGATTTCATTTCAAGAAACTTCAAAACTGATTTCAGCCTTTTGTATTTGTTGGTAAACAAAAATACACAAACTGTTAGTTGTTGTTGTATTTGAGGATGTTCTGTACATAATAGACGATAAATAAGCTATTAGCCTCCGAATTTTAGAGTGTAGTTATGATCTATTTTTTTTTTTTAATTTCAAAATTGACTTATTTTGTTATCGTTTTGTAGATGACCAATTTGCTAGGTCTTACCTCCAGTCTAGTGTCCAGCATTCAGAAGTTAAAGAACCTCATCCTGTTCCAGAGGTAGAACAAAATACAGGTAAATATGTGCAAATAAATATAAATCTTACTTTTTTGTTTGTACATATGTATATAATGTCTAAAAGCAGACAGTGGCGGACAGTTTGTGAAGCTACAAGCAAATAAAGTCGCTGAAAGGAAAGGTAAGTTATTTTTTCAGATGATACAAAACTCCAAAGAAAAACCACTCTATTCCACTTTGTTAAGGTTGGGAACTTTAATCCATTCTGCTCTTCTTGGAGGAGAGCAAAAAGAGAAAGGACCAGCTCCTAGACCAAAAACTCGGCGAAGAACAATTTTTCAAGAAATTGCAAAAGTTCTTGAAGAACACGGGTCAATTTTTGATGAGAAGGAATGAGAAATAAAATTAAAAAATATGGATAAGCTTAAATGTTTCTCTACTTTTTGTGAACAGCTGAAAGTTGTTTTTATTTTTTGACAGCAATCTCAATACAGCTATTCAACTCGTTCAACAAGGTATCTTAAAATCTACCTATCCAAGATATCCTATCAAACATGAGATTGAACGCAGCCATTGGCATCGCGGGAATTAGGCGCCTGTCAAACTGAGCTATCTTCTGAAGTGACATAAAAATGGGTAGTTTTTTTTGGTAACACTTTTGTGACTAGTGTCACTGTCATACGTCTTCAATTTGCCACATGATTCATTTTAAGCCGAACTCTGTTAAGAATGTTCGTCGGTTGCTTCTTCCATTTTATGGTCAACTAAATCGACTTACTAAGGTTGCTCTCCGGCCTGTTGTGAATACATTTTGCCAAAAATGTAAACAGTTGGACATTAAACTACCAATACGCGTAAAGAGCGAACTGAGAAAATATTGCAGCTGTATTAGTGATTATCTTGAATTGTAGATTGGCAGCAAGTGCGCCTCTGTGTACAAAATGCCTTTTCAAAATACAGCTGTTGCAAAACTTGAAGCCGAACGTCCCTTCACAACGCCGAATTCTTGGTGAATGGGATCGTGATAAGTTGTCCGCAAATTTACTTTTCATCGAAAAATTTGAAGTGAAGAGCTCTAATAATTTATAGTTATTAAAATAAAATTAAAATAACGAGTGGAGCCGGTCAATTGGTCTCCTAGATCCTGCGATTAAACCCCTCTAGACTATTTTATCGGAGGGCTATGTTTAGGTTCATGTCTATAGCGACAAGCCTACTGATCATATTCTAAGAGGTGCATTTTCTTTCAAACAATGTGTCTAATTCGTGATCTTTTCAGTCAAAACGTGTCATTGGTCCAAACTGCTTTGAAGATGTCAAAGCGGAAAGACAGTCAATTCATTGACATTAAATACACGATTATAATTGGCCAGCTAAAAATTGAAGATCATGACTTGAACGATACAAGTATGGGTTCCGTAGACAACACATCAAGTATGGGTTCCATCAAAATCAAATGGGGTGGCGCAACAGTCCGTTGTGAACCAGGGCCTAGTGACTTACAACTCTCAACCATTCCTGTGTGCGAGTACTGTTGTCAGGAATGGAAGGGACCTACAATTTAAGGCCGAATCCGAACGGCTAATTTGAGAAAGCACTTTTTCATGACAAGATTTACTCTTGAAGGATTTGTCAATTCCTCGCAAGAGGCAGTACCCGCGAAAATTATTTTTTTTTAAATTAAGGTGGCACAGGCAGGGATTGAACCCAAGACCCCTTGCATGACAGTCCAACGCACTAACCATCATGCCACGGGTATGGGTTCCATAGACCACATAAAAAGTATGGGTTCCATAGACCACACAACACGACCAATTATAGCTTTGGCATGAGAAGTTTCCTGGTCGAATAATTTCAGGTTTATTAAACTTTATTTTTAGCTCCCAGCGCATCTTATTAACAAAACCTCAAAAATCTTTCATTTTTTCATTTATTGAAGATTATGAGCTCAATGTACTTGTTTGCAAATCTAGGTTGAAAGTCTAAAGTGGAATAAATTTAAAGTCGCGTTTTTCTTTCTTTCCCTTAACTCACCGAATCCAGGTTTAATTTACTTGATATGGTGGGTTTGTGAGAGTTCTCATCTTCCCGAATCAAAAGTGTGTGAAACTACCGACGTAGAATAGCCATTCAAAACAATGCATTCCATATTCCGTACGTATTTAGAAAAAATTTGCTATTAGGTCACTTTTCTTGCAATATACCACTCTAAAAATAATAAAAAAAAAACACTACATAAAAACCAAAATACTGTATCATGATCGAACAAAGTACAAATCTTTATCTTCTACAATTTAAACGTGGCGTGATTAGTAGGAATGTAATGGAAGAGGTCTTGGTTTTACATTCTATCCTTTCGAGGAATTGACAAATCCTCGAAAAGTTATTCTTTTCATAATCAGTGTTTTCTCAATTTAGCCGTTCGGATTGGACATACAAACTGTAGGTCCTCTCCATCTCAGGCATGACTCGCACACAGGAATGTTTGCTTCTCTACGGAGTGTTGCTCCAACTTATATACAGACTTTTAAATCTTCTAAGTATCTAAATTAGTTTTCGTAAATTCGCATTAGTTATAGGTTATAACTATAAGATAACCTATGAGTCTCCATTTGACTCTATCTAAAAACCTTAAATGTTATCCCTTTATGATTTTGAATAATTCGTTTCAAAGTTATTTGTTGGTGTTGATTCCGAATCTGAACTTCGATTTTGGATATAAGTGCTCAAACTCAGAAATACTCGTTTTTAATACAATTTGTATACCTTTTTCAATATATTTCATAAACTTAATGTTAAAATTGATTGAAAAAACTATATAGACTTAGAATTCCTATCAAATGGTTTTTTTTTCGAATTTAAAGAGTAGTATCTCAAAAACCCTGCCGTCAAAAATTAACTTTGAAGTAGGATTCAAACTAAGGCTATCAAAAACCTAATAAAAAGTATAATTTTATTGCCAAGTACATAATCTTGTTGAACAGTGTATAACGGTCTAAAACAAGTCAAAATAAACATCACCATAATGTAGTTTTCCGAAAGAGCAACCTATGCTTTTTCAGCCCGCAAGGTTAGTAGTAACTATTCTATAGTACGTCAGTAATTTTCCTAGAACAATTTGTTGCTTGCATTTACGACATATCTTCTTTCAGTCTTTTCTTATCAAGCTCGTTTATATGTACATACAAGTATGTCTACTTAACTTATCATTATGACTAAAGCTTTGTTTACAAGCTGTTATAATGTCACATAACTGACCATGACTTTGAAATCCCACCCTATTACCGTCATGCTTGCCCGTCAAGCAACGTTGCAATGGTAAATCGATCGTCAAGCTCATTAAGTTTCCTCAAAGTAATTCAAACTGGTCCAGGTAGTTGACTTTATTCGGTGTTATAGAGATATCTTTTCGTCTCTACGTTGCGTTGCGCTGCATTATCGAGCTTATTTATCGAAATAAGACGTTTTCAAGCGTGAAGATGCGTGCTTGTATAATATACTTTTTATATATTTGCTTATTTAGTCTTTAGATTCAGATAGAAACTCCACACAACCAATTTGAGTTGACAATTTTCTCATTATAATACGAAATTAAGTTTTAAAAAAACGTCACCATCGCATGCAAGTGAAGCTATTAAGCTGTAAAGCGTTGAATTTCAAACTGCCATGATTGATTTCCGTCTTCGATAGATGGAGACATTTTTTTTTTAGTAAATTACCGACTCCAGCTCCTGGACTAAGTTATCTATTTTATATACTGGTATTTTTATCGTATAATTTTGTCTTTCATGTTATTCCCCGCGATCTCGCAATCAGTTGCTAAAGCTATATAGGCAATCAAAATCAATGTGATCGCGGGTGTCAAGTCTACATTATAGTGCACATGTTCACCTTAGAGAAGCTCATGTGCATGCAAGTGACCATTAACGTGATAAAATATTTTAGTTTGTTGTTGTTGTAGAAACAACTAAATAAACTATCACTTAAAATAAGCAATTAGTAAAAGTTGTTAGATACACTAGTTTTGATTTTAATTTGAGGGATTAAATTTTCTAGTTTTGAAGTATGCAATGTCAAGTTTTTATTTAATTTTTTTTTGATTTCATAAGAATCAAAGCATTTTCAATTCAATAAGTTAATGTTCATTGGAGAATATCAAATATTTACATATTTAAGGAGGCGCAACAGTTCGAAGTGCATATAGACCTCAATCTATAAGGGTCTCCTGTTTCGCTCATACCTATATTGAATGCCTTTTTAAAATAAATAAATAACCCAGGTCCTAGTGATTAAAAGTTCTCAAACATTCATGTGTGCGAGTAATGTCTGGAATGGAGGGGACCTACAGTTTTTATGCCGAATCCGAATGGATAATTTAAGAAAGGACCAATTTGTCATCACAACAATTACTCTTGAAGGATTGTTCAATTCATCGCAAGAAGCATCAGTACCCGGGAACAAAAAATTTAGGTGGCACAGGCAGGGATTGAAGCCAAGATCTCTGGCAAGACAGTTCTTCACACTTACTATCATGGCACAGGTACTAGACTGGTTAGAATTTATGTTTTAAAAATGATTTCGGGCAAGTGGCCACTGCGACGCTTAATTTTCGACAAATGTTTGCAGCTTTTGGCGCAGTATGTCAGATACAAAACGCCGAATATACTTTTTCAAGGCTCCAATCACTCGATGCCGCTTACATTCCCACAAAGCAAGATAATGCGCTAATCAAAGTTTCATTCAATACATAGATTAGCACAATTATCAAACTTTGTTCAGTAGTCAATCAACGAATTTATTATGAAATGGAACCGACCATTAATATAGTGACAGCTGTCAAAAAGACTAACTCCAAAAAAGGGATAACCACACGTCTTAAAAAAGCTACTGTATGGGAAAAGTGAGAATAGTGAACAGGACAAATAACAAAACATCCAAAAGTCTGACTGTTTCTTATAGTTTAAGTTTAAGCCTGATTTGTCTATTAATTTTTCATTTTAAATCACTTTTTTTTATACTTAAAGTTTTATATTTTACAGCAGTTAGAGATAAACAATATAAGAACAAGTGTCTCATATGTCGCACTATTCCCCTTATTTTATTCATCTCGATTTTCTGAACATTTTTGAATAGCTCAAATTATAATTGACACAATAAGATTGTATGTTTTAATATCTTACTATCACATTACAATCATCATCATATATTATGTTTTATAAATACATTTTTTAAATAGATTGGTACACAAAATGTGTATTAGTAAGCTCGTCATCATTATTGTCTTATTCTATTTGAAAAAATAAGGAAACACGCAAAACAAATGTTTGTATACATACAAACTGAAAAATATCACAATATTTTAGATAGATCTGAGTTAATCAAATAAAGTTATGTAATCTAAAATCAAAGTAATCAAATAAACTTATGTTTATTGTGATCACTCAACAAAACAATAACAAAATAAAGACTCTCATCAAAATTGTAATTGGATTAACAATAAAATAATTGTTTTCGATAAGGTGAACAAAATCTTGATGTCTGATATCTGTTTTAATAATTTTTAAATTGAAGTTTGGTAAACTTGTTTAGTATTTACTTATCAGTTTGTAATTAAAATTTAAAACTGGAATTACCATAATTTAGCGATAGGGCCATACCAACGGATGTTTTTGTACACGTGTGGTCCTTAATCTGGCAATACTTTGTTTTGGAGTTGGTCTTTTTGACAGCTGTAGCTTTATTTATGCTCAGTTTAGTTTGACATTTCATAATGAATAAAGTTCGCGTGACTCAACAAAACAATCAATTTATTGAAATAAATTTTTGATAAGCGCATCAAGTCGCTTCGTGAGCCTGTGGTTTGGTCTTCAAGATCATGCAATATAATACAGCTGGACTATTCGTTTGCAGTTCTATGAATTCGTTTGTCTACGCAGATATGCCCAAGATGCCTGAAGTCTTACCCACTTTCCCGAAATCTTTGGCCACAACATTGTCTAAAAAAAACAACCTTTATGTCATTTTCGCTTATCTATCCTAGGTGTCAGTCTCTATGTCATTTTAACTTATCTTTCCTAGGTGTCAGTTTTGTTTACATCTTGTAGTGTTTACTACTAGTATACACGATGAATGATACTTAAAACTGTTGATCAGAAGAATATTTGATACTAAGTGGCAGTCAACAAATTTTGAAGAATGATTTTTTAATATACTTAATATCATTGCAAGGTCGCCATTCAAGGTAGTTGAAAAAATAATATACCTTCAGAAGGTTCATTATTGCCTAATTTTGGACAGAACTGAGTACGCAACTGACTGTTCATGTAAATTTGACATTTTATGGAATCAGCATGGATAAAATCTATCACGCTCGCGACCGATGAACTATTGCAAATAAATATTTTCTTTGAATAACCAATTCACAAGCTGAAACTTATTAAGAACGGAATGTTTGGCATATTTGTATACCAGATTATTTGTCAATGGCGCAAAATTTTAAACGATTTAGTAAAATGTTGAATTTATTTTTAGTAATTTACTTATCTTAAAAGATGATTTAAATATTTTTTAAAGATTTGTACATCTTACTATCTCTTAAGAATTAGCTAAACTTAAAATCACGGATGGTCTACTTTAGCTTTTAGCAATCCGACAAATCCGTATGTGGACTGGAATGCTCCAGTCAACAGTTTTTAATTCCAAATAATAGGTTCTTTTAAGCGTATTTGCTTGGTTTATTTGTCGCTTTTAGACATGTTCCAATGCTCGTTTTTAAATGAAACACAATTAGCAATTTACTAGTTAGCAAAACGAAAAGAAAAGTTTACAAATTAGAAGTCCCTTAGGAAATTCCTAAATAATTAGAAAATTGGTACTCAGTAATTCAATTTGACAGCTCGTGCGAATCTATCGAGTACGATCAGGAAACAAAATAATGATTTCGCTGGCTGTCATTTTGTTTGCTTCTGTAAACGACCAATAGAAAACGGGATAGAAATAATCTTTATCTTTTCATAATTTTTAACACAGTTTTTGGCATTTATGTGTAGTTAACTACCCATTTGTTGAAAATATTGACATTTCTTGAAGGTTCAAGTTCCATAGAATCTAAATAAAAGATTTTTAGATCGATGCCTCTGTTTTCTTGTGTACGAACGTCCATACATTGGGGATACATTTTTTTGTCAGCCATATCTCAAAAACTATCGACTTTAAATGAATTTTGTTTTATAAATAATAACATAACTAATGGTGTTTTTATAAACATCAAAAAATTGAAACAAAATATTTGTAATCTCGAACATGTTGCTAACAAAAAATGATTATTTTTCTTAACTGAAGTAATAAATCTGGTATTTTTTTTAAAGAAAAATCAAACTGAGGATTCATGTTACAAAAATTAAAACCTAAACAATTACTACTTAAAGTTGATTAGAATTGACTTTTGCCTCAAATATATCGGTAACAATTAAAGACATTGGTTTTAATTTTATCTTATAAAAAATATTATTTCTAACATTTGGAAAAATATAATTGTAAAAAATAAAAATCTATACAAAATTCTACATAAAATTGTTAAACACTAACATTTGACTTGTTAATCTCGAGATGGCAAGTTTTTTAACTTTCCGTTTCTTAAAATCTCGATTTAAAAAGCCCATTTTTTATAATCCTGATTTTTATAATCACAAATTCGTAAAATCCCGCTTTTTGTTATTCCGTTTCTTACAATCACGATTTTTAAAATTAAACTACTAGCTTTGATTGCAAAATCTAAATTAAAAAAATATTAAAACAAATTAAAACATAAGAGATTTTTCTAAATGCATTTTACAAATATAGCATATCGAAAAATAAAAATATAAAGTAAAGTAGTATTCTTTAATACTGTTTTCATAATTATTTAAGTTCAGCTGTAATTGTTTTCTATTTCTAATGATTTTGTTAAAGCTGATTTAAACACATTGTCCATTTCTTATCTTTTCTACTTAAGTTTTTTCGATGAATTTTGAATAGACGGGATTTTAAAAGAAGGATTTTAGAAAATTGGCATTTTAAAAACCTTAAAACTAAGGTTCTGTCTTCAAAATTACTTCATTCTATGAACAATTTTGGAATTAAACTTACTTTTATTTTGGCCAGCTTTTTTTTTATTGTTAATATAAACCTTTTGCAAGGTATGAACTTGTAGAAAATAACTAACTGCAAAAAGAATGAAAAAGTATTACGAATTAATAAACAGCAATACGATATAAATGCCTAATTGAACTTTAGTCTCCGTATACTTTTCCCCTTCGGACTTATCAATCCATTTTATTTGTTCTTTTAAGTTTTCTGCGTTCTGCCACCAAAAGATGCTAAAGAGGTACGAGTACGTGCTAAAATATCTTTAAAATATCCTTTGAAATAAACAAAAATAATCATCGGAGACTTTGGTGACAGTCACCATATTATCATCAATACCATACACATGCTAATTACTATATTTTGTGATATTATTTTTAAATTTCGTTACGTAAACATTCTTATAAATAAAACTGTTTTTCTTTCGTTATTAAACAAATTTACTGAAGTGTGAAATCAAAACTGGAAATTGGTAGCCACATGACAAAAACAGATTTAACGAAGTGAACTTAAATTATTTAAATGAAATTGGTACACAAGTGAATGATATTAAAGACAGATGTGTCGTTTAATTGCATTTGAAATACAAAGAGGAAGTTAAATTTATATATGTATGTATATAAATATTATAATTTTAATAAGAAAATGAGGTCTTGGTTTTCAATAATTTCAAAACTAAGAAATATTCCATACAGGATTTGTTTTTGTAACAACTCATCACAAGATAATTTGATTTTGTGATACATAAGTCTTAGTATTTTATTGTTATTGCAGACAAAAAAAAACACTTAAAAACCTTTATTTATGTTTTGTTTTGAATATCAGGTTAATTATGTTTATAAATATGAATTTTTGAAATACTAAATTGAATTTATGTAAAACTTTTATGTAAATAAATACATATATATGCATTTATTGAGGACTATAATATGTTGAAATTTACATCATCACCTTTTCTGAGGTTAATTGTTATTTTGAGCACGAATCCTCTTCAATTCAAAATCTCATCGCCTTCTCATAATTTGATTAACATAATCACGAGTTCATAATTGAGACATGTGAGTTCAAGTGTGCGTTTCAATAAACTTTCATAATAACTATGATAGTAGCCTGAATAAAATCGATTCTATTTTTATAGTTAATGTTTTTTGGTTCTATTTATGTGAGACTATCTACTTTCCATAGTTACTGGTTATTTTTGGACCAAAGAGATGGTTTGCGCATTAATTAGATTACCCAAACATAATATCTATTTGTATCTACATAATTTGTCTATATTTTGTATCTTATGTGATTACGCCTGAAGAACACACTCACTTTGCGTTCTAAGAGAGATTGTGCTAAAATGTTCTGTAAATATGTAAGTCAGAGACTGGGGATTCGTTTCAACTAGGTTTGAATTATCAGTCTTCAATATTGATCTAACTTTTAACACTAAGTAAAATACTAACGCTAAATGGGATGGTGATATTTTTGAATAAAGGCGGCTTAAGTGTACACACAAATTAGCATTGAGAAAATAATGATGTGTGTTATAAAACGTCACGGTTTTCTGAAATCCAAAACTTTTTCTTTGATTAATATGACGAACATGCTTAATGTGCATAAGGCCTTTTTTGTGTTCTATAACAAATCTCCTATGTATTTTTTTTATGAAATGTTAGTGCATTTAACACAAAAGCTTCTAATTTCTATCTACTTGAGGATATATTCTGCGAATTCATTCATTCCAAAAAGTATTTTTCTGCATGACTTTGCTATGATTTCGGACCAGGGTGTGTAATTTAGAAAGAAAATGAACAATTAAATAACAGAAATGATAAACTTTGAGATATGTTTAAGGGGATTCCGTTTTTGTTGTAGGGATTTGAAAAATTTGATATAAATTTGTGAGCTCTTCCTTTCATCAATCATCGGGTTGCCATTGTAAATTTATTTAGTAAAGTCAACATTTTTATTTTGGTAATGTACACCAATGTCTTGTCTACTTAACATCGCTTTCAAAATCTTCTCTGCCGTAATATGTGACGTCTAAAGCCCTTCGTCAACAACCTGATGGGTCCTTATCAGTGTGCTTTTAGACCAAAAAAGTTCACAGTCGGTCAGATAATTACATTACGGCAGATCTTGGAAAAAACCCAAGAACATCAACATCGACACCCACCATATCTTTAGCGATTTCAAGGCCTCATAAAGAAAGCATCTACAGAGACAAGTTGTAGAGTCATATCTAGGCATCCCTGTCAAACTCGTTCACTTGTGCAGGATGACCATTAAGAATTCGCGTAGCTTAATAAAGGTTGAAAACAACTTAACAGAACCTTTCGATGTCAAAAAAGGCAAAAAAGGCTTTAGACAAGGTGATGCGCTGTCCTTCGATTTTTTTAACATCGTCCTTAAAAAAATAGTATAGAGTTCCCATGTCAACACTAGAGGCACTATCTTTTAAAAGTCTGTCAAATTACTAGCATATGCTGTTGACATTGGCATAATCGGAAGAACGCAGCGTGTACAATGTACATGCTGTCATCAAGAAAGGATCTACAACACCTATGATTCAATGTTTTGGTCAAAACGGCTCCGCTATGGACGCAGAAAACAACACCAGTTTTCTGGGCTTAGAAAGCAAATCTATGGAAAAGCCTCTCTCAAGCGACCACAGTGTTGCCTTATAAGGCCCTCATTATAACAGTATTTTACTTCAAGTCGATACTAAAGTTTTTAAAATATCTCAAATGGTTTGCTCTTTATTTACAAACAGTGATCATATTAAATCTGTTAATTGAGAAGCTGCACTTTAGTCATTAAGTGACTTTAACAATACTCATTTGGTTAACTTTATTTCTTATCTAACATAATTAAATAATTAAAATTGTTAACTGAACGGTATTAGCACGATAAAGCATATGATCATAAATTCTCCGAAACAATGGGGTAAGCAAATAATTGCTATTTTGTGTGCAACAATTTGAATGTTTTTTTTTTTGGTGTTTAAATAACTTATTTAATTTCAAGTAAATCCTCTGATCATTCAAATGATCACATCGTTAATACAATTAAATCTTATACAAACAATTTTCAATTTTGTTTGATGAAACTTTAAATATTGTAGAATTAGTTATGCACTCATCGTTATAAACTCACTTCTTGTTAGAAATTAAATTTCTTCTAACTACAATATCTATAAAATGTTAAAATTACTTAATTTTGTTATTTAATTATAAGTCACAGTAATTTGTATGGTGTATTCATTCATTATATTTTATAATGATGGGTAAAAACTTAAATTATATATGGTGTTCACAAACTGTTATTGTTTATAAAATCAATCAGTTTTTTTTAAATTGTTATGAAAAACAGTATTTGTATTTATGTAAAGTCATAAAAGTTTAAAAAAATATGTATTTTTAAATGATAAATTTACACAACAGATAAATGGTGTGAAATTGAATAGGATGTTTGTCAAAAGTTAACCCATAGATGTGAAAAATGTGAATTTTAGTTATATTTTTATTTTGTTAAATTCCCATAGGAAGTTTTTTTTAATCAAGGTTTTTAGAAGCTTTTACTTTACTTTATTTTTGTTCTACATTTTCATTTGCTTAAAATACTGTCATTCTTATTGTCAGTAGCAAGGTATTTATATACTCTGTAAATTGTGCAATATAGGTTAAGACATCAATGTAATATATTTTCTGCTTAAATAAATATATCAATCTAATAATTTTGTTATTAAAAAATGCTGACATTTCTCGACGTTTGAAGATCAGTTCCGCCCATACAACATCTGAAACCAGCTGACCATTCACAACACCGTATAAACGTCAAATGGGTGCTTGAACAACAGACGGGGGACGGCAATTTTTTGAACAAAGCTTTATTGGAAGAGATATTTCCTGGCCACGTAATTTCTCGTCATGGTGATATCAACTGGCCACCAAAACTAAGTGATTTGACACCGTTTGACTTTTATTTGTGATACTTCGCGAAAAATCGTTAATATTCGTAGTCGAAAATTACCTAAGAATAATCGATGCTTGCAACAATTCACGTCGTAGTGGTTATTTAAATGATGTAGTGTTTTACACAAAATAACTACGTTCAAACTTATCTTATTACGTTTACGTTTGAAACCGCAAAATTGAAAATCTAAATGAAAATGCAAAAATTACTCTCATGGACTTTATATTATATTTAATATTATATATTGTGAAGTAATACCAAACTGATAAAATTAAAAAAATGCACTTAACGTTTTTTTTATTAAACAGAAAAACTAATAAAAATAATTGTGACCTCAAATATTTTACAAACAAAAAATTATTTTATCCCTAAATATTTGTATGCTACGAAAAATACCGTTTTTGACATCTGGTTAAATTTTGATATAACCTAAATGGACAGTTTTTTTTACAAAGAATAAAAACCCAAAAAAAAAAAACATTACTTAAAGTTGGTAAAAATTGATTTCCGACTCAAATATCTTTTCAAAAATTAAAATGTTTGTATTCAAACTGATTGTATTCTATAGAAAATATTGTTTTTGACATTCAGTGAAATTTGTATAAAAATCCGACATTCAATTTTTTAAACATTAAATTTAAAAAATTAAACTCATATTTTTTTTAACAAAGCACGACAACCTACATAAACAACTTAAAACTAATGAGAAATGGTTTTCAACTCTTGTATTAGTTGAAAAAGAAAAATATTGACTTTAAATCATTAGTCTCACTCAAAATACGTTTGTGAATATTTTGTATGATAAGTCAGCATTGTGGGCCGCATTCCAGCTTCTTTTTAAATATTTTAATATTAATATTGATTGTATGTATTTGATAGTTAATTAACTTAAATTAAAACTGATGTACTTATGTTTGACATCATAAATAATGTTGTTTTTAATGTAAAAAAATAAAAACTCAAGTTTAATTCTTATTAAAAAATTATAACTTGTTAGTTTTAGAAAGTTTAAAGTCATTTGCTCAGTTTGAATATATTGTAATAAATCCTTCAACAAGTCGGTTTTTCCAATTTCCATTGTGCAAAAATAAGTTAAAGGTATGACAGCTACGCCAAAACTAAAACACTTAAAAATAAAACCTTAAGCCCCAAAAGTGTCGGACTCTAGTTTAAAGTTGCATTTTTATTTTATAGAAAGCTGATAAAACATTTGCATACAATTTAATACAAAAAATATAAATTTGGACAATTGTTTGTTTTGCTAAATCGGACGTTTTTTTATTTAAAGTTCAACGAAGTGAATTACTTTTTTATTTTAAGAAAGTGCATGCTTTTTAAAATTTAAGTAAATATTTTTCCATATGGCATATTTAAAAAAGTATTTTACTCAAAATATTTATAGATTGAATGGGTACCTAGTGGTTTGCACCTTTAAACTGACACGTTTTGTCAAAAAATAAAAAAAACAATACATAACATATTTTCATATATTTATAGTATCTACAAATTGCGAAATTGCTTGTTTTTGTTTGTCTGTATGAATTTTAGTATTTGCGCTCATTTTTAGCACGAAAATGTCAACAGAAAATTATAACAAAAGAATTTATTTCTAAACCACTAAACAAATAAAACCAACCACATACATATTATCTTAAGGTGAAACGAGAAAATATGTTTTTTGACAATAAATTTCCTTAATTGTTATTAATTTCTAAAAACTATATAAGTTAATAATTATTGTTTTAGAAATATACACACGTACAAAGCATGAAATATTATCACAAGCGGGTGATTGTTTAATGTTTTGAGTTTCAATTTATTTCTTTTGTTTTAAACATTGCTTTTAACTATTTTTTTTTAATTGAAATTGTATATCCTTATAAAATCAGAAAAAGGTACAATACTTCAAGAAGAGAAGAGACATAGTGATTGAGAGCAATAGAAATCGAAGTCAAGGAATTTTCGCTTCTTTTTTAGCTTCGATTTTGGGCTACAAATAATTTAAATTGATCTATCGATCTAGTACAAGCCATGTCAGCCAGATTGGGCTATTTTCTTGCAGTAAATTCTGTCAAAAAGTATATATGGCAACCCATCGGCTATAAGTAGCCCAAATATAATCTTATCAACAGTAGTTTTTGTATTAATATTTCGAAAACTGACTTATTAAGTATCCATGAATTCAACAGTCAAAAAATATAATAGGCCCTGCGCCCTAACAAAAATTAATTAAGAACTCTTCTTCCCTCCTTTGCGAACTAGAAAGATAACTGAATGTCATCTTTAATATTAATAAATTTACCATTTTTTACTAAAGATATTTCATAAATATGCATAAATATAATGTTTACAAATTTAACACACATTATTTTGTATAATTGCAGAACAGCTGTTGTAAAAAAAAGTCATACACAATTTCAACGCCTTTAATAAAATTACAATATATATTATATACTTTCATATTTGTATGATAATTTTGTATAACTTGTTCTTTTTTTTGTTGTTTGTATTATTAAGTGTTATAGATTACAATATCCACAATTTACTTTATAAAGACTTATGTATGTCAGAAAAAAAATTCGTTTTTATTTAAAGCTACAAATTAAATTAAAGCCACACGTTTATTTGTATTGTTATATCATAATAAATAAATAATACAAACAATTGTTAAACAAAAATAATTGCATAAATTACAAAATGACAATGAATGAAATTATTGGTAGGCTTTGGGTGTTTTTTTACATTTTTGGTTTCAGTTTTGCGAAAGTATTTTTTTTTTAAATTTAATAGTTTACGAATTTGTGGTCAGATGAACTCAGAAACAGATTAACACAAATAAGGTGATAAGTTACAAAAATTATAGTTTATTTAAGTTGTTAGTAGCGTTAGTGTTAAAATATGAATTTTTCATCATCACGTTATTCACAGAACAAAAAATAAATAAACCAAAACAAATAATATTTGTTTAAGTTATTGACAAAAAGCCACAAATTATTCTGGAGTATTTGATTCGCTCATCGCCTTTTAGTTCTCTGTGAATGTTTAACAATATTTACCTACAAGATTTCAAAAATTAACAAATTATAAAATAAGATTTTGTGATAACCAATTCTTTTTTTTATTTTGTTTTACTAACACTATCAAATTTCATGAGCTCTTCTGGTTACAAATTAAACGCTTGGAAGTATAAACTTGTACAAGCGATTGTCAGTGAAACTATATTTTTAGAATGTTCAGATTCCAAAGTGTTTAGGCCAGCTTCATGTTATTTGTCGCAAATTTTTGGGACATGTATAAACTAAACGATTCTCAGTCAAACTGCGATTTTAGAATTTTCAGATTCGAAAGTTGGTGGGCCAACTACATGCTAACACTTCTCTCCTTAAGTATTTCTTAAAATATTAATTAAAGTCAAATACAAGAAAAAAGAGGATGAAATGTGACCCACACTGATAACTTCCCACCCCGCCTGTCGTCTAACTTAAAGCTTTAACAAAATATTCATAACAATATTGTGTGTGAGGATTTTTAAATTTGCACGGGTAGATTTTGGAGCCCCATGCCGGCCATTTTGTTTTGGTGACATCTGTAAAATATTTTGTTTATCTTTCAGTTGTTTATGCCAAATCATAATGGACATTTGCACGATTGATTAAAATGAGTGTTCGTTAACGCAAACGTTGCGCGCATTGCCCTTATTTTGCGGTAGACGTGGTAGTCCTTCACTGTTCGACTCTTCAACGTTTGGTAGTCAAATTTGAGACGACCTGTTCAGTAAACAATCACCTTACACCCGTACGTTCAAGGAACACAAGATTGGCCGAGAACATCGCCGTGCCGAGAACTCGGCCTTTCGCAGATTTCGGGACTACACCCGTACAAGATCCAACTGACCCAGGAGCTCAAAGTCCATGACGATAGACAGGGTTGTTTGTTCGCTGACTGGGCATTGATTCGTTTGGAAAAGGGCCCCAATTTTGGCTGAAAAAGCAAAACAACCAAAATTGGGGTTTATGAGACAACATCAACCCACGCTAGGTTTACCAGCTGATAATGGATACTCAAAAAGTTACCGTTTGGTGTGGATTTTGGGCCGGCGGCGCGGCGGTGGCGTTATTTTTCCGTATTTTTTTTTTTAAACGACGTTAGTGATTCGGTAACCGTCAACAGCGAGCGCTACATAACATCCACCGGCCCTTATTGAAAAAATCTTTATTAAAAAAGTTGTTTCTTGAATTTATCTAAAACATTAAAAGAATATTAGCAACAATATATTGCGAATGATGAATGGTTTGATTTTTAAATCCATTTTTATTCACGAGATTTTTAGTTGAAAACCAATTAAGTAAGATTTTTCTAAAAACGTACTTTAACAATAAAATTTAGCATAGAATAAAACCAGTTTGAAGTTAATATATTCATTCATTCATGTGCTATCGAGAATCGAATATCAATGTTTACCAATTTTGAGTACTGATTTTTTGTGATTTTAAGTTGTATGAAAAAAACTGACTGTTGTATTTAAAAAAAAATAATTTCCAAAACAATATTTTCTATTAGATGAAGTTAGTTCAAAGTCAATGTTTTTAATTTTAAAAAAGATATTTTTACCAACTTTTAGTAATTTTTGTAAAAAAAAAATGTGAATTCGATTTTTTTCATAATTTTACCACATGTCAAAAACGTTATTCTTTGTTGCATACAATCATTTTAAAAATAAGATCATAGTTTTGTTTTTGTTCGTACAATTTCGGAAGACAATTATTTTTTTTTTGATATATAAAATATAACCTTTTTTCAGTATAAATATAATATAAAAGTTTGGTTCAAGTCGCTAAAATTATTGGTTTGCGCGGTATTTTGGGTTAACCAACATTTTTTGAGAGTCCTTTCTGCATCTTTCTGGATTATTGTCTGTATAACACAACCTATCTGAAGTCAATATGTATACTGGTTCTTGAGATAAATCCAAGAAAAATCAAAATTTTCAATTCGACAAATTAGACCGATTACGAGAACTTCTAGCTGTACAACATGGAAAATTTTAATCTCTACATTAACAATTGGAGCAGCCAGCTTGAATAAGGGTTTTAAACAGATTCTAAACTAAGTGTGTTTGAAATTAAAAAGATCTTAACTCAGGTCTTCAAACAGATATCTTTTTTAGAATTAAAAAAAAGAGCTAGATTGAAAAAGTTACGATCTATTGAGCAAAGAGAGTAGATAAATATTGGGGTAATTGAACGTTGAACTTATAGAGCAGGTTGCAAAAATTCCATCTTCTTCAAAAGTCAATTAAATTATACGCGATTAGATGTTAGACAAGACTATGGTTTTTTTTAATGATAAAACAATCAATTATTATAAACTATTCGAGAAATTATCAGATTTTGTTTGTTTTAATTTTTTTTAATTACGAAACAAACCTCTTGTTATAACTTTAAAAATATTTTTTAATGAAAATGATGTCGATTAGCTCCAAAACAATCTAAACTTAATTTACGATCATATTTAAGTGAATGTTCACCAATAATTTATTTCTTAACATGTTTGAATTCCTGAATGAGTTCTTAAATATTTGTATGAAAGGTGTTAAATAATAAACTTACAAAAATAATGGGTGCACGTGCTGAATAATAATAGCTCAATTTTAAATTGTTATGACAGTTTGACGAAGAGCTTATTTGTTATAGGGATAGATTTATTCACAAATATTTTAATATATGTATAGTAGAAAATCCTCATCAATTACTGCTGAAGGGATTGTGTTTGAACTTGATTTAATAAATTAAATCTCTTTAAAGTCTAAAAATAACTTTCCTTATCTTTAATGTAACTGTTGTGAAAATTATATTTTGTATCAATTTATGAAAAAATTGTGTATACGCCCAAGTGTACCTTTAGTAGTTTTAAGAAGTTTAGTGGTCAGATGTTTAAAAAATGTTCCTTTTTATACGTATTAAAAGTACGTAGTTCTTTCGAATATACATATATACATAATTGTTTACTCAACAAAGCAAAAAGCAAGCTGCCCCTTTCGATTAAAAGAAGACATCTCTTTTTAAGTAAGTTTTGTCCTTGTAATGACTCTGTGGCCTAAACAATTCTATTAAAACAAATTTTTGAAAGCAAAAAATATAAAATTAATGTTGAAAACGTGTATTTATAAGACTAGAGCAAATAGTTAAATAGCACTAAAAAATTTTAAATTTTCCTAAACTAAGCCTTGAAAACCACGTTTTCGTAAAACATAATTTTGTCGACAATTGAGATTTATAATAGGAAAGATCACAAACAAAATTCCTATATCCCTTTTAGATTATTTAAGGTGAAAAAATATCACAAAGGCAACCCAATGATCTGGGATAGCAACTAAGTAAACCCATCGTTTCAATTTTCGATATAAAGGAATCAGGTTCAGAAAAATGAATTTATATCTGAAAACGTTTGTTAACAAAAGTTCAAAAGTTCAAATGCTTGGTTTAAATTATGAATATTACCTAAAAGTCCATACATTTTCTTGTAATTTTAACTTCCCATAGGAAGTTACTGTAATGGGTCCGATTTGTCGAATTGAAAATTTTGACATTTCTCGACTTTTCAAGGTCCCTAGAGTCGAAATAAAAGATTTTTAGAAAGATGTCTATGCGCGTGAATGTACGTACGTTCGTACGTCCGTACGTTCTCGACGTTTTTTCGTTGTCCATAGCTCAAGAACCAGAAGAGATTTCGAGTGGGTGTTTTTTTTACCATAATAGTTTAAAAAAAGGTGAACATTTTGGTTGACCTTAAATATCTCACGAACCAAAAACGCTAGAGTCTTGAATCAAATTGTATGTAATATATTGTAAAGTAATACCAAACAAGTATATTTTTGGAAAAAATCCAATTAGCGTTTTTTTTTATAAATCAAAAAAACAGAAAAAAAAAACAAAATTGTCACCTTGAAAATTTTACTAAAAAAAATGTTTTCTCTCCAAAACAATTTTGTGCAACGAAAAATAATTTTTTTTAGTCCTGAAAGATGTTGAGTAAAATCGAATTGACAATGTTTTATTTATAAAAAATAAAATACTAAACATTTTATGAAATTGGCTTTAAACCAATTTTTCCTTTTCAAATATTGTTGTAACATTTTGAGAAAAGTCGAATTGACGTTTTTTTACAAAAAATTATAAACCTAAATAAACTTTGGTAAACATTAATTATCGACTCAAGCATCCCTTTGAACTTATCTTATCCATAGAAATATAAAAATCCAACTGTCTGTTTTTTCACAAAAAAATGTACGCAAATTTGGTAAAAATTGATGTTCGGTTCTCGATATCTCGTGAACAACAGACGATATTGACTTCAAATTAATTTCTTTCATCCAATTGGTATTTGTTTATATAAGAAATAAAAACTTTTAAGGAATGCTACTAAAATTGGTAAAAATTAGTTAACGGCTTATTTCGTTAACCAAAATAGAATTTGAAATCAAACTATTTCATCATATGCAAACATTTTTAATTTTTTTTAGAATAATTCAAATGAATTTTTTTAACAAAACACGAAAACCTTCAAACCTTTTAAGCAAGACAAGCCGATAGAAGGAATGGGAAGTTATCAGTGTTGGTCGCATCCCAGCCTCTTTTTCATTTAAAATTGCCTAAATTAGTAAATATCCTTACTCAGATAAAATTGTAAGAATTTTGAAGTTTTGTAATTACAATTTGTTCTACATTAAAGTATTTTTTTTTTTAATTTCATTTGAATTATCAAAACCAATTTTAAAGCTCCAAGATCTGAGAACTGATTACAGTGATCAGAACTGTGTTGCAATATCGAAGGTAAAAACAATGTGATAAAGATAGTACTATTTTATCCACTTATCTACTTTATTTTTCAGACTTCAGACGTAAGCATACATTTTATAAAAACTCGTGTTTTATTTTTATTGTACCTATTAAATAATTGGGTTATTTCAAGTTCAAATGAATGAATGACATTGTCCTCTGTTCATAGCTATTGTTCGTATTTTGAAACATTTTTTAAGTTCTGCAGAGTGTATTTACCTCCATTTATTTTAAATTATTTCAATATTTATTTTATTTTATTTATCGAATATTTTTTTTAAATATACTGACACAAACAGATTTGTTTATTTTGTTTTTAACTGAATTATATGTTAATTTGTATGTGCTAAGCAAACAGGCTTAATATTTATATTTAGATTGATTAGAAAGTCAATATTCTATCTGTAAACCTAGAAAGGTACATACATACTCGTATAGCTTATTTGCGAGTTTCAGTAACTTTCTAGAATCATAATATTTTATTGATTGAATGTTTTTGAGAGATGCAGTTGCAAAAACTACTTTAATTATTGACACGTCATTTAAGTTTACATAACCAGAAACGTCCCTGGTTCTTATCAACATAAAATATCATAAAATCTAAATAATTTATGATAACTAAATAACTAAAAAAATATGTCTAAATCTTTCTCTTTTGCAAACAGAATAAAAATCTTCGATATAACTATTAATTCTATTTCTTCTAAAAAAACCCGGGAAACAGACTTTAAATTTGAGTATTTCTACACATATGTATTTTACGGCGGCGGCAACCCTCAAATTCTTTACCTAACTATGGACACAAGTCAGTTTATAATAGTTATAAAAGTTTACCACGGTACTTAGGAAAAAATTATACTTAAGTCATAAAATGTGTGCATTTTTTTCTTAGAAAAAATAATAACATGGTTTACCTGTGACTAAATGATAATTACTAATTTAAATGCAATAAAATTTAATCTTTGAATTATTTCCTGCCAAAGCCTAATTTAATTATGAGTACCTTGTCATAAATAGTAGCTTAATAGGTAATAAAAAGTGTTCAATTAAAGTTTAAGTTTATTTTATTAGTAATAAAGTTGTAAAATATAGATTAATAATCTTTTTCAAATTTAAAAAAATCTTCTTCTTTAAAAGGTCATTAACTAATCTTCGATTAAATGCCTCACTTGGTTGACAATTTGATCTTCATGTGTTTCACAATAGCAACCTTGTTATTTTTTCTTTTAAATGTTTAAATATGAAGTGTGCGAGGACAAAAATTAACATTAACAATTAAAACTGTTCTATTCATAAATGGTATGAACTTTTAAAATGAAGTGTTTTCAAATACAAAAAGAACGACTGTTGGAAGATGGACCAATGCTCTTAAGATAATTGTTAGCACTGATAACAGTGCTCTTTTGACATCGAACTCTATTCATATCGAACAATTTTTACAAATTACGGCCAACTGGTACTCAGCAGAAAAAAATTGCTTAACATTTCATAACGTTGAAGAAAACTTCCTGTTGAAAAAATGTATTTTTTGTAAATTGTGAAATATATGTTTAAATGATACAACCTGAAAATAGTCCATAAAGATAATAATTTGTTTGTTTGACGATTAAATATTCTGTAAAAAGATGTAATTGGTACCTAATTATTATTTTTTCCTAACCATGTTGTGTTTCGTGCTCTAGGTCAAACTTGGTTTATCTCGTAATCAATTTCGCAAAAAACTGTACCGAATTTAAAGCTTTATTCTATTTAATTCAAATGACAAAATTACTGAATATTTATCGTGTAAATAGAATATAGATGTATACAATTCGATACTAGACAATTAGTTTTCTTTTTGATTTATTTACTTTTTTAAACTGCTCTAATTTAACTCTAGGCAATTAAATATTATTTTCAATTACAAAATTAATCTCAAATTATTTTTATTTCCTCTGTTTTTTTTTTTGTTTAAATATTATATTTGCATATAGAAAAACTATTCACTCAGATTGAATAAGATAATAAATGAATAAATAATAATTATTATTAATAGTAATTGTTGTACTTGTTGTTTATACATTATACCTCTAATCACTTATTAAATTATCATTTATTTTCTTCGATGAAAAAAACAAATATAAATCGGATATAAAGTAGCCATCTGTCCCTTATACAACACTTTTAATTGCTTATTTAATTGATTTTATGTTTTGTCACTAACTCTAACAATCTAATAAGAAATTCAATTTTTTAAAACATTTGTTAATAAAAAATTAATTATAAAATCAGGGGGAACTGATATATGGGCAAAATTATTTTTTTACTCAAACCTTCCGTATGGTAGACTCCATGTCTTTAAAATATATCAGGAGTTTTTGAACAGGATAAGCAAGCATTATAGTCCTTGGCGATAGCCTAGGTGACTTAGGGTCATATACTGAAACGAAACTTAAGTATAAAGCATCTTGCACATGAGCTACGAACTGCGGTATTCGCATATTTTGATTTTTTTTCACATGAGCATTATTTCTATTTGCAGACAGCGACGAATTGTCAATTAATAATTACCCTTTTCAACAAATAAAACCACAGTGGTATAATTTTAAGGTTAAGTTGAGCGCTAACAATTTATTCTTTGCAGTGTGGATGGTATGTGGAACTCGAATAGAGTTTGAAAGTTCGTAGCAACCAAACTGTAATTCATTACTGCCAAATTGTTTTAACAAAATTGTCTAACTAAGTTTCAAATAGTTTCTTATAATTAAAATGTGTTTTTATTTGAAATTGACTTTTTGTTCGCTCTCAATGTGCAAGGCCCTTAACATGATCTCTTATGTGACAGTTTACATAGAGGAAAAAGTAGAACATAATCCCTTATGTTGAACATAAATATTTAAGTTTCGTTTCAGCAAATGGGCCTTAAAAGATGAACAAATTTTTGTTGAGGTGCAAAATCCAAGCTCTTTTTTATCAACGGGTTGTCATTAATTTTTTAATTTAACATTTTCTTAAACATAATTTTTTTTTATTTTACTTAAAGAGTCACCGTTTTAGTATAAATCCAAAGTTATAAACTATTTTAAAAACAGCTCTCGTAAAAATATTTCTTGAGGCTAAAAACTAACAACAGTTTTCACAAAAGATGAAACCTTGGTTGCAGGAGTATTAGTTGTTAAATTAACGTTAAAACATCAGTTCTACACACAAAAGTCCAGTCCTTTCAACAGCAGTGTTTTACACTTTTCACTTTCACTTTTCAAAATTAAGTGACATCTAGTATATCTGTGTCTAGAGTTGAACATTCGGTTTGTGGATATCTTTATAGGATTTTAGTCTGCTCGAGATCTTTAAGGATGCCATTATTCCCAAAAATAATTCAAAACCTTATTAACCGAAGAATTTAGGCATCGAAATATTAGAATCAATTAAAAAAATTACGTCTTATTACTTCTTCTCAGGTATGTAAGTACTTTAAAGATTTAAGAGTAAAGATTACATTTGATTTAAATCTAAAAGTATTTAATATTATTTTAACGAAACGGAGATGGCCATCGATTTGTTTTAATACAAATTATTTGTCTTATTACATGATATTTTTAAATTGCAGGAAATTTAAAATCAAAATGAGTTGTGTACAGGACAAAATGAACGAAAAATAGGTGTTTTTAAAAATTTAATTAAAACACTTTTTACTTGAAATCTTTTACGTTAGTAAATTGTTTAAATATATTCGAAAAACTTGATACTAGAAATGACTAAATACTAGAAATGACTTTTTATGCTAAAAATCGTCTTAAAAGCTTAAATAAATAAAATACTTAAACGAAATATTGAAATTAGAAGTTGTTGATTTGAAAAATCATCCGAATTGTATTAAAAAAACGAAAAGTCTTGAAGCTTAAAATACGTTTTGATTTCGAATTATTAAAGATTATATCTCATAAACTTGACGTGATAAATTGATTTTGAAGTCGGTTTCAAACTGAGACCATCAAAAACCTTATAATTAGACTGCTCGCTACATAACTTTGTCGACTAGTGATGTAAATCATACCAGATTAATTTTTTTTTAAACTACGTTCTTTCATTTTCTACTGTATTTTTCTAAGGTCTTCGATAAGGTTAATTTTAAAATGCTTTTTTTGAAGCATGTTATGTGACTTTTTTAAGGTATCTATAAATGTTGTTCCGTGGCATGATGGTTAGTGCGTTGGTGTGTCATGCCAGAAGTCTTGTGGTTCGACCCCTCCCTTTGCCATCTAAAGTTTTTTGACGGGTACTGCCTCTTGCGAGGAATTGAGAAATCATCCAAAAAAGTAATTCTTGTTATGAAAAGTGCTTTCTAAAATTAGCCGTTCGGATTCGGCTTAAAAGTAGGTCCCCGCAATCCCTGACAACAGTACTCGAACTCAGGAATGGTTAAGAGTTGTAAGTCACTAGGCCCTAGTTCTCAATTTATTTATTTAAATGTTGTTTCACAAAGTTTCATTAAATTTTGTTTTTAAGTTTTATAAACGTTTTGACAAAAAGTTTCATTTTATATCTTTACGGTGATCATTTGAAAATCCACAAACAAATACAATATATTAAAAGGTCTTACTGAAGACTGTTTAGAAAAGTTAACTGAGAATATAAAATGTTTTAAAATCTTTAAATGAACTCAAATGCAATATATGTAGAAACTAAACAGCTTTATATTTTGTTTCTTGCTCAAGAGACAAAAATGCATGTCTTAAAAAAGACATAAAAACTGGAAACCTTTTAACGTATAATGGCTTTTGAATAGCCTAATGTATCAGTTCGTTTGACTTGATTATTATAGCTTATGACAAGCCCTTTTATTGTGCCTATTCTATTAACAATGTTATTTATAGTATTTTGAATTAAATTATATTAGGAATCTTAAAATCACTTATAAACCTGATCGTAAAATATCTCTTCCAAAAGTGTTTTTGAAATTTAAGAAACTTTTTTTAGTGTGTTTTTAAATAAGCTCCCTTTGTATTAATATAATACACGAACGAATTCATATTGTTACTATTTTCAACATTTTTTATTGTATTTTATTAACTGCAATAACTTTTAACCAAAACAATAACTAATATACGTCATCAAATGTTGTTATCTTATTTGTGCAAAATCTAAGCTAAATAAACTGATCTTCATTTATTTGTACACTTCCAAGTTCAAAATCAGAAATACATATTTATTCCAAGAATAAAAGAAAACAAGAGAACGCCTTTCAAACTATAATGAATTATCTTAAATCAAATAAAATAAAATTACTTACCGTTAAATTTTGTGTTTTTAAACAGTATTTAAAATTTAATTAGTTGTGACCATTTTGCAGAATTAATAAGTAACTATAACCGCCGATCGTCAGTAAAATAAAAATAAATTAAATTACAAATTTTCCGTGCACTTTATATAATAAATTTTATGACACTTTTTCTCATATAAAACTATTCAAGTAATCACAATAAATGACACAACTCACAATATTAACGCAGTTTTATTTATTTTTATAGGAATTTAGATTTTCCAGAACGGAGAATTAAAAATAGTTATAAAAAAAACTTTAAATGACACTTATATTTTTGTCAAATTTCTTTTTTAACAATTAACCGGCATTTATTCGTATTTATAGATTTAAACTAGAAACTCAAAATGATAACAATCGACGCAGTGTAATATCTTAATATCTGTAGTATCCACGACCGTGCATCTACCGCGGCTTCTTCTCTACGCGATATCCAACTTACTACAACCAACTGATATCACAAATTAACTTAAACCAAACCGATCTATAGACTCTAAGGGAGGGATAAAGGTAGAAGAAGAAAAATAAAACTCAGGTACACTACCGCGCAGCGCAGGTGAACTAACTAAAGTAAAATAAGTTGAAGTTGGTAAAGTAGTATAGGCCCAGCCGGCGCAGGTAGATTTGTCTGGCAATTGCCATATGCTACAAGTTTATGATATGGATTGGATATCCCACTAGTGATCGCGTCGGATCGCAGCTCCAGATACGAATGCGAATTCGAATGCGATCTGCCAGTCATACAGATGAGTTTAAAATAAAATGTTTAGCGAAATTTGTATGTTTGCCACTAATATTGATTGTGTGAACCTTGTTCGGGGGTTTTTCAGCAATTAACGCATAATCGAACGACGGTAATCTCGGTAATATTATAGCGAAATCGTTTCATTTAGCGCATGGCCATCACTTCCTTATGCAAACAACAACAACAACAAAATAAAATACCCTACTTACAGTTACAGCAAAAACCATGGCATGCAACATTTATTGTCCACTTTACTTTACCATCTTTACCTGTTTTTGTGATGTGATATGACGTGACGCTGAAGCTGGCTGAGTAAGTAACCATAATGTGTAAGGTACCTTTGTTTTCGTTTAGTTGTTATTACAACAAAACGTTTTTTTTTATTTTCAAAAAGCTGTGGTTTTTAGAAACACGGATATTAACTTTTAATTTGAAAGATTCAAAATGATAATGATGGTGTTTTGTGAAAATAACAAACGATAATAATGATAAGCATCGCATTGGCCTCGTGCCAACTGATAAGAAAGATTTGATTTTATACATCATTATATCAGACCTGTGATTTTGATTCACAAAACTTTACTTTGGTAATGGAGTTTAAAATATCCGTAGTGTTTGTGGGAATAGAATGAAATATTTTTTAACATTAACGCCTAAAACTATGGAAAATATAATTTATCTATTTGCTTTCAATTAAATTGAAAGACAAATTATTGATTAGTAATATAGAGTATAAAGTTGTGCTTAATTGAAGAAATTATAGTTCGTAATACCATAAAGCAGATATAGAGTTGTAGAACTGTGTAGTGAAATAATTGTAAAACACGAGTAGTTAGTTTAAGTTCAAAATTATTTTGTATAACTGTTTTGTATTTCAAGTTATAATTATTAAATAAAAGTCTTTTCACATTTTTAATATTTATTTTATTTACTTTTACTAATATTTAAATTATATAACACGGAACTGTTATTAAAACAATTACTACACACATTTGATGCACATTTTAATGGTCTCTGCAGATGGGTGTTTGGAGCAGCCTGGTTAGGGTCCTAGGGTTAAGGAAGAATAACTTTAATAAATTGTTGAACTTGAATAAAAGGAAAAAAGAATACTCTCTATTTTGTCATGTAAAGCCTAATACATGGGTTCTCCATTTTGCGGTTTCAAAAGTAAACTTAAATACAATTTTTGTCATGATCTTTATTTTTTATTATAAAGTTTTGTAAGTAGACATTATGAGTGAAATACTACATCTTTTAAATTGCCACCACACGAATTGTTGCAAGCATCGAATCTTTTGAGGTAATTTTCGACCACTCTTTGACACATATTGGGCTGTATCTTAGCCATAACTTGACGAATATTGGTTTTTAAGTGCTCAAGAAATAAAGGTTTATCGGTCTTTCGCGTAGCCCCACGATTCCAACGGGCGCAAATGTCATGATATTGGTGGCCAATTTTATCGCTACGATGAGAAATTACGCGGCCAGGAAATGTGACTTGCAATAAAGCCGTATTCGCTGAGTTGTGTTGCAACAAGATATTCCCCAAGTCGTATTCTTCAATAGCAGGCAAAAAAGTCGGTTATCATATGACCATAACGCTCCGAATCGTCGTTTTCGAAGAAGTAAGGTCCAATTACACCTCCAGACCAAAGAGTGCATCAACCAATGAATTTTTGTGGATGTCACGATGAACGATGATAATTATGTAAACCATAATCTCCTCTTAAAGCACGATGTGTGGCTTTGACAGAATCATAATTTTTTATTAGGTTTTAACAATTTGTATGCATTGTGCCAAAAAAGTGATCCATTTTCGTAAATGACAGACTTTCAGCTGGAAAAGAATGGTTTAAAAATTTATTTTGACAGATGTCGAATTCCAGCACTATACCTACTTTTTAAACCGCAACATTTTGTGATGTAAAACCTTATATAAAGGAATTAATTATGGTTTTGTATTTTGTATCGGTCCGAATTGTCAAATTGAAAAGAACATCGAAAGATTCAGAAAGCATTTTCAATATAAATGAATATGTGGTTTTCTTACAATAGCAATTTTAAAAACTCATTCTTTTACAGGATCGGTCCTATAAATATCTATCCTACCTATACTAATGCGACCAGTCCGTAGCCCAATATGACCAATTTCACAGTGGCTAGGGTGGAGGTGTGAGCCGGTGTGTTGTCATGGTGGAAGAGAACTTTTTTCTCTGCCAAATGCGGCTGTTTTCTCCGTTCTACAGGTAGTCGATATACACAGACCACACCTTGTGAATCCCATAAAACAGTGGGCATCACCTTTCCAGTCGATATGGCAGTTCTCGCCTAGTCTATTTTTTTTACTGTTTCATGGTCGCTAGCGTGTACGAATGAACCCATGTTTAGTTGATGGTCACTAACCAACGTAGAAACTCCTTCGACTTAAACAGTGTCAAACATTGCTTTGAAGTGGTCTCACGGTTGCAATCATTTTACGGAGTGAGCAAACACCGTTTTCTGATACAAAACTACGAAACGCATTCCGCTCAAATTTCGACAGTAGGAGTCTACGAAAATGTTCTTTAGGATAGTAAATTTCTCTTGCGATGGTAGCACTCTCAGGCGGTGAGGCTTGTTTGTTATCGAATAGAAGAATAATATGTCCAGAATAATATTATGCACAAAATACTTATTTTGACATGTTCTAAGAAAAATCCAGTCTGTATTTTTAACTTAAAAAAATGATGCTAGAATTGGTAAAAACTTGGATTTCGACTAAAAATGTCGGGACCAAAAACAGATATAGAAATCAAACTGAGCAAAATATTATTGGTAACTTTTATTCAATTTTTTAAGGAAAACTTAAATTTACAACTTTTTTTACAAAATACGAAAACCTACAAAACAAATAACTAATAAGAGAATAAAAACTTGTTACTTTTTGTTTTCAAAAGAATATATTACGCAGTGGCTTTCTAATGACTTTTTACTTCTAATGATTTGTTTTTATTTAAAATAATAGAGAAAGAAAGAAATCAACAAATGTTTAAACATTTCAGAAAATGGTACGAGCACTTCTTTAATTTGTAGGTATAATTTTGCATATTTCTCCAAAATATTTTCCTCCTTAAAAATTTGTTTATTAACAATAGTGAATATTAAAATACTAAAAATTAATTAAGATGTCAGTTTTAATTTAAAAAATGTTTGTTTTGTTTTTCCAAAAGCCCCTCAACAAGTTTTGTCATTTACTTACCGGAACCTAATTCTATTATTTTTTTACTTTATGCCATAGTTAGTCTTATTGTTGAAAGTCTTAGAGGCTAAAGATTTTTCAGATCCACCCAAAAAATTTAATTTGGGTTGTAATCGGGAGACTACAGAAATTCAAAGAGAGCTTGAGATAGTTATGTTGTTGAAAATATCATCTATACGGAAGACTTCAATTTTTATATATATGTCATGATATCTTTTTTATTTCCATATTTGTATACTGAAGTGTCTCGCATCGATACCTACCAGATTTGTTCAAGATATTAATTTTTTGGCGCTAGTTTTTGCCCACACATTTAAAACGTTCAAAATAAGCAAATACTTGAAGAAAACCTTGTTAACTGTATCATATTTTTTGAACCTATTAATCAAGTCTAGTTTAATGAAACTAGAGAAACTAATTTAAAATATACCTTTTTTTTATTTACATGTACTTACAACCATTGAGGCAACTCCAGAGGGTTTGAACTTTCCCTCAAGACTCTTCTAACAGCCCCTTGTGCTTTGATGTTCTTCAAACAATTTTCTTTAAATATTAATTTCAATATTTTCTTAAATTATTGCATCCATGCTTGTGTAAAATACTTCGGGGCAGCTGTTTCGAACATACAAAATGCTCATTCGCTAGTTTGAAGAGAAAAATTGTCTCTTAGGGAATATTCAATAGAATTTTACTCTCGAAAGAATAAGTCTCCTAGAGAATTGTTTTGCCTGAAAATTGGGCTAAATAACTTCACATTTTATTAGGGATCCATTTCGGGCGGGATTAATAGACTCGGAATCGACGATATAAAAAGATAAACGATAAACGATTTTCTTAAGTTATGTTGGAAAGTCTTTGTAAGGAAATATTCTTGTCCCGATTTGGAAGATCATATAGAAAGTGGTGTATGTCAGCTGTTAAATGCATCTAAAATCTAAGAAAAGCTATCTTACTTGGCAACCTAAAAAAAACACTTGAGTTGACTTAAAAACAATTTGTTTGATAATAAAGTTTATTGTATATTCTAACCAAGTGATTAATTATTTAAAAAAAAACTAAATGACGTATAAATAGGTACCTATTGAATAAATTATTTATTATTTGTTCAGCTATAAAGTATTCATAAGGAAGGAAGTTGTAGATATTTTTGGGTAGTATTTTGTTTACTTTTCGAGCCTTGTTATGTATTTATTATGTTGGGCCCGGCTGTTGCAAATATTTATTTACTTTTAAATGTAAAAAATACTGTTCATATTTGTATAAACGAGTATAAAACTCGCGTATTTTTCATAAAATGTTTACCTACTCAAATTTCGACAGATTTAACTTTTTGGAAACAAAATGCCAAGAACATACTTTCGAATAAGAAATTACTCTTAAAACAGTTAATAAATAATACAATAATTATTATAAATTCCTTTATTGCTAATAGATAATATAATTATTACATTTATCAGAATAAAAAAATTTATTCAATGTCTTGAAGTACGTCAGCGGTAGTGAAACTAAGCGTCGCATCCATTCACAATTAATGATCATATTTTTTAATGTTCTATATTTCTTAGTTCAAGTAAATTGTTTTTGTCAATTTATTAACATGTTGCAAATAATTAATTCCATTAGCAATATGCCACTGATACATTCTCAAGTGTACTAAAAAAGAAAACTTGATCAAATCTATTTTCGCAACATGACTTACCTGACTCCTCCACCTGCCTGTCCAAACTAAATAATAATATTAATAAAAAAAATTAAAAAAGTAATGTTAAAATTCGTGTTTTATTATTTTTAAACAATGCGCTTATCTTATTATCAAGTTCTTATATTCATAATAAAATTAAAGTATCTAATCAAAAATAATTTATGATTTTTCTTTTTGTTTTTTTTTTTTTTTCTCTCTTTTTAATAAATGCATTTTGTATTGCGTTTTTATTTTTAAACAAATATTTCTAAAAAAACTCGTATTGCATATTGAACTAATTTGCCAAAGAGTTAGAAAATGTTAAAAAATGAGCGAAGAACAAATTAAAACACAAAATCACATATAAAGTACAAAAACTGAACGTTATACCTAAACCAATACAATATTTAAAATAACTCTAGGGATAGTGGAACGAATAATAGTTTTCTGTTTTGCTTTGCTTTAAGTTATATAAACGACCACAAAATTACAACTTTGACTCCGTCAGCCAATTAAACGTTTGCGGTTTGCGATCCGCCGATGAATTGATGATAACATTAATAATTGTTGGGCGATCAGTCAATTGTTGGGCTTCTTTAACTGCCTTTTGTAATTCGGGAATTTCCTTGACGAAGTGACCTTGGAGACCGAACATTTGGAGCATTTGTTCGTATCGTACCTGAACACCAAGAGCCGATGGAGGAGTTCTGAAAAATTATTTTTGATTAGACAAAATTTCAAATTCAAGAAAAAGGACAAATAAATGACTTACACTTGTGTTAAATCGCCAGCGGATCTTATACTGTCAAAAACTTCCTTTTCAAAACCTCCATAAATTCCACTATTGTTGACGATGACAATTGTAATTGGTAGATTATAACGCACCATTGTTTCCAATTCCATTCCAGAGAAGCCGAAAGCAGAATCGCCTTCAACGCAGACAACCTTTTTGCCGGGGAAACGATCCCTGCAATACAATGCAGCGGCAATAGCAAAGCCGGGGCCCACGCCCATCGTTCCGAATGTGCCAGCATCAAGGCGATGCCTTGGAAGTATATTAAGCAACATTGTTCGACCAATGTCCATGGTGTTGGCGCCTTCACTGACGATTATAGCATCCCTGGGGATCAACTCTCTCAAGTGATGGAACACGGTGTAGTAGTTTAGAGGAGGCTCAGTGTTGAGGGACATTCTTTGCACTGATTCCCTGTTTTGTTGACATTTAGTGTTGAGTTCCCTCCACCAGTCGTTGTCTGACGAAAAAACATAATTAACAGCATTCATCTGTTCGAAAAGATGCTCAGCAAACGGTTTGATGTCTGACTGTGCAGCAACACTGCTCATTACACTATTGTGCAGTTCTTCGGGGCACAGATCCACTTGAATAACCTTCACGTCTTTATCGAACCTAGGTGGACGACCGAAATGAAGAATCCAATTCAAACGTGCGCCCAGCAGCAAAACTACATCAGCATTTTGAAGTGCATAAGTTCTTGCCGATGATACACATTGAGTAGCTGTATCTGAAACCACACCTTTTCCCATTGGAGTGGGAAGGAAAGGCAAGTTGGTGTTGTCTATGAAGTGCCGAAGAATATTCTCTGCATGGGCATAGGCTGCTCCTTTGCCAATGATGACTAAAGGACGTTTGGCAGTGGTAAGGAACCTCATGGCCCGACGAATATCTTCTGGATCGGGATAAACAAGTGGTGGTGCTGGATGCGCGATTACCGGTGCTACTGTCTCAACTTTCACCTTTGATTGCAGCAGATTGCCAGGGAAGTCTAGGTAAGCAACGCCGGGACGACCGTACGTAGCATATCTCACAGCTTTTTCTACGTGCATTGGAATGAGGGAAGCATTTGGTGGCCGGGCAGCATACTTGCAGTACGGACGAGTTAGTTCTACTTGAGGGCATTCTTGGAATCCACCAATGCCCTCGTGGTCTTCGCTTGTAGCTCCTCCAATAATCAGTAGAGGCCAACAATTTACTTGAGCATTTGCCATGCCACCTGAAAACATTCAAAAGAGAGAGAGAACATATGTTTTATTTAGGAAAAATATACTCATGCTTAAAAAAAAAGATAAAATATGTATCTGAAATCGTGCCTGGTATGAGACAACCCAGGTCATCTCCGTTTCTTAAAAATTGCCATCAGCGGTTATGCGTATTTTGCGAAAACGGAAAGGTAAAGAAAAGTTTGTAGCTCACAAGACGTTTTGGGATTAACTGATAACCAACAAAAGTTCAAGAAAAATTAATAAATTTCCATAATAAAATAAGTGTATATGTATTATTGATTAAAACGCAAAACTTTAAAGTTTTACCTAATCTTTTAAAATTGTGTAAAACTGGACATGTTCAGACAAACATAAGGGACTTCATTTGCAGTCAACTGCATTTCTTGAACATACATTTTGACAAAAGTCAACTAGTTAGTTTTTCAAGTGGTATAAACTTCAAACTCCAAACTTTACTTCCCTAATTTTTACCTTCAGTTTAAAGAAATATTACTTATTACTTTTCCAATTTGACGAGAAATCCTTTTACACAAAATATTAAATGAAATTGAAAATAAATAAATCGTAGAGGAAAAAAGTTCAACTTTCAGTTAATTAAAAAAACATGATCGATTGTTATTTTGACATAAGTTGACTTGACTTAATAGTTAGGGAGATTTGTCTTGACTAACTTTCCAGTCAAGTTTTCAATAAAGTTGCCTTAATTGGAAGGCAATTTTTTGGCAGCGGACCAATCAAATGCTAGAAACTTGCCTTACTTTCATGTCCCTTTTGTCGCCTGAACCTGCCCAGTGTCATATAACCTATATGGTAAGATTTGGCAAATGTACTTTTTTTTTCTAATATCCTCAATCTGTATTATTTATGGTGTACAGCTTGTTCGGATCTTCCGATGATGTCGAAGTCGCCTGCGTAAGCCCGCATCTAGCTTTAACCCTGTGATACAGTGCAAATTTACTGTTTGAAGGCACCTATTAGAGGTTGTAGCTTTTACTGTTTAGATGATTTATGTTTTTTGTAGACCTTCAATGTAGCGAGTTGTTCACATTTATTAATTGTTTAACACCTAAAAGCTAGTGAGGGCGAATCTTGAAAAAGTGTACCAAACTAAATTTTGGAAAAAAGTGTCAAAACAATGAAAACTAAACCTTGCAGAAAGGTTCCGCTTGAGTCCAAAGACGAAGAGTTACTTTCCTGCTATACTATTTCGGATTAGCCTGCTACTCTTCATACAATTATTGAAAGGAGTTCTTTTTCCTTTTCGATAATTGATGATCATTTTGAATGCAACTTTACTTTAGATTAACCTTTCTTACCTTTACTTACTTAAGGTGGCGCTACAGTCCTGTGTGAACTAGGGCCTCACCCAACAAACTTCTCCATCCAGCTCGGTCCCTAGCTAGATGTCTCCAGTTTCGCGCTTCAAGTTGGGTGAGGTCACTTTCCACTTGTGAGCGTCACCTGATCCGCGGTCTTCCTCTATTGCGCTGTCTTGTGGGTGTGGATTCGAAGACTTTCCGGACTGGAGCATTGGTTTCCATGCGCTCTACGTGACCCAGCCATCTAGTCATTGGACGTTTTACTTTTACTTCTGGCTAAGTCTACGTCGCTGTACGGCCCGTCGTTCTATTTTCTCCTCCACTCTCCTTCGATGCATACGGGACCGTAGATAACACGAAGAACTTTTCTTTCGAACCGACCCAAGGTGATTTCATCCGCTTTTGGCATAGTCCACGCTTGACTACCTCAAAGTTACGCCTGTCGATGGTGACGTTTTGACCAAGACATCGGTGTTGTATGTCCTTTCTTGACGACAGCATGTACATTGTTTTGCCGTTATAAACCGTTAAAAACATTTTCGCCGCCTCTGCTTCAATACTCACAAAAGCCCAATTGACATCACGATGATTTTTTCCGATTATGTCAATGTCATCAGTATATGCTAGTAATTGGACAGACTTTTGAAAGATAGTGCCTCTAGCGTTGACGCCAGAGCTCCGCACTATTCTTTCAAGTACGATGCTAAACAAATCACATGACAGCGCTACACCTTGTCTAAAACCTATTTCGACATCGAAAGGTTCTGTTAAGGTGTATACAACCTTTATGAAGCAGTATGAGTTTCGCAGGGATGCCAAAACTAGACATGGCTCTATACAGCTCGTCTGTGAATATTTGATCGACTGTGGACTTTCCTGGTCTAAAACCACACAGATAAGGACCTATCAGGTTGTTGACGATGGGCTTTAGACGTTCACATATTACGGCAGAGAAGATTTTATAGGCGATGTCAAGTAGACTGATTCCTCTATAGTTAGTGCAGTTTCAGGAACGGGCAAACAATACTTCATTCCTGATTTTAAACCTCTCAACATCTTCGACCGCACGCTTCTCATGCGCTCTTTTTTCTTCTGAGAAGTCGCCTCTTCTGCTCATAGAGCTCATGAGCAGCTCTCATCCTTTTTTGCAGCGCCGCTTTGCGTGCCTGTTGTTTGGCTTCATTTGACTGCCGACTTTCCTCATCAAACTAGGGGTTCCTTGTTGGTGGCTGCTTGAAACCCAGCACATCAGAAGCGACTTCTCTGATTGCATCTTAGCAATGTTGCTACTGGTTTTCGATACATTGTGTTTTGCGGCAGAGAACTTTGAGAGAGGTAACATGTAACTCGGTCGGAAAAGGATTTGGCGATCTCTTGCGATTGTACCCGTCTAAGTGTGGCCGCATCTCAATATGCGCTGTTGGTTTTCGTGGTAACAGTCACCATAGTAAATATCGCAGTTTTTCATCCTCTTTTTGCCCAGCCCTACCCATCGTATTTCCTGGATGGCGGTGATGTCTGCTCTATAGCAGTCTAGGGCCTCCGCTATTTCTTCGGCCGCACGTGGTCTGTTAAGGCACCTAACATTCCACGTGCATATTCAAAGTTCGTTGTCCTTAATTCGTTTGCGTAGGTTGTCAAAAGTAAATCAGTTCGTATCCGAGGCTTGTTGGAGCTTCGCAACTATGATGTTTTTACGTGGCCAGGTGTCACCACTGGAGGGCCAAATCCTTAGTAAAACTCAAAGGAAGGGAAAGCCGGAAAAACCACTCCTTATAGGCCTGGGCCTCGAATAAGTCGTAGAGGCCCTATAAATTGTTCACTAAGTAGTTCAACCTTACTGGAATAGTAGACGCTACCGTTGATTCCATCTCGGGATTTACTCCGCTGCCGCCTGGATAAGGAGAGGTGCCTTAGTGGAAACACCTCTCCCCTCTCTCTCGTTTGCTGACCCCAACAACTTTCAACTTGGTTTGGAACCCAATCTCTAATTGAGGTAATAGACACCCGATGTTCACCACGGGGAGATGAGAGTAGGAGTTGATAAACAGATCTTATCTTTACGTCTCTTAAAAATGAGGTTTCTGCATTTTTTGCTTAGACTTATTACTCCTTATCAGCCTGAATTCAATCTACCCTCAACACCTGAACAATAAATATCTACGACCCACAAGTCTATCATACATGATTCTTTCTTAAGACCTTAGAAAGATTGATTGATATCCATTTAAGGACAAATTTTGATAGAAGATTTCTTAACATGCGTATTATAAGGCCTAATTGGTGAAAACGTTGTTACCCAAACTAGTTTGCACTATCGAATACTTCCTCCATCATAGAGAGTTCAGTATGATTGCTGTCCATGACAATAAAGGCTCTTTTATCAATGTGTACAAATGTGCACTAACAGTTCTAAACGTAGAGTTCGCTAGTGGAGATACTTCATTTAATGCTGAAGATTCGTTAGAAAAGGGGCACCGCAATGTAGTGTTCTATCCCCTCTCCTCTGGAACCTAGTGGTAATAAAAATCTTAAATGGTCTGGATGCCGAAAGTTACGGAGTGATTGCCTATGCGGATGACGGTGCTATAGCTATTTCAGGAAAGCATCTTAACACCCTAAAAGAACTCTTACAAAATGTCTTAGACAAACTAATACCAAAATCACACAACACCGAATAAGTCCTATTTTCGAGGAATTACAAAATTCCATTTGTTAACACTCCCTTTATTAACGTAATACAACTAAAGTTCTCAGAAAAAGCTATGAACAGCGAAAAAATAAAAAAAAGTCCAACGATCAGCTTGCCGATGTATAAGCGGATCGCCTCTCACGACTCCATTTGCGGCACTGCATACCCTACTCTACCTTACACCTCTTGACTTACTTAACAAACAAACAGCTGCAATATCTCCTATTTGCCTCAAAGCTTCATCGCAGTGGGTTAATAACAACATTGGCCACTACAAAATTCTTAAGTCATACCCCATCCTCAACTGCACTTCAATAGAAATTTCCAAATTTCTATATCTGGAAGGGTAGGGCACTCCTGGAAGACAAGTCAGTTCACTTTTACACAGATGGATCAAAAATAAATGAAGAGTCTGGTGGAGGTGTGTACCTAGAACGACTGAAATTAAGTTTTTCATTCCGCCTTAAAAATCATTGTAGCGTGTTCCAGGCGGAACTTTTGGCGGTAAATGAAGACTTGTCCTGGCTTAAAGAAAAAATGATATCCACATCTGATATCCATATTTTCTCAAATAGTTAAGTCGCTATCAAATCTCTGTATCTATAAACTCTATAGGTTAGGTTATAGTGGCTGTCCAAGATGGAAACGGACACACTTAGGCCAATTTAATGGCCCATTGTGATACCACATGAATCTTGAGGCTTCCTCCTAAGCTCAATGGAACCAGATTGAGTCCCTTACGAAACGTGAGAGGCTGATTATCCCGATATGATTTAGATCGTTTAGATCGTTAAAGAAGAATTCTCCTAGGTAATTCTTGCGTTTTCGAGCTAGAGCAGGGCATGTGCAGAGAAGATGAAGAACCGTTTCTTCCTCTTCCTCGTCCATACAGCTTCTGCAAAAGTCATTTGAGAATACGCCTAGTCTCGTGGCGTGCTTTCCTAATAGACAGTGTCCGGTTATGACACCTATTATCGAGCTTATATGCGATCTGCTTAGAGAGAGCAAGCACTTTGAGCGTTTTAAATCCAGTGTTGGCCATATTTTTTTTGTGGTTTGACACGTGGTGATGTTGTTCCACCTAGTGCCTACCCTCCACACAGCATCTTGCATTAGCAGCAGTTTACAAGTAGCGATTGGTATGCCAGTACTTGCCAAACGTGGTAGGATGGGCTGTACTGTACCGTTCCTGGCGAGTTCATCTGCCTTACAGTTACCTGGAATGTCTCTATGGCCCGGCACCCAGCAAAGCTGAATATTAAACTGTTACGCCATCTCCATTAGAGATGATCGACAGTTATGAGATTTGATAGCGGCCTGGCTATCAGAGAAAATACGGATTTCGGATGTTGATATCACGTTTTCTTTGAATCAGGACAAGACTTCCTTCATCGCCAAAAGTTCCACCTGGAACACGCTACAATTATTGGGAAGGCGGAATGAGAGACTTAATTTTAGTCATTCACAGTACACACACCTCCACCAACCCCTTCTTTTGTTTTTGAACGATCTGTGTAAAAATGGATTGACTCATCTTCCAAGAATGTCCTATCCTCCCAAAAAGATCGGGTTGGTATAGAAATCTGGAAGTTTCTGTTGAATTTTAGTTGGGGGATGGTGTAGTCTGTGTGCTTTGGAATTGATTCTAAGTACCTAAGAATTACGGAGTGGTCAATGTTGTTGTTAGTCCACTGACACGAAGTTTTGAGGCGAATAACAGAGCTTGCAGCTATTTGTTTGCTCAATATGTCAAGAGGTGTAAGGTAGAGAAAGGTGTCCAGTGCCGCAGACGGGGTCGTGAGCGATCCGCTTATACATAGGCAAGCTGAACGTTGGACTTTATTTAGCTTATCCTTGTTTATACCTTTCTCTAAAGCAGTCCACCACACTGCCACACCGTCTGATTACCAATGTGTATAGCTAATGCGTGATTCTGGGTTGTAAACACCATTTATTACTAAAAGCTTTTTTGCGAGAAAAGAGAGCTACAGTAGCTTTTTTGACTCTTTCCTGTACGTTTCGTTTCCAATTTAGTTTTTTGTCTAAAACAAGACCCAGGTATTTAGCCTCGCCTGAGAATTTTAATTGGATTCCTTTAATATAAGGAGGGTTGACAAATGGAATTTTGTATCTCCTCGAAAGTAAGACCAGATCGGTTTTGTGTGGGTTAACACCCAGTCCACACCGATCAGCCCAAAGTATTAGTCTGTCCAAGGCATTTCGTAAGAGTTCTTTTAGGATATTAAGATGCTTTCCTGAAACTGCTATAGCAACGTCGTCCGCATAGGCTATCACTTTGAAACCCTCCGCATCCAGACTAGTTAGGATTTCATTCACCACTAGGTTCCAGAGGAGAGGAGATTGAACACCACCTTGCGGTGTCCCTCTACTAACGAATCGTCTGCTAGAAGAGTTGCCCAGTTTTGAGTTAATTATTCTGCTAGTAAGCATTAAATGAATTAACTCCCGAAGCGAACTCTCTACATTTAGAGATGTCAGTGCAGATGTGATTGCAGATGTGTCCATGTTGTTAAAGGCACTTGTAACGCTGTTTCCACCGATTTACCTCTACAGTAGACATGTTCAGACGAAGACAGAAGTCTTGTATCGATACGTGCCCTTAAATGGATATCAATCAATCTTTCCAGGGTCTTAAGAAGGAATGATGATAGACTTATAGGTCATAGATCTTTAGGATTGTCTTGGGTGCATTTACCTGCTTTAGGTATAAAAACAACTTTAACTTCTCTCCATGCCGAGGGAACATGGACCAGGTAAAGACAGCTCGTAAAAATTGCCTCAAGGATTGGTGCAATTATATCAAAGCCTTTTGTAATTCGGTATAAACTGTATAACATTCCATAACTTTCGATCGTCTCTAATGAATATGGCACAACAGTTACGAGGTGTGTTCAAAAAGTACCCGGAATTTTCGTTTTTTCAAAAAAATATTTATTTATTCGTTTACACCAATTTGGTCCCCTTCAAAGTAGTCCAACCCAGATACAATATACTTATGGCAGGGTTTTTTCCAATCTTCGAAGCACTCTTGATATTCACTTCTTGGCATGTTCTTGAGCATTCTCAGCGATTCGGCCATTATTTCTTCAATGGAGGAAAAACCCCACGCCGTCCTTTCATGGTTCTCTTCAACTTTGGAAACAGGAAAAAATCACACTGAGCCATATCTAGTAAATATGGAGGTTGGGGCATGACTACTGTATTGTTTTTGGTCAACAAAATACGAACAAGCAACGACAAGTTAGCAGGTGCGTTATCGTGGTGCAAAAGCCATGAATTGTTTTTCCACAAATCTGAGCGTTTTTTTTCGGATTGCTTCACGGAAACGTCGCATTACTTCAAGGTAATACTCATTATTAACCGTACGACCTTGTGGTAAGAAAGAACTCTTGATGCACTATGCCATTATTATCGAAGAAAACTGAAAGCAAAACCTTTACATTTGATCAAACTTGACGTGACTTTGGATGCTTCCAGGTGGACGATTGTGCTTTGGTTTCGATGTCATAACCGTACACCCATGTTTCATTACCAGTTATGACCCTTTCAAGCAAACTTGGTTCGTCGTTGACGTCATTTAACAGCTCCTGAACATTGTTTAAACAAGCAAAAACCAAAGACGAAGTCAACAGTGAATATAGCTGAAAATTGCATTATACTTTAGGGACATGTATACCAACACAATACAAAACAAATGTTGACCTCCGGACTCTCCACACCAGCGAAATTTAAAAATTCCAGGTACTTTTTAAACAAACCTCGTACACCTTTTGCTGGGTAGTGGGCATAAAGACTTTCCAGGAAACTGTAAGGAAAATCAAGTCGCCAGAAATGGTACAGTAAAACCCATTCTACCACGTTTGCCTAATGCTGGCATATAACTCGCTACATGTAAACTATTGTTATGGAAGAAGGCAAACATAAGGTGGAATAACATCACCACTTGTCAGGTCACAAAAAACATCAGGCCTAAACTAGATTCAAAGCGATCAAGGTGCTTGATATCTCTAAGCAGATTGCATATAAGCTCGATAATCGGTGTCATAACCGGGCACTGTCTAATAGGAAAGCATATTCTCAAATGTCTTTGGAGAAGCTGTATGAATGAGAGAGAGGAAGAAACAGTTCTTCACCTTCTCTGTACATACCCCCCTCTAACTTAAGAACGCAAGAATTACTTAGGAGAATTCTTCTGTATTGATCTCAATCATATAAACATTATCAGTCCTTCACGTTTCGTTACTGCTTTCATTGAACTTAGAAGAAGTCCTCAAGATTCATACGGTATCACATTGGGCCATTAAACTGGCCTTAGAGTGTCTACGAAAGGACGCCATCTCAGAATCTCTTGGACTTGCCTTTGTATTCCATTGCGTATTCTGATTACTTCTTTTGGTTCACATTCGTGAAATCGTAGGATTTTTTAAGTAAGTGGTGTCAGCAGACGAAGTGCTACATAAAACACATGAGAGCTTATTGAGGATTTAGAAAAGCATCCCAGTGTTGACAAAGAAGAGATCTACTATATTAAAAAGTTTGAACAATTGAAGCAAGATTTCTCTCCAAAAAATAAACGTTCATAAAAATGGAATAATAATTGTTTTTCTCATTAACTGCGGTACTCTTTGTACATCTATGAACTCTGATTTTATCCATGTGCATTTAAGAATTTGCAATTCAATTCAATTTTCGTCAAACAACAAAACAATGATGTCTGCACTTCTAGGGGATAGATTAAGCCGTAATAAAAATATTTATATACATTATATTGTACATATATTTATATATAAACTTGATCGTGATGATGAATATAATTAAAAAAGAAGCTTATCTAACAAACAATAATAAAATCGTATAAAGAAAAACCCGATATGAAGTAAAAAGTTTCACCAATGGGAGAAAAACACATTTAACCATTTTGTTTTTAAAAACAACACAGAAGTAAACAATATTATAAACATCCTACTGCAATTTTTATGTACCTAAACCTATCTACCTACCTACGAGTAATGTAAATAAATGTATTATAGGTATCTATAGATATACTCAATATGAAGGTCTCTATCAGACCAGCTTAATTACAGCAAAATTCTTTTGTAATATTTGCATAAGTTTAGTGTTGTTGTTTTGTAATTACCTGTCACATGAAGCAGTCCTGGTCCGGAAACAACCAAACAGACTCCTGGTTTCCCTGTCAAGTAGCCAATAGCTTGGGCAGCATAACATGCAGCTTGTTCATTTCGCATTCCAATGTATTTAAGGCCGGCAGCCTGCAATGCCATCGATAGCTCAACGACGGGAATTCCGATGATGCCAAAAACATATTCAACACCCTACCCCAAAGAGACAAAGAAAAATTAAAAAAAAAAACATGGTCAAAGATCAATGGAAACATCCCTGGTGAGTTGAGGTGTTAACAAATTTTCATCGACGACAATAAATTACTTTAGACTGAGATAACTTTGTAAATAATATTTATATACTACATACTTTTATATTTTCTTATCAAAAATCATATCAAAATCAAGTCGATAAAGTTTCAAATATATTACAGGTACACACATGCACATAGTTAATGTGGATTATATGAACTTTGTTCGTAAATTTATTTTGATTAATAAAAAAAAGGGTGGATTGGACGAATTAAAATTGCAAACGAGTACGACAATAATGGGAACATGGAGGACGACAATGAAATTTTAATTTTCGGCGAAATTACCTGAGCCTTGAGACTTTCTGCGATAATTGTGATTGCATCGACTTCGGCCATTGTTGATTTTGCTGTTTAGACTTCTGTATTGTTTTTTTTTTCAAATTAAAATTTATTTATCTCGAGGAGAAAAAAGAAAAAATATATTTTTTCACAGACGCTAAAAGGTAAAACACTTGTTAGCACGTCGAAATGGGCACAGGCAGACAGTAGACAGAACAGTCACAGCTGTCTGTTTGTTTGACGTTTTGACTCAACCAGAGACTATCCAAAAACAAAAGAATAACTGTCTCAACACAGTAGACGCGCGGCTAGTTATGTTAGTTGACGCCGGTTGTTATAAGCTTGCTTACCACAGTAAGGCACGCGACAGACAGTTTTGCCTTTCTTTCTTAACAGGCACGTTTCTTGTAAGAGTCATTCGTTGTCTAGAACGATTTTAAATGCAATACAAATACAACATCGGCAGTAGAATTACGGTCGATTGAAGGTAAAGTAGAATTCTCCTGTGGATGGATTTTTGATGTGTATTCGAGTCTCGAATTCAATTTTGTTCTTAGATTTTGCATGGGTGAATTTAATCTCGATAGATTTGTCCATAGAGTAGTTATATCTAATTGTAGTTTTGATTTCCATTGAGCAAACAAATCGATCTCTTTGATCTTGTTTGGTCAGTTTTTATTTCTTAAATCACAGAGAACTCCGGATTTTCAAATATATGAAAACAGTGTCCTGGTTATGTAGCATTTAAGTTGCGTGTTTTTGTTTTTGAGGTAGTTTCAGAGTTTAAGCACTGAGTTTTCATAAAAGTGAACTTCGTTCCTTACTCCGTTTATGTTAAGCGATGTTTTTGATGAGCGAATATCGAATTCAAAATAAATATTAACCACAATAATTTACTAGAAATACTTCTCAATTCCATTTCAACCCATTTATTAAAAAATTGATGGGGAGAGTATGATAACTCAGGCGAAAAAGTTTAATGACGGATTCGTATAGAACAGTTAAAAACAAGCATTTCTTACTATGGGAGGGGGGTCTATCTCCCCCCGTTTAGGCGGTATGGACAATTTAAAAATGTATGTTTTTTTTTATTATAAGCGCACACTCAAAGGGACATATTACCCTTATTATGTAGACACAGTGTGAGCACTAGGAAAGAGAGAGAGGGTTTGAAAGAAGATGTCGGTGGACATTGGTTTTGAATTCCAGAATATTGCAATAGCTGGGAAAGACATATTGTGGCAAGGCATTCCGCATTCGCATAGTACGGCTAAAAAACAAATCTCTGTACTTGACAGTACGACCGAAGTTGGGCTCGAGGGTATATTGATGAGCATTCCTAGAAGCGCGAGTATTACGGTTGAACTGTTTAAGGGGAGGAATGCAGCTGGCTATTTTTCTAGAGCATTAACCATTAAAATAACGGTAAAAGAGGGTGAGACAAGAAACATTTCGACGATGTTGAATTGACGTAAATTATCTTATGATAGTAATATCACCAATCAATCTAAATGTTATACGTTCAATACTGTCCAAGAGGCTTAAGTAAGTTGCAGGAGCACCAGCCCAGATATGGGAGTTATACTCGAAGCTTTGGCCGTATATAAGTCTTGTAGATAACAGCTAGATCAGAGGAGGAGAAAAACTTCTTGCATCGCCTTAGAAAACACAAACATCTTGCGGCATTTTTGGCGACATCGCGTATGTGATCGTTCCACAAAAGGTGGTTGGTTATACACATACCGAGAATATCAAGATGTTCAGTCTCCTCAAAGCAAGTGCCATCCATGGATTATGGCAAGAGGGGTGTATCTAGCTTTAACGATACAAGACAGCATTGGTTTTTCGAAGCATTAAATTCCACGCAGTTTTTTAATCCCCATGTACAATACTGTTTTGGTCGGAATTTAATGAACTTTTCATATTTTGTCGTTGCAGTTCCACATCAAAAGAAGAGGGATGTGAGTCTGAAAAGAAATATAAAAAGCTAAAAGTACTATCGCTAGCGAAGCAATGCATTGTATTAGAAGTTGCAGACAGGACATCATTAATAAAAATGAGAAAGAGTGTTGGAGATAGAACAGAGCCCAGGCTCACCAGCATTTATTTTGTGGTTTTCAGACTTGAATACATCTAATAATATATATAATCTAAGTATTATACGATCTGAAAGGTAATTACTAATCCAATGAATCAGGGGTTCATGAAAACCGAAAGCATGCATTTTCGGTAAGAGAGCCTGATGCCAAACCCTATTAAATGCTTTTGAAATATGAAGTGCAATAATCTTACTTTCTCCAAAGCGAAGCAAAAATATGCTTCACTGTTCGGTGGGATGAACCATGAGATAACCAGTGGACCTATTGCTACGAAAGCCGTATTGCCGGTCATTTAGAAGCTTTCGATCTTCAAGATATTTTTTGAGCTGATAATTAATCAGCGTTTCCATGACCTTGGAAAGAAGGGACGTAAGTGCAATCGGTCGGTAATTAGACGGTGAGGAAGATTCGCCTTTTTTGGGAATAGGCTGGACAAATGCGGTTTTTCATCCGCTCGGAACGAGACCTGAGGAGTAGGACAGATGAAAAAGCTTACGCAGTGGTTTTGCCAGCGATGAAGAACACCTCTTCAGAAAAATAGCGGGGATACCATCCGGACCAGCAGATTTATTTATGTTAAGATCTTTTAGAACTCTCGCTACAATACGAGTGCGAAAAAAGATTTGCCCCATAGAATCATTAACTCTATCAAGTACAGGCGGAGTCATAACACTCACTGGCAGCGTTGAATTTGCGGCGAACTGCCTGGCAAAGAGATTTGCTTTCTCTAAGGAGCTAACAAACGAGCGTAGGAACCGAGGAAGTGGAAGAACTCCTCATGTTTTTTGCAAATGACCAAACATTTTTACTGCCTTTGGGACATTCCAGTATTTTTTGTCGTAATTTTTGGTCATGTAAAAATTTGGTCCATCGAATATGGGCGTTGCAGGTCTTCCTGGCTTGTTTGAACTTATTCCGGTTTTCCTCAGTTGGATTGGCTTTAAAACAACGGAAACTTACCTTCTTGACCCTAATAACCTCTTTACAGCTCGCATCGAACCATGCGATTTTCTTAGGCCTGATGCTTTTAACCCTATTCGGGATAAAAGTTCTCATTCCCAGGGAATCAAACTTGTGATCATATAAGTGTTGGCGTCAACGTCACTATCGAGGAAGCATAGTGACCAGTTAAAGATCCTGATCCTGAAGTAATTATTGAGACCGTCCCAGTTGGCTTTTTCGTATTGCCAAACGGTTCTCTAAGGAGCTCTTTCTTTAACTGGAGAGTTTTTACACGAGAAATTTGCTGATATGACACAATGGTCAGATGTGCCTAGAGGAGATAGAACACTAATAGTGTACTTACCAGGGTCAGAGGTAAGAAACAATGCCAAGAGTGTTTTCTGCTCGACCTACCACGTCCGATATTCGAGTGGGCTCGTTGACTAGCTGAGTTAGGTTGTTTAACTCAGCGAAGATCTCAGAATACACTCCTTCTGGTGTTGACTGGCCAGAATGTTGAAGCCATGAGGATTGTGTACATTGAAATCGCCCGTAACAACGATTTGAGTGCGAGGATAGGACGAAACAATTCTTTGGATGGAATCAGACAAAGCATCAAATTCACGAGAAGTTGACACTCTGTCTAGATTGGGGCTTCGATAAAGGAAGCAATAGTGAATGATTTGCTTATTCACGAAAAATTTAAAATTGAAAAAAGAATTGGTGCAGGCAGAGACCATATTGTGGCAAAACGAGAAAAGGGAAAGTGAAGGATGGTACTCACTGTGGTATGTTGAGTTGGCTTATCACGATAATGTAATACTTTTTTGTTGGTTGGTTGTTGTTTTTGGTTTATTGTAGTTGATTTGGTGTGGCGTGGTTTATTGTTTTATTTTTGTATGTACGTTAAATGAAAAATAATTATTAAATAATATTGGTTATACTTACAACTAAATTTTATACGTTTTTTTATAAGCAAAACTTTGGTCTATAAGCTAGTTTTTAAATCAAGTCAGAACTATGCATACTTATTGAAAAAAAAAATTGTTTTAATCTCAAAATTTGCAAAAAAAGTTTAAAAAAAGGTTTAAAGTGTAATTTTATTATTATTACTATTGTTTTTTCTTAGAATTTATTGCTCTTATTTGTTTTTGATGAAAAACTGAAAACTGGATGATTTTATGTCTTCTAGTTTTTGAGAAAATTGAAAATTGGAACAGAATGTTGGCTTTAAAAAAATGTATTATACTTACATAATTGTAAGTATTACTGTTATTTTTTACATTTTAAATAATATTTTTTAAAGTGGCCCTCTTGCCTAAACGGGGGGAAATAGACTCCCCCCTCCCATAGTAAAAAAGCTTGTTTTAACTGTTCTATACAAATCCGTTATAATATCTTGTCGCCTGTGTTATCGTTCTCTTGCCAAACTGATCGATTTTAACAAATTTTTATTTTCGCTTATTTACGCTTTTACATTCCTACAACTTTTTATGCAGTTTTTTGTATTTAAAATTTACAACACCACCTTGATGCTACAGCGAAAGTAACAGAAAACAGCTCCTTGATAATACTATAGATTGTATATGCAAAGCTTTCATGAAACAGCTGTTTTTTACTTCCTCCGTAGCTACGAAATGGTGTTTGAAAGCACCAGTTTTAGCTATCATTGGTTTTCATCATTGAAAACAACCATTGGAATTTTTTTGACAGGTCGTTTATAGCTATCACTTAAAATGTTTGTCATTTAAAAAAAAAAATCCTGATTGAAATCCACCGAAAAACTTTTACTGATAGAAATCTGTCATTGGAATTGTGTGAAATTGAAACACAAATCAGTGAAACGATGCGTTTTACTTTTGAACATAAAGTATCAGCTGTTCAGGAAAATTAATGTCCGTTCGGAAAATAGAAAAATACATTTTTAGAGAAAAATAAATGCGCAATTACTTTTTTTCCTCAAAAAAAAATCCTTTGTGTGATTTCCGATCGATCAGTATATAATTTGTATTCCTACTCAAAGGGAAACACCGTCAAACATCGATTTCAATGAAAGCTATAACTGGGCTCTAAGTTTTGTATACAAAAGGTGAAGTAAAAGCCGTTGAAACTAAGTGCCGTCCTTATATAATCTCGCGATGGTTGTACACCTATAAGACCATGGGTTACTGGAATAAACAGCTAAGAGACATTTACGATGCTGCTCACTGAAAAAAGCCAAACAACAAACTAAATACTTACCAACAGACTCTGTAAATGTGCCTTCTAGATACACAAGAGTTATCATTTATCAATGGTACCAACATGTATATTAGAGGCTCGAGCAAAAGTCGAAAATTCTATCCGCAGATGGTTTTATTTACAAAAATGTAACTCAACAACGCAATATTTATGATATTAGGTTACATTTTAAAGTTATTAAGAGCACAGCAAGTAGCCGTGGCGTAATGGTTAATTAGTAGGACTGTCATTCCAGAGGTCTTATATTCAATCCCTTCCTGTCCCTGTGATACCTCAGGTTTTTGTTCACGGGGACTTTTTATGATGACGAAATGTATCATTATGAAACTAATAAAAAGAATATTTGGGTCAGTTGCGTTGAGAACTCGAGGCTAAAAACTTGAACTATTAATAAGCTTTTCCTGAACTTACTATAAATAGTTAAGTTAAGGGGATATTAATACCCTTATAATAATGAGCGAAAAATTAGGAAGGAAGGATAGGTTTGAAAGGAGATACCAATGCACATTGGGTTTGAATGCCTGCACATTGTAATGAGCGGGAAATATTGAGTAGTAAAGTATTCCAAATTCGTGTAGTGCTACTAAAAAAAGAATCTCTGTACTTTTGAGGGGAGGCATACAACTGGCTATTTCATTAGAGAATTGCTTATGAAAGTAGCGATAAAATATTGAAAGACATGAAACCTTACTAACAACGGTGCTCGAGAGATGCAAAAGTTTTAGATTTCAACAGCCTACCATTTTTGGAGCTCTCTTTTGAATTCTGTCCAAGAGACTCGAGTGGGTTATTGAAGCACCTGCCCAAATATTGGAATAGTACTCGACGAATATAGGCTTTATAAATTATAGCCAGATCAGAAGGGGTAACAAACTAGAAGCATTTAGGACTCATAGCTGTTCAGTCTCCTTGATGCAAGTACTCATGGATAGTGGCATTGGGGAGGGTTAAGCATTTGCGACAGTCGAAAACATGGAGTTTTCGAATCATTTAACTATACACGGTTTTTGATTCCCCATTGTACAATCCTGTCAAGATCAGAATTTAATGAGCCTATCATACAATGCCGTTGGTTGTCCACACCCGAAGAACAACGATGAGATTCTAAAAACGAATAAGAAAAGCGGGGGGGGGGGGAAGCAGTCATCAGCGAAACAATATAGTTATTTAGAAGTTTCAGACAAAAGATAATTTATAAAATTAGGAAGAGCATCGAAGACTAAACGGAGCCCTAGGGCACACCAGCGTTTATTTTGTGAATATCAGATTTGAACTCGTCCAATACTACTTGAATTGAACGGTCCGAAAAGTAATTTCTAACCCAACAAAGAAAAGATTCATCATTACCAAAAGCACTTATAACAGAGCTTGAGCTTGATGCCAAACTCAATCCTTGAAATATCAAGTGCAATAATCTTACTTTCTCCAGATAAACCATGAGATCACCGGTGGATGATTTGCAACAAAATCCATACTAACTGTAATCGTAGAATGTTTCGCATAAAAACAGGAATAAACGAAAGAAGTGTGGAAATTTAAAAGTTTTTCCTATTTTTGGCTATGTCACGTTCGGTGTTCAAGGTTTTATACTTGGATAACTACTAATTTGGAAGACACCATTAAGAACTTACGAACAAAATAGAACCACAGGATTCAACTTATCCTAGAATTGAATTTCAAAAAATAACAAAAACAAAATGTATTCACTAATAATATAGTAAATGGTTACCAAGCTGATTCAAGGGGAACTCAAACATTCAGAAATCACTATAGTTATGTTTTGTTTGTTCATTTATACGGGTTAGTTTACGCTTCAAAAAGTATCAATTATTCGACAAATTGAAGCACAATCATTAATTTTATTTAAAACACAAATTTTACATTTTTGGAACTTTAAAACAATAGATTATTAACATTTCTTAAAATGTTGCGAATACCTGGAATGCCTTTATTACCTGGCACACAGTTCCGAGATGTAAGTAGGAATTTGAAGTACTTCTAGAAATGTACAATCAATTAATTTTTGTATGGACCTATAGCTTACAAAATCGAACTTTGCCAAATCACAATCATTACTCAATTACTATGGCATTGGAATGCTATCCGACAGAGAAGTCCCCAAACTTGTTGATCCTAGGGGTATGATTGTTGATCCAAACTGCCCTCCGCCGGAAATTCCGTCAATAGACTTACCGAAAGCTGGTCCTAAACTTCCAACATGGGTGGCCTACGATAAGCAAGTACTTTGCTTCGATGGTTATTTCAAGGAAACTCTACAAGAGGTCTATCATGCTCCGTATCTTGTAAGAAAAGTCAAAATATGTTATTTTCTTGAAGATGATACCATTCAAGTTACCGAACCTAAAGTAGAAAACTCAGGAATAACGCAAGGTTGTTTGGTACACAAGCAACGGGTACCAAAGCCAGCACCATGTGAAAATGAATGTATTTCAATTTTGGATTTAAATGTGAACACAAACATTCAGATTTTTGATCGAGTTTATCACATTACTGGTTGTGATTTGTTCACACGGCATTTTTTAAACAGAGCTGGAATTCCTGTGCCAGATCCAGTTGACATGCCATTGTAAGTAATAAAGTATTTATAGAAATTTTGCAGGCTCACACAACATAAGGGACTTCATTTCCACTGAACAGCATTCTTTGAACGTGTATTTTATTCAAAGCAACTAGTTGGTTTTCCAAGTGTCACACTTACAAAAGTTATTATTGTTGTGTACAAAACCCTCATCAGGCAAGATACAACTTTATCACGACTTCCATTGTAAAGAAATATTACTTATTCCTTTTCCCATTTGACCAGAAACCCTTTTACAGAAAACACAGGGTAATAAAGTTCAGCTTTCAGTTGAAAAGTTTAACATGATCAGCTGCCATTTTGACATAAGCAGAATTTTTTTCATAGTTGAGAGATGGTTTCGTAGCTAAGTTTGCAGCTAACTTTCCATTTATGGAAATGATTGGCGAGCTGCCAAAAATTTGCCTTCCAATTAAGTCAAATTTATTGGAAAGTTGACTTAAAAGTTAATCTAGAAAAATCCCACTTATTATCAAGTCAAGTCAACTTATGTCAAAATGACAATCGATCATGTTTTTTCATTCAAATGAAAGCTGATTTATTTATTGTCTGCATAATTGCATTTAATGTTTTAGAAAAGGAATAAATAATATTTGTTTACAATACAAAATGCAAGTGTAAAGGACTTGTAGCTGGCCTGAGAAGTTTTTTGTAAACAATGTTTTTGATAGTTTTTGTACGATGAACTGAAGGTATAGGTTCGTGAAGTAGAGCTCCAAGTTTAAAATGTATCCCACTTAAAAAACTAACTAGCTGCCTTGGTTGAAATTTAGGTTCAACGATTGTAGTTGACTGCAAATAAAGTCCCTTATGTTGTCTGAACTTACATAATGTTGCCTTAATTGGAAGTCAATTTTTTAGCAGTTGGTCAATCAGCTACTAGAAACTTGCCTTACTTTTAAGTCCCTCATGTCGTCTTAATAAAAAGGAATAAGCAATTTACTAGTTAGCAAAACGATAAGAAAATTTTAACATTTTGGAGTCACAAGTAAAGTGCTTACTATTATTAATGTTAAGAAATATACAATAGATTACTTAAAATTTTGCACTTTTATCTTAAGTTAACAGTTACAATTTACATGTCTATGTTGACAACAGCAGAATCCGAAGAATTAGTTGCGGATGGCTTTGGAATTATTTCTTGACAATCTTATTGTATTAATGTCAAAATTGACTTTTTCTGCCTCCGCAGCCTACTCATTGGATTTGTCATTTTTTCTTGTTGTCTGCCCGGAATCATAATTTACGGGCAATTTTTTTTTCTTGTTTCAGAGATCCTACCATAGAACATAGAAAGAGATCAGTCATCAAACATTCTGCCCCAACAAACAGGAAGCATGCATTTGCTCAGTTCTTGCAATTCGATAGAAAGGTACTTAGGTTCAAATGTTATTGGGACGACCGTTCTGAATTCGGTGATGTACGCAATTTAGAGCTATGCTACTATCTTTCGGATGATACAATGGATATAAAGGAAATCTTTCCTGTTAACTCTGGAAGGGATGGACCCACAACTTTTCTTAAGCGCGGAAAGCTACCAAAGGTAAGAAGAAAGACTAAACACCAATAAAATTAGAGAAAAGTAATTTTTAGAAGTACTCATATTATATTATTGCAAACAATTGAGGACAAGTAATCTCAATAAATTTATGAAGCAACTTAATTAATAACCTGTTCGTTTGCATTGTCACTGTTAAACTTCTATACACAAAAATCTATATTTAAGGATGGACAAGGGTTACATCTCCCCGGGGAACAAACTGAAATGACGATTTTAAACGTCCTTGGAGGTGGTCTTCGAACTGGAAGATATATTACCGATATTCTCGGGACTGGGAAAAAGGATTTCGCCTTTTATACAGACAAAGATCTTCAAATTGGAGTTGTGTTAAATGTTTACGGACGAAATGTTGTACTGACAAGTTGCGATTCATTTACAATGGAGTATTACAGAAAGAAGGTGTTACATTGTCAATTTAATGTTCAAGTTTATTTCAATTTCATGAGAATCAATTCATTTTAGTATGGACTTGAGGATTTCAGCCCATTACCATTACCAAACCACTATGAAGATCAAATTGCTCAGAGAATGAGGGAAAGACAGCTTCCTCCCTACAATGGATGGGGTTCCTATGAAGATTCTGAAGGAAATTGCATTTCTGTTGAGCCAAAACCTCCACAGGGAGATTTCAAGAAATTTGTAACTTTGGATAAATTTATTTTAAGATTTGGAGCAAAAATGATTTCGACAATACGTGAAAACTGTGAACGAGTATTCGTTGTATCGTATTATCTTTCCGATGATACTATTCAAATATTTGAAGTCGCTGAGAGAAATTCAGGATTTTTGGGCGGAACGTTCTTGAAACGGGGACGTATTTTATTGCCAAATCAAGAAAAGTTTTCATGTAAGAGACCAGAGTATTATAGGCCTCATCATCTTTATATCGGAGCGACGGTTAATTTAAAGGACCATATATTTTCGTTGGTTTCGGCGGATGAATATACATTGATTTACATGGAGTCACATCCATTTGAGGTAAGTTTTGGTACAAAATACAAAATGTTTAAGTTTAGCAAACGTGCTTTTTTGAACCTTCTTATCATGAAAATAAAATGTTATGTATTGTTAAAAGAACTTTCAATTGTTAAAATTTGTTCTTTAAAAGTACGTAGGTTTATGGTTGTATTAAAAGCATAACAGTGTTGCTGGAAACACACAAATTTATCAAAGACAAAATAACGTTAATTGTTTTATTTGTTTTCCAGTTTCCTCTAGCCGATGTTCAAATCATAATGCACAAAATACGCGAAGCTCTTCGTCACAACTATAAGAACTTTATTGAAAAACATCTTCCAGAAGGCTTCAGTGAGTCGGAAACAAAATTAATCAGTTATGAAACACTGAAAAAAAATCTAATTGAACTTCTTGGAAACAATATCACCGATCAAGAAATAATTACACTTTGCCGATTCTACTCCGCGGAGCAAAAACCTCCTTCGTCATGTAATCGCGAAACTGTACGTTCTGCAATTCATTTGGAAATCCGACGAAATCTGTGGGACGACATGGATCATCTCAAAGAGCACGTTCACCATATTAATCCATCGCATAAATCATTCATATCGGAAAGTACACTTCGTTCAATAATCACAGGTTGTCGGTTACCATTTACAACTGAGCTTATCGACGATATGTTTAAGGTTTTGAATCACAATGATATGGGGGAGATAGAAGTTTGTGATTTCATGTCATTTGTGGATGTTAGCTGCAACCCAGCATCAGATATACCACCTATAAACTACGCATTCGAACTGTGTCCAAAAATTCCATTCCTTCATAAGGGTCGTTTAGTGAACTGGGATTGCTTTGTACAGCATCTGGGATTGGAAAAGGAATTAATTGAAGAATCGAATTAATGTAAGATTTTGTACTCCCAGCCACTTAGAAATAAATCAATTGTTTGTCAATAATAATCAATTGATGGTTGAAAAAAATTTAAGTTAAGCATTTTATAAATAAAATATTGAACAATCTTACAAATAAAAATATGGTTATTTTTATTTACAAAATTCTAGATTGTTCCTAATTTTAAAGACTTCTATAAATGTTGGCTACATAAATATCGAGATTGCATTTTTATCAACTAGTCTAAGAGCCGGCACCGAATTTTTGGGAGTGGAGTGTTAACTAAAATTTCTTGATGTGAATGTGTCAACGTGTAGATATATACATTTCAACCGTCCTGGTCCTTTTTCCGATTTTCGAAATGAAAACCACGTAGTGAAACGAATACATCAAAAAGTCTTACAAAATTTCTTATTTAAAAAAATTTGTGTCCAAGACGTTTTACTTTCAGCCTTCTTCTTGCCAGACGCATTTTAAGCTTTTTTAAATGCATTTTTCAACTTAAAACTCTGATAACTTGTTTCCTATAGTAAAATATATAAATATAAAAACGGTATACCAAAATATCAGAAAACTTCCCCTGATTATAAAAATGTGTGTCCAAGAAGTTTTGGTTGCCTTTTTTAGATGCGCTTTTCAATACAAACCACAAAAATATTTTTGCTATATCAGAAAACTTTTCCTGATTAGAATGTGCAATTAGACAATCTCTACTATGCATCTTTAAAAGATCACATCCACCTTTCTGCGGATTATGGAAAAGCCAAGTCGAACTGATTGTTCGTCATTTTAGACCGATATTTGACGAAGATATGTTTGGTTTGAAGCTATGTACAACAAAAAGGTACTACCTTGTTTGTCACGATTAGCTTGTTTGTCGCGAAGGCTTGGAAAGGAGGAAAGAAGAATATTACAAATTAACAATTTTAAAATAAATGTACTCCCATTTTTGTGTCCCAGACGTTATGAAAATCTCTTAACCAACCAGGCAATACTAATTTCGACAAAAATACTTGAGGAAATGTATATCAACTTCCCATAGGAAGTTATTGTAATTGGTCCAATTTGTCGCACTGAAAAATTTTACATTTTTCGGCGTTTCAAGTTCCCTAGGATCGAAAAATCGAATAGACAGTTTTTTTTAGCAAAAATTAAAACCTTGAAAAAACATTCAAGAAGTTTGTCAACATTGGTTTTCGTCTTAGATATATTTTCAGAAATAAAATATATTGGCTTACACTAATTCATCTTATAGAAAATATTATTTTCGACATTCAGCAAACATTTTTTTTGAAATTAAAATCTAAAAAGAATAGTACGCAAAATTTACTTTCTAAGAAAAATCCAGTATGTATTTGTGTATAAAATGTTATCCATTTTACGTTTTCAAAAGCAAACGTAAATAAAACACGATTCAAATATTATTTTTTTATAATAATTCTTTTAATTATAAAGTTTGAACGTTAAGATTATGTGGTTATTGTATTTATGATTATTAAAATGACCACCACGCGGATTGCTGCAAGCATTGTTTCTTTTGAGGTGATTTTCGATCACTTTTGGTTATATGTATATTGGGCGGTATCTCAGCCATAACTTGACGAATGTTGGTTTTTAAGTGCTCAAGAGTTAAAGACTCGTCTGCAAAAACCGTATTTTGTGGATGTAATGGCCTATCTTTAACTACATGAGGGTTTTCAGAACACCAATTTTGTTTATTAACAAACCCACCGAGTGAGAAATGTGGTTCGTCGTTGAAGAACATTGTATTTGAAAAATCGCCGTTCACCACCTGTAAGACAGTCTACATTCCTGGGAACGAAGAGGCAACGAATCATTCAGGTCATCGCCAATGTCAGACTTCCAACTGAAAACAAAAATTGGTTTAACAACTTAGTTTCACAGATGTAAAATTCCAGTCCTATATATTTGAACCCGCGAAATGGATAACCGGGTATTAAAAAAAAACTTTAAGAAAATGCTACTAAAACAGATTTCATATGTAAAATATTGTTGGTAATTTGTAGTTATTTTTTTCTTAATTCAATAGACATCTTTTTTTTACAAAACACGAAAAAATACAATAAATTACAAAAAGGAAATGGTTTTCGACTCGAGTTATAGGAGAACAATGGAAGACTTTGTTTGGAGTGAATTAAATTCATTCTTTATAAGTTCAGAACTAGAATTTAAGTGTCCCTTTCGAAATTTCTAATACAAGCTTTCATTTTGAATAGGCCGCTGTTGTTTGGGCAGATCCCATATTAAAAGCTTTTATTTTTTGAAATTTAAGAAGCAAAACATACAATATTAATGACCTAAATTTTCAACTAGACTAAACGGTGGGGATAACTGCTCAGGAGAAACAAAAAGCTGCAATTTTTTAAACAAAAGTTTCGGGACGGAATTATGTCTAGAAGGGGTGGTTACTGAAAGACACCGAGATCTTATAATAATGCGTTACAAATTGGTCATGGAGAGGATCTCATGATATCTGTTTTCATTATTATTATATCAAATACTTGTTTTTTAAAAATATTTAAAATATTTTTTTAAATATCTTTCTTCTTTCATTTACTGTCAGAAACACAATGTTTTTTCATGATAAAATTAGTTTGAAGCCGATTTAATTGTTGCCAAGGTTTTGACAATTTTCACCAACAATCAGCATTATTTTTTTTAGATTCTTATTTTTTGTAAGAAATTCACTTCAATTTTTCCAAAAATGTTACCATTATTTAAAAACTTTATTCTTTAATGCATACAATTATTTTGGGAATATGATTTCTTGTTTGTAAAATATTGGAGGTGACATACATACATTTTTTTTTCAGTACTTTCGATCTTTACAAAAATTTGTTGAAATAAAAATTGATAAACAGAGAATTTTTTTTGGCTTTCAGAAATCTTATAAAAATGTATTATAAACTTATACCTACTTGCTATTCTTGTTTATCTATTTTGGAATTAAAATATTTTTATATTATTTTTGTTCCTAAAGCTTACATTTTACATGTTAAAAAAAAATGAATGCTTTTACCTAAAGTATATAGGACCAATACATTTATTATTAAATGACTAATTATCAATTAATCAACAATCAGTTTAAAAAGTTTGTTAAAAATGGAATATCCATTGTCCGTTTCCTCAGGTGAACAAAAATATAACAGACAAGACTTAAAAGATAATCTAAATTAAATCGAGTGCGCATCTTTTAAAAAGAACGAAAAACCCAAATTTATTTCCCCAATTAAAGCCGATAAGAAGACATTGACAACGAATCTTCTTCATTTCGCTATCGTCTAATGATTCTACAAAAATCAGGTGCCACACGAATTGATTGTCGACTTACAAATCCCAATAAATTAACTCTGATACTGATGCCTATCTTAAAAATAAAAACACTTTCGATAACAGCAAACAAACTTCTGATTTGATTTTTCAGCAGGTATAAATAGTGAAAAGATTATTGAATTCGGAATAGTTGCGATAATGGTATTTACAAAGGTGTTAGCTTTTTTGGTTGTGGCAGTCACAGTTACTGCCATCAACGGCCAGCACGATCCTAATTATTGGGGTGGACGAGATGTAATGGTTCACCTCTTCGAATGGAAATGGGAAGATATTGCAAACGAGTGCGAACAGTTTCTGGCCCCGAAAGGATATGCTGGTGTACAGGTATGATTGGTCTATTCTCCGTCCTTAAAAGCTGAAAATTAATTATTATACGTTATAAGGTTTCTCCCGTAACTGAAAATGTTGTTTCCGAGGGACGTCCTTGGTGGGAGCGTTATCAACCTGTATCGTATCTTCTTTCCACCCGATCCGGCAATGAGGAACAATTTCGTGACATGGTGACCCGTTGTAATAAGGTTGGAGTTCGCATCTATCCAGATTTTATTATGAATCATATGGCAGCAGGCGATAGTGTCGTTGGTACCGCCGGTTCCACCGCCGAACCCAATAACAAAGAATTCCCTGCTATCCCATATTCACCACTCGATTTCAACCCCACTTGTTCAATTACAAACTTCAATGATCGCGTCGAAGTCCGCAATTGCGAGTTGGTTGGATTGAAAGATCTCGATCAAAGCAAAGAATATGTTCGTGAAAAGCTCGCGGAACTTATGAACAAGTTGATTGAAATCGGAGTCGCCGGATTCCGTATTGATGCAGCCAAACACATGTGGCCTCACGATATGGAGGTAAGAATATTTAAGCGTCATTGCATCGTTAGAAAGATTATTGATATATCTGTATATTTTAGGCTATTTTGGATTCACTTGATGACTTAAACACTGAACAAGGATTTGCTCCCGGTTCTCGCCCGTTCATTTATCAAGAAATCATTGATAATGGAGGTGGAATGATATCTCGTGAAGAATATACTCACTTGGGTGCTATAACAGAGTTCCGTCATTCTTCGAAAATAAGCAACGTTTTCAGTAATGGAGATCTGTTGAAATGGCTTAACAACTGGGGTACTGGTTGGAGTTTCCTTCCTAGCGAACAAGCTTTGATTTTCATTGACAACCACGATAACCAAAGAGGTGAAGCATTGAACTACAAGTCAGCAAGAAGCTACAAGATGGCAAATGCGTTTATGTTAGCCTACCCCTACGGTATTCCAAGAGTCATGAGCTCTTTTGATTTCGATCATTCTGATGACGGTCCACCAAGCAGTGATGGCAATACTATTTTGTCGCCAATATTTAACGATGACGATTCATGTGATAATGGCTGGGTCTGCGAACATCGTTGGCGTCAAATCTACAACATGGTCGGGTTCAGAAATGCAGTCGAAGGAACTTCCCTTAATAATTGGTGGGACAACAATGGAAACCAAATAGCATTCTGTCGTGGAAATAAGGGTTTTGTGGCCTTTAACCAAGAGAACTACGACTTAAATCAGCGACTTTACACTTGCTTGCCAGCTGGAACATACTGTGATGTCATTTCAGGAAATAGGTCTGGTTCACCTTGTTCGGGAAAACAAATTGTTGTTGCTAAGGACGGAACAGCTCAGATCAATATTTCAACTGACGATGAGGATGGTGTTATAGCAATACACGTTGGATCAAAAGTCTAAAGAATTAATGTCTTGATTTTATGAAATAAAATTCAACTGACTTTACTTGTGATATAAATGTTAGCTGTGTATTTGCTTTAAATGGAAGTTTTATAAAATTGAATAGTTTAAAATGTTGGGCAAAGGTGTTTAAATATGATTAATATTTTTGGCGGCGCAAGAAAACTCAGTGAGTAGTTTGTTATTCAGAATTTGTATTTTATTTTCTATATTCACCTTGATTAACGGTTTTTGTTTTCTTCTTTTTAATTTTTGATCTTAAAATATCATGATCTTTATCCATAATTTGATTATGCAGAACGAATGCATGTGGTAAGTACTTAGCAATTCATATTTTATAAAATAATTTGATATGATTGTTATTTTCGTTGTCAAAAATTGGGGGTTGTAAATTTATTTTTTCTAGATTAAACGTATCTGATTTGGATTTCCATTGAATGGTTTTGTTTATTCTTAAATGTTTAAATAATTTAGCTTACGTATTTTTATAATCTGAAAGGAAGATAAGTATCGTATTCGCTTGGTGGTCCTTAGGCATTTGTTTCTTACCTAGTTCATTTTGATAATAAAAAAGAAGGTCAAATGAGTTAGGGATTGACAGAGATTTCATGATTTCTGATTTTGAAATCTGAAATCTGAAACTTAAGGCATAGTAGTAGTTCCTACATTTTAATTGTATATAAAAGTTCATTTCAAATTAAACCGATTTATACATAATTACATTCATATGTATAGAAAACAGTTTCAAATATTGTTAAAGTTTAAGGCAGAACATTGATAGTTTATCTTAACTAATAAGTTTATAATTTTATTATGTTGTTTTCGATTGATTGTAAGAAGCGTTCTAATCTGCTACAGTCAGAGATAAGAATGGTAGACCCTAAAAACTTAACCAATCACGACATACTACATAATGTTTTTCGATTTTTAAACCAGGAAATAAAGGGAATGATAAAGGGTATCAATAAAATGATAGTGTGATTCATAAAAAGTGGCAAAGTAAATGTTAAATATTCAAATAATAATATGACACTTCAAATGACAGGTGAGTTTGACAGACGCTTAAAACCTAAAACGACGAAATGAAGACATTGGCTACGTTCGTGCTAGATAGGGTATCTTGGATAGGTGTATTTTAAGATACCCTGTTGAACGAGTTGAATAGCCGTATTGAGATATGTAGCTGTCAAAAAATGAAAACAAATTTCAGCTGTTCACAAAAAGCAGAGAAACATTTAAGCTTCGAAGTTAAAATTGTTTTAAGATAAAACATTTAATGTATAATCCAACTGATGCATCGGACGGTGATGATTTTATAGGTGCGTAAACAATTTAATAAATAAGAGTTAACCTTAATCTGTAATCTATGTTAAACTTCCTCTTAGCTCAATTGGAATTCTATACGATTAATAATTTACTGTTGAAATCTCCGTTTTTAAACGATTTACGTTTAACAGAAAACTATCCCAACAGAAACGAGGACTATTATGAAGTGACAATACCTAGATATAGTTTGGAAGAATTTCTTGAAATTCAACCATGTGTTGAATCAACTGTTCTGTCAGATACCCAGAAATTCTTGGATACCTTTGGATTCCTTTTTTGACATCTAGACTGTTTTTGATCAGCTGTTATTTTACACGTAAAACACTAAGAAAAAGGTATCTGGATTCCCTAGCTGTCTGAGATTTAACGCACTCATTCAATCATCGCAAGAAAGTTGAGTGTGGAAAACAACAAGAGTCACAAAGAACAAGTTCAAAAGTTCTAGTTCTAAGTTAACTTATTTAACTCATTTTCAATTCTAAAAATTAGTGCATTATTTTAATATTACATAATGACGGGTTATCCATTTTGCTGTTTTAAAAGTATTAGGGTGCAATTCGACATCTGTCAAACTAAGTTGTTAAACCAATTTTTTGTGAGAATGCTCAAATAATTGAAGAGAGACCATTACATAAACTAAAAGTCCCTGTTTGGTGCGCTCATTGGTCCGGAGGTGTCATTGGACCTTAGTTATTCGAAAACGATGATGGAACAACTGTCGCCGTACTTTTTTTACCTGTTATTGAAGAATACGACTTAGAGAATTCGTGGTTTCAACAAGACTGTACCACATGCTACACAACCCGAGCGAATATGGCTTTATTGCAAGGGACATTTCCCGGTCGCGTAATTTCTCGTCGTCGTCATATCAACTGGCCACCATAACATCATGCGATTTGACATCGCTGGACTTTTTTTGTGGGGTTCTGCGGAAGACCGTGCTTATGCAGATAAACCTTTAACTCTTGAGCACTTTAAAACCAACATTCGTCAAGTAATGGCTGAGATACCGCTCAATATGTGTCAACAAGTGATAATTAAATTGGATATAGTATTTCACACATATTGCCAACGTTCAACCTTTATGATAAGCAAGAAATATCATAAGAAAAAAATTGTATAGGTGTTTCATTTACGTTTACTTTTGAAACCTCAAAATGGATAACCCTGTATAACATAATAAAATATTAATCTACTTATTCTGTTTTTACTTCTGCACAAGTTTTCCTGGCTTTTCAGAATCCGTATGTTTTTGAAATTATTTTTCAATATTATAGCCAGATTTGGAAGATTGATAGTGAAGACGTGACAAGTGTTAATATGATGCCAAAAAACTTTCAAACCAACTTTCATTAAATCATATGATAATATTTATACAAGAATAATAAAAGAAAAATAAACAATTTTACTACGGAGCAACGTAAGTACGGCTCTGATAGTAAAGTACTTGGCTTTATTCAGTTAGTCATAATTGCTAGCTCCTAGACGATTTGGCAGACTATGGACTTTGGAAGGTATTGATTTCTTATAATAGTTCTGCTGATTATAATAATTATATTATATACATACAATTATTTGAACGTCTATACTTCAATTGTGGAAAACCGTCTAGTTCTTCTATATCTACATACTAACAATAACAACTAAATCCATGATATAAATAATCTTAATTAAATCAAAGAAGTTGTTTTTTTTAGCAATTGTGAAGACATTTAGCTAACACATAACTGTTAACGAAAGTGATAAGGAAATTTCATGCATTCTCTTTCATTCTCTACATTCGCTAAGTGTTCTGTCGAAAATATTTGCAAAAGGAGACTTCCCCAAAAAACCCAAAAACTTCCCTTGATATCATTGAAATGAAAATAAACTGTTGGTAAAATTCACGATATCAGTTCGAAATTTCATGTGATATGAATTCAAGAAGTATAAATAGGAATTGAACAACCGAAAAATGGTTGAAGTTCAGAGCAGTTGTTTTTACCATGGCGTTCGCAAAGGCTTTAGGTTTAATGCTTGTGGCAGCTTTTACTGCAATCAACTGCCAGCACAATCCTAATTATTTGGAAGGACGCGATGTAATGGTTCACCTTTTCGAATGGAAATGGGAGGATATTGCTACCGAGTGTGAACAATTTTTGGCGCCTAAAGGATACGCGGGTGTTCAGGTATTGCTTTAGAAATAATATTAAAAATAAAAAAATGTTTAACAAGCAAACCAAAAAGGTTTCTCCAGTGACTGAGAATGAAATTATCGAAGGACGTCCATGGTTTGAGCGTTATCAGCCTATTTCGTACATGCTTACCACCCGATCCGGTAATGAGGATCAATTTCGGGACATGGTGACACGTTGTAATAAGGTTGGAGTTCGCATCTATCCAGATTTAATCATGAATCACATGGCTGGCGGTTCAAAAGTTGTTGGTACCGCCGGTTCCTTGGCGGAACCCAATAACAAAAATTTCCCAGCTGTTCCATATACCTCCAACGATTTTAATCCAACGTGTTCTATTGAGAATTACAATGACCCCGTGGAAGTACGTAATTGCGAGTTGGTTGGATTGAAAGATCTTGATCAAAGCAAGGAATATGTCCGTGAGCAGCTCGTAACGCTCATGAATAAGTTGATTGAAATCGGAGTAGCTGGATTCCGTTTAGATGCAGCCAAACACATGTGGCCACATGATATGGCGGTAAGAAAATTCAGTTTAAATTGACTCAGTATGTGCAAATAAATATTTTACATCTTAATTTTTCAGTTGATTTTGGATACACTTGATGATTTGAACATTGAACAAGGATTCGCCCCTGGATCTCGACCATTTATTTATCAGGAAGTAATTGACCACGGCAATGGTGAAGCGATAACTCGTGAGGAATATACCCACCTTGGTGCTGTTACGGACTTCGTCCACTCTTCAAAGATCAGCAATGTTTTCACTAATGGCGATCAGTTAAAATGGCTTCAAAGTTGGGGCACTGAATGGGGACTCCTTCCCTCTGAAACAGCTTTCATATTCGTTGATAATCATGATAACCAAAGAGCTGAAGCATTGAACTACAAATCATCGAGGCAATATAAAATGGCAGTTGCGTTTATGTTGGCCTATCCATATGGCATTCCTCGCATTATGAGTTCTTTTGATTTTAAACATTCCGATGACGCTCCACCAAGCAGTAATGGAAATGACATATTGTCACCAATATTCAACCAAGACGATTCGTGTGGAAACGGGTGGATTTGTGAACATCGCTGGCGCCAAATTTATACCATGGTCGGGTTCAGAAATACAGTTGAGGGAACTTCCGTTAATAATTGGTGGGATAACGATGGAAACCAAATAGCATTCTGTCGTGGAAATAAGGGTTTTGTAGCCTTTAACCAAGAGAATTATGATTTAAAACAACGGCTGTACACTTGTCTACCTGCTGGAACATATTGTGATGTCATTTCGGGAAATAGGTCGAATTCAACTTGTTCGGGGAAACAAATCGTAGTAGACGCGGATGGATCAGCTTTGATAAATATTTCGACCAATGATGAAGATGGTGTTTTAGCTATACATATCGGATCAAGAATCTAAATAAATCATATTTCATAAAAAAACAAAAATATATTATGGCAGCGTTACCTTGCTCAATCGAATTATTTTCAAATACAAATTTTATTTTTGACAAAATTGTTGTTCATATTTTTCATTAACTTTTTTTTTTACTAGATTTCAAAACCAAATGAAATTCATTTGTAAATATTTAAATATTGGTCAACGAGACATTTGAGTAGTACAAGAATATTGAATATATAACTGAAAGTTTAGACTGTAAAATGGAAAAATGGTGTTTAAAATTTTTCAACAATTTCCTTAAGGCTAGTGGAAAAAAGAAACCTTAAGGATTACATGACCTTTGTTGTAGGGGGTTGTGGTTTCGCAATTTGTTAAACAGCTGGTGCCACTATTGATTTATTGAAGGAAATGTTTGGTAACAGTATAGTTTTACGTTACGGACCCGTGAATTGTCTTCCAAGATCATGTAATTTAACGCCGCTTGACTATTTGCTCTGGGGATATGTGAAGTTGCTATCTTCTACTCTGGCGATAAGCCCGAAACGATTGAAAACTTTTAGGACAACTTTTTAGCATTATTGCCGGTATACGACCACAACTGTTGGACAAAATTAATCGAAAATCGCACCTACAGATTACACCGTTTTTGAACCAGCCAGGCTGCTAATAAGCAAGACATTACATCTGAACTGTAATGGTAGAAAATTACCTTTGGAAAAATATATATTTTATGTCAATCGTCTTTGTCGTATTATATTTCAAAGTTTTAAACCTCTACAAAACTTACTTCAGTTACTCCAGACCTATTTTCTTCAGAAAAAAGGTTTATAACAATAAAACTCTCAATTAATAAGTGTTTATCTGTAAGATTTAAGCCTAATTGGTCAAACTAATGGGTTAAGGAAGTGTTGCAAAAGTTCAATCTTGCCATGATTACAATTCAAGATAAAAAAACCAAAGTAAAAAGTTACACTTTTTATTTGAAATGAATTGAATATTTAATAAACATTAACAATTCAAAAAGATTAGGTAAGAATGGAAGTATTTAATAGAGGAAATATTTAATTTAACATATAATGAGACAAACTGAATTAAAAAAAGAGGCTGGGATGCGACCCACACTGATAACTTCCCATCCCGTCTGTCGATTTGTCTTGCTTAAAAGTTTGTCTATATGTACTAGTATCGATTTTACCAAATTTGCGTACTATTTTTTATAGATTTTATTTTTTATGAAAAAACGGACTGTTGGGTTTTTATATAAAAATCACTGAATATTGAAAACAATATTTTCTGTAAAATAAAATAAGTTTGAAGCCAATATTTTGAATTTTTGAAAAGCTATTTGAGTCGAAAGTAAATGTTTACCAAGTTTTAGTAATGTTTTTTTTAGAGTTTTAGTTTTTGTTAAATAAACCGTCAATTCGATTTTCTTCAATATTCTACCGAATGTTGAAAACAATATTTTCTATAAGATAAAATTAGTTTGAAGCCAATATTTTATAGATTTGAAAAGATATTTGAGTCGAAAATCAATTTTTACCAACTTTTGTTAAATTTTTTTTTAGGTATTTAATTTTTTGTACAAAAACTATCAATTCGATTTTTTTTCAAAATTTTACTAAATGTTAACAACAATATGTTTTGAAAGATAAAAGTAGTTAAAAGCCAATATCTACAATTTTTGAAAAGATATTTGAGTCGAAAATCAATTTTTACCAACTTTTATAAATTTTTTTTAAGGTTTTTATTTTTTGTAAAAAAACTGTCAATTCGATTTTTCTCAACATCTTTCAGAATGCTTAAAACAATATTTCTTATAAGATAAAATAAGTTTGAAGTCTAACTTTCAAGGTTTTGAAAAGATATTTGAATCCATATTCAATTTTTACCAACTTTTGTTAATTTTAGTTCGGTTTTTAATTTTTTATAAAAAAAACTGTGAATTCGATTTTGTTCAAAATTTTACTGAATGTTGACAACAATATTTTTTGAAAGATAAAAGTAAATTAAAGCCAATATCTCAAAGTTTTGAAAAGATATTTGAGTCGAAAATCAATTTTTACCAACTTTTATAAATTTTTTTTTAAGGTTTTTATTTTTTGTAAAAAAACTGTCAATTCGAGTTTTCTCAAAATTTTATTGAATGTTGAAAACAATATTTCTTATAAGACAAAATAAGCTTGAAGCCTAAATTTCAAGTTTTTGAAAAGATATTTGAATCGATATTTAATTTTTACGAACTTTGAGTAATGTTTTTTTTAGTTTTGTCAATTCGATTTTTCTCAAAATTTTATCAGATTTTTTAAACATTATTCTCCGTTGCTCAAAATTGTTTTGGAGATGAAATCATATGTTAGTCGTTAAATTTAGGAGGTGACAAATTTTTTTTTCAGTTTTTTTGAATTAGGAAAAAAACCGTTAGATAGATTTTTTTCAAAAAATATATTTTTTTGAGATCACGTTACAGTCTATTATATAAAATTTAATTCAAGTCTATAGCGTTTTTGGTTCGTAAGATATTAAGGGTTAACCAAAATTTTCACCTTTTTTTTAAACTGCTATGGTAAAAAAACCACCCACGCAATTTTCTTGAGAACCCTTTCTGCATCTTTCTGCCTTATTATCTGTATAACAAAATTTATTTGAAGTCGATATCTCTTCTGGTTCTTGAGCTATGGACGACGAAAAAACGTCGCGAACGTACGGACGTACGGACGTACGGACGTACGGACGTACGAACGTACGTACACACGCACGCACAGACATCTTTCTAAAAATCTTTTATTTCGACTCTAGGGACCTTGAAACGTCGAGAAATGTCAAAATTTTCAATTTGACAAATCGGACCCATTACAATAACTTCCTATGGGAAGTTAAAAAACACATTTAAATTATAAGAAACCAATTGACCCTTATGTTAGGATAAAAAATTTGCATTTTGTTCTCTTAAACAAGACAATTTTGTAAAAACAATTGGGTAGAAACGAATTGCAGTGTGGTTGCTACGAACCTTAGATTTCGTCATGTAAATGATTTCTTCTACATAAATCTCTAAGCAAGTAGTCTGTTTCTATATCAAAATTATTCAGGAGTGGAATCGGCTAAGGTGATAATTGACTATCATTTTCATTCCGTCTGTGTAAATTGATTCAACTCAATTCAATTTGATTGAACAATTTCAGATTCAAATTGTCAATATTCATTGTTGCCATGGTGAAATTTAAAATTGATTCCTATAAAACATCTAAATAAAAGTATTGAATTGGCTGGTGCTTGAATAATATTCTTACTTTTCTTGATTTTTTCGAATCTCGTAAGCTTTCTCGATCGCAGGAAAGTATTTTTTTTTAACGAAAAATAGCTAACTAAGTCGTTTGTGTAAGCGTCTGGTAGTTTTATTCGGAATAAACATATTTGTTGTTGACTATCACGTTTTTGTTGTGACAGCTTTATAGGTATCATTTTGACTATAACCTTACAAAGATTCATTGAGTTTGATTGTCATTTATCAAAAATCACCTTAGCCAATTTCACTCCAGATGAATTGTCTACCTTGCGGAAATGCCAAGATCTAATCTTATAGTTCCCAACTTTTGTAGCTGGGGTAAGTGGTTGACTTTATTCAATTCCTTAGCTAAAACCCCTTGGTCTCCAATCTTGGTAGAAAATTTCTTTCACTGCTTTTATAAAATGCGAGCCTCAAGTTCAAATCTTATTTAGTGATATTATTTGTTTCTCCATGTTTTTATTTCAATTTTCTTTTTAGAATTAATTGATCCTTGATAAGTTTCTGGATTTGATAAAACAAAAGTCACAAAAACGTCCTATGCCTTTATAAAAATCTAAATCTAAAATTATGTTCGATTCCGTCTTTTAGCTTCAGGGAAAATCGTTTCTCCCGATACCTAATACATTTAAAGAAAATTATGTATGTTTGCAAAGTTTCTTGCAGTTCTTATTTCTGAAAGTCTCAAACGTAGATGGCTTATTTCTTCTGCCTTAGGAGAACCTTCTAATATCTTTGACTTCATTGAAGTTCCGTCAATTTCCAAAGCTTATTCATGATAGTCTAGCAAATGTCTTTCCTTGTCCAAATTGACCAACCTAACTCTCTAGTCAAAACTTTCACGTGCTTCACACTAAAAAAGAAAATATTTTTTCAACAAACTGAGAATTTAAAAAGATTTGATAACAATGAAAACATTTGATAAAGATATTTTTGATCTATGCAGAAAAACAAACTTAATTAAAATAAATAAAACCTAAGTGCTAAATATGTTAAGTAAATAAATTAACATCAACAAGTTAAGGACTTCAATATATTTAAGATGTTTACAAAAAATTCACTGCCGTTTGTTATCTTTTATGATGTTTTGACCAAACCCCTATTTTAATTGTTTTTTATTGAGAACTCAAAAGCCCTATAAATTACTTTTGATATCTTAAAAAAATTAAAATAAATTATAGATAACTGTAAACAATTTTGTGATTTAATTTCAATTGGCTTAGAAGCACTATAAAAAGAGGAACGTTTATTAAGTTTATAATAGTTTTTACAATGACATATTTGAAGTTAATAGCTGCAGTGATTTTTATAATTTCTGCCACTAACGGCCAACATAATCCTAACTATTGGAATGGCCGCGATGTGATGGTTCACCTTTTCGAATGGAAATGGGAAGATATTGCCAATGAATGCGAAAGGTTTTTGGCTCCAAAAGGATATGCTGGTGTTCAGGTATATTTAGTCTATATCAAAAATCTTAAGGGCTCTATAAATTAATGAAATAATTTCATAAAGGTTTCTCCGGTAACTGAAAATGCTGTTGTTAAAAATCGACCTTGGTGGGAGCGTTATCAACCTGTTTCATACATTATTAACACCAGGTCCGGCAATGAAAATCAATTTCGTGACATGGTGACGCGTTGTAATAGAGTTGGAGTTCGTATTTATCCAGATTTCATAATGAATCATATGGCAGCTGGTGAAAACGTTGCAGGTACTGCCGGTTCAAGAGCCGAACCAAACAAGAAGAAGTTCCCAGGAGTCCCATATTCCCAAAATGATTTCCATCCCACTTGTTCCATTAATAACTACAACGACCCTAATCAAGTTCGAAACTGTGAGTTGGTTGGTTTAAAAGATCTCGATCAAAGCAAAGAATATGTTCGTCAACAGATGATTACACTCATGAACAAGTTGATTAAAATCGGAGTTGCTGGATTCCGTTTAGATGCAGCCAAACACATGTGGCCACGTGATATGGAGGTAATTATGATTTTTTCTGAATTGAAATTCAACATTTTATTTATATTTTTAATTTGTATTTAAGGTGATTTTGAACGCATTGGATGATTTAAACACTGACCAAGGATTCGCACGTGGTTCTCGACCATTTATCTTCCAAGAAGTGATCGATAATGGTGGTGAAAAGATAACCCGTGAGGAATACACCCACATGGGGGCTGTAACAGAGTTCCGCCACTCGACTAAAATTAGTAACGTTTTTAGAAATGGTGATCTATTAAAATGGCTTAATAACTGGGGCACTGGATGGGGATTCCTTCCATCCGAAGAAGCTCTGATATTTGTTGATAACCATGACAACCAAAGAGCTGAAGCATTGAACTACAAATCATCGAGAAGATACAAAATGGCAGTTGCATTCATGTTGGCCTATCCATATGGCATTCCTCGTGTCATGAGCTCTTTCGATTTTAATCATTCCGATGACCCTCCACCAAGCAGGGATGGTCAAAATATTTTGTCACCAATCTTTAACTCAGATGATTCGTGTGGAAACGGTTGGATTTGTGAACATCGCTGGCGTCAAATTTATAACATGGTTGGGTTCAGGAATACAGTAAAGGGAACTTCGGTTAATAATTGGTGGAGCAATAATGGTAACCAAATAGCATTCTGTCGTGGAAATAAGGGTTTTGTGGCCTTCAATCAGGAGAATTATGATTTAAATCAGCGGATCTATACTTGCTTGCCAGCTGGCAGGTATTGTGATGTTATTTCTGGGAAAAAATCTGGCTCATCATGTACAGGAAAAACAATTGTTGTTGATAATAGTGGATCAGCTCAGATCAATATTTCCACTCGCGATGAAGATGGTGTTCTAGCAATTCATGTTGGATCAAAATTGTAGAAAATTGAAAACAAATAAAATTAAGTCGCTTGATTATACCTGACTCTCAAAATCTTATTTTTCAGTCTGTTGTTTTGTATAGATATAATATTTAACAACCTACAAGTGTAAGGTTTGTGGTGAACCATTAAAAGATTTTTAGGAGTTAACCCGTTTTAAATAAACTATCTATAAACAGCCAGTTATTTGTTGTTTTGGATGGTTGAATAGACGCTTATGAAACAATTGGGTATTGTGTTTATTTCAAAATGTGAATGTTCAAATAAACTGATTTCTTGGAACAATATCCGAATTTCATATCATTGGTGTCTTTGAAATTCCTAATACAACTATATTCACCTTTTTCCTTCAATCAACTTATAATCAGTTCTATAACCCATATTTGCAACAAAAAAAAACTAAAATATAGCAACGCTGTAAACCAACTAAATATTTCTTACTGTATTTATTATAATTTTATTGCTTATTTTATAGATACAGGTCTGCTTATCAATAAAAATATTTCTTTCTCATTATAAATCAATTAAGGAATTTGGAAGGAGTTTGCTACTCAAAATATCAGTAGATAACAAATAATGCCTTATGTTTTATGGACAATGATAAAGGTTATAAAAGTAGTTGGCATTTGTGGCTATAAGTTGTAAAGATAGATAGATAGAAACTAAACTTTATACATTAAAGAGAAAATATTTGTATAGTGATTTCTTCTTCTCTTTTGGTATTTTTTCCTCACGTTTTACGATAATTTGTTCCCTGAAAATTAACCGATTTTTATAAAATTCGACTACGAGCAAAAAGTCTACTATTTCATAAAAAGTGTTAAGTGAAATAATTAAGAACAATAACAGAAGGTAGCTATTAGCGCTCACGTCAAATAAAAAGAGTTAATAACTTTATTTATTTGGTCATTTTTGAAGTTACTTCATACCCAAGTATAAAATAAAATATTGGTGGATCTGGAATTATTGATATTTCATTGTATTTATTCAAACTTAATTTATATAAATATTCATAATTTAGAACCAGCATGTATCGCCAGTACACCATCTTCTTCCTCTAATCCAATAAATATGTTCGCTTTTCCATCATTTTCAACCGTTACAGTTTTTCCAGAACAAACATTTCCTACCTTATTACCGGATATAACATCACAGTAACTTCCAATCGGCAAACAAGTATTCAAAGTCTGATTCAAATCAGTGGTGTCCTGATTAAAAGCTATAAACCCCTTATCTCCACGGCAGAAGGCAATTTGGTCAGCTTCGTTGTCCCACCAGTTTTTAAGAGCATTAGCTCCAACAACATTTTTAAATTCCACCATATTATATATCTGACGCCAACGGTGCTCACAGACCCATCCGTTGTCACAACCACCGTCCTTCGTGAAGGTCGGTGATAATATTGTTGCACCGTCGTCTTTACTGGGTGGACCTTGATCCACATCTGTGAATGCAAAGGAGCTCATAATACGAGTTGTACCATATGGATAGGCCAACATAAATGCTGTGGCCATTTTATATTGTTTAGGTTTCTTATAGGTCAGAATATCAGCTCCACCAGCTCCGTGTCCTCGTTGATTGTCGTGATTGTCTACAAATACCAGTGCACTTGTAGATGGCATCAGTCCCCAGCCACTTCCGAGATTTTCCAGCCATTTCAATTGATTAATCTTATTGAAGGTCTTTCCGATTCCATCAGAATACCGGAATTCAGTAACAGCTCCCATTAAAGTGTATTCACTGCTAGATATGGCTTCACCTCCCATGTCTATGACTTCCTGGAAAATAAATGGCCTCGAGCCTGGTTCAAATCCATGGGAAGTGCTAAGATTTTTGATATGAGCGAAGATTACCTAAATAAATAGTTTTGGTCAAAGTCATTAGCTGGTTAAAAAAAACACATAAAATATTACAAACCCGAAGGTCAGCTGGCCACATATGTTTACAGGCATCGACGCGAAATCCTGCAACTCCTAAATCGATCAGTTTGTTAAGGAACTCAAGAATCCGGTCTCTTGCCCAGTCCTTGCTCTGATCCAAATCCTTCAATCCAACCAATTCACAGTTGCGAACATTGAAAGGATCGCTGTAATTGTTAAGAGTACACGTTGGATGGAAATCTGAATAAGTGTACGGCACAGCGGGATAGATTTTATTTGGAGGGTCTGATGTTGATCCAGCTGTTCCAACTCCACTTGCTGCAGCCATATGATTGAAGACAACATCGGGATACACAAGAACTCCTACTTTGTTACAACGTTCGATCATGGACCTAAATTCGGTCTCGTTCCCAGAACGAGTGGTGAGGATATAAGAAGCGGGTTGATAACGCTCCCACCATGGACGTTTGGCAATAACTACGTTTTCATTTGGAGGAGAAACCTGAAGGTAAGATTGAATTATTGTTAAATTCTTAAGTAAAATGAATAATTTCGGCAAGACAACAAACCTGAACACCTCCAAAACCCTTTGGACCTAAGAAATTTTCACATTCGGCTGCAATATCGTTCCATTTCCATTCAAACATATGGACAATTGCCTTACCATTGGCCTTGCTGTTAGCTTCAAACTGGCCAACACTAAATGCAAAGCATCGCAGAATTGCTATTATGATAAGCAACTTCATATTGAGATGTGTTTTTCGTTATGTTAGCACTAAAAAAAAAACAGAATGACAACAAATTTAAAAGTTATTCTTTTTAGTTAAATTTTGTGTCGGTACTACAGCTAATTTGTTTTGATGGTTTAATTCAAACACTTAATATTCAATTTATGAACAATAATTCAAGTGATTAAATGTACCAAAATACTATCAAACAGACCATGAAATTAATTTAATTTCAAACCCATAGAATTGGTTCGTGTTAAAAAAATAAACAATAACAAATTTTCTCCATACATTCATTTTCTCTTTTTTTTTTAATGGGATTTTTTCACAGAGAAATCATATTTTTTTGAAACTAATTATGTCTTAAACACATTTTCATAAAAGTTACACATTTGATTTAGAAGATTTCTGTTCAAAACATGACTTCGAGAATATATTTAGTTTTAGTATATCACGAACATTTTACTTATAAGCACCTTTGATAAATATGCCATTGATAAATTTAGTTCACTTTTTGTGGTGTATAAAATCGTTCTTATATTTTTGTACACTTATAAATGAGGTCTCATCAATAAAATAATCAAGATAAAATGATTGCAGTTTTTAAACTAAATGTATCTTCTTAAAGTGATTCGACCTACTGCGAGATTTATATTTTCTCGCTAATATAAATACATATTTTTATAATAATAAACAAAACAAAATTGAAAGAACAAAAAAGTATTTGCATGTCGACCTATCTTCTATCACTTGCTGACACCAATCATCGATCTTTTTTCCTTCACGATCTATTTAAAAAACGTTTGTTTTTTATATAGGGTTTTCCAATAAGACATTCCATTTCAATAGCCCGCTATTTGTTCAGCAGTCACTTTTAAATCTTGTATCTTTTGAAATTTGACAAGTAAAATGTATTTAGTTACTTAAAATGCACCGACAGTATTCGATATTCACTACAAAAATAATGAACATTTGGCAAGCACAGTAGTTTACAGCACAGTTTTACAAGAAGCATTTTATCACAATTTTATTTCTCGGAAGTTGAGAAATGTTGTGATTGAGTATACTGCTTTTAAAGATAAAGTTATGCCAATGCTCCATAATCGTATCTAACCTTTAAAATAAAATTTGTGAAGTTAACGAGGATATAGAACGACAATTGTGCGAATTGGTCATAGAAAAATTTCTGTTCCGATTTAGCTGAAATCGGTTTTCATTTCCCCTTATAATGGAATCAATATCCATTTGTTATTATGAAAGTAAAAGCTCTTATTGGAAAACCCTATGCATACGAAAAAATGTTCTCTTTTTGTTTTAGTTGTTGCATATACACATTTGTTTACACAATACTTTATACGTATCTTTGTTTTTGAATTTGTTTTTTAAGCGTCATGTCATTCCGAATCTATAAAGTTAAGCATATTATATAGCAACATAAGTTTGTATAAATAACTTTATAATTATTGATAAGTACTCAATCAGTTCTACTACTTGTAGATAAAGATATAAACAAATGTTTTGTTATTCAATTTGTTTAATTGATGTTCGCAAATAAATACTTCATGATGAAGACGCTTATAGTCTTCCCCGACACTTCTAGAAAGTTTTAACGAGCGCAAGAGACAAATCCAATGATCTAATTTAACCTTCGTGCCAATTAAATTCCCAAAAGAGTCAGCTATACGATGAAAAGTGTGTGATAGGGGACTTAAAGATATTTATCTTTTTTTTTCGAAAAAAACTGTAAAATTGTCATTATTAGTTGAAAATCTTGATAAATTATAATAAAGAAAAAACTAAAACCTAATTGTGTACTCTTAAATTTTTGTTAAAAACAGATAATTATTACCTTTAGCACGCAATTCCACAAAATTATATAAAATTAAATTCTATACATATGACCTCAAATATATTTACAGCTGCCTTTACATTTGCCAATAAAACAATTATAAAAAGGCGCTTTTAAGGCCCAGTTTTATAAAAAGCCTTATGTGAATTGAAAATTCTTTTAATTAAAACAAATCATTAATGTTAAATTTCTTTGAATGGAATTTGTTGAAACTACGCGAAAAAGCATTGCAGTTCGATTTGTTTAAACATATAGGATGCTTTTTTAGCTTCACCTTCTTCAAGGGGGGATATGAGCCATAAAGCTCATACAGTTGAGTTGTATAAGCACAGATTTTATATAGAGATTTTTTAGTAATTTAAAAAAATTCAACAAAAAAGAAGTATGCGTTATAATCTTAAAAGTATTCATAAAATTTTAAATTTAGAAAAACTTAATGCTTTAAATTATTTTAATAAGATCTTTTCTGAGAGAAAAAGTAAATATTCAGATTCTTAAGAAGAAACCTTGAATTATAGATCGTCAATTTAATATTATGTTCTGAGAAATCAGCACTTTTTGTTTTCTTAAGACAAACTGAAACTGAGTTTAAATTCTTGAAACTTGTCTTTAATTCCATCTTATTAAGTTGATGCACATAAAGAGTATTAGGCTTTCTTAAGTGTTTTTGTCTTTCAAAATTGATTATCTATCAAAAACAAAAACTTAATATCTTAATAAATCTACTTTCTGAAGTAAATTTGCTCTAAGATTAAGGTTTAAACAAGAATTTTAAGAATAGTGAAAAGTGAAAATTTCATTTAAGTAATGGCTAATTGAAAAACATAATGAACGTTCTATATCTATTAATTTAATATAAAACCTTTAAATATATCCAGTGGTCTATTTCACTAAATTACAATTACAATCACAAATTTGTAATTGTAAACTTTTCTGTTTCACAAACTACAAAATTCATTACAACAAATTTGTAAGAAAAGAGACAAAAAATAGGGGAAATTGTAATTTCTAATTACAAAAAAAATAAAAAACCGTTCCACCGTTTGATTTCCAGACTTGTAAACCACAATTTGTTTTCACAAATTTGTAAGTCGGCGGACAGAGATGTTAGCTATGAATAAACAACATACAAATTTTCTTGGAAGCTTAAGTGAGAAAAAAGATGTGTTATTCAGTAAATCTTCAAACGTTTGACACGCAATGCCAAGATTATGTAGTGGCAAACATTTTTTTGAAAATATAAGCTCCCATGTCTTATTATTTCCTCCGAATTAACACGTTTCAAGTGAAACTTTTCATTGAATGTAAGAGTATCAGAAATTTCATAATTTATACGCGGTCGATAAATTTTTCTTCGTCTACGTATATGTTCACGAAATGTTCACTTAAATCCCTATCGGTGCTAGTATGCCTTCGACGACGTAACGACATTCTTAAACTGGAGACAATATTCTTATTGCAAATTACAAATTGTAATGAAATCTACACACCATCTTTCTATTGTAAGAAATTTTCATAAACTGAACAAAATTGTAAATATATTTGATTTGGTGGAACACAAACTTATAAAAAAAAATTTATTTTACAAATTTGTATTTGTAAACTACAACAAAAAAAAACGTTTTGGTGAAACGCAAATAATGAAATTTCTACAAATTTCCCTTTGTAATCTAAAACTATAATTTTGTAACACAATTATCTCGTGAAACAGAAAAAATCAATTTTTCTACAAATTTGTTAAAAAAGCATTTGTAGTTTACAATTTGTAACTTGGTGAAATAGACCACAGAACGTAAGTGAAAAGATTCTGCAACGTGTATTTTGTGATTTCCACGCTATAGTTGCTTCCCAAAATTTTGTTTGCTTTAGTTTCTTTGGCGCAAAATTTTAAACAACAACAACTTTTAAACCTTTCTTTTCGTTTTGAAAACTTAATATATAATGAGACGTAATAGAATTTTAGAAATTGCGTCAGAAAAAAAAGAAAATTCTTCATATTAAATTTCTTTTTTCTGACATACTTTCTCATTTTCTGCCTTTTTGCATTTATATTTTTGTAGCTTTATTCGTACTTATTCAAATGGCATCAATAACAGAATGACCAAAATTTTATTTTACTGTGAGACAAGTCCATATTATTAGTTGTTCACAAAACTATCCCCAGTATTTTTTTTTTGTCAATGCTAATTGGCTTTAAATTTGAAATTATCTTCCAAACAGTTTTCCTTCCTTTCAGACTCTGAACTTTCTTTTGATAGCAATTGAAAATTGTCATTTAGCTCCGTACTTATCGTGTACTTAAATCACCAAACTGGTCTAAGTCAAATACTTCCAAAGTTAAAAGGAGCTTAGCTTAGTATCATAAGCTTAGTATAGACGATTGTGAGATCTTACAGTCAGATCTGTCAGTATGACAATAAGCTGACAAAAACCAGACACCTTTCAATTAAATATACATTTTGTATATATAGCAATGAGCAAATTGCAGCAACTGTCAGATTTCTTAAACCACTCAAGTGTATGTAACCATTGTCCCACGAAATTGTAAGTTCACACTGTTTTAAAACGAGAAACATATTCACTTAGTAATTTCAACAGCAACTTTCACAAGCATTTTACACTTGTTAGAGCCACTGGTTGTGAATGACTTTGAGTAGATTAACATAACAACTTCAACGTTAGGCCAAAACCCTAAATACGATGTCTCTGTGCAAATGCTAAAAACTTTAAGGGAAAAATGTTAGGTTTCTTAACACTCAAATCAAAATATGGCAGCCACGTTTTACTTATTTTAATTTTGACAATGGAAGAAAATCTTAAAGAATTAGTTATTAGTAAAGTAAGTAATCTAAAAAAACATTTGCGCAAAGCAAATAAATAGAAGGAAATTTGAAAACTGTTTCTGCTAAGATTAAGTGTACAAGTAATTACAATTTGATTTTGAATATAGATTTTAAAAATATCTTGTAAAAGTAGTTCTTTGAAGAAACAGAATTTGACATCCATGTGAAGTAAACGAAGAGAGCTTTTCCAAGGAGTTTTAAATAAAACTAAAGTAATAAATATACATAAATTTAAATACATTAAATAAAAAAGGCAAATGCCAAACGTAGTATGCAATTATTTAAAGGCAATTGAAAATCGAATCGAATGTTGAAAATATTAAATGTTTGTAATTGTTAAAATATTTAAACCTGTTTAGTAAAAGAATTTGCAAACTATGGTGACAAAGCTCTTTTATATTGGTTAGCAAAACTACTGCAAGTTTTAACTACAAGTTTACACCGTCGGGTTCGTTAGTTAAACTGATATTCTATTCGAATATCTCGAGAATAAATAAAGATATATATACAATTGTATGTATTTTCATTGTATAAAAAATTAAATTGGTATATTTTTTATTATAGAAACAAAACTTTGTAAGAATTGGTGTTGGACTAAAAAATTTGGGACCAAAAACAGATATTTAAATCCAACTAATTTTATCATATGCGAAATATTTCTTTACCTAACTTTAAGTTAATTTTTTACAAAAATTCAACTGGCAACGTTTTTTTTTACAAAACTGAAAAACAACAAAAAATGAAATGCCCGACCTTTCTCATACACTTAAAGATTCGGTTTAGTTTAAAAATCTACCCGAATAAAAAGTTGTTTTCAAAAATTTCAATTCCTCGAGAAAACCTTAATTTTTGAAAATTTGTATTTGAAAATCTTTAGAGCGGTTTATATTTAGATTCATTTTTAAAATATAATATCATGTTTGATTAAAATCTCGAGTTCGAAATTTTTAGGATTTAAAAATTTAGTTGTTATATGTCGTAAAGAAAGCTATTGTTGGTATTAATATTTTGTTAAGTTTTTAGAAAAATCGACAGACGGGCATGGGTAAGTAAGTACTTCCAGAGTCTTTTTAATAAATGTTTGACACCACTTACATGTGCGTGTTATGTGTATAAAAATCATGGATCACTTCATTTCGCTCCTGAACTCATCAAACCAAGTATCGAAAATGTCTCTATAATATTATAATAAAGTATTAATTACTCAAATATACATTTAGTGTGAGATCAACCACAGATAGAACAAACCATACAACTATAATTACTTTGGTAAGGAGAACAAAAGTCAACACCGGTCGCTACACGAGATACTTTTTCGTGTGGTGCAGTTTAGTATTTAATTATTTTATTTTCACCAAAATTGACACTTATGTTTTTTATTTATATTTATTTCGTTGGATAATATGGTTAAGGCTATTATTTTATTTTTTGTTTGATTGATTACATTTTAAGTAATTTTGATCTTTTAGTATTGTAGTTGTATAATATGGACAAAAGAGTACTCACAACAAGTTCTTGTTTCAGTTAGATGTGTTCACAGTTGAACGCAGATTATTACTGGTCTGGTCCATAATTTTTATTTTATTTGAATAAATTTGTATACCTGTGGGATTGAAACTTGTACGTGGTGTTAAAGTATTTACATATAAGTTGGATTTACTCGTAAGTGGTCGGACGAAAATAAAATACCTGCGCTACTCGTATACACCGTATACCTGCAACCTCACATTTCACTTACAAAATTACCAAAGCCGTTAATTGTTCAGCACATTTGGTTGTGATATAGAAATAATTTGAGGAGTTGTGCTAGAGTTAAAATTCCAAAGAGTCAGGTTGATAAACATAATTTTCTGTTTAGCAATAGAAATAATGATAATAACAATGCCGTGTTATGGAATCTACAAAGGTTTTTAAATATTGCGTTGATATGTAGAACAATAACTTTTGTAATATTGACTCACCAACATAAAAAGGATATAAGTTCTGCTGTATATACTTTTAGAAAAAACACTAGTAATAAGTCGCATGGCGCAAAAGTAGTGAGATCTAAAAATACGCCAAGGCCTAACGAAGGTTTAGTTACAATTTATTTTTCCGAATGTTAAATCGAAGATATTTTTTAATAATGACAGATAATTTCTTAAGATTACTCGCTAAATTTGATTCGGCTCACCTTACTATGTTTTAGCAAAATAGAATGAGGATGATAACATAAAAGAACGGAAAACTTCCCAATTCAAATTCATATTAGCCAGTAATAAATTATTCAATAGCAATTATCTGTCACTATTTTAAAGTAAAGTTCGTTAAGTATAAAATTAGAAGTTTACATATTTGTATGTCTCATTATTCTGCATACTGTCATGCAAGTGGTCTTGGTTTTAATCCCTGTCTGTGACACCTAAAAGTATTTTTTCACGGTTACTGCCTCTTGCGAGGAATTGACTGATCATACATGATCTGACAATGTCTGTCGTGAAAAGTGCTTTCTCAAATTAACCCTGATATGTCTCGCACACAGTATGGTTAAGAGTTGTTAGTCACTAAGCCTTGCTTCTTTACAAATTGTTGTGCCACCTAATTTTTTGTTTTTAGACTTATTATCCAGGGTTTTTATACAGCAGGACTTGACACCTTTTTCTAACATTTATGTTTTTTCGTATGATTTCACTGGTTTTTGCAAGGTTTTATAAAATAATCCATTGATTGTGGAAAGGTGGTAACAGAAAATATAAACGGACACGATGCATCGTATGTTGCTGACGTTTTTGTCAATGAGGTAATCCAAAATTCGTGGTTAGATTTATTGCAAGGATTCAATTTGAAGTGTTTTGTTTTATTAACTGGTAATAAATATTTTCACAGGTACCTACATACATTATGTATGTTCTTTGTTTATGAATGAGGCCCAAACCACTCGACTGGATTTCAACATGCTATACGATTCACTTCTCTTTTTAGAAGAGACGCATCCCACACTGATGACTTCCCTCTCGATTTGTCTAAAACTTTAACAAAATATTGTGGACTGCTTTAGAAAAAGGTATAAACAGGGTCAAGTTAAATAAAGTCCAACGTTCAGCCTGCCTATTTATAAGCGAATCGCTTCGCACGACCCCGTCTGCAGCACTGAAACACCTTGCTCTACCTTACACCTCTTGACATATTTAGCAAACAAATAGCTGCAAGCTCGGCTATTCGCCTCAATGCTTCGTCGCAGTGGACTAATAATAACATTGGCCACTCCGTAATTCTAAGGTACTTAGAATCAATTCCAAAGCACACAGACTACACCATCCCCCAACTACAATTTGACAGGAATTTCCAGATTTCTATACCTACCAGATCTTTTTGGGAGGATAGGACATTCTTAGAGGATGAGTCAATCCACTTTTACACAGATGGTTCAAAAACCAAAGAAGGGGTTGGTGGTGGTGTGTACTCTGAACGACTGAAATTAAGTCTCTGATTCCGCCTTCTCAATCATTGTAGCGTGTTCCAGGCGGAACTTTTGGCGATTAAGGAAGTCTTGTCTTGGCTCAAAGAAAACGTGATATCAACATCTGATATCCGTATTTTCTCCGACAGCCAGGCCGCTATCAAATCTGTGGACTCTGTCTCTACAAACTCTATAACAGTCCATAACTGTCGATCATCTCTAATGGAGATGGCGCAGCAGTTTAATATTCACCTATGCTGGGTGCCGGGCCATAGAGATATTCCAGGTAACTGTAAGGCAGATGAACTCGCCAGGAACGGTACAGTACAGCCCATCCTACCACGTTTGGCAAGTACTGGCATATCAATCGCTGCTAAAGCAAGATGCTGTGTGGAGGGTAGGCACGAGGTGGAACAACATCACCACGTGTCAAGCCACAAAAAAAATATGGCCAACACTGGATTTAAAACGTTCAAGGTGCTTGCTCTATCTAAGCAGATCGCATATAAGCTCGATAATAGGTGTCATAACCGGACACTGTCCAATAGGAAAGCACGCCACGAGACTAGGCGTATTCTCAAATGACTTGCAGAAGCTGTATGGACGAGGAAGAGGAAGAAACGGTTCTTCATCTTCTCTGCACATGCCCTGCTCTAGCTCGAAAACGCAAGAATTACCTAGGAGAATTCTTCTTTAATGATCTAAACGATCTAAATCATATCAGTATAATCAGCCTCTCACGTTTCGTAAGGGACTCTAACTGGTTCCATTGAGCTTTAGGAGGAAGCCTCAAGATTCATGTGGTATCACAATGGGCCATTAAACTGGCCTAAGTGTGCCCGTTTCCATCTTGGACAGCCACTATAACCTAACCTTAACAAAATATTCCAAAAAATATTATGTGTGAGATAAATAAATTGGAGTCGATATATTTCTTTATTCTTCTAATATTTAAGTCGAAAACCATTTCTTATCAGTTTTTTGTTGGTTTTGTAGGTTTTCGTGTTTTGTTGAAGAAGTTTTCAGTTGATTTTTCCTTTAAAAAAATCCAAATCACCAAAAATATTTAAAATATTATGAAATAGTTTTTTTTTTTTTTAAATTGCAGAAAGAAATAACTTTGAAGTCAAGACCTTAATTTATTTACGAGATATTGAGAATCAATTATCAATTTTGGATTTGGATTTTTGAAAAAAAATTACTGATTATCGACGACAATATTTTCTATAAAATAAAATTAGTTTTTTAAAAAGATGTTCAATATTTTGATTTATAATAAAACCGTAACATATTTGTTTTTAATTTTCCAAGTTTGATATCACGCCAGAATATATGAGACAAGTTGCTAGCGTTATTGGTTCGTGAGATATTTTTTTTTTAAATTTCTATGGTAAAACAAATCTTCCTGTAAGATCCGTATAACAAAATTTATTTGAAAGTTCTTGAGATATAAATCAGCAACAGTCCGTTGAGGACTAGAGTCAAGTGACTTACAACCATTATTGTGTGCGAGTAATGTTGTCAGAGACGGGGGAAAGCACTTTTCACGACAAGTATTACTTTAGAAGGATTTGTCAATTCCTCACAAGAAGCAGGACCCGTGAAAAAGCTTTCTGAACGTACGGACGTACGAACATTCGAACACACGCACGAACAGATATCTCTCTAAAAATCTGTCATTTAGACTCTAGAGACCTTGAAACGTTGAGAAATGTCAACATTTTCAATTCTACGAGTGTATAATTTCGAGTAGTGATTTAACACAGCTACTTCCCAAATTCGTATTTAAAACATAATGCCCTAAAAAATAAGCTTAAGTCTTTTAGATTGGATCCAAAAAAGAGCTTTGAAAATGATATCCGATAGAACTATAACCGGAACATTTACATCTCTCGAACACGGCCTCAATGTTTCATGCTTTTAATTTTTGTACAGATATTTTTACTAACAATGTTGTTTCAAATTAACCAGTTGCATTCCCCCCCCTCAATTCTCGCACTTCCAAGGATCCTCATCAGTTTACCCTTGAGATCAATTTCGGACATCCTGTTAAGAATATAGATTCATTTTTTAACCATTCATCCAGAATGTGGAATGCTTTACCGAACTCTTTTTTTGAACATTTTAATATTCAAAATTTTAAGAATTCTTGGCCAAGACATTAAATTAAATTAATTAAAAAACACCCTTTATATTTTAAACTATATTTAAACAAACTTCAACAAACAAATAATTTTTAGCCAACAATACCAGATTTTCCTTCTTTTTTTGCAAACTCATGTATTTATAAATTTATAATTTTGTATCCGGCGATTTTGCAAATTACTATTCAAATAATTGCATAAATGTTTACAAATGATTACAGTTATAAGTTTTTCTCAAAAGTTGTTCATCCATCTATGCAAATACTTAGTTTAATTTTGAATACTCGCCATATTTTTGGCAATGTAGTGAAAAATATGCTTGTAAAAATTTTGAAAGAACAATAAAAACGATATAGATTTTTAAAAATTAGAAGATTTATTAAATATAAATATCTTAAATAATTTCGGTACTCATGCCTCTACTACTTCCTCTTTGTTTTCACTTGTTGGCGCTCCCGTTTACGTCGCAGGATTTCTCGTAACTGCCATAGATGAATTTGTAGGCCTTGATGGTGCTCCTATTTATAAAATGAAATAATTTTAACTAATTAAATAATCAAATATTTATTTGATTATAATGTTCATACCAAATCCTTTTATTGCTGCATTTATAATAGTTGCTAAAGGTAATTCAAAACAAGTATACAAGAAAAATGCAAAGAAAAATGATATGACCACACTTGCAGCTATGTACATACTCTATAAATAATATAAAATACAAAAATATTGAAATAAAAGTTATGAACAAAATGTATAACCGAGTTCTTACCAATACTAAATTATTAATAAATATTGGTTGACGAATACAACCCACTATGCAACGAATGATTATTGTATGAATCAAAAAAACTTGGAAAGACAATCGTCCCAAAGGTGCAAATATCCTCAGAGAACAGAATCTATAAAATATGGCTGAAAATGAAAAAGAATCACGAATTAAAGTGATAGGATTTAATTAAAACAAAAAATTACTTACATCCTATTTTAAAAGCCATCAAAAGCACCAAGGAACAACACCATATTGCCCAAACGTTTCGGAACATACCAGCATAGATGGCGATCCAAACAGAAGGTTTAATGAATTCAAAACTATAAAATATTTGTCCCGATAATAGCATAAGGAATGGCAATGGAAGAGATATAACGACTATCCTGTTAAGTGTGGATTTCTTTCCTTTCATGTCCAAGCCTTCATCTTTGTATTTCAAAAAAATCAAAGCTGTAATTGTTCCAAAAACAAAGCCTCCGAAATTCATGTAAAAAGGAGCATAACCTTTATAGATCGTTTCTCCATTAGTCCAAAACAAATACCGATAAGAACTGTGAAAAAAAAAAGGTATTGTAAAACATTGAGTTAAGGATTCGTTTGTTAGTTACTCAGGAGTTTCCTGGTGCGCTGCATCAAGTTCTAGGAAATATGTTACCAATCCCGTACAGAGGAATGAGATTATACTGGCGAATCCTAGGACATAGTTTTTGGTTTTGGGAAACCTTAAAATACAAATCAAAAATTGTAGTTTTAATGAAAAGTGCTTCAAGAAACAAGCTACTGAAATATCGACAGGAGAAGACTTAACATAGAATATTACTTACCTTGCCATAAAAATGAGTAAACCAGCAAATACCACATAAAGCTGAAAGTCTGTAGCAAGATACCAAGTTTGTTGAAGACACTAAAATTGAATGAGATCAATATTTTTTTTTTGTTCAAAGAAAAAATTAAAATACATCAAACTTACACTTTTTCTTAAAGTAAAGTTATTAATGAAAAGTAAGTTTCTCCACCATGTTTCCTGACAGAGTACATTTTCAGCGCCAACAGTGTGTCTCCAAAATGGTCCCTCTTGAAAGCGTGGCAAGACTGAGCCGTTCAAAAGAATCATAAATGCTAACGAAGGCGCAAGCCTAAGGTATGAATGAATGCGTATTTTAATTTCACACTTAAGCTGTTTTTATTTATGAATATCCTCATATCAAAATTTACCTCAAATATCGATACAAAATCATATGAAACCATTCTGCAATTCCAGGTTTTTTCGAAGCGAGGGATTTTTGAAAATGAATGCACATCAAAAAACTGCTGATTACCAAAAATACTTGAATTATAACAGTTCCATTTATAAATAGTTGCGTTTCCATTTTATAGAATAGTTGTTCTATAAACTGAGTATTCTGAAGAGGTACTCCTTTGATTGAAAGGAGAACATGGCCAAAGACCACCAAAAGAGTTGCAAAGAATCTATAGGTCTCTAGAAATCTTAAGTCTCGAGCCAGTTCACTTTTCGATGGTACCACGAGACGATAGTAATTACGAAACATTGAAAACGATGTCAACATGGTATCCTCTAATATTGTCACATATTTGTTTATTTGGAAAACGATAAGACATTCATTTTTAGAACACGTTAAAAATTTGCAAATCAAATAAACTTACGTAGAGTGTGCAAATGTTGTTGGTAAAATGTATTGCCTTGAAAATTAACCTGTTTACTTTTCAATTGACGATCATAGTTGGATGAAACGATAACCAAAAACAAGAGTGTTCCAATAAGACCCAAAAAAACGATTTCCAAATAATCTGCAATAAATTCCAACATTCGTTTAAAAAAAAAAATCGAAAAGCTTTGAAGAATTGTTCTTACTGTAATTTGGATATTTTTCATTGGTAACGCAATATTCGACAAAAGATCGCGTTTGTAAATCATACTGTTTCTCAAAATCATAGTTTAAACAGATATTTATGGTTTCTTCATTTTGAAATCTTACTTCAGCATCGATTTTATTTATGTCGGAAAAGTACTCAACTAGCTGCGGAGATAATTAAAATATACCGTAAAATGGTGTGGGCTTATTTTGCTTTTTATGCTATGTACTTATATACCTCTGTATTCTCTATTGTTCCGGCGTAAAGTTCTTTCCTCAAAGATGAATTTAAGTTACTGACGGTTTGTTGACAATCAGTCAAACATACTCCAAAGTAAAGATAGTTGTGTTGAAAATGAAGTCTTGTTGCTGATGAAAACGTCTACATAAAAAAAAAATCAAAATGGTTAATAATACATAAATATACATGCTAATTGATGTTTAATATAGCAAACAATTTGTTTTTCTGGTGTGAGATCATTCGTATATCGTTATTCTTGATCTTCAGTAATAAGTCCTCAAAACAATAATAAAATCGGTAATCAAGATTTGTTTCAATAGTAAATATATATATATGATAGATAAAGATATTCAACATTAACACTTTGTAAATTTGTTATTAGCAGATCGATAAGCTTTGAAAGCGTCGTTAAGGATTGTTTGAAAATGAAACAAAACAATAAATAATTTTCGTCTAGAGAAAAGTGAAACGATGAGAATTGGGGCATTCTCATCGTAGCTTTTCTAGAAGCAAGTCCTTGTGATTGGAATACGACCTAGACATTTTAATAGCCCTTTTAATTATACATAATTTATTATAAAAGTCCTTCTTGACCCTTTCATCAGAAGTGGGATACATCCTAAGCCAGAAGAAGAATTTTGATTATTGGGATCCTAAAGAAAATTCAAGACAGAATTGTTGCTGAGGAAAAATTTCGAGATATTTCTAAAGAAATAATTGGAAGAAAAGTCCAGGTATTTGGAGTTTAAAAATGAAAAAAAGAAGAAGAACATTTTTTTCAAGATAGGAAAGATAAGTAATTTTTTATTTTTTTTCTTATATTTTTATTTGTCCAGTTCAGTCCTGTCCAGTGTCCAGTTCTGTGTTTAAAAATAAATAAAACAAAATGAATACAGACATTAATGAAAGTCGGGAGAATGGTGTTGAGGAAGTTGCTATTCAGAACGATCAGCAAAATTTAATCAATTTAAAAGCAGTAGGAGATATTATTCGATTAGTCAAAGATAATGATAGACAAAAAATAATAACTGGGTTTCCTGTCTTCGACCCTGATCGTTCTCGTGTAGATATTAAGAAATGGTGTGAAGATGTGGATTTGAGGGTTAAACGAGACAGTTTGGAAGATTTTGATATTATACCACGAATTCAATCTGCATTATTGGGAAGAGCTAAAACCTGGTTTGAAAAATATGGGTTACAGCATTATCAATGGGTAGATTTACGTTCGTCGTTGATCCATGCCTTTGCAAGTGGTATAATATTGTCGCAGTTTTGAAGACGGTGGCGAATTTTGAAAGTTGTGAAGCCACCTCATACAACGATTTTGTCATGGAAAAAATTGCTCAAATTCACCAGTTACCATTTGAAATTCTTCAAGATATGATATTTCGAATTGTTATTGGTTGTATAACTGATTTAAGTTTAAGAAATTCGTTAACTTTTGTTATGCCAAACAATGTTCAGAGCCTTATTGATCATTTATCCTCAATAAGTAATTCTTCAAGGCGTATTGAAACTTTAAATACGTCTAGTTTTCAAAAACCTTAAAATCAATTTTCACACGAGTCACTCAAACGATCTGCGGATTCTTACGCATCTACAAGTAAACATATCAAAATTGAAAAAAATTGTTTTGCTTGCGGTAAACTAGGCCACATTCGGACTAATTGTCCGAATATTATAACAACAAATACTAAATTGAAAGAAGTTACAAATAAAAATGAAAACCTTTGCAATTTTTGTAAGAAATCTGGTCATGTTGAGAATTCATGTTGGGCTTAGCAACGTTTGGATAAAATAAAAGTTAATGCGTGTAACAAAGTATGTCAATCAAATTATTCGGATGTTGTAATGAACATTATGGTTGTCTTTTTGATACTGGTTCAGATTGTTCTCTCATAAATGAGAGAATCGCTTTTAAATATGAAAAATTTATGGAACCATGTAGCCAATCCATCCAAGGAATAAGTCAAAATTCTATTAATCTTTCAAAAAAGTTGACATTGCTTGTAGAGTTCAAGGACATTCAGCTTTTTACGTTGTTGGAAAAGAATATTTAGATGTTGACTTAATTTACGTTGTTGGAAAAGAATATTTAGATGTTGACTTAATTATTGGAAGAGAAGTACTCAAGGATAGTTCTTTAGAAATAGTAGCAGATTCTAAAGGGTCAGCTTTAAGAAAAAAACATATCGTGAATTGCCTCTCAAAAGTAGATTCATCCACTTTGGCTAAATTATCAGTTAATGAAAGTGAAAGTTTGAACAAAATGTTAAGTAAATATTCTCGTTATATGATAGAGGGCTTTCCGGACAAAAAAGTTAGAACAGGTTGCCTTAATATTCGCCTGATGAAGGATACAGTGGTAAATTATCGTCCATATAAAATGGCAATATCAGAAAAAAAAATATTATCGGACATCATTTCGGATTTAAACATAAAAAACATAATATTATAAGAGATAGTTACTCGCCTTTTGCTAGCCCTGTTATATTGGTTTCAAAAAAGAATGGTAAACATCGGATGTGTGTGGATTTTCGTGCATTAAATAAAATAACAATTAAAGACCGTTATCCATTGCCAAGAATAGATGATCATTTAGACCAATTAGCTGGGAATAAATATTTTTCGTCTTTGGACATGGCATCGGGATTTTATCAGATTCCTATAGCTGAAGATTCAATTGAAAAAACGGCATTTGTTACTCCTGAAGGGCATTTTGAATTCTTAAGAATGCCTTTTGGATTAGCTAATGCTCCTGCAGTTTTTCAGCGAGCAATTGATAACGCCTTAAGGAATGAAATGCAAAGTAAAATTGCACTGGTTTATATGGATGATGTAGTCATTCCATCAACAAGTGAAAGCTTTGACTGAATGTGGATTTTCATTGAATATTGAAAAATGCAAATTTCTTCAGTTACAAATTGAATATCTTGGCAGAGAAGTATCTGTTGAAGGTATAAGACCGAGCTCCAAAAAAATAGATGCACTAATGTTAGACCCATCTCCAACAAATGTGAGACAAGTCAGATAGTTTATGGGTCTTGCAAGCTATTTTCGTAAATTTATTCCGGAGTTTAGTGCAAAAACTCATTGTATTACACGACTTATTAAAAATGATGTTAAATTTGATTGGAGTCAAGAATGTGAAGAAGCTAAGTTATATATTGTGAACCAATTAACGCAAAGACCTGTTCTTACAATTTTCAACCCTGATTTACCAACAGAATTACACCCAGATGCGAGTGCTCTTGGTTATGGAGCTGTGCTTTTTCATCGTATTGAAGATAAATTATGAGTTGTAGCATATTTTAGTAAAGCTACTAAGCCTTTTGAGACAAAATATCACAGTTACGAGTTGGAAACACTTGCTGTTGTTAATGCAATCAAACATTTTAGAACTTATTTGTTAGGTATTCGATTTACTTTAGTAACTGACTGTAACGCAATAAAAGCTACAAAAGATAAACGCGATTTAATGCCAAGAATTGCACGATGGTGGATTTATCTACAAGATTTTGAATTTGATATAGTTTATCGCAAGGGGATAATGGTTCAACATGTCGATTATCTAAGTAGAAATCCACCCACTAAGATCTGTTACAGACTTTCAAGTTTAACAGATAACTGGTTGCAAGTAGAACAACAAACAGATTCTATGACAATCGATATAATGAATCAAGTAAGAGATAAAGATACTGAAGCTATTTCAAAGTACACTATAGTCAGAGGGCTTTTATACCGAAAAGATAAAAGTATCAATAAGTTATACGTTCCTCAAAAATGTCGATTGTCTCTTATTAGAAAATACCATGAAGATAATTGCCATATAGGTTGGGAAAAAACTATTTTCAAAATGAGAGAACATTTTTGGATGCCGTCGATGGCAAGGAATGTCAGAAAATTTATAGAATCATGTGTAATTTGTTTGTTAGCCAAAAGGCCATCTGGAAAGAAACAAATAACGTTACATCCAATTGATAAACAACCGATTCCTTTTCATACTATACACATCGACTGTATGGGTCCTTTTGCTCCAAAAACAGAAGGAGTTGATCGTTATGTACTTATTATCATTGATGCGTTTACCAAATTTATAGTTCTACGTCCATTGAAAACGTTGCAAGCATCACATACAATACAATGTATTAAAGATTTTATAACTTTATTTGGAGTGCCTCTAAAAATTATCACTGACAAAGGAACAAATTTTACAAGTGATGACTTTAAGAAAATGTGTTTATCATATGGAATTGAACACCACATGATTGCTCCAGGAATAAGCAGAGCAAATGGTCAAGTAGAACGATATGTTGACACGGTTGCAAATCTTTTAAGAACTAATTTTGATGCAAACATAGAATGGACAACTTACCTTAGTCGAATACAACTGACGTTGAACACAACAATTAATAAGACAACAAAATTATCACCTTTAAAAATACTAACAGGAATAAATGGCAGAACACCACAAGTTGGGATTTTATTTTCTCAGTTAAATTTGGAACCAGAGTATGATGATATAATTTCGATAAAAGAATTAGCCGATAAAAATATTAAAGAAAATGCAACTAAAATGAAGGTTAGATTTGATCGAAACAAAACTAAGCCAACACGGCTAGAAATAGGAACGAAAGTTGTTTATAAAAGCAATCAGATTCGAAAGTCCAAGTTAGATGTTCAATACCAAGGAGTATTTGAAGTGGTAGGAATATTACCTTTTGACCGGTATAAGCTTAAGCGAGGAAATTCAAATACTGTAATTACCGCATCACGAGAATCTCTTAGGCCTATTATTGTTCAAGATGAGGTTGATCAATAGATTCAAGGTAAATTTATTTAAATGCCAATTTGAGAAATTTGTGGTCTGTTTGAGTTATAATATGTTTCATTTGAAAGTTTTTGTTTAAATAACGCAATAGACAAGCTTAAGATTGCCTCTGAGCTATTGTAACTTTTGAAGTTGTTGGTACAATAGTCAAGCTTAAGATTGCCTCTGAGCTATTGTAACTTTTGAAAGTTGTTGGTACAATAGTCAAGCTTAAGATTGCCTCTGAGCTATTGTAACTTTTGAAAGTTGTTGGTACAATAGTCAAGCTTAAGATTGCCTCTGAGCTATTGTAACTTTTGAACTTGTTGGTACAATAGTCAAGCTTAAGATTGCCTCTGAGCTATTGTTGTTAATATCGTTGATTAAATTACATTGTTTACGTAATAGACAAGCTTAAAATTGCCTCTGAGCTAATGTAAAAGTAAATTGTAGTTGTTCTCAATGGTGAATATGTTCAAGCTTTTGTATTAAACATGGATTGTGCTTTCTTTATTTTGTTAATAAAGATAAAATGTTGTTATTGCATAGTAACTAAATTGGTTTTGTTTTGGATTTTGGAACAATTTAAAAACAAACTGGGAATGCGAATCATTGTGATGATTATACCTGAACTCAATTTAATTTAATTTTTTTGATTAAAATTGCTGAAAAATTATAATTGTTACTTTTTTTTATTGTTAAATGTTGATTATTTTTTTTGTTGTCCTAAAATGATGTTTAAAATTACATATTATCCTTAATGTTGATTCAATATAACTGTTTGATATATTAAATCGAAATCAAAATAAATTGTTAATTTATAAATTTGAAATGATTGGTTTTGTGTATAAGAACCAAAACTTATAAAATGCATCGAGAGCGCTGCATATTGCAGGATGGCCGTGATAGATAAAGATATTCAAAATTAACACTTTATAAATTTGTTATTAGCAGATCGATAAGCTTTGAAAGCGTCGTTAAGGATCGTTTGAAAATGAAACAAAACAATAAATGATTTTCGTCTAGAGAAAAGTGAAACGATGAGAATTGGGGCATTCTCATCGTAGCTTTTCTAGAAGCAAGTCCTTGTGATTGGAATACGACCTAGACATTTTAATAGCCCTATTAATTATACATAATTTATTATAAAAGTCCTTCTTGGCCCTTTCATATATATATATATATGCTTTATAAAAGAGCGAAATCAAATGAATATGCATCATAATCCCCTTTGGGTTCTTAAACGTAGTAAAAAATGGTATCGAAATATAGTTAATGCTTTCTGCTGTATTTGATACAACATCAAATATAAAGCTTTATTAAGTTTTTTTTTGTGATCTTCTGAAGCCCTTAAAGAAACCTTTTTTAGTAGGAATAGTAAGGTCTATTTCGTATCATATCCAATATCCAGCATAAGTGTTAATACTATTGAAAATAAAACAACGCTTGCTTTGAAAAAGTTTTACATAATCTAAACAATTAGTTCACATTGGTTTAATCGTAGTTAAAAAAGAACCTGAAGTGCGACCCATAATCATAACTGCCCATTAGTACAAGTTAAAAAATTTTAAATGATATTTTTTGTAACAAGGTAATTTTATTATTAAGAGAAATGAAAAAAGTAGATATGCAATCAAAAATAAATTTAAGAACGGTAAGCTGTTAAATCAATATATTCAAATATTATAGAGCAAATATTTCTTTGCACTGAAACAATTTGGAAGTTAGTATATTTTATTTTGATATTTTTCAATTAATGTTTGTATTTTTCTCTCATGTCGCAATGGCTATACAAAATATTAATAATAAAACTTTGTATAATATGAACAAATTTTGAAGTCAGTAGTCTTTTCTTGTTCTCAAGTTACTTGAGTCGAAAATCAATTTAGTTATTTAAAAAAAATTGCAAAAATTATATGAATATCAACAATAACATTTTGAGCAGAATCAAATAATTTTTAAGTTAATAATATCATTTGTTTTCAAGATACTCGTGTCGAAAATCATTTGTTAGCAAATTTTAGTAGTCTTTTTGGAATGTTTTTATTTTTGTAAGAAAACTGTCGATTGGATTTTATTAAAATCATTACATTATATTAGTAGCAATATTTTGTATGAAATAAAGTAATTTTGAAGGCAGTAAATTCAAGTCAATTTTAAGCAATTTTTAATAGTATTTTCTTAATTTCCCAAAGGAAGTTATTTTAATCGGTCCGATTTGTCGAATAGATAATTTTGACATTTCTCGACGCCTTAAGGTCCCTAGAGTCTTAATAAAAGATTTTTTAGAGAGATGTCTGTGCGTGCTTGTGACATACGTTGGCACGTCTGTATGTCCGTACGTTCGAGAAGCTTTTTTTGTCGTCAGTAGCTCAAGAACCAGATGACTTCAAATAAATTGTGTTATACATATAATAAAGCAGAAAAATGCAGAAAAGGCTCTCAAGAAAATTGCGTTGGTGGTTATTTAACCATAGCAGTTTAAAAAAAGGTGCAACTTTTTTTTAACACTAAATATCTTACGAATCCAAAACGCTAGAGACTTAAATTAAATTGTATATAACATATTTTAACGTGATACCAAATCCAATTAACGATTTTTTTATAAATCAAAAAAACGGAAACAAAATTTGCCACCTCCAAAATTTTACGAATACAAAATGATTTTATCTCCAAAACAATTTTTTGCATCGAAAAATAACGTTTTTAACATCTGGTTAAATTTTGAGAAAAATCGAATTGACAGTTTTTTTATAAAAAAAAAACATTACTCAAAGTTGATAAAATCTACAACAAATAGTATGCGGTAAAAATTGATGTTCGGTAATAGAAAATATTGACTTCAAATTAATTTCATTCATCAAATTTGTATTTGTTTATATAAGACATACAAACTTTTAAGAAATGCTACTTAAATTGGTAAAAAATGGTTTTCGACTAAAAAAACTCAGATTTTGAAATCAAACTATTTGATTAAATGCAAAATATTATAAATTATTTTAATTTTCTTAGAACAATTTATTTTTAACAAAACAAAACCTTCAAACCTTTTAAGCAAGACAAATCGACAAACGGGATGGGAAGTTATCAGTGTGGGTCGCATCCCAGCCTCTTTTTTGGTTTTAATTTTGTGATAAAAAACTGTCAATTCGATTGTATTAAAAGTTTTATTAAAGACATAACTTTTCAAAATATAACTTAGTTTTGGAAAAAATATAATTTCTTTTTCGAAAAATATTAAATTGACAACATTTTTTGATTTAATTATTAATTTTTATTTATATACATTTTAATTCAAGTCGGCAGCGAAATTGATTCGTGAGCCAATTAGGGTCAATCAATACTTTACATTTTTTTAAATTGCTGTGGTTACTCAATTTTTCGCGTCTGTCGATGGTATTAACTTTTTAAATAAAATGTATTTTAACTCGATATCTCTAATGGTTCTTTATATATGGACGGACGTAGAGACGTACGAATGTATGTACAAACACACACAGAGGTAACGAAAATTTACCCAAGCTGAAACCACTAAATGAGCCAGCTTTACAGAAAATAAACAAAACTTAGTTTGTATTATTTAATTTTTCTCAAAAATCTGGATACTTATTTTGGAACTAAATATAATAGAACTTAATTCTGAAAGGCTCTAGAAATCAAACGAAAGAAAATGCACGATTGGATCACACGTTCCTCTGTATCCAAAGAGTTTGTTTAAAAATATAGTACCTATAATTTCAGATTTAAAAATATCCATAGGTATCTTAAATCGGTTCATGAGTTCCTAAGAAAATTCAAAAACAAAATAACGTTTCTATGAGGGTACCCTTCTGGAGCAATACAAAAAAATTTACAAAAATAACAAAATGACAATTTAATACAAATCTATTACTTCGTTTTTGAGAAAATTCGAATTTTTGATTGTTAATAGGGACAAGGACAGGCAGACAGACCGATCGTAATATTCAAATTTTAAGTTCTTAATTGTTTATAAATGTCATATAGTTTCTGTGTATTGTAAATATAACCGCAATAAAGAAAGAACCGCAAATTTTAATGAAAGGTTCTCTTCAACGGAAATAATAGCCCTTATGAAAAACGCTTTGGAATATTCTTTCCACTATTTTCACAAAGAATTTATGTATCTAATTTTTCAATACGAATAAACCTCTTAGTGCAATATCTCAGCAATACGGAGCATAACTTTATCTCTACCAACCCTAGGAGATTGTTCAAAAGACTATACTATGGAAAAGAAGAACACTGCTAATTAACGCTACCATAGCTTATCACAAAGAAAAAACTCCAGTTCAATGACATTACATTAGAAGTATGCTGAATTCCTTCAAAAAATATTTTCTTGGAATGTTGACATCAAGGAAAGCAATATGCGGATACTGCAGCTAAGGACAATTTTAAATTCCCTATAGAAGTCGATAATTTCTAGCTCCTTTCATACAATTTCTTATAACAATATCTAAAGAATAAATAAATAAGGTGTCTCAAAAGTCCGTTGAGAGGACCTATAGTAACTCACAACATTCAACCATTTATATGTGCAAGTAATGTTGTCAGGAATGGTGAAACCTACAGTTTTAAGCAGATATCGAACGTCGAATTTTATACAGCATTTTTCTTAATAAAAATTACTCTAAGATAAGTCAATTCCTCGCAAGCAGGAAAAACTTTACACAACTTTTACGCATTTGGTTGGGAAAAGTACTGTTCAACAGTATACATTCCTCAACCACAGAAGCTCCAAATAAATGCAATATCTGTAACATGGAATTGTCAGTCTGTCACATTCTAACTACCCCCAAAATTTACCAATAAGGACAACGACGTTAGAAGCGGTCATTATAAATTTAAAGATACATGATGACTTATTTTCATCAAACAGTAAATGCCAAATGCATCCCTAGTAAGATGTATGACTTAAAAATACAGTGAACGAAAGAGCTGATATTCGAACGTTAAAACTATTAATAAGATATTATTTATTAATGCGTCGCATCGTGCCTATTTTTCAATTATTAGAAAAACTAAAACAGAAACACTAATTGGACATCCTTAAATTTTCCTAAAAGTATGAAATGGGGAGCATTGTTTTAAGAGATGTTTAGTTTTTAACACATATTCAAAAGTTGTTCGAATCTTACCAATTCTTTCAATTTATTATTTATTTTATAAACATTAAATGCTGATAAAACTAAATAAGAAATAACATAAACAATGTTCTCGAAAAAACTTACTTCAATCTGCTGCCAAAGTGCTGATGTTGCATTAGGGACAATTTCTCCAATAGCTAAACAATAAGTTGCAATATTTTCAGTTTCCAAACAAGCATCATAGTCGTCTATGATATAAAGAGGTGGCATTTTTCTATAAGCTGTCACTATTAAAGGCAAGAAGATAATAAATGTAATTGTCACTTATTGCACACATTGTAGTACGGAAAATTAAAATTCACTTACTATTGAACTGGCATTCAATAACCACAGGAAATATTAAAATCAAACACAAATGTTGTAAGTTCATTATGAAAATTTCACTTAAACCGATGCAAACAAATAAAACAAACAAAAACAGTTTTTGCAAATTAAACACTTTAATCGTAAACAAATTCCTTTTACTCAGCGCATTTAGAAAAAAGCTTCAAAAATATTTACAAATTCAATGATGCAACATAATAAGTTATTCAATATACGTCTTTATCGCGTTTGAGACAATTTTACAACTGGCAGAAAAATATGTCCGAAAAATAAATTTGGATACAAAAAAATTAATGTGGTGATGTTTGTTCATATACTTTTCGGCCTTGAAAATGATAACCTCACACATACCTATATGTATAATGTCAATGCACATATGAACATTAAACCATCATTTTAATGTTTGATTGTGTACACAGTTCAGGAATGAGTCAAATATTTTTTGACCTAAGCTAAGATTAAGGAAAATATTTACACAAATTCCATATCTTTAATTAACTTTTATTTATTTAATTTGAGAAAAAGATCTTCGATACAGAAACATTTATTATAGTTGGTACTATTTAGGTCTTTATTTCTGAGAAAAGATTAAAGGCTAATGTTTTTATCGGTGTTTAAAAAGTCAACTTTGCTGTGATGTAATTCACAGTTTATTTGTTAGAACGAAAGTGGAAGTCTTTTTTTTTATGAAGCTGACATAATGACTATACATATTTTTGCTATTCATTTTTTCTGAATGATTCTTTCTGTTTTAAAGTCTTGCAATATAAACAAGAAGTCCGTACACTTAATTTAAGAGAAATAAAATATCGTTAGTAATGTACGAGGCTAATAGAAACTGTTAGTTAAATTAGAAGTGTAAACAAATTGGAAAGACATTTTTTTTAAATTAATCAGAATTTCACCTGAGATTAATTGTAAATCTGATGAAAGTTTTACTTAAGAACATATATTCATCTTTTGTTGAATAAAAAAATAAACCGTTTTAAAGAGAACAAAGCAAAATATTAATTCTTTATTTAAATTTCAAGTAATCGGTTTGAAAGTATCAACGTTTTTTAAGTTCTATACCGTTTGTCCATTTTTGAAATCGAATCCTCATGAAAAAAAGGCCTATTCAAGCACGGGGGCGCTAGATGCCAAACATCTCATGAGCTGTTTCATGACATGGTTACCTACTCACACCGAGGCGACGTAATTTGACTACCAAAACCGTGTGATCTGACCTCTTTAGACTTTTTTTTGAGGCTTTCTTAAGTCGCGCAGGTCTATGTGAAAAAACCGGAAACCACTGTGACCCTCAACATAATCGATACCATCGGTCAAATTCATGCTGATATAACTTTCGAATGCGTGCCATAATGCCCTTAACAGGGCTCTCGAATAAAACCGTATTCTCGTTTACAACTTATTTCATTCAATTTTAAAATCAACCCGCAAAATAGAAAACCTTTTACTTCACAATTAACAACAAGTGATTTAGTTTTTCGAATTATTACTCCCAAATTGTCACTTTTAATTATATCAATGCTGTGTTAAGGGCATGTCGCATGCAAAAAAATTGATTGGTGTTTTACGCTTAGCTTTGTAGCGTTCACATTTTTTTAAATATTTAAACGAAATAAACGGGTTTTGATTGAAAATATATTGGGCTAAATATGTATAAAGGAATAAAAAATTAAAAAAAATTGTTTGTTCCTTAACAGCACTAGAATCACTAAAAAATCATTAAATTCAGGTAGTTACTTGCGAAAATCAATGGGGCAGTGTGTAAAATATAATTTTTTATTTTTTTTATATTTTTTTCCAAAAAACAATAAATTTTTATAAATAGTATCGATTTTCTTTTTTTTTTTAATTTATTTATTTATTCCAAGAAAAATTGTAGAAAACTATGAAAAATAGGGCAAATTTGCATTGTGGCATAGGTGCAATATTTGATAAAACTTCCAAAGTATAACAGCTAGCTAAGTCAATTTAACTTTTTTTCAAATTCTAAATATATGTTCAGATATTTGCTTTTAAATTTTTTTTTTTTAAAATAGTTATAGTAACTTTTTTAGACAAAAAATCCAAAATGCATTCTTTTTTTTCCAACATTTTTTGCGAATTCATGGGGCGAGCTGATTTTTTTTTTTTTAGTTTTAATTTTTTTTTTAAAAAAAAGGTCCATATATATTACTCTTACTATCGATTTTGAAAAAAAAAAATATTTGTCGCAACATAATTAAAAATGCATTTCAATATAACAACATTTGTGGTGCAATTGTGAGGGATCGGGAGCTTATATAATTCCAAAATATTTTTTTTATTTTTTTTTGGCATTTTGTTTATTCTATTTAAAAAAGTAAAAAGTTCTTGCGTCTACTGTTTATTTAATTTAATTTTTATAAAAGAGGTCTATTTTGCATTTTTTAACAACAAATTTCTTTGTCAACGCACACAATGAAGTTTCCAGTTCCCAAGAATGCCACTGCATCTCAGCGCTCAAGAAGAGAATTCTTTGCAAAAGAATTTCGCCCGCCCATCCTCTCTCAGATTTTTTTTTTGTTGTTGGTCTCATGGCTTATTTAGTATTTGTATTCTTTGTTTTGCTTGCGGTATACAATAACAGAAAATACAACAAAAAAAAAGACTTTTCTTAGAAATATTTTTTTATTTCTAGTATGTGGTATGATGTGAGGTCATGGACTCGTGATTTGGGTGTTACGTAGTCAATCGTATAAGCAGAATTTGATTTTTGGTTCAACTTTCGGCAAGTTTTGTGGTTGCACATTGTAGTGTAGGTATAAAAAAGGGTAAAGAGGTATTGTAGGTATCGTGAATTCGCTGTCATATATTTAGTTTTCTTGATTTTTGTTGCGTACTATCACTCCTGGGTATTGCATTTTTTTAAACTTCCCATACGAAGTTATTATAATGGGTCCGATTTGTCAAATTGAAAATTTTGACATTTTTCGACATTTCAAGGTGCCTAGAGTCGAAATAAAAGATTTTTAGAAAGATGTCTGTGCGTGCGTGTGTACGTACGTTCATACGTCCGTACGTCGCGTCCGTACGTTCGCTACGTTTTTTTCGTCGTCCATAGCTCAAGAACCAGAAGAGATATCGACTTCAAATAAATTTTGCTATACAGATAATAAGGCAGAAAGATGCAGAAAGGGCTCTCAAGAATATTGCGTAGGTGGTTTTTTTACCATAGCAGTTTGAAAAAAAGGTGAACATTTTGGTTAACCCTAAATATCTTACGAACCAAAAACGCTAGAGACTTGAATTAAATTTTATATAATATATTGTAACGTGATATCAACCAAGTATATTTTTATAAAAAAAGCCAATTAACGTTTTTTTTATAAATCAAAAAAACTGAAAACAAATTTGTCACCTCCAAAATTTTACGACTAAAATATGATTTCATCTCCAAAACAATTTTGTGCAACGAAAAATAATGTTTTTGAAATTTGATACAATTTTGAGAAAAATCGAATTGACAGTTTTTTTTATACAAAATAAAAATCTAAAAAAACTTTACTCAAAATTGGTAAAAATTGAATATCGATTCAAATATCTTTTCAAAAAGTTGAAATTTAGGCTTCAAACTAATTTTATCTTATAAGAAATATTATTTTGAACATTCAGTCAAATTTTGAATAAAATCAAATTGACAGTTTTTGTACAAAAAATTAAAAACCTAAAAAAAAAATTAACATAAGTTGGTAAAAATTGATTTTCACCTCAAATATCTTTTCAAAAATTTGAAATATTGGATTCAAACTTATTTTATCTTATATGAAATATTGTTTTCAACATTTGATAGAAATTTGAAGAAAATCTCATTGACAGTTTTTTTTACAAAAAATAAAACTCAAATTTATTTCACAGAAAATATTGTTTTCGATATTTAGTGATTTTTATATAAAAATCCATCAGTCCGTTTTTTCATAAAAATAAAATCTACAAAAACTAAAACGCAAATTTGCTAAAAATTGATAGACAAACTTTTAAGCAAGACAAATCGACAGACGTGATGGGAAGTTATCAGTGTGCACAATCCTGTCAAACTATTTCAAAAAAGATGCTGGGATGTGACCCACACTTATAACTTCCCATCCCGTCTGTCAATTTGTCTTGCTTAAAAGTTTGTCTATATGTACTCGTATCAATTTTGACCAAATTTGCGTACTATTTTTTGTAGATTTTATTTATCACGTCACAATATATTATATAAAATTTAATTCAAGTCTCTAGCGTTTTTGGTTCGTAAGATATTTAGGGTTATCCAAAATTTTCACCTTTTTTTTAAACTGCTATGGGAAAAAAAACACCTACGCAATTTTCTTGAGAGCCCTTTCTGCAGCTTTCTACCTTATTATCTGTATAACAAAATTTATTTGAAGTCGATATCTCTGCTGGTTCTTGAGCTATGGACGACGAAAAAAACATCGCGAAAGTTCGGACGTACGAACGTACGTACACACGCAATGTTTCTAAAAACCTTTTATTTTGACTCTAGGGACCTTGAAACCTCGAGAAATGTCAAAATTTTCAATTTTACAAATCGGACCCAATACAATAATTTCCAATGGGAAGTAAAAAAATATTAAAATAAAATAGGTATTTTCAATAATTCGAAAATGTCGACCAAAAAAAGAAATTCAAGAAAAAAACATCTCCTTCGATAGCAAAATACCCACTTGCTTTATAAAATTCGAACCATATGCAAAAGACAACAACAAATCTACCTAACTAGACATACCAAAAAAAACCGGTTTATCATGCAATGTTGTTCTATTTCTTATTTCTTTGATTGGCTGTTTGTGCGGAAATATATCCCTCGCTCTGAGAGACAAAAAAGATCAAGAGGCAAATATAGAGTAATTGGAAATTCAAATTTTGAATTTGATAATGAAGAGAGTAACGATCTTTCACTAATACATTCAAGTACATTTACATGAGTTCTGAGTTCGCTTCTGCGGGAGACATACCCTTAAAGCATTGTTTGATCAATTTTTAGTAATGCCCTAGTTTTTACTTGTCAACCACTTTAAAGGCCATAACTACCCAAACAGCAGTCTATTTACAACACTGTTAATTCTGTTATTCGGAATCGCGAACAAATTCTCTATTATTTCAAAATAAATTAGTTTGTTTTGTATTTGACTATAAAAATAACCATAAAACTGCAATGTTTATAAAAACATATCATTTTTAAATGGATATTTTTATATTTATCATATTGAATGCATTTTTATTAACAGAACTTTGAAGAGAAAATTTGAAATATCTTAGAAACACATATGGATAACAATTTTTTTTGAACAATAATAATAAGAGTCAAATTGATATAATAAAAAATGTTTATTAAAAAAATATTAATTCCAAAAATAATGGAATTAAAAAAAAACTTTTTGAAGCATATTTTTTAAATAAATGTCTATTTTCTAACTGACATAAATGTCATGTTTTTAATCTTATGTTGGTGTTGTTTCCTCTAAATTTGTTGATTCATCGACTGGCTTTTTGTTATAAGCTTTTGAGCTGTTTTTCTCTGCAAATAGAAAATATTGGTTTCTGCCTACATAAATATAAACTTTTTAAAGTATAAAATTCATACCATTTCTTTTAACTGCTGTATTAACTAAAGTAGTTAAAGGTAATTCAAAAAGTAAATACATGAAAAACGCTGCCATAAATGAGATTGCTATGCTTGCCAAAACGTACATTGCCTTTAATGATTAAGAGAAAAAAAAAGAAAAATTCAATTTCTTATAAAAATATTTATAGTAAACTCAAAAAAATTCCTTACCACAGTTAAATTGTTGACGTAAAGAGGCTGGCGTACACTGCCTACGAGACATCTTATAACATTACTGTGAATCAGGTAAACCTGGAATGAAATTCTTCCCAAAGGCACAAATATCTTCATAGATGAAAATTTATAAAGTATTGCTAAGAAAAAATTAAGTTTTATATAAATATACTAAAAAACATGTACAAAATTATCTAATTAAACTTACATCCAGCTTTAAAAGCCATCAAAAGCACTAGAGCACAGCATATAATAGCCCAAATATTTCGAAACAGAGCCGCATAAAGACTTATCCATATTGATGGTTTTGGAAATTCGATTTGATAGAAAATTTCTCCAGAAAGTAGCAAAAGAAACGGCAAAGGTATTAATGCAAAAATTACTAAATTTATCTTGGCTTTTTTATCCTTTAGATTTAGACCTTCGTTTTTATACTTCAAATAAATAAATCCACTTATTGTTCCGAAAACAAATCCTCCAAAATTAGTATAGAAAGGTGCATACCCTTTATACATGGTATCACCGTTGGTCCAAAATAAATATCTATAAGAGCTATAAAATGAAAAAGAATTTCTTAGCAGCCTTAGATACATAATAATTTTTAACGTAGCTTATTTACTCTGGAGTTTCTTGGTGTACAGCATCAAGTTCCAAGTAATAGGTTATGAGGCCTGTTGAAAGAAAAGATATGCTGATGCCAATCCATAATAAACATTTTCTCGTCTTCGGAAATCTGTCAATTAATCAAATTTAATATTTTTTTTACATTTTCCACACGTTTGCATTTAGAAGCTTTTCATATATAGAATATACAAAACCTTTGTATATAGTTATGACCCCGCTTATATTTAAAATTTTGTATGTTAGCTTTTCATCTGTCCTATTCTAACAGGTATATCTTTCCAAGTGCATAGAAAACAGAACTTGCCTAGCCTGTCCTTAAAACAGGTGAATCCTCCTTACCCTCTAACTATCGTCCTTTCTTTCCATGGTCATGGAAACTCTGTTCAATTTTCTTGAAGAAAGAAAGCTTCCTAATATCAAGCAGCACTGCTTCCGTTGCAATAGGTAAACTGGTGATTTTTTGGTTTATTTCACCGACAAGTGGAACAAATCTTTACATCGTTTTGTAGAAAGTAAGATTATAGCACTTGATATTACAAAGGCATTTGATAGAGTTTGCCATCAAGCTCTGTTATTGAAGATGTGTGCAATTGGTATTGATGAATCTCTTCTTAGAGGGATTAGAAATTACCTTTCGGACCGTTCAATTCAAGAAGAATTGGAAGGGTTCAAATCTGATATCCACAAAATAAAAACTCAGTTTTGTCTCCGATTCTCTTTCTAATTTTTATAGATGATCTTTTGTATGAAACTTCTAACCCACCCGCACCCTCAGCTTTTCTTATTCGTTTTCAAATTCTCATTTTTGTTCTTCGGATGTGGACTTACAAAGGCAGCGTATGATAAGCCCATTTAATTTCGATCCTGACAGCATTGTCCGACGGGTAATCAAAAACCGTGTAGAATTTCATGCATCGAAATTCAATGCTGTCCACTGTCGCAAAAGCGTAACCCTTCCCCCATGCTCCTGCATGGGTGGTACCTGCATCGAGGAGACTGAACAGCTTTCAGTTCTAGGTATGTCCATCACAATCCATTTGTTGTGAAGGGATTACATATTATTTAACACAGCCATAAATGCTGCCTAGTGCTCTAGGTGTTTTTTACCCCTTCTGATCTGGCTATAAACTAAAAAGCTTTGGGCTGTCATTCCAGAGGGCTTGTGTTCAATACCTGACTGTGCCATTTATAGTTTTTTTTTCACGAGGACTGCTTATTTATAATTCTTGTCCTGAGTAATTCTAGCCATTTATGCTCGGCTTAATTTTAGGTCCCCTCCATCAACAACAACAACAACATCACTCGACACACAGGAATGGTTGAGGATTGTAAGTCTCTAGGGCGTAGTTCTCAATGGATTGTTGTTTTTTTATTTTATAATATAAAAGTTTCTAAAGAATTGAAGTGAGAAGAGAATTTTTACCGTATAATTTGTGAAAGTGCCACACTTTACTTCCCAGCTTATTTGTTTACCTAATTGTTTTATTTGTATTTTACTAATTACTTAAGTTCAAGAACCAAACATTTTTCTCTCTCCTTTTAGATCAAAATATTTTTAAAAGGTTCACACAAAAGATTCGTTTTTGTTTTAATTTGTCTTCTGGCATCAGCTCCAATCTACGAGTAAGCAGACTAAATAATAGTAGGTAATAATAGACTTAGGGAAATTGCGTCAGAAGAAAATACGCTGGAAAATTCTTCAAATTAGATTCTATTTTACTTTCTTGGGGCTTTTTCATTTTAAAGCGATTTTTCCATTTATAAAAATGGCAACAAGACAAGAATACATTAGTTTAAAGAAAAAAAGGTACATTTAAATACAATTTCTAACATTTCTGCAAGAAATGTAACCAAAGCAGTTTGTTCTGAAATAGGGTATTTTTTGGAAACCGTTGGAATATTGGAATGCTTTCATATGGAGGGAACTGGGGTGGATTTAATAGTTATTGCTCACGAAATCATTTACTTCAATCAAGAAATGACAACGTCAACGTAAAGCGAATAGTTTTAACTTTCACATTGCTTAGATATTTTCCAATTCAAGGAATCTCCACTATCAATGACGGCATATTTTGGAAAAGTTCTCGTAGTCCTTCTTTTTCTTCTTCTTCTGATAATATTCATAATATTCTCAATGATATGATTTTCAAACATGGTTTTTGGAAACTGCACAACATTTATAAATACCAATTTATCTTACCTTGCAATTATGATGAGGACAGCGGACAAAATTATGTACAATTGAAAATCTGCAGCCAAGTACCAGGTTTGATGAAGGCACTATATTGTTTGAATGATGTCGTTAAAATATTCGTGAATTATTACTATTCTACATACACTTTTTCTCAATGTAAAATTGTTTATAAACAATAAATTTGTCCACCATGTTTCTCTACAAAGTATATATTCTGGTTCAGTGACATGTCTCCAGAATGGTCCATCCTGAAGTCGTGGCAATATTGAAGCATTTAAAAGTATCACAAAACCCAATGACGGTGCAAGTCTAAGAGAAATAAATTAAATACATGTTAACAAAGTAATAAAACCAACTATAAAGCTTAAAAACAAATTACCTCAAGTATCGATACAAAATTAATTTGCCAAAATCTGAAATGCCAGGTTTTTTCAAAGCCATAGTTTTTTGAAAATTCACACACAACAAAAAACTGCTCATGACTAAAAATATTTGAATAATTACACTGCCATTTATGAAGATATTTGATCCAAGTTTATAAAATGTTTTTTCCGCAAACTCTGAGTTGAGTGTTGGAACTGCCTTCAGTAGTAAAAGAACGTGTGCAAACACCACCAAAATTATGGCGAAAAACCTATAGGTCTCCAGAAATCTAAAATCTCGGGCCATTTCTCCACGTGATGGTACTATTAATCGAAAGTAGTTTCGAAATAATGAAAATGATGTCAAAATTGTTTCATCTAAAATAGAAAATATTTTTTAAAACACCCAAAGCTCACAAACTTTAAAATTAAAACACACTTTTTGTCTGCAGACGGCGTTTATAAAAATCATATCCCTGCATGTTCAATGGCTGTCTGTGCTTCAAAGTTCGATCATAGTTTGATGAGAGCAAAACTAACAAGAAAAGTAATCCAACCAGACCCAAGAATGTTAATTCCACACTGTCAAAATTTTCCGGTTCCGAGTTTTCTACACAATATTGAACAAAAGATCGAACTTGCAAGCCATACTCTTTGCCAAATTTATAATTAAGACAAGTGTTAATAGTTTTATCATAAATTATTCTATTGTCAGATTCTCTTTTATTTATATCGTTGAAATATTCAATAAGCTTAAATAAAAGAAAAGAATTAATATGTAAAATTTGTTAAATTATATTTTATACCTCTGTGTCTTTTATTTTACCCGAGTAGAGCATATCTTTACGAAATGGACTAAATGGGTGTAAAAGCGTTTTACATGGATTCAAGCAAACTCCAAAGTAAAGATAATCATGCCGGAAGTGCCGCTTCGTTACTGCGGAAAAGTTCTGTCAAATAAATTCAATGAGTTGGTTTTTGATATTTTATCCTAGGGAAGGTCAAAATTTTGAAAGCTAAAGACCACAAGAAAATTTAATTTAACTGTTTATTTCTTAGGAAAACTACAATTTAATTTTTCAATTTTCGCGGGAAGAATTCAAATGGACTGCGTCTTCGCGTCTTAGTTTTCTAAATCGATTTAAAAATATTTTTGTTCAGGTTCAGACTAGGGACTTGAAAGTTAGGCAAGCTTCTAGCATCTAAATGGCCAACTGCAACAAAAAGTCAACTCTATTGGAAAGTTGGCTGGAAAGTTATTCAGGAAAAATGAAAATGACAATTGATCAAGTTTTTCCCTTCAACTGACAGCTGGACCTTATTACTTTATGATTCATTTATTTTCTACACAACTCCATTTAACATTTTGTGCGAAAGTATTCCTTGTCAAATTGGAAAAAGAATTAGTAATATAATTATAATTATATTATAATAATTATAATAATAATAATAATAATATAATTTCCTTAAAATACAAAATAAATACAAGTCAAGATGTAATTGTAGCTTGCCTGAGGAGTGTTTTGTACACAATAATTATGTTTTTGGTAGTTTTTGTATGATCAACTGAATGTACATATGTTAGTAAAGTAAAGTTCGAGTTTGAAGCTTAGAACACTTGAAGAACAAACTAGTTGGCTTAAAGGCTTGGTCGAAATTTACGTTCAGAGAATGCAGTTGCCTACAAATGTGGTCTCAACCTCTCAATCCATAATCAGAAAATGGATGGCAATGACTTTCTGTTAGTGTTTTATGTGTAAAAGAACAGCTGATCCAAAACATCTGGGATTGAAAAATAGGAATAAGAAGTGAAAATTTGTGAATATCTGACAGAAAATCTGCTTCAATGGGCAGGTTTAGACGACATAAGGGACTTGAAAATAAGGCAAGTTTCTAGTATCTGTTTGGCCAGAACTTTATTGGAAAGTTGACTGGAAAGTAAATTAAGAAAAATCTCTCTAACTACCAAGAGACCAAGTCAAGTCCATTTATGTCAAAATGACAGCTGATCATGATTTTCTTCTGATTAAAAGATGAACTTTATTACTCTGTAAATTATTTTACTTTCTGCACAACTTCATTTAATGTTTTGGGCAAAACTGTTTGTTGTCAAACGAACAACTGAAGGTAGCGGTTAGTGACGTAAAGTTCCAATTTGGAAATTTATGGGACTTGGCCAATTAACTTGTTACCTTAGTCAAAATTTACGTTCAAAGAATTGAATGCAAATGAAGTCCCTTATGTATACATGCCCAATATATAAATTTTATTTGAAGGAATCAGAAAATTTATTTTAAATTATTATCTTTTTGTGTTAAAAATCCGGTGAATTATAAAAATCCATTAATGCATTTTTTGTACAATCATTTTGAACCTCAAAGTCTAAATATTTATCTGCATTTATCTCAATTTAGTCATCTTACGCGTTCAATAAAGTTTCTTAAAATCCACAAATCCCGTATAAACTATGGACCACAAGATTGAACGCATACATTTTTAAATACATAATATGCTTTTGTTTGAAAACTTAAACATCGATGTTTCTTAAAATCATCTTATGATATGAAATTGCGTATTAAGCTACCCTTTCCATTTTTTTAAATTTTATATTGAATAGTTGAATCTTCTAGATTAAAACTAAACATCCTTACCTCCAATAAACCCAACACAACGAAAATTAGAGCTATGTATGTATTTTCAAAAGTTTCAAGGTCCAAGTTTCCACATTTTAGTGAGCCGAAATATACATAAAGGCACTTACCGAAATCTGTTCCCAAAGATGTGATGTATCATTTGGAACTATTTGTCCAATAACCAAACAATAGGAGGACCGATTTTCACTTTCCAAACATTTATCATAATCATCTAAGATGTAAAGTGGCGGCATTTGCCTATAGGCAGTCACTAATTACATTTGAAATATATTTTTATTTTATTTTTATTATTCAAACACATTTTTGTTAATATTTAAGAAACTTACTATTGAAGTAACACATTACTCCTAATGGAAGCAAACAAATTAAATAAATTATTAATAAATTCATTTTGTTAGCAATTAAAATCATATTGTAACTATAAAAACACACTATAATATCTAATACATCATTTGTAATCGAGGGACACGCAATATTATTTCTCTCCTTAGTATATCCAACTCGCACAAGATCCAGTTATCTGATATATTTCGATTAGGTCGCATCAACAACTGAGTTAGCTGATTTCTATTCAAAGTTCGATTAACTAAAAATTCTTTCTGAGATCGTTACAATTGATCTTCACAAATGTCCGCCCAGGGCAGTTTATAATTAGGTATTAATTCATATTTAACATTAAGATATTACTTGCTTACACGCAGATCAGATATATGACGAGTCACGTATTTTGAATTCGATTTGGTTGACCGATTTGAGAGATTATATGTATGTTTATATGATTCAAAAAACGCACTTAAATGTAATAACAAAAAATATATTCCTCACGCACAGCTTTTGCAAACCAAGTTGCATGTAGAAGTTCATATTTATTGTACAAAACTTTAAGGGCATGTTTGCATGAAATGTTTACTTCAAATGAAGAATGCAACTGCTCAAATACAATACAAATATGTTCTTTTAACACGGCGGCCAGCGGTGTCTCAAAGTCTTATAATTTGTTTTCGTATGTTGAGTTGAAGTTGAAAGTTTTGTACCCAGAAACGTTTACTACCTGTGAATAGATATGTTATTCCCCATTACCTACAAATTAAAAAAATGAGGTATATTGGAAACAACCGTTGGAATGATACAACCGTTGTGAAACGGCCGTTAAAGCAAACATTTATGTATATAGTTGTTCTAGTTCATTGTTGAAGACAAAAGTTGTCCGAACGTTCGCGACGTTTTTTTCGTCGTCCATAACTAAAGAACCAGAAAAATATCGACTTCAAATAAATGTTGTCATACAGATAAGAATGCAGAAAGATGCAGAAAGGGGTTTCAACAAAATTTCGTGGGTGGTTTTTTTACCATAGCAGTTTGAAAAAAAGGTGAACATTTTGGCTAACCCTAAATATCTTACGAACCAATGACGCTACTTGAATTAAATTGTTTTAAACAACGTTATCTAAAAATTTTTAAACGTTGTCTTACAATAAGGTTTTTAGCACACTAATTGCAAGTTCACAATATTGTAAGACATTTGGGACCATTTTTATATTGGCCGATCTGACAATTAATCGTCTGTACTAAGCTACACAAAACGTAATTCATTTTCTCAATCGCCAAAATTGTTGCATCATTGGTTGCGTTCAATATCTTGTTATATAGGCTATTAAGGATATGTGGATTTTTAGATGCTTTTTGAACGAGTTGGATAACTCACATTGAGAAATTGGTAGAAAATAAAACATCTTTAAGCTGTTCGCAAAAAGGAGAAAAAAACTAAGTTTCGTTATCCAAAATAAATTTTAAATACAATTTTGAATGAATAATTTTATCAATTCACCAGATTTTTAACAAAAAACATACATTTTTTAAAATAAATGTTCTGATTCCTTCAACTTCAAACATATTTTAAAAATGTTTGGGATTCCTTAAATTCCCGATCAGAAGAACACCTGATAAAGAAACTTTCTAAATAAATAAATCGAAAAAATACTTGAAAATTATCTGTATAAGAGCGCAAAGGAATAAGGGGGCCTTGTGGTCTAAATTCTTTACAATAACCAAATAGAATCACTCAAATCATCTGACGTTTCGTGGCATGAAACGACCATACCGCTTCGAGAAGAGATGACGAATTTTGTTGTTGCTAACTGCTGTGAGGTTTTGTAACACTCTCCCCTTCTTAGATTGAAGCGCTTTGGGGAAAACCTTTTCCCAAAGCTTCCAAGGGCCGAACTTTTTTCCTTGATATTTGGCTAAGCGATCAATGTGGAGGATCTTTGGCTTACTTTTGGGCAGCTTTTAGATCTTTTACATTTTCTGACTACAGTGAAGAAGAAAATATCCTCCGAAAGGTGGGTTACGGAACATTTAATTGACTGAATCTATCTGCCACTTGGGTACAACCGCCATCAGCCGTGAAGAATCACGACGCAAAGTGGATACCCTTTTTCTGCAGAATATACCATTATTTATTATTGAAGCTATAAACTACGCCCAATATGCCTTAAAACCATTGTTCAAACCAGATACATGCTTTTAATCCGGTCTTTTGCCTTTGTCTACACATTTTCTAAAAATATACAAAACATCATCTTGCATTTGCGCTAGTATCAATAGCTCGGAATCTAGTTCACTCTATATGAATAACAAAGATTTTACAGAATATTTTAATCCGCCATCACACCGTAACCCTTTATTTTAGTAGTGATTACAATCTTCATCACAGGGACGTGCTTCGAGTGAGCGCATCCGCGTTGGAATGTCTTATCCCATGGCGATGTCACACTCGGTAATTTTACTGCTGCAATCTTTCAAGCAAATGGGCAAGTTGTCTCTCAGGCTTCTTAAACCACAAAAGCTATTGCAGAGCTGCATGGTAGGTTCGAATCAACAATGAGCGCCTATATAGGTATATATGATAATGTTGTATGGTCTTGATCATAGAAAGTAACTCCTTGCGTGCAGTGCAGGAATTTTATTCGGGTTTGCTGAGTGCTTTACTAAAGTAACCAAAAACAATTTCCTTACCATCCTGAATTTGATTTAGAACGGCACCAATTCCGCGATCTCTGTCGTTTGTATCAAGCATAAATTCACTGTCGACACAAATATGGACTTAAATCGGTGGTATAGTGAGGCACGTCTTCAGTTGAAGGAACACTTCACATATAACTGACCACATAAATGTTGCGGTTTTCTTTTATAGTTTGTGAGAATATCGCGCGGCTTCGGCGAAATTTGGAATGAATTAGCGCTAATATGCGCACAAGCCAACGAAATTTCTCACTTCCGAAAAATTGTTTGGGTTTGACCAATTTATAATGGCTTCTATTTTTAATGGGTCAGGTAGTACCCACTTTCGATAGATGGCATAACCCAAAAAATCAAACCTCTCTTTGACACAAATGACATTTAGGAGAGTTGATTTCTAATCCACCAATACGCAAACGATTGAGAACAATTACACCATGCATTGCGTAGATTTGACGAACACTTCCCACTTCTGACACCACCATATCTTTTCGAAACAGAGATGACCAATTTCGTTGTGGCTTACTGGTCGGAGACTAGTTTTGTTGCAATATGTTTATCAGCTGTTCGGTCAGATACCCCTATTTAGAAGAAATTCTTGGACACCTTTGAATTTGAATGACTTCCCATCTCTTTTGGATCAGCCAATCTTTTACACGTTAAACACTAACACAAACATACCTGGGTACCCTATCTGTCTGAAATTGAACGCATTCAATATTTTGTATTTCATCAATTGTCAAATCATCATGACACTTGATGATTCCCAAATGTAAACAGGTTTGGAAAAGATGGTCTTGAAGAGTAAATTATTAGTAAAATTTCCTAGAAAATAATATACTCGTACATACAAAATAAAACATACAACTTTTAATTCATTACTTTTTATTTACAAATTCATCTATCTTCAAACAGTTTATTTACAAGAGTATATCAGGGTTATTTAAATATAAAGGATTTTAACATAATACTACATTATAATATTTCAAAAAAAAAAGAACTTCATCGATAGAAGGGAAATGCGTTAAGTACATTTAATCATGAAAGAAAGAAAAACAAAAACCCTATTTGTTCTGGAATAAACTAACTCTTTTCTATATAATTTCTTTAATTGTTTACATGTTGTTTTGTTTTTAAGTTAATTTTCAAAATATTACAAAAATTGTTCACAATATATATATTAATGTATACATATATACTATTTTTTGTTTTTTCAATAATAATAATTATAATAGTAATATTTATATTTGTTTAAGTTCTATAAACAATTTTTAAACCTATCTATCTAACACGTTCATATTGTTTTGTTTTTTAATAATATCAAATGGGAATTTTATATTTTTGTTTTTAATTTTCGGCATTTTGTTGTTTTTTTTTTCTCTTTTTAGTTTATACAATAATTTCTTTTTGTTTATACATAATGCATTAAATAACCATTTGTTTTACAATATTACTTTAAGGTCACATGGTATCACTCAAAAATTCATATATATGTGTAAAGATTTATGTTTATAAAATATTTAAATGCACACAGCTGCTAGTGCAATCATTTAAACTAAACTAAAAAACAGAAAATAACCGAAAATATTCTTACAGGTTAACACTAATTTCTTTAATTTAATTTTATAATTATGTATAATTATTATATAATAATACATCTCTTTAAGGTTATTATAAAATCGTGATCGAGTTGAAAACATCTAATATTGAAACATTTAATATAAGAAATATGTGCGTTTTTGAAAGTTTGAATAGATTTTTGTTTTTTTTTTGCTTGATGCTTTCTGTTTCAACATTTATTTATTTGTATATTTCTACTTTGAAATAAGTTGAAACAATAATATGAAAGGATAACAATTTTGTTTTTATTTTAAATATTTTTGTTTGTTTTGCTTAAATAATGTATAAAGATCAGAAATAAAGTTTGTTTTAGAAAATTACTACAAAATATTTGATTCATTTATTTAAAATATTTTTTGTTACATTTTATTTGTTTGGCTTCTTTTTGTCTTTAACAATATGCATTGTCTATTATTTGAATAAATTTTAGATTTGAAATGCTGAATTATTAAATTCCCATTTTAGGTTTTAGAAATTTTAGATTTGTAAATTTTGAAACAAAAACAAAAACTTTGATTTCAGTATAGATTTAGTGAAACAAATAATGTTATTATTTTTATTTATTTTTACTTGTAGTTTATAATAACATAGAAAGAAGTTTAAGAAAAGCATTAGTTAACAATAAAATTTAGTATTTGAAATAAAAATTCCATTCAATTCCAAAATATTGTATTCGAAAAAAAAAATAGATAGCTTACAATCAAAACACACATTGTGAGTTCTGTTGCAATAAACTAAATAAATTGGTACTGATATGAATAATATTAAATTAAAAATACTTTTTGTTAATATCCAAATTTGTAAGCTTCCCATTTCTTGAACTATAAATGTGAAATAGATCTTTTTTTTAATGGTTATGGAATTAAAAATTATGTACTGTATTCTCTTAAATTCTATGGTTTAACTATTGTTAAAAATGGAAAATGTTGGGTCAAGTATTTAAACGGCAAATGTTCAATTTCAAATGATTTGTTAATTGCATGAACTTATTTATAAAAAAAAGATGAAAGAATTGGAATGTTAAATTTAAAATTTCACTGTGTAGTGCTTTTGTTCGTATGGATTATTATTTTTTGATTTGTATTGTAAAATGGTTGCGTTCTGAAAAATTCGAAACAAAAAACACCAAAAACATAATTCAGATTATGAAAGACACTGTTTAGAGTTACCAGTTTTAAGAATTTTCCTTCTTAAGGCAGTTTATTTAACATATTGATGGAGGTTAAACAGAAATAATTGATTTTGCTGGTGGACGATAGTTCAAAAGATATTGAATCAAGCTTTTAGTAAAGACCAATTGTTAGTTTTTGGTAACCAGCTTTTACCGATTGTTACATAGACTATTGTGATCAATGTCCTTGAGTTTTCTTTATCTTGTTTAAGTAAACAAATTTTATTTATAGGTTTTTTTAAATTTGCTTCCATTGGTCAATTGTTTGGAATAATTTAAACCATCTGGTGTGTTCAAGAAATTACTACAAGAGACAAAATAAAAAAATAGTACAAACAACGACAATTTTGTTAAGTTTTAACTTTTTACAGCATTATTTATGAATGTTATTAAACTATAGGCATGAATTATGAATAAAATGATTTTTTGATTTATAAAAAACGTATTTTTGTTCCTTTATTTTCTTTTCAAGTACAAAACAAAGTTCAATCGGAAGACTCAATATACTGAAATTGATGAATTTATTCAATTTATGAATTTAATTTGCATTTAAATTGATGTATTGAACTTTGAACTTATTTGTTTTTTTATTTTCATCAAACTAAAGATATATACATCATTAAACTCATATATATATATATATATATAAACTGCTGGCCAAAAATATATGTTCAAAGGGCAATTGATTACTATTATCGTAGATAAAATTTATGAGAGATTATAAAATGCACACAAGAGTTTTGTGTGTAATTTAAATACAAGTGGTTTGGAAAACCTAAATTTTTAGTAAAGAAGTAAAACAAATAACCGAAGTGAATCGGTTTTTCTAAAATTAAGAAAATTGAAAGTCATAAATACGTACTTCGATTAAGTAATATTTTCAAAAAAGGTAACTTTTTAAAATTGCTGAATGTTTTTCAAATCTCGTTACCTATTTTATTGACCAGCTTGAAGAAAAAGTGTATTTGTAAATTTGATGTAAAAATGTAAATGAAATATTTCGAAATTTCAAAAAAGTAGTTTGTTAATCATTGCGATGAAATAATTTATGAATATTTTCTATATTTTTTTCTAAAAATTATTTTCAAATTTAGGTAATTTTAGTTTTATCTACGGAATTTCACAATTTATTGCTTTGAATCAACAATTTAAAAAAATATAAACAAATATGAATATTTTAAATAGACTCCACAATAAAATAATTTCGTAAAACCAAAACAAAATAACTATTGTTTGATTTAATACATTTTGTTCTTAATTGCCATTTAATGTTTTCATTTTTAAAAACTAAATAATAAATCTATTATAATTTTTTTTTTCTAAATTTAAATTAAAGCCTAGTTTATACTTCTAAGCAAAAACAGATGATTACATGAAAATCAATTTTTTTTTTCAATTGAATGCAATTATTTTGGCGACAAAAAAGATGGTACATATTTTCTTTCTTAAAATGAATACATTTCAGGTTAGCAAATTATAATTAATTTATTATATTTTTATTATTATTGATTTCACTTTTATTAGAATTATAAACCAGGTTTTAATTTAAAAAGAAAATTACTTTAACTATTCCTTCCAATCTGTGTTTTTGTTTGTTCTATGATTGATTTTCAAAAAAAGTTTCATTAAGATTTTTTGTCATTTTTGTAACTTGATTTCATTAAACGTATTTGTTTTTAATAAGGTCACAGACATTCACCAGGATTTTGCGCACAATATTTTGGGAAAATTGGCTCGGCTTTAATACCCAGTTCAACTAAACGATTACGAAAAACTGACATCCTTCCAAATACTTCTCTTGGAACAGCATCCATGTCATGTTCATCGTCAGGATCTGTCCAAAGTCTAAAAAAAAAAAATATATATTTTATTTTAAGTTTTTTACAATATCAAATTCATTTCCGAAACTTTACTGTCATCAAAATTTGTCTGTCACGTAATTTAGTTTTAATTTCGTTACTATTGAAGAAACCGTGACTGTGTGTCACGAAATGTTGTTAATTGAAGCAAATTCTTAGAGTCAATTTTATTCAGTTCATTTAAAATTTTCAAATAAATAGATCTTCAAAATTGTTTCAAGGTATAAGTTATTTTAAACAACAACTATGAATTTCCTTACTTTACAGCTCGGAGTCGCTTTAAGTCTACTCGGTAAAATTTGCGCTTTTATTTCAAAACATAAATGTAATTAAAAATATTTGTATAAAACAGTTCTTATTGGAAATTGTGGCCAAACATATGCTGCACCAAAACCATGCAAGGGCGGTTGCAGTGGAACACCAGCCTATAATTCAGGTTATACTGCACATAATCCCGCAGTTTTATCGACTCCATTAGGACATTCAGGAACAGGTGCTGTCGGAAATCATCATGACCTTGATGGAGTTTATAGTGGTACTTTGGTTTCATGTTTTTTTTTTTTTTTTTAAGTTTTCTTTCTTATTGTTTTTGTCTTTTTTCAGGATCTGAAGGTGCCGACGTTATGGGGTATAATAATATAGTGAAGGAACTTATAGACCTTTTCCTCAGCATCAAAGCTCCAATCAATATTTTAAGTTAATCACACTATAAATTTGCAGTAAAATAAAATGTTTGTTTGCCTTTTGCAAAAATGAAACCTAAGATTTGAAGGGGTTACAAAAAAGGAATAAAAGTATTGGAATAAAAAAAGGACAACAAAAAGCTTTCTGGGTTTTCTTTTTAAATAAAAATAAAATAATTTTGAAATACCTCCAAAAATAATAACGGGTTGTCCATTTTACGGTTTCAAAAGCATGGGACTGGAATTCGACATCTGTAAAACTTTTCCACTTGAAAGTCTGACATTTACGAAAATGGATCGCTTAACTATTACACAAAGCATACAGATTGTTAAAACCTACTACAAAAACGCCCACATATCGTGCTTTAAGAGGAGATTATGGTTTACATAATCGTCCAACTGTGAAAAAAAAACTGTGAAGACATTTGAAGAGAATGGATTGGTTACAGATATTGTCCTGTGCATCTTCGTTGTGTTCATACCATTGAAAATATCGCTGCTGTAAGTGAAATTGCTGCCGAAAACCGGAATATGTCGATTCTCGTCGTCCTCAGGGAATTAGGCACAATATGGCGTATTTTGCATTTGAATTTACATCTAAATCCATATAAAATCCAGCTAACACAATAACTGAAGCCAGATGATCATTCACAACGTCGAAGATACGCCAAACAGGTGCTTTAACAACACAGACGCTGGATGGCGATTTTTCGAGCAACATTAAACAAGGTATTGAAGAATACATCTTGGAGACTATGTTGTTTCAACAAGACGGTGCCATATGCCACAAAACTAGCGAATATGGCTTTATTCCAAGAGACATTTCTTGGTCGCTTAATTTCTTGTCGGGACAATGTCTAATCGTATACCGCTGGACTTTTTTATATGGATACGCGAAAGACCGTGTTTATGCAGATAAACCTTTAACTCTTGGGCATTCTTGACATTCGTCAAGTTATATTTTATGTATTTTATTAACGTTTACTTTTGAAAGCGAATGAAAATGAATAACATTGTTTATACAAAATAAAATAAAAAAAAAAAACAATAAAAAAAATATCAATAAGGTTTTTGAACATGTTGAGCTTTATTTTGAGCAACCGATACATTTAGCCGGAAATAATTATGAATCTTAGAACACCACATTCTATTTAAAAGATAATTAGCTAGATTTCCGAAATCGAGATATAAATTGAAAATCGAGTGAAATTGTTTTCAGGGTTCTATACGTCGATGGATTTTTTACCTTCCAATACTTTTCGAAATCACAAACAAGTCTATTTCAAAAAAAAAATGAGCTTTATGTTCTATTATTTCAATAACTTTTTTGTGGTCGAATTCAAATACTTAATCTAGTCGAATTGAAATCACTTATAAATCGAAAATGTCGAAACGTAAAATACAGAAATTAAGTTAGTAATTTTAATTTTGGAAAAAAGGGAATAATTTTAATTTTCATTGAATTCCAATCTCATTTCGAGTGAAAGTGAAATACAGAACTTAGGTAGAACGCATTTGAAGCTTAAATTAGTTCGTGAATACATTTTTAAAAAAATTGGTGATTAGATTTTATTTTTATTACTTACTATTACTATTACTATTTGTTTTACTGATGGAGTTATAATTTTGTATTGTTCTGATATATATATATAAAAAGCCCCCAGAAAGATCAGCTGCAGGAAAAAACTCGGGTATTTCATTCTACATGGGAACTTACAGAATGCAACTGGGTTTCTCCAGAATTTTGGACTTGGCTAGTTTTGCGATGATTTGGCGAATTAAAGGTAAAGTTTAGTGAAGTAAAGTTCGAAGTTTCAAATTAATTAACAGTTTTAGACATTTGCTGTTAAATGCATTTTTAAAAATACATTTTGACTGGTTGGCGGTTGTTTTTTGAAAGAATGACTATGGAAGAGAGTACCAACTTTATAAAGCTTAAGTTTAAAGTTTTGCAGCCATCAATAGTGAGGGCTCTCAATGAATTTGTAATAAAATGAATACAGTACTTTTATTTGAAAGGCCTCAGTCCAAACAATATCTTTGATATTCTAGATTCTAATCTGCTCCTTCGTTTGCAACCGTAAAATATTGGATGGCAGAGTTTAAACTAGGTCGAACGAGCTGCCAAGACGAACATCGTAGTGGTCGACCACTTCAGAAATGGTGAAATAAATCCACAAATTGGTATTTGGGTGACCGTCGCGGTGCTGACTGAAATTGCATGAGCTTGCAGACATGGTTGGCATTTCACCTGAGACGAAGGAACATTCAAACCAATGGACTGAAAGGGGAGATTGGCTCCAAAGAAGGTGAAGGCAGTTCCATCTGCAGGCAAGGTCATGACGTCTGTTTTTTGGGATGCGCGTGGGATAATTTTCATTGAATAAAGAAACTAAGATTGATTGACGATATCAAGAAACAACGAACGCATTTGGTGAAAAACGAAAGTTTAATCAAGACAAAGCACCGCAGTTATAACATCCGTTATCGCGATTCCCAAAAGAAATAAGTTAAAGTTCGCCCTCGAACTAGTTTCCAAACTAGGTAAAAGATTTGCCAAAAATGAAGAGGTCGAGTCTGCGGTTATTAGCTAGTTTAAGGAGCTCGACGGTTCTCACTATAAACAGGGCATCGGAGCTATTGAACATCGCTGGGAAAAGTTTATTGATCTAAAAGAAGTATTTTTATGTGTTTTCCATCCCATGGCTCTATGAAATAACTCCTCAGGAAATGAAATAAGCCCCTAAGTGGTTTTTTTACATTTGTTTTCGAATACTTAATTTTATTAGGAAATATTTTTGAAATTTTAAAGGACTATTAGTCAAATGTTTGGTTATGAATTTAAAAAAAAATTAATTTATACACAAGTCAAAACTCATTTTATAACGATAACCTAAAGTCTTAAAATAAACAAAACATATGTTAAGCTGCTTTTAACTCTATAAAACGTCAGTTGTTGCGAGACATTTTATTTGAAAATACAAAAACAAAAATTAAAATATCAACAGGCTAAAGCATCGATCAAGATTTTGATATTAAGCTGGATGTTGGAATGCTACCACCTAACAGAAGACAAAAGGTCTACTTAACCCTAGTCGACCCCTTTGAAATACATAGATGATGACGGTTTGCATGAAAGGTATCGATTTGATAAAAAAAAACTGCCAAGTATATGATTGACCTTTTAAATATAGAAGATCGAAATTCAATGCGAGGTTCGCCAATATCTATCTATATCACTTTAGTGAATATACCGCCAGAGCGGTGAGCTTACAGATATCTCGGCAAAACCATCCATTTTATAGCCAGCAAAAAAGTAGTTCAAATGTTGTATGCAACTACCTCAAGGACCCAGACAGGTATGCAAAAACCACAAAGGAAGAAAGAAGCCCCATCATTTCAGGAAAGGCGGGCGATAATAAGAGCTGCTTTAAATCCAAGGCTTTCCATTAGTAAAATAAAGGCAGAAGCTGGGGTAAATGAGAGTAGATCGACTGTTACAAGATAATGTACCAATACATACCGCACGGACACGCAAAATGTGAACCTCTTACCTTGAACTCTATATTCTCCTGACCTGTGTGGGGATGGCTTTCAAGAAAAGTATACGAAGAAGGACGTCAAACCAAAAAAACGAAAGTGATAATTGAAGCCATAAAACGGAGTTGGGCTCAAATTCCGCTCAATTATATGACAGCACTCTATGAATCCATACATCACAGGTTACTTCAAGTAATTCAGAAATCAAGAGACAGCACACATTACTAAAAATTATTTTAATCCATTCAATAAGACCATTATTTACCTTAACCATAAGATTTTTTGTTATTTTCTTTACTTTAAAGGGTCTTTCCAGTAAATTTAGATCTTGTCCTTATGTGACATAAAGAAACAGGTACTTTGTATGACCTTTTTCGGAAAAATAGCCATAAAACTTGTATTTGTCAACTTAATCTTAAATTTGTTTTTGTAGTATAAACTTATTTCACACCTCATTTATTGCACGTTTGGGATTTTTCTAAAAAACTCAAGGGTTTCAAACAAAAAGAAAAGAGCTTGACCTATTCATATCACACGAAGTGTACATATCTGAGACTGAACTCTGAACTCATGTTATTCAAAAAGTAGAATATAATAAGTTTCTAAACCAGATTCTTTTTAAATCAAAAAATACAAATAAGAACATTTTTTGACATAACGTTTCAGTTTTATTCTTAGAACTCATATGACCAATATCGTATTCACTTCGAAATCAAAGTTTCACGTATGTGGTTTAAAAGAAATAAAACTTATAATTATTATGAAGAATAAACGTGTCAGCCTGTCACGATATGTTGTTTTTTTCCAATCTATTATTTTGTTTATTAAATTTAAATTTTTCAAATAAATAGACATTCAATTTTTAATTTATAGCAAGTTTTTTGGAAAATGAGTTTCTTTACTATTCACCTCGGAGCCATTGTTAGTCTGTTGGGTAATGCCTTTTTTTGTTGTCTTTAGTTTTAACATATTTAATTCAAATTAACATCTAAATAGTCTTAATCCAACAATGTGGACAAACTTATGCTGCACCAAGCCCAATCTTCGGCGGTGGAGCGGATTCATATGAATCGTTTTATGGTGAGACGATTTTAGCAAATATGTACATAAAAACAATTTTTTCTATTTCTTTGATATTTTTTTCTAGCATCCTCAGGTCCTGACATTATAGGAAATCATAATTTGCAGAGCACCTTTGCAGATCTTTCCGCCGGTCTTAATATTCCAATCAGCATATTTAGTTAAGCTTAATACACCATGTAAGACACATACATTTGCTGTTGAATAAACTCTTTTCTTTTATAAGAACATTTTGTTTTAAAATTTTATGAATACAAAATTAGGTTAAAAAAAAATGGGGGAAAAAGTTAATTTAGAAAGGAAAAACAAAATAAGTTTTTGGGTTATGCTCCAAAATGAAAAAAAAAAAAACACGCTGGAATTGCGTCCAAACACAGACAGAAATTATATGATAGTGATTATTCAATCAATGGAAGCGGATATGGCCAAGCAACTTTATTATTTATTTATTCACAATTAGATTACAAAAAGTCGAGAAATACATAATTATTTATAACATAAACAAATAGACGTAAACGTAATAATATATAACATTAAGTGTTTAAAATAATAATTATATGAACATGACAAAAGTATATTATTTTTTAAAGCGTATTTGTTTATATGAAAATTAAAACATTAAAACAATATAATATAAAATGGGATTAGTTTCTCTAACACAGCGAGTTAAAGGTTTATTACGAGCATAGTTAACCCTATGTTCCTTTTCTCGGAATAAGCAACGTTTTCCTTTTTGACGCGAGGGAGCATACAAATATATCAACGATAAAAGGAAAGGGCATTTGATATGATACGACAAAATGTCACTTATAAACATTAATGAAAACATTTTCCTTCTATTTTCAAGTGACTGAGTACTAAGAAGTTTACATCTAGTCGAGTACGAAGGGATTTCGATGTTCCAAACTAATTTCTGAATTATAAACCTTGTAAATTGTTTTGGAAACCTAGCATTGAATTGAATTCAGCTACAATATATTCTATATGCTTGCTAAAGTTTAATTTTAAATCAAACAATATACCAATGTCCTTTTTCTCCAAAACCCGTTCAAGAACAAAGTTATTAACTTTGTAATCAATAGTTCTACGCCGTTCTGTTAACTTTTGGAGATCATTTTGCAAAAGAATACAATCATTTAAAGAATTTATGCATCTGAAAAACTTTAAACCATCTGCAAATAAAAGTGTACTAGAATTTAAGAAGATATCAACCAAGTCGTCGATAAATAGTAAAAAAAAACAGAAGGGGACCAAGATGGCTTCCTTGCGGGACACCCGAGGTAACAATAATTGCACTAGAGAGCACTTGATCAATACAAACGAATTGTACACATTAGATAGTACAATCAGATTAAGATTCAAATTTAGATGCACATTACACTGATTATATAAAACGCAATGCAACTAGCTTCTTGGATAAAGAAATACTAATGCTGCACAAATTTAAGCTTCTAAGATTAATATTTAGATGATCTCACGTATTTTATACGTGACAACAATTACTCTTGGGGGATTTGACAATTCTTAGCTAAAGGCAGTACCCGTGAAAAAAATGTAGGTGGCACAGGTAGAGATCGAACAAAAGGCCTTTGGTATGATAGTCCTTGCAGACTAATCATAACGCAGAGGGTACAACCTTTTTTTAACAGTTCATGTGAACCGTTTTAACATAAAAACTTCAGCGTTCTTTAAAGGCTTATGTATGGTAGGTTAAGACAATTAACTGACTGTAACTTTTTGCCCATTTACTTCGAAAAAAATATGGATATATTCCTCTACGACAAATGCGCGATGCTCACCGTGCCACGCCATTATGATTAATAAAAACGGCACGTAGACCTCTATCTATCTATACCCGGAATACCATTTTATCTTCAAATAGCTTTAAATATAAACGTCTAAAAATACGGGAGGTTTTTTTGTCGGACCCTGTATCTCTCAAAAATGTTTAAGTAAGGGAATTTCATTGGAAATAAACTTTTAAAAAAGCCTCAAGGAGCCAAATATAAGGTTTTTTTAATTATATATCTCAAAAACCTGAAGTGATAGCTTGATTTTAAAGTAATATTCAAACTGAAGTAATCAAAAATCTTAGAAAAAGTATAACCTGATTGAAACCTAAATTACTTTGTTGACCAGTGTAATTTAAAACAATGTTCTTAGAAACATTGAAACTGGTAATGCTTTTCAATCAAATCTCTAATAACTTTGAAAGGAGTGCACTTATTATGTCAAGACACTTTTTGAAGTTCATTCAAATTCCTTGAAAAGAAAGTCACACTCATGATTTAAATACAACAAACTTATACTGCACCAAAACCCATGATATTACTAACTTTATTATGCAGAGACAAAGTGTAAGCAGTGGGAAAAGAAAAGAGGGTTAGAAAATAAAATACGCTCTGTACTTTTAATAGGAGTTAAAAGTCTTCGTTACTCATACAAGGTAGAAAAATAAAAAGTTTTTTTTTCGATGAGATCAAGTTTAGCAATCCTAGGCAATACAAATATAATTAAAATATCTCAAGTAATAATTTTGTAAATTGAAAACGAGAACATAACTTTTTTTATCGACCATATCTATAACTAGGTCAATTAAGAGAAAGTTCTGTATGTTTTGTGACAATGACGTAAAAAAAGTGATTATAAAGGTACACATAAATATCTACCTCTCTCCCAAAGCGGCAGCTCTCGGCCACAGCCTGTTATCTAATTGCTCCTCATCGACTTGTTCCGTCCACATGCAAACTTCGCCTCCAAGAACCTACAACACACAAAATCACAATTTTCACTAAGCATCTCCAACGATATTATCCATCAATTCTTGTACTCACTTGCTTTATTCTGAATCTATCCAAACGCATTCTCTCCCACGGTCGATGTTTATATACATTTTGCCACGTCCTATATGGTGAACATGCAGCATCACCTAAAAATACAAACAACGCAACAATGATTATTCAATTTCACTCAAATCACAAAATCGTTTCATTTATCCTTCACTAGCTTTTCCATTTACCTGTTGCTCTCCAACTACCAAAGCCACAATCCAAATACCAAGCATCAACATGAGAGAATATCAAACTGAACCCATTATCAATGAGATCGTAGTTTTCCTGCCATGTACTGCCACCCCAAACTTGTACAGCAAATTGGGTTTTCGAGAGACATTTGGTGTTTGTCAAGCCACTCGACCATACCGACACCCATTTCGGTAGAGAGTTATTGTTTGCTATTTTCAGGCTGACAAAATAAAGAAACAAACCCAAATATGAAGTAAAATGTGACTGTGTATCATTTGTAGGATGAATAGCAACTTACCGTCCCAAAGCTTGAAGCATAAAGTCACACCACATTTCACGTAAATCGGTGTCATTGAAATATTGCCCCCAGCATTCTAAGTTCACTTCATCGCCACCCAGGTGAAAGTAATCCGTTGGACCGGTTAGATTTAGGAGTTCTTCGTAGAGTTTTTGTAGAATGAGATATGTGTTGTTATTTTTTGGATTCAGTTGGCCGCAGGGTGGTTCACCTAACAAAATAGGTTGTAGCAAAATATTGATGGTTATATTTGATGCAAGATATTATACCACAGTAGAAACTCCATGGCTGCTGGTTAATACAGAGACTCAATTCACCCAATCCTCGTTTTGGTCCCCAATCCCATCCGTTACCTGCATGAGCTGGTGCATCTATTTCAGGGATGACCTAGGGATAGTGATAGATTAAAAGACTTGTTCGTGTGCTCTTATAAAATGGGTGCACAGACATGAGACATGGAAAATGTATTTTCGTTTCAATAATTGAAGAGTTAAGAGGATGAATGTTGCAAGTGAAAAGTTAAAAAAATAGCAGTATTAATAATTTTTAAAAATATATACTATGCATTTTTTATTTTTTCGTCACGTTACTATGAATGGCCAGCACTATAGTGCCATGATTATTAATTGTTTTTAGCCCGAAATGAAAGATATAGACTCTCAAGTGGCTTCAAAAGGATCGACTTATTGAACAGCAAGTTTGATAAGTTAGTTATTTTAAGAAATAATCGACTTGTTCGTGCGAAGTGTAGTCTAGGGCTACATTTGTTTATGATAACATGCTGACATGTTAAATATGTGGCCGAGTTATGGAAAATTAGAAAATCGCGGTAAACGTGCTTGCTGTGGCCGTATGAACGAAGCCGTTTTCAAATGTTTCAATAGCAAATTGAAATAGATTATGGAATTAAAGTTTTTTTTTTCATTTACCTGAATTCCTCTTAGTTTTGCAAATGTTGATATTTCTTTAATATCTTCATCTGTATAAGTTTCACGTTCCGAATAGGCTCCGTGTGCTGCTAATTCTGGATAATATTTCGAAACAAAAGGAAAACTCTGTGAATCGGTAATGTGCCAATGAAATCGGTTTAATTTTGCAAGAGACATTGCAGAAAGAGTGCGTTTTATAGATTCTACTGAAAAATAATGCCTTGAAGTATCCAACATGACTCCACGATATCTAAAATAAAATTTGTTTAATATTTAATTTTCTTATGTTTTTTTTTTATCCAATTGGTAAGTGGAAGAATAGCATAATTAGGAAAATTCATTATCTTTTTGACTTTATTCTAAATTTTTGTTTTAATTTATTTTTCCTAGTCGCTACTGTTCAGTCAAATCCTTTGACAGAAACGGAGAGGAATCGGCTGAGGTTATTTTCTATTGATGACAGTCACAAGCAATTAATCAGTAGCTATCACTTCCCAACTAAAATTGCGTCTATGTAGAAATATGACTAGGAATACGTGATAGAGAAGAACACACTTTAATGGCCCATTGATCGCTTTAAATTTAGTGTAGGCCACATGTTTTTTTGTGACCTGACACGTGGTGATGTTATTCCACGTGATGTTTGCCTTCTTAATAGCGTCTCGCCTTAGCAATAGTTTACATCTAGTGCTTGGAATGCCAGCATGTGCAAAACTTGGTAGAATAGATTGTACTGTACCACTTCTGGCGAGTTCATTTCTTGGAATGTCTCTATGCCCTACACTATAACACCAAACATTCATAAGGCAAGCTATTTCTCTTCCAAATTTACAAGGAACCTTTTAACACAAAACTTTAAATAAAGCTGTGAAGAAAATAAATAAATCATAGGCACACAAAGTTTGGCTTTCAGTTGAAGGAAAAGACATAATAAACTGTCTTTTTGACTGAAGTAGACTTAACTTGATAGTAAGGGAGATTTTTCTTGATTAACTTTCCAGTCAACTTTCCAATGAAGTTGCCTTAATTGGAATGCAAATTTTTGGCAGCTGACCAATCAGATACTAGAAACTTACCTTACTTTCAAGTCCCTTATGTCGCCTGAACCTGCCCACTATTAAAGTTTTTAAAGGCAGGGTTCAGAGACAGCGTTAAGACTTCATTTATCGCCAAAAGTTCCGCCTGGAACACGCTACACTGACGGCGGAAGGACATACTTAATTTCAGTCGTTCAGATTACACACCCCACCAACCCCTTAGTTTGTTTATCATCCATTTGTGTTAAAGTAAAATAACTCGTCTTCCAAGAATGCCATATCCTCCTAGAAAGGTCTGGAAGGTATAGTCATATGGAAGTTTCTGTCGAATTGCAGTTGGGGGATGGTTTAGTCTCTGTGCTTTGGAATTGATTCTAAATACTTAAGACTTACGCAGTGGCCAATGTTGTTGTTAACCCACTACGATAAAAAATAAAGCAACCCATCAACTGCCACGCTGTACATTAAAATCGTTCTGATTACCGATGTGTATAACCAATGCGTATTTTTGTGTTGTTTTTTGTCTAAAATTAGAGGCAGTGACTTAGCCTCGTCTAAGATCTCTATCAAATGCAATTTTGTATTTCCTCGAAAATAGGAACGATTCGGTGTGTGTGTTAACGCCTAGTCCACAACGATCAGCCCGAAGTATTAGCCACGTCGTCCACTTAGGCAATCAGGATGGAACACTACCTTGCAGTGTCTTTTTACTTACGAATCTTCTAGTTAAAGAGTTGCCCATTTTTGAGTAAATTATTTTGATAGTCAGTATTAAACTAATTCACTCCCTAAGCGAACTTTCTACGTTCAGAGATGTTAGTGCAGATGTGTCCACGTTGTTAAAAGAGCCTTGGATGTCAAGGAAAACAACCATAGTGAACTTACTATGGAGTATTCGATGGTGAGTACTAATGTATGTAACACCGTTTTCACCAAAGTTCCTTTACAGTAAGCATGTTGAGACATAGACAGCAGTCTTGTATCAATACTTGCCCTTAAATGGATATTAATCAATCTTTCTAAAATCTTAAAAAGGAATGACGGTAGACTTATTGGTCACAGATCCTTAGGATTGATTTGCAAGCATAAACTGCTTTGGATATAAAAACAACTCCATGCCAAGGAAATATGCCCCAGGTATATACAAATATATAGGATTAGCAGACGCTTGCAAAATGATTACCGTGGCCTTATAACTTTCTAGAGAAAGAAGAAAATGTAAGAATATTAAAAGAAGGACTCAATATTCCTGCTTCCGATATATTAATGGAATACTTCAAAAATTTCGTTTTGGTAATCATTGTTTTGACAATTTTCATTTGAAATTCTCCAACCAATTTTGAGTTGGATCACCTTAATCGGAAAGCTTGTCATGTTCATATTTGGCTATCACAAATTTGAAAATCACCTTAACCGATTCCATTGATTATATTAATTTAATTTTCGACTTAAGCTGTTCTTTCACTTTCCCACCTATTCTATAATTAAAATTTTCTTTTACCGAAACTTTGGTGCATCAATTACTAATGACTTCGAAAGTATTCTCAGCACATTGTCTTCGTCATCGAACCAAATCATTTGTTGCAAAGTTGATAGAGCATGGCGTGCTCCGAAAAAAGAATTAGCATTGATTTTGGCAGTTAGCTTTCGTTGGTCATCTGAAAAGGTTTTAGAAATAAATCATAAATACGTCAAAAACAAAAATTTACGAAATTAAATTAACTTACATAAAGTTGTTATATTATAACTTTCATCGGTTTCGAATCCTAAATTTGTGTCTCCAGACTTTTTAATTGCCACTTCAACTTCAAAGCTATCAATATCACAGTTTTCTCGGTGTTGTTTCGGTACAAAACTATTTCTATGCTCATGGGTTGTTTGTTCATTATTACTTAAGCTATTTGTGTTGCTATTTTTATTACTAACTACACTACTAACACTACTTCCGCCATCTTTATAGTCTAGTTTTTGAATATGCCTCAAATCCTTGACAAAGAGATCAAATGAACTGCGAAATAATGTATCAACATTACGGAATGGCGTATCTATGGTGACGATGATATCTTCGGAAGTAAATTTCAAAGATTTCGAGGTAACTGCTGATTTTATTGTTGGATGTGGCCAAATATTTATATCACCACAAGTCATTGCACAATTTAAAAATGGTACTCTCTTTTCGTTTGGTGTTTCGGTGAGATAATGATATCGGACACATTTGTCTCCTTCACATTTATACGTCCAGGTCTTTTCGGATGGTCTGAAATTAGAATTTGAAAATACGTTAGATCATTGATTTAAAAGAAAACCACAAATAGCTTACATAGTGTACATATTCATTTCGGCACGGTTTTTAATGGACTTTTCAAATGTACTTATAAAAGATTGATGTTTTAATGCACCTTGGTTCCAGTATAAGACAACCAATATGAAAATTGTTGCAGTGAGCAGCATGAGTAGCGCCCTACGCAGAGATACAGCGAGAGCCATTTTAAGTGCAAACCGTATCCTAAAATTCAAGAAAAAAAGTAAAACAATGTATTAGATGAATAAAATATAAAATTGTTTGTATCATATTTTTTGGCACATTTTTTGGATTTTGAATAGATTTAATTGCATGTGTTTTGGTAATTCCGAAAGTGAAGTTTTATAGTTATTTTATTAAAATAGGTGGAAAACAATGTCTTTTTCAAATCTTATTATCCTATTCAGATTCAAAATATAAGTAGCATCAAAAAACAACAAGAGTTTATTCGAGTAACGTGAATTTAGGACGTTAAAATAACAAAGATACGAAAATGTTTTAAAAATGAAAACATTCAAACTAAACAATCAAATTCAATTAGGTTTTGAAATATAACATGAATTTTTTTAATGTTAATCCAAATTTTTAGAGAATTCATATTTTTTGAATGTAAATACAATTAAGTGTTATAATTGAACAAAGAATTCAAAAGTTTCTTTGAAACATCAAAAATCATTACATATTTGAAAATCAAAATCAATTTGCCTTGTCCTACTTTAAATACTCGTAAATCATAAGTTTTAAATATGCATAGGGGCATGACTTGCCATATCATTGACAGGTACCAACTACAAAAGCAAAGTTTTCTTGTTTTATAATTTGAAAGAAAATTATATTTACAAATCGATAATACTTGAATAGGCGTCAATTTGGTGCCCATGAAGCATTTATTATAGTGGCACAAAGAAAAATATGTACCTACATTTATAATAAATAGCCTCGAATTTGATGAAATTCGCACCAGTCATCAATGGGGTTGTAAGGTTGTAAAAACGCAAACCAAACCGCGAAATAATTCAAACTCAGAACAGGGTGCTTTTTTTAAAGTGGAAGAAAGTGAACACAATTATTTAATCATGACTTGTGCAATTATCACTATGCGCAAACATTCTCGCTACTTATAAAGCACAATATCGTTCAAGTCTTCTTTTTTTCCAGTTCAAGTTGCCTCGAAACCCAAGCTGGGAAGCTATAAAGAATTGGATGTTTGCACGCCTTCAATTGCTGAGTCAGTCAGAACTTGCATTAATCTGAGATCTTTATGCCTAGAAAACCATTATTAACCATTAGTAAATATTGATTTCCGACTCAAATATCTTTTCAGAAAGTAAAAATATTGCCTTCAAACTAATTTCATCTCATGGAAAATTAAGTTTTCGAGTTTAAGTACTATTTTTTCATATAAATTGAATTTTTCTTTTTGAGAAAAATGTAAACTGCATTTAATTATACAAGAAATAAAAAGTTTCTAGAAAGGCTAATAAAATTGGTAAAAATTAGTTTTGACTAAAGATCTCTACTATTTTATCATATGCAAAATATTTTTGATAATTTTTAGTTAATTTTTAAGAACAATTCAACTAACAATTTTTTTTAACAACAAAACACAAAAACAATACAACACTGATAAGAAATAGTTTCCGACTCAAAAAACAAAGAAATACTTCCAATGATTTATCTCACCCAAAATATTGTTATGAATATTTTGTTAAAGTTTTAAGCAAGACAAATCGAAGATGGGATGGAAAGTTATCAGTGTGGTGTGGGTCGCATTCCAGCCTCTGTTTGGTTTAATTAAAACGTTTAACCGCAATCTACCCTATAGTTTGTGCTGTAAGGGCCAAGACACACAGACAGGCAGACGGACGGAATCTCAGGACCCAGTTTTTTGGACTTCTACTCGTATACCATCCCAATGTCATGTTTTATTTAAAATTTTGAGTGCTTTTGTTCTTCAAGATATTTTTCAAGCTGAAAATTGATCAGTGTTTCCATGATCTTGCTAAGAATCCAAGCAATTAAACGATAGTTGGAGGGGGAGGATTATTGGTTTTTTTAGGGACGTGCTGTACAAATGCTGTTATCCATCCGTTCGGAAAGAGACATATAGAGTACGAAAGATAAAAAAAAGTTAAGTGGTTTTGCCAGCGTTGAAAAACACCTCGTTAAAACAATATCGGGAATACTATCCGGGCCAGCAGATTTTTGTATGCCAAGAGATCTTTAAGTACTCTAGCAACTGTAGGAGTGGCGAAAGAAAATTCCTCCCATGGAAACGTTTACGCTTTCAAGTACAGGCAGCATCGAATTAACAGCAAACTGTGCTTACAAAAAGGGTGTCGGGGGAACCGACGATGACGTAGTGTTGCGCACATTTTTAGAAATTACCAGAAATGTTTACTACCTTTGGGACACTATAGTATTTTTTGCCGCAATTTTTGATCATTTAAAAATGTATTGCGTCGAATATGTTCATTACAGAGAAGTCGTTCCTGAAGAAGTCGTTGAAACCGTCCCAGTTGGCTTTTTCATATTGCCAAACGGTTCTCGTAGGTGTTTTCTCTTTAATTGAGTTTTTTTGGCATGAGAAATTTTCAGAAATGTTGGTCGGTTTTGGCTTACGGTAATAATACACCAATCGCATATTTATTAGGATCAGAGGTAAGAAACAAGGCTAGATTGTTGGCGGACTGACCTACAACATCAGGAATCCGAGTTGGCTCGACAACTTACTGATTCGGGTGGCTTAACTCATTAAAAAAATATCGACATACGTTCCTTCGTGTGTTGTCTGATCTGAATAGCGCAGCCACGAAAATTGTGTACATTGAAATCGCCTTTAACAACGCTTTCACCGTTCGGAAAATGTGATACAATTCACTGGATAGAGTCGGACAGCGCATCAAATTCGTTGGAAGTCGAATTGCTATCCAATTTTGGGGTACGATAAATAAAACAGGTATGAATAATGCGCCTTTAAACGATGAATTTAAACTACTTATAGTACAAGTTTGTGCTTATGCACTGATCATACTGTGGTAGAAGTTGATAGGCAACATCATTCTGAATATATACGACTAGACCAAGGTGAGAGAAAAATAAAGGCACTAAACTGTAACCGTGAAGGTTAAACTCCGAGTGGTCGGAGGTTTTTCGCTAAGTGCCAAAACAGCTGGCATGTTCAAAACAGTATAACGTATGCAGCTTGGACTTTTTTCCTAAGCCCATGAATGTTGTTATACTGAACACAAAACTTACCAATCATCACAATACACAAACACAAGCTTCTTAATTGTGTTACCACATGGGCTAGAGTAACATATTTTACAAGTGTTCACTTATTTTGCGTTCTCCTATCACTTCTTACTATTAGAACACCCTGTATTATCTTTGAGAATTAAAAAAATATGCCTCAAGGAAATGTTCACATGCACACCCGTCTTAAAAGGTGCACATTAAACCTGAACAACAACGACCGGCTACAAAAACAACATAAAATAGTGTAATTCAAGGTTACAGCGTTTTTGGCATTACACGCAATAAAAATCAAAAATACTCGTAACATCATTTCCTTGAGTTTGAAGTTAACTTGCCGTGACGTTTATTGTTTTTATGAATTCCAATTTTTACTTGGCAATGCAATGCAAGGCCAACACATGGTCGATTGCTTCACTTTTCTTCGCACGTGACTCTTGGTGCAATAAATTGACCAGACCAACCTCAAAGCAACAGTTAGTTTACTACCCTTAATTACGTATACATAGATACATATAAGTTGCCCGTTACAGCCCCTGGGCTATTTTCCCTTTAAATAATTTAAACAAGTCTTTAGGAAATACTCCAATTTGTTGGGAATTAAATGCATTTAAGACCTCAAAGCACACGAAAAAGTTTCACGTGTTTTCACATTCGGGGAAAGTGGCCCTAAATGAAATTGAAAACTTTTATTTTTTTAACAAAAACTATTTATTTTTTTATTACGTAAGAGAAGTCTTGTTGTTCCGTAATCGTAATCGGAAAGTATGAAATAAGAAACACAAGGAAGTACCTATGTTACAGCAAATTTGTTGAAATCGTTTCACGTAAGGCATAAACTTTCAACAACAAAAAGCCGACCCGGTTTCCAACTACTGAATAAAGGGTGTAGCGTGTGGGGTAGGTTTAGTTAAATCATCGGTGCCGCCGGGTGCGGGGAAGAATTAAAGTGAGAGGTTACCTAAAGTGAATGTGAAACGTGAAAAAAAGGAGAAATATCTCAAGCGCTCTATATTGTTCGTTATTTTTTTTTGTTTATATTTTTTAAGGTTGATGTTGATGGGCTATAGTTCTTGAGGGCTTTTTTTGATAAAATTTATTTTTAACATGCATGTGTTGGTTCTGTTTGTTTAAGTTAGTGGAAAATCAAAAAAAAAAATAACCATGTCAACTTTAATTTCGAAGACTGTTTTTAAACTTTCGGTACTCATGTTTGAACGCACTTGGTGGATTTTGCCAAGAGAATAAAAAGTTAACCTACAAGTGTACAACATGTTAACATACAACATCGACAACCAAAAATAGGAAGGAGACCTTGAGTCTGCTCGAGCGCCAAATGCAAAGTGGTCAAACATCGTGCTTTTAAGGCTAGTGATTTTACTACAGTTGACTCTTAAATTAAAAAAGCTTTTGAATATTGAATATATGTTTGAAAACGATTAAATTAAGTTTCAGAACACCCAAATGTCTTATTCCTTTTAAGCTTAACAGTTTGTGAGTTATTGTAATCTGTTTGGAATTTTTGTGAAGGTTTAAAGGCCAATAGAATCTAAATTCTTGGTTTGAGATACATTTTGTTATAAAAATAAAAAATGGTGTCATTCAAAATAGGTTTGGGATACACCCCACACTATAGCTTTCAACTCGCACCCGTTCGAAATTATTGATCAACCTTATCACAAATTCCACCGTAATCGTAAGTTTTTGCAAATCCCGACAAAATAAGAGGTTATCCATTTTGCGGTTTAAAAAACTGGGACTGGAAAGTTTCAGTTTCATATAAAGTCCAGCTCACACAACAACTGAAGAGAGCTGACTATTCACAACATCGTAAATACGTCGAATGCGTGCTTGAACAACAGGCGGTGGACGGCGATTTTCCGAACAAGTTTTTTTTCGGCGACTTATCACATTTTTTACTCTTTGGGTATGTTAATAAACAAAATTGTCGTATTTGGTGTTCTAAGAATTCTCAAGTAATTGAAGAGGCCACCAAGATCATGCGATTCGATACCGCTGGACTTTTTTTTGTGAGGCTACGCGAAAGACTGGTTTTTATGCAGATACAACTTTAACTCTTGGAAACTTAAAAACCACTATTCAAAGCAAAAGTTATCACTAAGATACCGCCCAATATGTGTCAAAAAGTGGTCGAAAATTACCTCAAAAGAATCAATGCTTGCAACTATTTCGCGTGGTGGTCATTTAAATGATGTAGTGTTTCACACATAATGTCAAAGTTCAAACAAAAATATTTCACATTTGTTTTATTTACGTTTACTTTTAAAACCGCAAAATGAATAACCAAATATGTTCGTAGTGAAAAACCTCATACAATTTTACATTAGAAACTGATTTCCCAATACGATTTTTCATAATGCGTAAAAGTACGTTTCCGTCAAGTGTTAAATCTTCAGTTACTTTTATACGTTTAGTGTATCAATAGCTCAAAGAAAATCGAATAACCTTCAAAATAAAAAAAAGAATAATTTAGCATGTAAATTAATTATCAATTGATTAGTTGAGAAGGTCTTTCCTTTAAACGTCAACTGTCTACAATTTTTAAATGAGGAATCGTAAAACTCACATCACAACTTGACATATATTTTTTGCTACAAAATCATCATTAATCTTTTCAGAGAAGGCGAAAACACACAATGTCTGGCGAGAACTTTGGGCTATACACTAACGTGCATAGATGAACAGAATTGCTTTACCAACATTTGCTTTGCATGCTTCTTATCAATAATTTAGTAGGCCTATTGAATATATTGGGATTCGATTTGTTTGTCATAATATCAGAGAAACTTCACGCTACAAAAGATCAAGTTAACACTTAAACATGTTGAAACTTAATACATTGGAAGTACAAAAACATTAGTTGGCCTTTTTACATCAAGGTCTGGTCTCTAGTGATTGTCTTATAAAGGAGCTTCAAGCTTTAAATTTGTTTAAGATTACTTTCAAATCCAAATAATGTTGATCAATAACTTAAACTTACAACTCCAAATCGAATAAAATATGATTTGTAAAATCGGTCAATTTCTTGCCAAAGTTCTAATCTCTAAAATTCGATTTATTAAAAAAATAAAACTAGATTGAGTTGTAACTTATGTATTTGTTCATCGAGTTTCCAAGCGTTATAACTCTGATTTAGAATTTAGTTTGAGATAAAAATTCGCCGTTTAGAAATATTTGTACTTTTTTAAACGAGGGATTTAGGCAATATTGTTTATTTAAAATTTAAATTGATATCACAATTGATAATATGTACTCGTATGTATATACCTTTATATTATTGGAAAATTAATTTATTTAACTCGAAGTCCCTCTCGAGAAAATTTTAAGGCTTTTGAGAAATCAAATGACATTTTAATTTTGAAAAAAAACTAAATATTTTGCAGGTAAATTTTTAAATTTTAAAACACAAGAGATATTTTTAACTTCCCATAAAAAGTTATTGTAATGGGTCGAAGTTGTCGAATTGAAAATTTTGACATTTATCGACGTTTCAAGGTCCTTAGAGTCCAAATAAAAGATTTTAAGAAAGATGTCTGTAAGCGCGTGTGTACGTACGTTCGTACGTTCGTATGCATTACGTTGTTTTCGTTGTCTATAGCTAAAGAACCAGAAGAGATATCGACTTCAAATAAATTTTGTTATACAGATAATAGTGCAGAAAGATGCAGAAAGAGTTCTCAAGAAAATTGAGTAGGTTTTTTTTTTACCATAGCACTTAAAAAAAGGGTAGTACCCGTAGCGTGATGGTTAGTGCGTTTGACTGTCATGCAAGGGTCTTGGGTTCAATCCCAGCCTGTACCACTTTTCACGGGTACTGTCTCTTGCAGGGAATTGACAAATCCTCCAAGAGTAATTGTTGTCATGAAAAAGTGCTTTCTCAAATTAGATGTTCGGATTTGGGATATAAACTGTAGGTCCATTCCATTTTCTGACAACATTACTCGCACACAGGAATGGTTGAGATTTGTAAGTCACTGGGCCCTAGTTCTTCATGGACTGTTGCGCCACCTAATTTATTTATTTTTTAGTTAAAAAAAGGTGAACATTTTGGTTAACCCTAAATATCTCAGGAACCAATGACGCTAGAGATGTAACGTGATACCAAACCAGTATATTTTTAGAAAAAAAATCGAATGAACGGTTTTTTTATAAATCAAAAATACTGAAAAAATGTTTTGATATCAGGTAAAGTTTTGAGAAAAATTAAAATGATAGTTTTTTTTATAAAAAATAAAACTTAAAAAAAATTAATCAATTATTAATTTTATTTCATAAAAAATATTGTTTTCAACATTCAGTAATTTTTTTTATAAAAATCTAACAGTCAGTTTTTTCATAAAAAATTAAAATCTGCAAAAAAAGGACGCAAAACTGCTAAAAATTTATTTTTGGTTCTCAATGCCTCGTGAATAATAGAAAACATTGGCTTCCAATTAATTTCATTCATCCAATTTGTTTTTTTTTTCATATTAGAAATAAAAACTTTTAAGAAATGCTACTAAAATTGGTAAAAATTGGTTTTCGAATAAAAATCTCGTTAATCAAAATAGATTTTGAAATCAAACTCTTTTATCATATGCAAAATATTGTTGGTAATTTTAAATTTCTTAGAATAATCAAACTGATAACTTTTTAACATAACACGAAAACCTAAAAACCTTTTAAACAAGACACATCAACAGACGAGATGGGAAGTTAACAGTGTAGGTCGCATTCCATCTTTTAAAATAAACTCTTTGGTTGGATAGATGAGCAAGTTCGGGCGACCCAGTCATGCATTTGATTTTATATACATTTTGTTCACTAAAAATATTTTTTTCTTATCCTCTTGATAAATCTTTTTAAAACAAGAAAGTAAAAAAACCTTTTGTAAAATAGCTTAAGTTTAATTCATAGGGTTTTGCAAAATGTATTACAACCTAACTAGAAAACTGAATTAGAGCTTTTACCTCTTGAACAAAGTGGTAACCTAATTTTATAAAATCGTTATTTAATTCCTTACAACTTAATAATAAATTTTAAACCGAGAACAAAGGAAATTATAGAGAATGGAGAAATGCTCAAATTCTAAATATTTTATAGCTGCTAAACCACAACCATGCGTTCGGTCGCTCTGACTTTGACAAATCAAAAAGATACAATGGAATGTTATGAACCAATATAAAATTTTACCTCAGACTCGGCCTCCACTTTAGATCATATACACTGCGGGTCATTAGGTTAGAAGCAGGATTTTTTGAGAAGTAAAATCGATATTTCTCTCGTCTGGTTAATGAAAGACTATTTTTTTAACAACATAACATACATTTTGGGTATAGAAGAGATTAAGCTAACTGAACTTCTAAGACAAATTGTTAATTAAGTTAATTGTTAGAGACACATTAAATAAATGAAAATAAAATGCAGTTATTTATATTTTGTTTAAGTTTTTTTGGTTTTATTAAATATTTAATAATGTGTGATGTAGATGTTTTGGTTTGCAATTAAGGATTTTAGGGCTGTGTGTATAGGAGCGTTGTCCTGCTGAAAAATCCATGAAATTGGTCCAAAAAGCTCGGTAATTTTGGAGAATACTGATTCCAGCAAGGCTTTGTAAGTTTTTCCAGTCATTTTACTATCTTGAACTACTTGGTAGTGCCATAAAACGAAATTGAGCCCCAGACCATAACGCCACCTTCTCTCCTATGGTGACGGTTTTAAAACTGCTCCTCTTTCCTCATGTCATGGAAATAATAATAATTATAACCATCTGGCCCATCTAGGTTAAATTTTTTTTCGTCGGAAAAAATAACTTTCCTCCAATTATTTTTTAGTCATTGAATTCTGCACATACCAGCTCATGTGATCTTTCGCAAAACACAAGCTTTGCTTCTTCCTTGCGTCATTAAGTGGTGGTTTTTTATGCTTTATGTGTTTAGCATTGCGGATCGTGCGTTTGACAGTCGATAAGCTGGCCTTAACATTAGCTTTATCCCTAATTTTAGCTGCCGATAAAGATGAATTTGACGCTATTCTAAGTATATTTCGCGTTTCGCGAATTGTTAAGGCAGAGGAAGTGTTTCTTTTATAATTTTTTAGATACGACGATGGATTTTTTAAATAGTTGCTGACACAGTGATCACTTCGATTTATTTTTCGGGCTATAGCACGGCATGAAAGACCTTTAGAGTAATAAACATCTATTCTTGCCCTTTCCTCCACTGTCATTTGCCCATTTTTATTACAACTCAATAAACAACAATTAATTTATGAAATGCACCGTTTATACCGAAAATAAAATGAATTCACTTCACAAGACAACGTTTATATGTTCACTGCTTCTAATCTTATGACCCGATTTATTTTCGCATATTTTCGACTCAATTGACAATTTGTCATAAAAGATCAGTTGGCTAATTCTCTAATATTCCCAAATTTTACATTTTGTTGTTAACAAAGTAGTCTGTCATTTACTATAGCCGTTTTTTTCTAATCCACCATGTAACGGGAGAAATATCGATTTTCAAAAATCAAATGGTGTGGCGCAACAGTCCGTTGTGAACCAGGGCCTAGTGACTTACAACTCTCAACCATTCCTGTGTGCGAGTACTGTTGTCAGGAATGGAAGGGACCTACAATTTTAGGCCGAATCCGAACGGCTAGTTTGAGAAAGCACTTTTTCATGACAAGAATTACTCTTGAAGGATTTGTCAATTCCTCGCAAGAGGCAGTACCCGCAAAAATTAATTTTTTTTTTTTAAATTAAGGTGGCACAGGCAGGGATTGAACCCAAGACCCCTTGCATGACAGTAAAACGCACTAACCATCATGCCACGGGTACTACAAAATATCGATTTTACTTCTCAAAAATCCTTGCTTCTAACCTTATGACCCGCAGTGTATATCGTATGTCCGACCGTTACGCCCAACTAGATCTATTTTCTATTTAGTCTACGCTTTTGTTTGTTTAATTTCTGAATCTGTATAGCAGAAGTGTCTTCTTTTATTTTGTTTAAATTAATAGAACAAAGAAATAAACAAATTAATCCAAAAGATATAAGTTTAGTTGAGTTAACTTTCAAGGCTACAAGTTTAAAGCTAAATTAAGTTTTACCTACCGTCAAATATCGTAAAGTGGCTAAGAATCCTGTTAAAAGTCCGACTAAGAGCAAATTTAATTTTTTAGAATCTAACACGTTGTCAAGTAATTGACTGTAAAATTTATATGAAGTTGAAAATTTAGTTACAAAACGTGCATATTATTGTCTAAGATTTTCTTTGATTTTAATTTTAAATAATTTTAATCGTTGCTAAATACTTGTAATACAAATAAACTACCAAGACAAATATTTACTCACAATGTTTCCATAGTTTTAAACAGTTCAAAAACTGTCCACTTTATTTTCATTGAATATCGAAGTATAATTGTTTTACATTTTTTAAATGATCCAATTTTTCAACCACTCAAAACATACACTATAATGAAAAAAAAATACACACCTCGAAACACACTTCGTCATGTCAATGACTTTTCTTAGGCTTCCCAAAATACGAGTAATAAGGCGCTCATTCGAAAATCAAATCGGTATTTCAGCACATCCAATGAGAGTTAAAATTAATTTTGCTTAAATATTTCAAATATTTCATCAATCTTATAGTCCTTGGAAAACCTTTCAATATCAATTGCATTTCGTGTAAACACTTTGCTCTAAACTTAACTTATAAAGTCTTCTACAGAGCACTAAGTCGTCTCTCAGTTTAGAAAATTAACAAAATGACAAGCTTTGTTCATACGAGGCCTTTGATTTCACTAAGACAATTTTAACTGTTTTGTGATGTACATCCCGAGCATACCACTTTCAGACTGTAAAACACTAAACAACATTGTTCGTCTTGTTTTTAAAAAATCTTGAAAATGTCGCTGCCTTACTGCCTACGTCCTCTGCCTTATCCTATTCCTCGTCGTCATCGTCGTCTTCGTCGTTATCCTCAGCCGCGGCACACCTTCTAATATAAAATTGTCCTCTTTCAGTTCTTCTTGAATGTTTTTATTTATTTTTATATTATAAAGAGTACACACTGTCATCGTCGTTGTCGTCGTAGTTGGCTCCTTCGTCCTTTTGTACACATCAAGAGAAAAATAGAAAGTCTAAAAAACAAAGTAGTGATGTTTGTGTTTTGGATTGCTGCTCCTTGCTATTTTCAACTGTGTACAACTGTCAGTTGAAATTGTTTCGAAACTTTGTTTTGCTTCCTGCTCCTAATGCCGCTACCGTTTCGTCCGTGCGTCGGTCGTCGTTCGTTCGGGTTCGACAAAGCCCCGACAACTCTGCTGCTGCTCTGACTCTGACTACGGGAAGTGAAAGTAGAGGCATCCACCCTAGAAAACCATAACACAACACACACACAGCCGAAACAAAAACACATAAAAATGGAATTGAAATACCCAAACACACATACCAAACCAACCCGAAAGGAAACCTCCTAGACTACTAGTACCTTTTTCGAGTCGGATTCAGTCCGACTAGAGTAACCAGCCAGGTTGGAAGGTTCAACTATATTGACGAAGGATATTCCGGATTTCTTTGACAGCGAACGACTGTTGTCGGAGTCGTTGCTCCTCGTGTCATCGCGACATGTGTGACTTTTTTCTTTTTAATGTTTTTACCTTAAAAATACAAAACAACAAAATAACGGTTAAGGGTTTAGTCAAACATGAGCGACGAGAACGAAGAGTATCTATCCTTGAAAAAAAATTAATTAATTATTTTATGTTATTTTTCATTTCGTTTTTTTCTGTGAGTGTGTAAAGTGTGTAAAGTGCAAGGATGAGTGTCATCATAATCTGGTGACATGAACTCAACATTTGCACCTCAGTTAAAGTTTAATTGTAAGAAATTTTGCATAAGAAACACGCCAAAAAAAGAAATTCAAAAAAAAGGAAAAAAAAGGCCATAAGTTGTGGCATAAAATGTCATCTATCAAACATTTGGAAGTTATGGCGGCATTTAGCCATTTTAACGGTCACGAAAATCACAAAAACTCAACGATGACGTCTTTGACTTTTACAACTACAACGACAACAACAACTACTACGACTACAGCGGAAGTGGCAATTTCATCCTTTGGCGTAAATAGTGTTTATAATCAAAATGACATTAGTAGCAGTCCGCAAATTGGAGGACTCGGATTACTGCATCAGCAGAATTTAAGAAGTGGAACAATTAATGGTGGTGTCGGTACTTTTGGTGGAGGATATTCGGTGGGAAGTTTGAGTGGTGGAGCACCTGTTATGGGTGGTAGTTTTTCTAGTGGTGGCAGCAACAGCATTGGAGGCGGTGGAGGTGGCGGAAGCCTGGATGGATCTAATAGCATAAATGGAAATGTTAACGTTTTACTTGGCGGGTGTGTATTATAATATTTAAATTTTAATGTTTCTTGGATTGTATCTTCATTGCTGTGTAGTGAGTGATTTTAATGATGAAGATGAAAAAAAAAAAATGAATTCAAATTAGATACCAAACCAAGGTACTTCAGGGAAGGAAGACATTTTGGAATAACAGTTCTTGGTTGAGGGGTTGTTTCGTTAAGTGCGATTGAGGGTTATTTCAATAATTGTTGTTTTCTTTTCAATTAACAAAAGCGAAACAAAGAAATAGAAAAATGGATAGTATTCAAATAATGGACTAGGATCAAATATCAATTTTTCGATAAGGATTCAGAAAGAAAAAATAATGGAATGTCTAGGAAAAGAATATAGACAAAATCCAATAAATTTAACTGACAACAATTCTTTTATTTTTGTATGTTGACTTAGAAGAAAAAACACAAATAGATAGTTTAATTTAGTAAAAACAACACAATATTTAGAGTCTATTAAGAAACCTCAAAAAACAAAAGGCTAGAAATCCAAAATATCGAAAACAGAATATCGAAAAAACAAACAATCAACAAAAACAAAACCCAAAAACACGGAACTCTGAATGTCTTTTCAAGAACTTTCATTCGGTTAGCAATTTTTAAAATACAATAAAGCACTATTTAGGTAATTATTTATTTTTCATTTCGACTTTTATAGATTTTGTATTTAGTGACACGGGTCAAGTATTGATAATCAAATCAATCAAAATGCAAACTAGTTATTTTACTTTTTATTGAACTTTTATAAAAATTGATACACGATTGTTACAAATGTTACAATATTGACACATATAATTTCACGATTCTTACAATAGGAGTGTTTTTTTAGAAAATCCATCCGCAGTCCAGTAGAAATGTATATGGTTAACATAAAATCAATCAAGGCATATAAAAGCTTAAGTGAAATTCGGCTGCGGATAGATATTTGACTTTTGTAAGATTATCGAAATGCATTTTCGAGTTTTTCATTTTAAGATGGTTTGGTACGTTTTATATCTGCTTGAAGCTCGATGGATGTTTTCGTAGAAAAATGCCCAACATACAAAATACAGGGTTATTCATTTTGAGGTTTCAAAATATAACGTAAATAAAACACCAATAAAATATTTGTTGTCATGATATTTCCTTTTTATTATAAATTATGAACGTTGACATTATGTGTAAAACACTACATCATTTAAATGACCACCACGCGAGTTATTGCAAGCACCGATTCTTTTGAGGTAACTTTCGACCACATTTTAACACATACTGGGCATATTGGGCGGTATCTCAGACATCATTTTTATGAGTGTTGGTTTTAAAATGCTCAATAGTTAAATGTTTATCTGTATAAACACGGTCTTTCACATAGCCACACAAAAATAGTTCAGTGTCAAATCGCATGAACTTGTTGGCCAGTTCATATCGCCACGACGAAATACTACGCGGCCAGGAAATGTCTCTTGCAATAAAGCCATATTCACTCGAGGCATGCAGGCATATGGCACCGTCTTGTTGAAACCACATATTCAATATTCAATTCAATTCAATTCAATAACAGGCAAAAAAAAGTCGGTTATCACCTAACGCTCCGAAATGACGGTGACAGTCGTTCCATCGTCGTTTTCGAAGAAGTAAGATCCAATCACACCTCCGGACCAAAGAGCGCACCAAAAATTGACTTTTTTTAATTACTTGAGGATTCTCAGAACCATAAATACGACAATATTGTTCGAAAAATCGCCGTCTACCGCCTGTTGTTCAAGAAGTCATTCGACGTATCTATACGACGTTGTGAATTGTGAATGGTAAGCTGGCTTCAGTTGTTGTGTAGGCTGGACTTTATATGGATGTAGGTGTTGTTCCAAATCTCTGAGAACGACGAGAAATCCGTTCAAACACTTTCACTTACAACAGCTGTATTTTCAATGGTACGTCCTTACAATATCTGTAACCAACCGGTCTCAAACTTCTTCACAATTTTGCCAATTGCTTGGGTAGTTGGACGAATTATGTAAACCAGAATCTTCTCTTAAAACACGATATGTGGCTGCAGCAGAATCACCATTTTTGTAGTACGTTTTAACAATTTGTATGCGTTGTGCGATAGTTAAGCGATCCATTTTCTTAAATGTCAGAAAAAAATTTGGTTTTGCAACTTGGTTTGGCAGATGTCGAGTTCCAGCCCTATATTTTAAGACCGCAAAATGGATAACCCTTTGCTATGACTTAATTTTAAGGCTCAAGGTGAACTCTGATACTTTGATGATTCAATTTTTAATTAATCATTTTTGTAAATTCATGTTTTTAATTTTATAAAATCCTGAAAAATTGTGTGTCGACTTAGTATCAATTGTAGTATGACTACCGAACTGAATAAAGCTTAAAAAGTATCTTGGTAAATTCTTCAAAAAAAAAAATAATAAATTAAAAAAAAAATCAAATCTTGCTTCTCGAATTTGTTTTCAACACGTCAAGGCTGCTTAGCAAAAAACCAAGCATTGAGGTCTCTGCGTGTTGTTATTAACTTTTTTATGATCAATTGTTACACTAAATTAAAATATAGTTTTGTTCTTGTAAGCTGATTCATCTAAATTGTTTAATTATACAGAAATAGACATAATATAGTGCCATCTGTTGCACGCGAAGTTAGACCATAGTTAGATAATGGAAAACATAAAAACAAATTAAATATATAATTATTGCAGAACTGTCTATTTATTAAGTTTAAATAAGTTCTGCTCTGAATTTCGCTAGACTTTTTACAATTAAGTTTTAAATTATTGTGACAAATGGTCAATTGTTTCAACTCTAAAACATAAAAACGGGACTACTAGAATTCTTTTGTTAGCAATTTCTCAATGTACTAAATATGTGGAATCCCAAAACGGCTAATATCTTTCAACCTTATTGTCTTACAATAATTCTCAAAAAACGTCTTTGACAATTTAATGTACAATTAGACGATTAATTATATGGAAATTGATAGTCGTTTACACATCAGACAATTTATTGTCAGTGCTGCCAATTTGTATTATTATCTGAAACGAGAAACAGATTGACGCTACAACTTCGAAAAAAAAACGTTTACAACCACTTTACACTTTTTACACTTTTTACACAATATCGACATAAACGTTAGACCTTTACCCTTAATTGGATAGCGCTGTACTAAAACTAATAACTTCTAAGGCGAAAGTTTTCAGGTTTATCAACACTCAATTCAAACCATTTTGGTGTTTCTTAGATTTATTTTGGTTTTGACAGTACAAAAAAAAAAAAAACAAAAAAAAAAAACATTTTGTTTTCGTTTCTGTCTCAATGTGATTGGCCTACGCAGTTTCTAAAATATAAAAAATTGTCTGATTCACTTTTATTACATTTTTTTAAATTGTAAAAAATTTGTTTTTAAAAAATAAAGTGGCAAATAATTGAATAGATATTCAGCGATCTTAGTGACAGTAAATTGTAAATTGATAGGTTTAATATTTTTTTAGGCATTTTTGTTTCTGGTAATATTAAAAGATCTTCCAATCGTGTGAGCTTAGCTTTGAAGTAAATTTTCTGTTTTCTCATATTTTGTTTTTAATTCATATAAACAGTAAAATAGCTCGTATAAGTCTAATTAAATTAATCGTTCAATTGATCTTAAAAATATACATTTATCAAACTGAAAACACATTATACAATACATGTAAATTAAATACAAAATTAAACCTTCGTAAACTCGAATTTCAGTTGGGTGTTTTTCACGATCTTGTAATTGATTGCTTTAGTGTAAAAAATGTACTGTTCAACAATATTCTAAAACCCTTGTTTTTCTTCAATAAGGCTTTAAAAAATTCAAATCTACATCTTATTTACTTGTACTACATAACAAATACGTATTTCAAAAAATACTTTTACATACTTTAGCAATAATGTTAACAAACATTTCAAAGTTATCATGAGTTCATTCTCTTTTTTGTTCCTAAAAACAATGCACAATGCACACACGTGCGGACAATTAAATAATATGATGTTAAGATAGCAAACAATATAGTCGCATGTTAACTAAAAAATTATATGTCTATACTTTACATTATTTAGGTTTGGTAAGTTAGGTGGTGGTATCAATTAAGGTAGACGAGAGTTTCAAAAACAGCACTTAAGGGAGTTAGATTCAGTGGAAAAAATGATGTTTTATTATATTTATGTACTATGTTTTATTGCTTTTTACTGACCTAGAAAAAGTTTATTAAGCACGTAAGGAAAGTTTACGACAAAAATTAATGTGTTGTAAGTAATCATATAAATTAAATTATTAAAAAATCATTACATTTCAAATGCAATAGTTGTCAAAAGGGTTCATATTGATATTAATAATTTTTTGTCAACGAGGCAGCTTTAAACCTATTATTGTCATATCTAATATATTAAGTGTCATTTGTTTCAAAAACTGTGTTAAGTCAATTTTTTGACTTCTCTGTCATCAATTATCCTAATTTTTGACATTATGTTTTTTATTAGAAAGAAATTTAACACAAATTAATTGCAAAAAATAGTTTCTGATTGAAATGTTTATTGAAATGCTGTTGCAATTACCAACAAAAATCACTTACTTACTTACTTACTTAAGGTGGCGCTACAGTCCGGGGCGGACCTGGGCCTCAACCAACAAGCGTCTCCAGCCAGCTCGGTCCCTAGCTAGCTGTCTCCAGTTTCGCACGCCAAGTTGGTTGAGGTCCTCTCCCACCTGGGTGCGCCACCTGAGCCGCGGTCTTCCTCTACTGCGCCGTCCCTCGGGATTGGATTCGAAGACCTTCCGGGCTGGAGCGTTGATCTCCATCCGTTCTACATGACCTAGCCATCTAAGCCGTTGGACTTTAATTCTGCTAACTAGGTCAGTGTCGCTGTACAGCCCGTACAGTTCGTCGTTATATCATCTCCTCCATTCTCCATCTATGCGTACGGGACCGAAAATCACCCGAAGAATTTTTCTCTCGAAGCATCCTAAGACGCTCTCATCTTTCTTTGACAGGTTCCAGGCCTTAGCGCCATAGATGAGAACCGGGATGATGAGTGTCTTATAGATGGTGATTTTACATGCTTTACTTCTCAATTGCCTTCTAAGTCCAAAGAAGCAGTGATTTGCAAGAGCTATTCTTCGTTTGATTTCAGCGCTGGTGTCGTTGTCTGCATTAATAGCGGTGCCAAGGTAGAAAAAGTCCTCAACTACCTCAAAGTTATAGCTGTCCATGGGGACGTTTTGTCCAAGACGTCGTCGTTCAGTGTCCTTTTTTGATGACAGCATATACTTGGTCTTGCCCTCATTGACCACTAATCCCATCTTCTTCGCTTCCGTCGCAATGCTCAAAAACGCTCTACTGACATCACGCTTTGATCTTCCAAGTATGTCAATATCATCTGCGTATCCGAGTAATTGGATGGACCTTTGGAAGATTGTGCCTCTAGTGTTGACGGTTGAGTTTTGCACAATTCTTTCCAGAACGATGTTGAGGAAGTCGCATGACAATGCATCGCCTTGTCTAAAACCTTTTTTGACATCGAATGCATCGGTAAGATTTTTTCCGACCCTAATAGAGCAGCGTGCATTCTCCATCGTCATTCTGCATAAACGGATAAGTTTGACAGCGATGCCAAAACAAGACATTGCTCGGTAGAGATCTTCCCTATAGATGCTGTCATACGCGGCTTTAAAATCGATAAAGAGATGGTGGGTATCGATTTGAAGCTCCTGGGTTTTTTCCAAGATCTGCCGTAGTGTGAATATTTGGTCGATAGTGGACTTTCCTGGTCTGAAGCCACACTGATAAGGACCAATCAGGTTGTTGACGAATGGCACTAGATCTACTCTGTTCTTAAGGTGCGTGTCCATTTGAGAGTACTTCTGCTAGTCAACTCTCTAGAGCAACTTTCGGGAGACTGTCCATTTGAGAACCAAATTTTAGAAATTTTGCTATCTCGAGCTCTCTGCTAAAATATTAAGAGGTTTCTTGCTGAGGGTACTCTCAAAATCGTGTCCACTTGATAGAATTCTTCTGCTAGCATATTGTCAGTTGGTCATGTATACTTACAGGTTTTAATTGTCCACACTGGTAACTTCCCATCCCATCTGTCGATATGCCTTTGTCTGTAGGTTTTCGTGTTTTGTTAAAAAAGTTGTCAGTTGAATTATTCTAAAAGATTTAAAAATTACCAACAATATTTTGCATTTGATGAAATAGTTTCATTTCAAAATCTATTTTTGTAAACGAGATTTTTAGTCAAAAAACAATTGTTACCAATTTTAGTAGCATTTGTTAAAAGATTTTATTTATTAAATAAATAATTACAAATTGGATGAATGAATCTAATTTAAATTCAATATCTTCTATTGTTCACGAGATATCGAGAACCGAACCTCAATGTTTACCAAATTTGCGTACTATTTTTTGTAGATTTTATTTCTTTATGGAAATATGGATTTTTATAAAAGAAAACTACAGCATATCGAAAACAATATTTTAAAATAAAAAATGTTTAAAGACAATATTTTTAATTTTTGAAAAGCCGAAAGTAAATTTTTACCAAGTTTTAGTATTGTTTTTTTTTTTGTTTAGGTTTTTATTTTTTTGTAAGAAAACTGTTTACTTTTAAAAAGATATTTGTGTCGGAAATGAATTTTTACCAACTTTTGTTAAATTTTCCTTTAAGTTTCTGTTTTTTGTTAAAAAACAGTAAATTTGATTTTTCTCAAAATTTTACCGAATGTTGAAAACAATATTTCTTATAAAATAAAATAAGTTGGAAGCCATAATCTCGAATTTTTAAAGAGTTATTTGAGTCAAAATTAAACTTTTAACAACTTTAAGTAGTGTTTTTTTAGGTTTTTTTTATAAAAAACTGTCAATTAGATTTTTCTCAAAATCTACGGATCTTGAAACTTGGAGAAATTTCAAAATTTTCAATTTGACAAATCGGACCCATTACAATAACTTCCTATGGGAAGTTAAATATTTATTTTAAAATCAAATTTAAATGACCAAAAGACATTGTTTCCACTGCTTTCCCATGTTTACTCTCGACAGCTACTCGCAAAATACGAACTGTGTTGGTATTCCGCGAGCTTATCTCGGATAGTGGTAAACACATGTGTCCACTTGCGAGTGACTTTCAAAAAGATCGAATGCCGAGAGTAATTAGTCAACTCTCCGCGAGCTACTCTCCAGACTATGTCTACTTGCTAGATCGCTCTCGAGAGTAGCTTGAGAGCGACTTTAGAAAGCAAATTTATGAAAAGATCTTAAAATGATATTTGAAACATGGCAAATTTATGAAAAGATCTTAAAATGATATTTGAAACATGGTGTTATATTGAGTTGATATTTTTTTAATAGAAACATCAAAAATTATCCAGAATTTAGCGAGTTAGCTAAAGTGATTTAAATTATTAAAGAAAGTTGAACGAATGTCTGTAATATGATCTGCACTACCGACATTTTTATATGTCAGAAGCTGACTATGTCGATAGGCAAACTTAGAAATGATAATGTAGTTGATTCGACGAATTTCTTAATAATGTCATTGGACAGTAGTTCAAATTGACTCAATGGGAAAAAATTATAAGAATACAGTGATCGATATGTATACTTTTTTGTAAATAAATGTTAAGCAAGAATCTGCGAACGCACCTCTCTGGAAACTTATTTGCAGTATAAAAATAGAATGCACATGACTGCAAAGTTATTTGCTGAAGAAAACAAATTTTAACAAGAACCTCAAAATGCTATAAATGCACTGGAAAATAAAAATAAAATTGTATACCATTACTAGCCTTTTTTGAAACTACATTGAGTTACAATATCACGAGATACAATTTGTCAATATAATATATTTTTTTAAAATACAGAATTAATAGGCTGGCATTGGAATTTACAAAAGGTAAATTAATTTCCTGCAATTTCAAAAATTAGCTATTTGAAGAATCTGGTTATATTTAAGGTGTTATTACCGAACAAACACTTTAAATATAACTAGAGCAAAATTGAAGACAGCTTTTTAACAATCATCGCGAAGAGTGAAGTCACTATGTATTTTTTTCGTTTGCGTGAGACTAGGGTAAAGAAACTAAAAGAGCAACCCTGTGAGCTGCTGGGAAAGTAGACTGTCTGTCCATCAAGTGATTTATTATTTCGAGCTTATCGGCGTAGACTAGAGATTTCACATAAATCCACAGAAAATATTCAAGCCGCAGCGGTGTTAAGTCGCACAATTTTGGAGGCCAATTCACGGTTCCGTAACTTGAGACTATGCATTTACTCAACGTTTGCTTCAAGAAATGAACTGTGTCAAGAGCTAGGTGTCATGTTGCAACGCCACGCCGGCCGCCGTTCACCATCTTTTTAAAACCACAACTTCTGAACTTTATAGTTCTTCAATTGATGAACCAAAAAGTCAGTAATCATTGCTCTATGCAGTCACCATCGACTGTCATCATCTTCCACGAACCCATAAAATGAACATCAAATATGTGCCTCAACATACAATGACAGCTGGAAAAATGGCCGCCAATTAAAATAGTGTTGCCAACTTAAAGTTCTATACCTCTAAAAAAACAGTTTAATATGTACATATAAGTGAAATCACAAAACTTCGCTTAAAAAAACCGATACAGTTCTTCCACATTTAGGATCGGCGAATTTTTTAGAAACGTACTTTTAGTGACTTTTCTGTCATAGTTTTTAGACACGCATCTCTCATGGATAAACAAAATATTCATGCAAATGAAAACAGTTAATTATTCCACCATAAACCAATGGTGTCATTTTATTAAAGGGTTAGGGTCAATGAAGACTACAGAAAAATAAATAAAACACAAACTAGAGACCATAGGGTGGCGGTTGTTAATGAAATAAATAATAAACATTCATATATGTATACATACCTATATATTATGTATACAAAGGACATACTAAATGTCATTTATTCTTCATACAATTATTTTATGTTAACCATCATTTTCTTCTTGAAAAAACAAAAATAAATTATATGATAATGTATCCTACTCATGCACATATGTACAAAAAACATACATAATTTGAAGGTGTTATATATTATGTATTTTGGATGAGTGTTGTGTCCTTCTGACGACAAAAACAAAAAAAAATGCCAACACAAAACCTTTGCTTCTTGAGATTCTTTTCACCGTCAAAAATTTCAATTGAAATGCAGTCGCCAAATTATTATGATTTATTATAATACACACTTTGCTTTCATGTGTAGTGTTTTAGTTTAGTTTTGCACGCTTGCACAGAAAAAGCTTTATATTATGTCCAAGCATCAGCATCCAGATAGTTCTATTCAAAAAACAAGATACTTATTACACATTACATTATACGAGTATTATAGGTGGATAATTTGCATTAAGATCCTTCTACAATGGAAATGTGTAAATGTATCTAGGTATCCATTTTTGATTCTTAAACTACACGTACGTATCTATAGCATCAAAAACATCGTCATTATCATCATCGCAGCAACTACCCTTATAGCTCGTATCACATGTAGGGCCTCCCCAACCCACAACAAATAAGTGTTCTCAATGGAATTGTAGATGTCCTTAAAATCGTATAGATATAGAAATGTTTAAGGTTTTTTTTCGAATTTTACTCGTGTGTAGCTTGAGCGTCACATGACGATGCGGAGGCTTGCTTGAAGTGCGGAAAGCTTAAGTACAAACTGTGTTGGAGAGGAAAATTGGAGGAATACAAGCGGAAGTTAATTCGTCGTGTTGAGTTTTAGATTTATTTTTGTTTTAGTTTTCAAGACATGGATGTTATATAGGATTGAGACGATTTATAAGTACTTGCACTTCAATGCAACGTGCCGCTACTTAAAAAAGAACAAGTAAAGGGTTTTTGCATAAGGACTTGATAACTTTATGATAATATTAATAATAAAACAAAAACCGTTGAAGATATTTCAAAAACTTTATTATGGACTTGAAGTACAACCAAATCATTTTTGAATGGAACTCCACTTCGTTCATATGGTCACCTCACCGGACTAAACGGTCGTTATTTCGAGTCCAATTTTCGCTCTAAGCTCTTTGAACGTCGTAGTCGCTTTATTTCCATAAACATATGACTTAACGTAGTTATACCTATAGAAAAAAGTCTAGAGGCGTTAAATCGTACAACCAACGACTAGGAGGCTAATCGACTTGTGGCTTGTGAAACCATGCTGTTAAGACTCATAACGCATATTTTGTTTATTGACGAACTTATTTTATGACCTTAGCCAATCGGCCTCAATTCTTGGTGTCGCAATATACAATATACTGAACTGCAGCAATATTTTCGACATTTTGAACAACCCGATGTCTCACTGCCAAGGCAACATCACACAACGAATATGTAGACCCAAATTTTTCCATTACACTTTCTATTGCCTCTCCAAAAGGTGGCGAGAATAACTACTGAAAGTTGGAGTTAACGCTTTTGAAGATGCGGTCCGAATTTTGGTATTTTTTTTAGGATTTTGCAGGCCTTGCTCTTTCGAGTACTTTACCAAGAATAAAATATTGAGTTAACTGAATAATTTGACAGTGACAGTTCGATGATTAGTAAAAGAGTGAACTGACAAGTTAAATTCAAAGTCCCTACTCTATTGGAAAACTTGACAATAGTTTCATGTAATTAGGAAGTACTTGACGAGTCTTTCAAGTATATGCTTTCAGTACTTGCTTTCAAGTATACATAATTGAGTAATGTTTTTGGAATAATTTGAAAGTCTTTGCCAAACGTTCGGTAATTGTTATTAATTCTTGAAAAATGATCTCGATTGTTATTTAGAAGTAGCACTGTTACAAAGGATTCAAATCTTTTTTTAAAATCAATTGTTGATCTTAATTATTGCTGCTTTTGGCTACTGATTTTTTGTAATGAAATGATCTGTTATAGATGGAAGAATCAGAGGAATACGACATTAAGAAAATCTATAAATATTAAACAATTCATTGGGGGCTTGAAAAAGTTTCACAGGCGCACCTAGTGCCTGTAAAATTTTCAGGATTTGTCACAGTAGTTTGATGATTACCCAATTAAAAAAATTTTTGGCGCTAAGAGTATGATATAAAAAAGGGCATTATTTGAAAAATTTGACAAAAGCCAAGGATTTATTAAAGCTTCCTTATGGTCAAAGTATAAATCTCAGTTAAACAAACGAAAAACAAAGCACTACAAATAAAGACTTATGCTGATCGAGAAAAGTGTAATTCTACCATAACAGGAAGCACGTTTAGGTTGTTGGAACTTTGACAACCTTTAAATACTATATTTAAATAAGTTTGTATTGTATTTTTCCACTACAAAAACTCCTTCTCCCACAAAACTTATGAAAGGTCAATTTTATTAACATTTCCTTACACGTGCATTTCATGTAGATGAATAATATAAAATCCTTAATTGACACATTATATCAATTTAAATGTTCACTAATGAGGTCAAAACACAAGTTGTTCCTTATTCTGAATTCAATAAAATATGTCTCCATAATTTGAATAGTTCCTGAATAACAATTATTGTTTGTCTGTCTTTGGAAACTTACAACACATTCTCAAAAAAAAAAGAAACTGAAATTAAAGCCAAACTAAATAAATCAATACGGAAAGAAAGTTTATTCTATAAATAAAGGCTATAGAGTTTAGAGATAATGCTCTACCAACTTTTTTGTTGGCAGTAGGTAAATCATCTTTTTTTTTTATTCAGACAATTTGAATTCCGACTAGAACACGAAAGCCCAGCCGTATGGTGGTAAGCACGCAAACGACCATATTATAGGTTTTCCTATACAGTTTTCCGATTCGATTGTGTAAATTTTGTTTTTGTCTCCCCAATCTATTGATTTATTTTTTGAAAAAGAAAAAAGGAAAATTGGTGAACGAGGAACTCATATAAGAAGGTAAAGTCATAATACGAAAATACACTATACCTTCTATGACCACAATGGCCTTCTAAGTTCTACCTTTGTAGTAAGTCGATATAATGTATGTTCCATAGATAGGTTTGCTTCTCAGACAGATACTATATAGATTTATAATCCTATTTTGATTAACTATAAAGATTTAAGCTGAATTGTATGAAAGAAATTGAGATTCATTTGCAGTTTAATCAACTGCCAAGCTTGGCGACCATGAAGAGAACGGCAAATTGTGGATATTGAATTTATTTAAGTGATGAATCAATGGCAAATTTCTATACGTACCACCTGATATGGGTTTTATATATTTAATATATATTAAAATGTGCTTACAATCATATTAATTTTGTTTATCCTCTATCTCTCGAAGCCAACATATCACATTCTAAAGCTGTATCTACAGACTTAAGGACAACATTTTGCAGACAGTTTCAAATAAAATATTTAAAAACATATATTTTGTTTCAATCTATAACATATTTATAACATAAAAATGAACCGTTAGCAAAAATAACGGTATTGAAATTCCATTAGGAACACCCAATAATTTTAAGTTGCACGCAACTTAAATGTGTAGTGGGAGCTAGAGTGCGGCAGTCTTGAATTTAGTAAACTTTTTTTTTATTGGGAAATCAAGAATAAAATTTGTATTATTATAAAAGAATGACCAAATAGAAAAAAAATAGTGTAGGTAATACGCAGCAGAACATGTTCTCTTTTGAAGGAATATACGATGGATAATATACTCATCGTAATCCATATTAGAATCTAAAGTCTCTACAACCTACAAATAGAATACTCTATAAGTCACGATATTACAGTTTTAGATACTACAATCTAAGATAGGAGTCAAGTTCATAAAAGTCTCAGTAGAAAAATACAATAAATGAGCGGAATTACAAAATTACAGTTTCACATTTATGAAACAAAATGAAATCAAAAAAACAGGCTGATATAGCAGAAGCATTTGAATAATAATTAGAAAACTCTAATATGGGCTGCGGCTTGGTTTAAAGTGGAAGACGTCTCCATGATGAGCCGAGAATCCCAACTTCCGACCACTTTTTGCAGAAATTGGAATGTTTGTCAGGAATAACGCGCCAAATATTCCGTTCGTCGATTGTCTCGGGATATCTGCGTAGACAAGCGAATTCACATAATCACACACAAAATATACCGTTTGGGTGGTAGGGGCTATTATTGGCTTTCATAATTGAATTTTTTGAAAATGTTTGCCCCTTAAATTGCTATAAAGCTTTCATTGAAAATGTCAGTTGAACATTGAAAGTAAAACTGAAAAGTGGGGCTATAAAGATTTTTTCCGAAATCTGAAATCAACAAATGTAAATTGTGAAATGAAAACGATTCCATCATTGAAAAATTTACTAAAAGAAAAGTTAATTTCTTCGCTTTGACACCAAACATAACCAATTTGAATCTCTTAATCTTAAACCAATGATAGCTATGTCCTGCCCCTTAAATTGCACGAGATTGGAAGCAACACAACAGGCCGCTAACCAAAAGTTTCTTTTTAATACATTGATTATGGTAATAAATTCACACGATATGCAAACGTTGCTCAGAAATAAGTCTATTCATTATGAAATGGCAAACCGTACTGAGCATAATTAAAGTGACAGCTGTCAAAGAGACCAACACATAACTCCGAACAAAGTACTTCCAGATTGAAAACCACACGTCTAAAAAAACACTTGCTATTGCAGCTTGTCAAAGAAACCCATTTTTTTAAACTTAACTTTAAATATCGCATTTTTTGAATTCACTTCGTGACTGGGATTTTTTATTTAGGGGCCAGTCGAAGCTATTATTGGTTTTCATCATTGAACATTTTGTTTTGAAATTTGAACCGATTAAGAGAGTGAAGTTTGAAATATTTGGTATTAGAATGAAGCTTATGAGTTGTAGAAATTGTTTACTGAAAAAAATTCTTTAATTAACCAAGAATTTTAGTTGATTTTTATTTTTCAATGATGAAATCTTTATCAATGAACAAATGGTTTTAAATTTCAAAATTTGGAACAAGATCGTTTTACTAAAAGTGTTCCATTTTTTTTTTATTCCTACCTGTCAGGAAATTTGCATCTAATGACAGAAATGTTCAATGAAAGATGTAACCAATCTGTCAAGTGATTTCCAATTATTGGTTTCAATGATACAAACCAGTGATAGCTATAACTGGCCCCTAAAAATGTGAAATTGAATTAAAAGCGAAGAATGTCAATGAATACAAAAATAATCTTTAAATATTTCAATATTGAAGTGAAATGATTGGAGGAAAAACGATTTCAATATTTTTGGTGTCAAAAGATTGCAAAAAATTCAATGAATAAAATCTATAAATTGGATTTTATAAAAAGACTTATGAAGAATACTCATTGACTATATGCAATATCAGTTTGGTTAAAAAATGTAGTCTTTAAATGTCATAAATTGAATTCAATTCGAAGACTGACATCATTGATTTCAATTTGGGACTTCAGACTTCAAATTATGCAATCACCATACACAGAATGCCAAAAAGTCAAAGAATGCAGAATGCAGCAAAGACTTATCAGAGATTGCATTCAATCGATCGCTGTAAAATGAATGGAAGGAAAAAACGATTGTAATCGTTTTGCTATAAGTGAATGGAGGTCGTTGCATAATTTGAAGTCTCAAGTCTTAAAATTAATTCAATGAATGCAATCTCATTTCTTAAGTCATTAATGATTACATTCAATAAAGATTGCATTCTTTTACAAATCTGTGAAATATTATGTACGTTTCTTAAAGAATTATTTGTAAGGCTGGATTTTAGAGTTACATCCCGTCGGTAAATGAAATTCTTAGGGAGTAAGTTTTGTAGTAAATACTTTAAATTTTTGACTTGTATAAAAAAATATCTAGAGGTAACGTTCTTTTCGCCATTCCAACCAAATTTGTAACTCAACACAAACACCTGTATTCTATATTGCTCGGCGGACATTGTTTGCTACACAAGCTCAGTTGGTAACAGTAGCGGGGAAAGTCGCCTAGAAGGATTCGAAACGTGCGTTTTTAACTGTGGGAAACTTAGGTAACAGCTATTAGTTCTATTGTTTTTTAAAACACTCTCTACAACAATGTGGTATGCGACGGGGACACATTGTAGATTATAGATTCCTTTTGTTTTATTCCACTCTTTAAGGTTGTTAGGAGCTTTTTAACTTTGAAAAATTAAAAGAAAAAACACACTGTTCTATTAAATATTTCATGTCCTTTTGTCCTTTCTATTTTTTTTTTTTTTCATTTATAGAGCTATGCTGTCTGTGGTGACAACTGTGTTATGTGTCGTGTGCTACTGTTGCCATCGCAACATAAAGAAACGCACAGAAGCCGCTTACCGACAGAGGTGGATTGAAAACGATACCAACATGGAGATATACAGTGTGGAGCAGGTAAGTGAGTCGGGGTGATGAGGTACGAGAAGGATTTTTATTTGAATAGGGACGAATACGCAATAGGCACGTGAATTTTATTAAATAGCAAAAATGAGGATGATTTCTGAGATATTGCTTTTTGTGATGTTTTGTACTTGTGACATTTGTCTGCTTTTTATCGTTTCGAAGCTTTGTACACAAGACGGAGAAGGTATTTCATTAGTAGACTAGCTTGACATGATGTTATTTCAAGGTCAAATTGTTGAATAATTCCAGTTCGTTGCAATTGTTTTATATAATTATATACAAGTATTTAATTGCATAGCTTTATTTTAAAGTTAAGAAATTTGTGTACGGTAGACGGGAAAAGCAACAAGATTCAGGTTATATATTTTATAGAAATTCGTATTGAGTTGTTGCACTCTTTTTAAATTTTGGTGAACATGTCTCCAGCATAGTTTACAGGCCAGTTAAAGCTTTAATTTATTTTCATCACTGGAAATATTGTTTCGAGATTTCAAAGCGATTAAGAAAGTCTAATGTTGTTATTTGTTGGTGTCAAAATGAAGCAGACGACCTGCAGTTTTCTTTAACTTCCCACCTGTCAGTTTTACTTTTGATGATCAACTCTAATCTCAAATGCTTAGTTTCAATCATTTTTTAATGAAAACATAATAAACCTGTCAAAAAAAATCGTTATTTTTAGACAAATATAAATGTAATAAGATGAATTCTTATATCAAGTAATAAACGCTATAAACGCTTATTAATAAAATATTTCAGATTCCTCTTGTTTTAATTTTTACTAATGGATTTTACTGATAGCTATAATCCGCTTCTAATGATATTGTTTTCAATGAACAGCTGGTGTTGTTGACTTAAAAATTCGGAACATAATCTTCCACCTGAGAGCGTTGCATTTTTTTAATTTCCATTTATCGGTTGTGTTTCACTGCTTAATTCCAATCAGGAAAAGCTTTAAACCACTCAGAAAATGTGTGTCCAATGCCAGAAATGTTCAACTTAAGCTATATCCAATCTGTCAAAAAGTTTCAATGATTGGTTTCAATGATAGCTTTAACTGACCTCTTTTTAATGATAAATTTTTTTTTTTTTAAGAAACAGCCGGTTTTTGGTTTTATATAATTTTTAACAAATTTGTTCCACTGAAGGCGTTTCATTTTTCTTGTATACCATCCTGTCAGTTTTGCTTTCAATAAGCAATTCTAACTTAAAATGCTTGATCTTAATACTTTTTAAATGATCGCTATAGCCACCCTGTCAACAAAATTCCGATGACTTGTTTAAATTAGGAAGCCAATGATACTTAAAGGTGGTAACGAGACGAAAACCGATTGGTCTTCCTTTGATTTTCTATTGAAAATCAATTTTTTGGATGTAAAATCGTATATTAGTATAATTTGGCTGGTAGCTTTTTACATTTGTTCAAACTTATAAAGAGAAATGTAAGCGGATCGAATTGCAAGTGGTATATCTATGTTGGAGAAAGTTACACCTGTCATCATTGGTAATGTTCTCTCCAATAAAAACGAACTTTAGCTGTTCACAAAAAAACACACAAAAATTTAGATTTCGAGGTAAAAAATTATTGTAGAATACATTTTTTAAAGGATAATTTCAATAATTAAAAAAAAACACACATTTGAAATCAATTTTCAGGCTCTTTCCAATTCAACATTATGTTAAGTCAGCTGTTCTGTCAGATCCCCAGATACGAGTATACCAGAAATTCTCGGATACTTTTGGATTCCCTTTTTGGAATCACAGCTGTTCTTTTACACGTAAAACACTTACAGAAAGGTATCCAGATACCCCATCTGTCTGAGATTGAACGCAGCTGTTAGTTTTACTTCTTTGATGGTGCAACGAATATAATTTGGCTTCTACTCTTTGTTTTACCGAAACGATTAATTTAAAGTGTTTTGACCTTTGTGCTTTGCACAATTCAGGAGATCAGCAAACCAAACTAAGCATAAATCAAGTGACAGCTGTCAAAATGTACAATACCGCAAAAAGTATTGCCAGATTGAAAAAACAACACAAGTGTACAAAGTTCTTCTTCTTCTGCTATTGGTGCATAATATATAAATGAAAGAAACAAAAAAAATGTAAACAAGGATTCGCAACTGTCACATACCCTTATTATATACGTTACGTTGTAGCATAAATGTGTCAGTAAAATTGCTGATTTTTTCAAAACAATTTTGTACATAATAAAAGTTTAAGTGGGTCTTATACGAAAAAGGATGAACTAAGTTTGTTGAACTTATATTTCAGAAAAGATTTCAATCAAATTTTTGTTCATATGTCTTCCTGACTTACTTACATTTTTTTACTGGTCTCGTTCTCTTTATTTTATACTCATTAGGACTGTGTTAACAAATTGTAGGTACTTTATCTTTTTTTTGGAATATAAAATTCCAGACTTACAAAACACGTCCATTACTTCTAAGGAAGTAATGTGCATGATGTCAAGCTAAGTGTGCAATGCAAATCAACTGTAAAATATTTGTTTAACCTTGTTTTTCCTCCCCATAAAGCTTCAAGATAATCAACACACACGCCCGAGACAAAAAAAGATCCCTTCTAAGTTTTTTTTAGTTGTTGTTGTGAAAGGAAATAAACTTAACATAAAATTAAACCGGGTATTTTCCCTCTGTATCCTTACATAAGCATAGTTACACATCATAGTAACCTCCACCTTTTGCAACCTTTTTTTGTAACCTTTTTGAATCCTCTTTAGTGTGACACTTTTGTTTCACCTATATCTTCCGCCCGCCAGGAGGCAGCTTGAAAAGTCACAAAATTAAAGACTTTTATAGTGGCGCACAAGTGAAGGGGAAATCTTCATAAAATTTATCGGCTTTCGCATGGTCGGCAATTAATTTGTAAACTTCCTTCTTGGTGACAGATAGACTCACTTGGTTTATCCTGTGTGTGTTTTGTTTTGTTTCCTCCTCCATTTCCACACCTAGATTTTTTTCCGTAATTAAAAAGAATGTCTTCTCTTCACTAATTAAGTGATTTATGTGAAGATAGATTCAGGGATATAAAAAAGGGGTTTCCAGGGCTGAACTAATAAAAATAATTGGAAGTTAAGACTTATATCTTTACGCATAGACGAAATGTATATTGATTCATTATGAATTTCGCCGGATGAACTACATTTTCGACTCCTGAGACTACCTTATCATTTCTCAACCTTCTGCCGCTTACAGTTTTTGACATACGACAAAGCATCTACGACATCCATGTTCTGTTGTTTTCTAGTGACTATTATTTTTCGTCACACTTAAACATTCATAAGCTTTTAACTAAAAGTTCCCTTAGTCTCAATGATTGATGCCAATGAGAGATGAAAGAAATTGTATGGAGTACGAAGCAAAATGTCAGTGGTGCAGGGAATATTACTGACATTCGTTCAGTTTTCTTTAGTCGGATTTGGTAATAACAATAGCGTGGAAAATAAATTAAACTGTCACTTAAGCTCCTTCGTCCAATTCTATAATAAGTGCAATTATTGAATTCGGTTATAAAAAATGATTAATTATGGCTCGGTAGCGTAATATATTCATAAACAGTTGTCATAAAGACCAAAATTGGTCAAAAAGTAAAAAAAAACAATTGTGAAAAAAAAATGAATGAATGTTTTAACGCCCAAATAAGTTTTAAATAAAAGAACGCCCAAATTGGTCGTAGTCATTTTGTTCAAAAGAATTTTTTATTTTGTATTTGGGTTCTATGACACATATTATTACGATTTCTTACTAAGTACAAAATATTACTAAGAAAACCTCACAAAGTTCAATTGAAATCTCATATCACTTAGACCAACTTTTAATGTCGTAAAGCCTAAATTTATAAATTTCAGACGCCCAAGAGATTTCGCGTGGTTGGAGCCCCCCCTTCAACACCCAAACTTGGGCTCACTATATATTATTTGGGGTAGATGCTAATTTGGATGTCTACAAGGTTTCTTAGCATTTACAGAATCTGGATTTAAAGAAACTTTGCACCTACCCCAAATCCTCTAGTTAGCCCATGATGGGGAGGTGCTTGCAGGGGGCACCATTCCCCATACATAGTTCACTGTTTATACGCACACGGTTTATTTGTCTTTAAAAATTGGACTTATTTCGATTTCTGAAAGAGAAATAAGGCTTTCTTGACGTTACGAGTCTTTGGGCGATTTGACATTTCTTGCGTTTAATGATAGCGTTTAACCGATACAATTTAAAAATCAAAATGTCGTAGTGCTCAAAATAAACAAAAAAAAACGTCATGGTATTTTAACATTGATTTTGGGCTTTGTGGAATTTTCTTTCTGGGCGATAGAAGGCTTCTTTTTATTTGTCATTTTATTTCATGACATTTTTAATTTGGGTGATATGTTTTTGAAAGAAAAGCATATTGAGGGATTACTTTTTAAAATTAAAAACAAACACACACGATACTCAAAGCTTTTTTAAGGCTATCTTAAATTATAAAGTAGCTATTTTTTGATTAAATTCGTGATGGTTTTCCTTTCTCCGATACTCAGTTCAAATTCTTATAATATTTTATAAAATATTAAAACAAATTTCAAAAAATCTTTTAAGATTTAAAATGTTTCAAATTAATCTTAAAAAAACGCGGAAGCATTTTCTTTTTTTCTTTTGTATGGCCTGATTTTACGCAACACTTATAACAACCTCAAATCCACTACTGTATATTTTACGAAACGATTTCTCAATTAAATTCTTTATATTTATTTTTTTCAACTCTTCTGCAGTGCTATGAGACATCTGGCCTATTCATGGAATCATCGGAGGGGTTAGCACTTCCAGCATTAAGTCATGAACCACCACCTTCATACGATGCCGTTATGGTAGCCATGCAGGAGACAAACCACCGACCAAGCAGAATATCTCCGCCGCCGGATTATCGGTCAATGAATGATGTATCTGGGTCATCGGGCAATGCCAACGTTAGCATTCCCAAGTTCATTTCAAATGGTGGTACTGGTAATACCAATAGTTTGAGAATTAAGAAAGTTCTTAGTGCTCAGTCGTGCTGTTCTTTGCAACGTGCTGAGGCAGAAAATTTATTCCAACTTGGGGTGGCAGCAGCTGCAGCTTCTTCAGGTCGTTTTGGTGCAAGTGCCTTAAGCAGAAAATCTCTGCCATACGCTGCCCATAATCTTGCCGAAGGAAGATTACTCAATCATCATCCCTACTATCAGGGTTGTCCTTTGTGTGGAAAGTTTCGGTATGATGATTCTATGTCATTGTCGAGTGACAGTGGCTTGGATCAGGTGGTCGTGACGGTCGATGTCAATAATGCAAATTCTCCAGTGGGAGGAGTTGATAGCGACACAACATGCTATTGCACACCTCTGCAAAGTCCGACAATAGCTGACGATAGTAACAATAACTACAGAGGCGACATGCATCACAATGCAATTATAGAGGATGATCGTAGGAGGATCTCAACGCATCAATTGGTGACTTCATCGTCATCGTCGTCGTCGCATGCGAAATATGAAAATGCAATTAACAACAATGATAATGAAGGAGATAATACGCCCACTACTTTCGGTGGCGGGGGCAGCGGCGGAGGCGTTGGCGCTGTTGCTGCTGGAATAACTTCAGCATCATCATCATTGTCTCCATCAGATTCGGCGGCGGTCTCATCATCACCTCAAACAGCAACAGCTACAGTGATCGAAGAAGCTCCAGCAGCGTCTACAAGTGACAATCATCGTCGTAGTGACACTACACATTCCACAACCGATGATGCAATGCTGGATTTGGATTCTATCAACGATAACGGTATTATTCGTCTGGATATGAGCAAAATTATTGACAAAACCGGACTACCTACCTATGAAGCGGCCTTAAAGTTAGAATCAAGTGGTTATGTTTGAAAAAAAGTGTTTTCTTTTTAGCTACGATATTCGATATTTTGTTTGCAAAGTTATACTCAATGATTTGAAAAAGAAATAAGCGTATTTTTGACCACACTTAACTACATATCTTCCGAAAGAAAATTCGTTAAATTTTCAAAGGAACAACAAAATGAAACACAATATCAAGCCTTAAATATATGTACATACCTATGTATAAGAAGACACCAAAGGAATTAATCAAAAGTTATTAAGTCAAATATAGTCAAAGTGTATATTTGATTAAATATTATTTAAAGTAATAAAATATATACTTCACATTTTAAATTAAGATTAAAATGTTTTATATTGGTTTGCATTATCAGCCGAATTATCTTAAGATGAGATAAATCTGATTTTTGAGCAAAAGGAAATAATATTTTTATTTAAAACTACCTGTTGAGAGATACAAAATTTAAGGAAGGATATATCAAATCTTTGGGTTCTTTTTTTTATTTTTATTGAAATACTTAACATCCATATGAAATACACCAATATGTTTTCGAATTTATTTAGTACGGGTTCTTTTTCATGTTTCGAAAATTAATCTTTACAGAGGTCTGTTCTTTTTCTAACTATTTTTTACAAGCGTTAATTTGTGTCGTTCTTAAACGTTAACACTATTTTGTAACAATATGTTGTCATCACATCGTTTCACAACTCGACTGTCAAAGTTGGTAATAAGAACTTATTGTAATGGGTCCGATTTGTAAAATAGAAAATTTTGACATTTCGCGGCGTTTTATATAGTCGAAATAAAAATTATTTCCATATTGTCGAAATAAAAGATTTTTAGAAAGATGTATGTAAGTGCGTTATAGGGAAGTATTAGCACAACTGCTTAATCACAACCTTCTTAAAAGTAAAGAACTACAACCATTCAGAAAGAGCTGTCGCAAACTCTTCAACAGATCTAAGTACACTAGATCTCCTTCTGACTGAGAATTATACAAACAAGCTCTAAAGCAATATAAAAAAGAATTAAGAAAGAGTAAGATGTCTTCTTGGAGAAATTTTTATGGCAAAATAGAAAATACTTCAGAAGCCTTAAGACTCTGGAAAATTCTCTCAAAAAGTCCAACAATACCCAATGCTTTAAAGACAGAAGCAGGCACGTGGACTATCACAGGTGAAGAATCTCTTAATCTGTTATTAGACACCCACTTTCTAGGTAGCTCTAACATAATCAAAGACTTAACATTAGAGTATTTAGCTTATACAAGCGATTTAGTTGATCTAATAACGCGGGAAAAACTGCAATGGGCCATAGACAGCTTTGATCCATATAACTCTCCAGGACCAGACGGAATCATTCCGGCCGAACTACAAAAATGCTCATACATGATTATTCCACCATTGGAAATCATTCTGACAAGCTGTGTAAGATTGAGATATATTCCCAAAGCCTGGAGAATGGCAAAAGTAGTCTTCATTCCCAAAGCAGGGAAACCCTCACACGTTAACCCTAAAGATCTACGACCAATCAGCCTATCATCCTTCCTTCTTAAAACCTTGGAAAGATTGATTGAAATTTATATCAGACATAATTTAAAGCAACGTCTCATTTCCACAGCTCAACATGCTTACTCTAAGGGAAAATCAGTAGAATCAGCACTTCACTCGCTGGTACGTACTATTGAACATTCCCTCGAATACAAAGAATATAACCTGGTAGCGTTCCTAGATATTGAAGGAGCTTTCAACGACGTCAGTTACCAGACGATCACAACAGCAATGGATAAGCTGAAATTAGAGAAGTCACTCATAGATCTTATAAGTCTCATGCTCAAAAGCAGGACAATAATTTCTAACATGAGAAGTTTTACTACCACCAGATCGGTGAATCGAGGCCACTTTCGCCACTTTTATGGAACATGGTAGTAAACGACCTACTTACAGCATTGGAAGCAGAGGGTTTTAAGGTGATTGCCTAATGCCTATGCTGTCGAACGTTGCGATATCCGTATCTTGGAAGCACCCCCAAGTTCTCTCGGAACTCCTACAAAATGCCCTAAAGAGGCTAACTAAATGGGTTAAGCAATGTGGATTCGACGTCAACCCACACAAAACAGAATTAATAATCTTTTCGAGAAGATATAAAATTCCTCAGATTAGCCCACCCAAGATTAGAGGAATACCATTAAGCTTTTCCGATCAAGCTAAATATTTGGGCCCCATTTTAGACAAAAAACTAAATTGGAAGGCAAATATTGATGAAAGAGTCAAAAAGGCTACTGTAGCGCTTTTTACTTGTAAAAAGGCCATAGGATCAAAATGGGGCTTCTCCCCAAAAATAACCCACTGGCTATACACTTCGGTAATCAGGCCGATACTCATTTATGGAGCCGTCGTATGGTGGACCGCACTGGATAAGATGGTCAGCAGGTATGTGCATCACAGGAGCACTTCGCACAATACCAACCGCAGCACTGGAAGTGCTTTTAAACCTAACATTACTTGACATCTTCTCTAAAAAGGTGGCTGCCAACTCATGTGTAAGGCTTAGAGCCACCTCTCAATGGACCATTAACAATACTGGACATACTACTATTCTAGACAATTTCAGATCTATCCCAGATCGCTTAGACTATACCACTCCAAAAATGGTATTTGGTAAAAGATTCCATGTGTCCATCCCTTCAAGATCCTCCTGGGAAGAAGAGGGACCCCTGGAAGACGATGCGGTACACTTCTATACTGACGGTTCAAAGAGCGATCACGGAGTTGGAAATGGTATCTTTTCAGAACAACTGAATCTCAGTCTATCCTATAGACTTCCCAATCAATTTAGTGTATTCCAGGCAGAAGTAATAGCGATTAAAGAAAACGTTATATCTTGTAAGGATATGCGAATCTTCTCAGACAGCCAAGCCGCTCTTAAATCTCTCGCGTCTGTCTCCACAAACTTTCGAACAGTCCACGATTGTCAATCATCTCTGAATGAGATGACGGAACAGTTTAACATTCACCTCATTTGGGTGCCGGGCCACAGAGACATTCCGGGAAATTGCAAAGCCGATTAGCTCGCCAAAAACGGAACACTTCTGCCTTATGTTAGACAAAAACATAACATAGGAACACCACTTGCTACATGCAAATATCTTCTCAAGCAATATGCTCTAGAAACAACAAATGCTAGATGGTCACAAAGTACCACCTGCCTAGCAACCAAGCAAATATGGCCAAGTATTGACTTAAAACGTTCAAAAAGCTTGATATCACTGAGCAGACAAAGTATAAGCTCTACAATTGGAGTAATAACGGGCCACTGCCTCATAGGAAGACATGCTCTGAGGCTAGGGGTCTACACAAATGACTTCTGTAGAAGCTGCATGGACGAGGAGGAAGAGGAAACAGTCCTACACCTTTTGTGTACATGTCCAGCACTCTCCATTAGAAGGAATTACTTTCTCGGTAATCCCTTCTGCGATAACACCAGTGAACTGGCAACGATTGACACAAAACGTCTCTCTAACTTTATTAAAAGTACAAAATGGTTTGTTTAAATTCATTACTCACCCAAAAGTAACCTCATTAGTGGTATCACAATGGACCCTTGAGGTCTACATTTGTCAATGACATCTGGACAGCCACTCCAACCTAACCTAACCTAACCTATGTAAGTGCGTGTGTACGTCCTTGCGGTCTGTACGTTCGCAACGTTTTTTTTTTGTCATCCACAGCTCCAGTAGAGATATCGACTTCAAATAAATTTTGTTACAGAGATAATATTGCAGAAAGATGCAGAAAGGGCTCTCAAAAAAATTGCGTTAACTCTAAATATCCCACGAACCAAAAACTCTAGAGACTTGAATTAAATTTTATATAACATATTATTGTAACGTTATACCAAACAAATAAATTTTTTTTGAAAAAATCCAATTAAATTTTTTTTATAAATCAAAAAAAAAACTGAAAACAAATATTTGTCACCTCGAAAATTATACTTATAAAAAATGATTTCATCTCCAAAACAATTTTGTGCAACGAAAAATAACGTTTTTAAAATTTGGTAAAATGTTGAGAAAAATTGAACTGAAACTTTTTTTTTTATAAAAAATAAAAACCAAAAAAAAAAACATTACAAAGTAAAACTTGAATTTCGACGCAAATATCTTTTCCCAAATTTGAGATTATGGCTTTTAACATATTTTATCTTAAATGAAATATTGTTTTTAACATTCGGCAAAATTGTGAGAAAAATCGAATTGACAGTTTTTTTTTTTAAAAAATAATAAAAGTTAGTAAAAAAAGATTATCGACTCAAATAACTTTTTAAAACTTTGGGACAATGGCTTTAAACTAATTCTATTTAAAAAATAAAATAAATTAACAAAAGTAAGTAAAAATTGATTTTCTTTCGAAACTTTGAGATTTTGGCTTAAATCTTTTATCTTATGAGAAATATTGGTTTGAACATTCTGTAATTTTTTTTATAACATCGAATTGAAAGTTTTTTAACAAAACACGAAAAACTAAAAAAAATTTAAGCTAGACAAATCAACGGACGGGATTCGAAGTTATCAGTTAGGGTCGCACCCCAGCCTCTTTTTCGTTTTTTATTTGACGACAATATGAATGAATAAGATATGTATTAAGTTTATATTACAAACAAAAATGTTTCGATAAAGTTGATAAATACAAACTAAATAGTAACTGCGGAAAAGCTCGTCCCAAAATCGAATTGTAAGTGATTGGCGCCATTTTAAAGCTTTGAAAATCTAGCTCCACGGTTCCATGATAGGTGATTGCTCTCCATACGGCGGTGTCTCTTTTGCTGTTTTTATAGCAAGAATTCTTCCTTTCATAAATCATGAAAGTAGCAGCTATATCCTTCAGATCCGCCCAAGCTTAGTTGTTTTTTCATCGGAAAAGACGACGGAATTGCCAAGTTCGATTTCACCTGAAGTGATTTGTTGCAAAATTATGGCGTTGACTCACTTTTTGGTGTCGTATATGGTCTGCCTTCTGTATCACACGATATACAGTTGATCATTTACACCAGCTTCTGCCTTAATTTAACTAATGGAAAGCCTTGAATTTTAAGCAGCTCTCACTGCCTGCCTTTTTTGAAATCATATGGTTTTCTTGACTCTTCATTTGTGTTTTTTTTTTTAACCTCTCTGGGTCCTTGAGGTAGCTGTATACAACATTTGAACTTATAATTTAGCTGCCTATAAAATGGATATTTTTGTCGATATACTGGTAAGCTCGAATTAGGCATATTTCTTCCCTGGTTAGACCCTTACCTTTACCCATACTTCTAGATTATATCTAATAATCGTACTAAGTTCCCCAACAATTAGAGTATCCTTTTATCTGATTTAAAACACGCTTACAGGTAAATTTAGATATTATTCCTTTTCATGTGACACAAAACAACAGGTACTTTTTAACACCTTCTTCGGGACTACAAACTTAATTCTAATTTTGTTTGCACATCAAACTTAATAAATATCTTATTAACCTTTGGGGTTTTTCAAAACAAACCTTTGCTTAAAAGGAGATGTCGGCGCACATTGGTTTTGAATTCATGAATATTGCAATGACTTGGAAAAACAGAGTGTGGTAAAGCATTCCACAATTTGCGTAGTACGGATAAAAAACGAATCTCTGTATTTGACAGCGAAGTAAATGAGCTTATGATGGTGTTATCACCTATCAATTTAAATGCTCCACGTTCAATACTATCCAAGAGGTTAAAGTAAGTTGCAGGAGTTTTAGACCAGATCAGAAGGGGTGACATTTTTTTTGCCTTGCCTAAGGAAACCCAAGCACCTTGCGGAATTTTTGGCGGCATCGCGTATGTGATCTTCCCACAAGAGATGGATGGTGACAGTCTCATTGATGAAAGTGGGATACATGGATGATGGCAAAGGGGGTATATCTCGCTTTAACGATACAAGACAGCATTGGGTTTTAGAAGCATTAAATTTCACGCGGTTTTTATTTCCCATTGTACAATGCTGTTTAGGTCGGAATTTAATGAGCTTATCTTATTTTGCCTTTGCAGTTCTACATCAAAAGAAGGGGATGTGTGTCTGAAAACGAATATGAAAAGCTAAGGGTACTATCGTCAGCAAAATAATGTATTGGATTAGAAGTTGCAGACATGAGATCATAAACAAAAACGAGAAAGAGTGTTGGAGATAGAACAGAGCCCTGGGGCACGCCAGTATTTATTTTGAGGTTTTAAGACATGAATTCATCCACAATAGTACTGGTATTGAACGATCCGAAAGGTAATTACTAATCCAATGAATCAGGGATTCGTGAAAACCGAAAGTACGCATTTTCGATAAGAGAGCCTTATGTCAAAAACTATCAAATGCTTTTGAAATATCAAGTGTTATAATCTTACTTTCTCCAAAGCAAAGTAAAGATTTGATCCACTGTTCGGGGAGATAAACCATGAGATTACCAGTGGACCTATTACTTCGAAAGCCGTACTGACGGTCATTAAGAAGCTTTTGATCTTCAAAATATTTCTTGAGCTGATAATTAATCAGCGTTTCCTTGACCTTTTAAAGAAGCGACGTAAGTGCAATCGGTGGGTAATTGGACGGTGAGGAAGATGGGATGGGCTGAACATTAATCAGAACAATAGCGGGGATACCATCCGGACCAGCGGATTTATGAATGTTGAGATCTTTAAGAACTCTTGCCACAATACGAGTGCGAAAAAAGATTGGTCCCATAGAATGACTAACTTTTTCAAGTACAGGCAGAGTAATAACACTCACTGGCAGCGTTGAACTGGCGGCGAATTGCCTGAGAAAGAACCGAGTCGGAACCGAGGAAGAAATTGTTTGTATTGCTTTACTGCGTTAGAACTACAAATTTACGAACTTCAATCCTTTAAACTTATGTGACAACTAAAAATGACTCAAGTTTCCGTTCTTATATAAAAGCACTGCACCTGACTTTTCATTTTCCAAATATTTTCTAAAGACGAAGAAACAATTCTTCACATTCTATTAATACTTTCTCTTACCGAGTAGTTCACCAAAGAGAATTCTATTACACACCAGTTGTAGGCCAGGTTTTGGTCCATTGTGAAACCACGTGAATCTTGAGGCTTTCTTCTAAGCTCAGTAAAACCAATAATAGTTCCTTATGTAACCTTAAGCAATTAAAATCTAGGGTAGGTCAGATGTTCTTGTGTTTTTCCATTTAATGTTGGTTTGATTTATGGCATCTTGTCTTACCAAAAACTTTGCTTTGCAAAAGGGTTGCACTGTGCCGAATTTTTGCCGAAAAAATCTGCTTTACAGATTCTTGGAACGTCCCTATAGCCCGGCACCTTGGCAAAGTGAAAAATTACTGTCCTTTCACCTGCCGTGAGTCATAAATCAAACTTAAATATTGTGCCATTTTGATTAGAGACAATTGACAATTATGCACTGTTATAGAAATTGTAGAGATATAATTCAGAAATTTAATGACGGCCTGACTATCTGAGAAAGTTTGGATATTAAATGTTGATGTTATGTTTTTTTTTTCAGCCAGAAAAAGGCTTATTTTATCACATAAAATGTTGGAGCAAGTCCGTCGTAAGTTTTCGATCTTTATAAATGTAGATTGATTCGTCTTCCAGGAATACCCTATCTACTGGAAGGTATAGAGATCTGGAAGTTCCTATCGAACTATAGTTGGAAGATGGTGTTGTCTGTGTGCTTTGGAATTGATTCTAAACAATTAAGGATTATATTTAGTGGTTAATGCTGTTATTTAGAGTTTTTAGAAGTTCGTTGTGATCCTTAGTTACATAGTTTTAAGTTTCATCGAGTTTAAAACAAAGTGTCTGGGTATAGAATGTTTCTCTTTATACCTGACAATCACCTCAAGCCAACCTAAACTACCATCAATAGATTTACATTTTCAAAGCAACTTAACATAACCTTCACTAATTAGAACAAATTCTTTTAACAAGAGTAAAGGAAAGAACATTAGAACAAAAAGATGACTGTTATCTCACCTATCGTGAGTCTTGAATGGCTCCTGGCATTGAACCCTATTTATTGTCCGTCAATTATTTCACCTTTACCTCAATCTTTTGTTGAACTTACTCTACAGAAAAAAAACAAATGGTTCATATTCTTTGTTCATTTTAATCTTATAAGCAAACAAGAAAGCCTTGTTACAAAGCACAGAACTGCCAATGACCCATTTACCGCATCTATGATATGAAGGTTCGTACCTACGAAGTACAAGTGAAAAGTGAATTCTAGAGACTGTGTATATTGATTTTGGATTATTATTTTGTTACTTTTGTTTTATTTTAGTTTTTTTTTTACATAATGCTTCTGTTCTGGATTATTGTTAAAATCTTTTTCATTTTAAAAATGTTGGGCTTGACAACTTGAAGCTTATGTGCGCGGTACTATATTATTTACGGAAATATAGCAAACGAACAAAAAAGACAATATTCTATGCCAACAAGTAATCTTGACTCTATGCGTGGTAACCTACATTTGGAACATACCCAACCTTTGTACCTGCCTACAATTCTATTTTTTACTATATTACTGTGCGGGGCATATTTGTATATAGTTTTGTGGTTTGTACAAACTAAACTTCAACTTTTTTTTTTGCATTTTGCAACAATTCTGTATACGGAATCATGTTGATTTAAAACAGAAGATTAGCCGTTTATTTATGTTTATAATTCTCAGATTTATGCTGATATAACGTTCCTTGGATTAACATTGCATTGGAATAATGCTATAAGAGGCAAGTACGCATTAACATACTTTAACCTCAATAACTTAGTGATTATTACTTTAAGCTCAAATAAAACCGTCAATTCTTTGGGTTGGTAGAACTACTTATTTTAAGACCATAACTCAATTTCCTTTTAACATGAATACTAAATTGGTAAATGTCTTGAACTTTCGAGAATATAGAACAAAAATTCACATAGAAATTTCGTTTACAGAATTCTCAAAACGCCAAAAAAGCATATTTTTGATGAGCTCTTAAGGAAAAATGTGCAAACATAGAAGTCTATTGACAGCATATTTAAAATTAGTGAGGGTTTTGGAAGTGGTTTCCTTTCGATTCACTTTTTCTTGGAAACACAGACGAGAGTTATCGCCTTAACTAAAACAGCATTTAGCAAGGTTTAATATCAACTAGTTTGCATTCACCCTAAAAATTTGCACTAATTTTTCTGTTATGGGTTTTATTTACCATTGCTTGTTAAAATAAATCAGTTTATTTTAAATTTAAATCTGTTGATTCGGCTGTTTTTATTTTGTTTGAGAATAAAATAAAATATTGGAACATCTGGGTTTATTAATAGTAAGCAGATTCAGACCACATACTATGTATATGTTTTGCGTTTGATTGTCATCATCAACTATACAACAACTACACCAACTGTGGAAGTTTAGCACAATGGGAGTAAGTCCTTGTTTTTTTTTTCGTATTCTTTTGGGTCAGATTTTTTTTTCGTGCCACCAAAACCCTGCTATATGAGCCGCCTGCACTTGAAAGGAACTTGTAAAATGGCAATCCGACGCTGGGTTGCAAGCAGTCGCCAACAAGAAACCTCTGGTTTGATGAGGAATGTCGGCAGGCGAATGTAGCCAAACAACAGGCACGCAAAGCGGCGCTGCATAGAAGCACGAAAGCAGCTTACGAGATCTATGAGCAGAAGAGGAGAGACAAATACCAACTTCACAGAAGTAAAAAGAGAGAGAATAAAAAGCGTGCGGTCGAAGATTTCGAGAGGTTCAAAAACAGAAATGAAGTTCAAAAATTTTATGAGCAAGTGAAACGAAATGATGAGGATATGATGAGGATATGAAAGGATCAATTTATAACGGCTACGACGAACCGAATTGTGCTGTCAGGCATTCCATCCATTCAATATAGATGACAGAAGCCAACAATCCCGTCTTCCGGACTTAGACGAACTAAAGATTGCCACATCTAAGCTAAAGTCTTACAAAGCCGCCGGAACAGATGGCTTGAATACCGAGCTCTTCAAATTTAATAATACAGTCAAACTTCCCTATAGCGAATTTGCACTGGACCAGAAAATTATTTCGTTATATAGAAAATTCGTAATACAGAAATGTTTTGTTTTTACTTTTATTTAAAGAAGTCAGTGATTTTAGTTTGGATAACATTCTTCCATTTTTCTTTTTCAACAAAATCGTCTAATAAATTGAGAGATTCAAATAAATGAGTGGGTACGTTACTCATTACTCTTCATCTCCAGAAAGGTTCGAAACACGTCAATAGCACTATCTGTTTGTTTAGTCAATCGTTCTTCAACTTTATTAATTATCAACAACTTTTTCTCAAGAGAAATGCTACTTCGAGACATTTTCAATTATATTCACTGGAACCTGAACATAGAAAGCTTGGATTTAAAATCTTGGGGAAATTCCCTTATAAGTTTTTTTTTTCTCTGCATGCTGTTGTTTTTAACAGAAAATTATTTGAAAAATTTCGTTATGTGGAAACAAAAAATGAGAGAAGAATGCGTTTTATGCAAATTCGTTATAAGGAGATCAAAACACACCAAAAAAAAGTAACCAAAAAGATGTGTACTCAAAATCAATTCGTAATAGAGAGATCTTCGTTATGTAGAAGTTCGTTATAGGGAAGTATGACTGTAATAATTTTGTTACGAGCATTCACCACCTTATCTGTAAGATATGGTCGGAAGAAAGCATGCCCAATGAATGGTACCTCAGTACTGTTTGCCCGATACTGAAAAAGGGAGACTCTCTAAACTGCACCAATTTTAGAAGAATCAGTCTACTTATTAACATAGCTTGCAACATCTTCTCTGCCGTAAAATGTGAACGTCTAAAGCCCGTCGTCAACAACCTGATAGGTACATATATACTTGTATGTGTAAGTGGGGTTTAACACAAATCTCTGAATCAATCCAATTAATTTTATGTCAAAATGACAGCTTTGCGATTTTCCATTACCTTAGCAAGAATTTCCTTCTGATTTGGTTGTACAGTTAGGTTAGGAACTCAATAGAACATACAATATTTTGTTTTTTTTTTTATATATTTTACAGGCACTCTTAGTACCCTTCATACGTTTATATTCAAACAAAAGTGGAGATATCGGTGCACAGTGGTCTTAGAACATCGAATAGGAGGGAAAAAGAGAATTAGCCAAAGCATTCCACATTCTCAATGTGCGGTTTAGGAAAGAATCTTTATACTTGATAGTACGCCCGAAATTGAGCTTAAGAGTAAACTGATAAACATTTCTAGAAGTGCGAGTATTTCGGCTAAATTGTTTGTGGATTCCAATTCAACAGATTTAAACTTGTTTAGGGGGAAATTCTAATTACCTAGCAGCACTTTTGGCAATGTCAAATGTGTGTTGATATGTGATACACATACCGAGTACTGGAGGTTGATTAGTTTTCTGGATGCAAGTGTCACTCATTTATAGCTTCATGTGGGGTGGGTTACGCTTTAACGGCAAGAGACATCATTGAGTTTTTAAAGCATTAAATTCTACACATTTAATAAATCCCCATTGGACAATGCTGTCGAGATCGAAATTTAATAAAGTTAACAAATGGTGCCGTCAAAGTTCCACATCCGAAGGACAAGCATGTGAATCTAAAAAAACGAATGTGAAAAGCTGAGGGTTCTGTCGTCAGCAAAACAGTTTAATGGATTAGAAGTGACAGACAAAATATCGTTTATTAATATAAGGAAGAGAGTCTTAAACAAAACGGAGCCCTCGGGAACCCCAGTGTATATTCTTTTAATGTCAGTCTTAAAACCATCTAATACAACTTGTATTTAATGCTAAGAAAGGTAGTTTCTAATCTAAAGAAGAAGAGATTCATCAATACCAAAAGCACGCATTTTCGATCAAATATTTTTGTAATTTCAAGTGCAATAATCTCAGTTTCTCTTAACCGATTTAAAAATTTATCGAGATAAACCATAAGATTACCAGTGGACCTATTGCTACTAAAGCCATACTGCCGGTCATTGAGAAGCTTCCGTTCTTCGAGATATTTCTTAAGCTGAAATTAATCAGCGTTTCCATGAACTTGGATAGAAGTTTTTGTAGAAATTTATAAATCTATATTTTTAGGAAAACACCCAACGGATCCGTTCATTACACCAAACATTTGTTCTCTAGAGAGGACACTATGTTAAAAATTGAGCCTTGAATTTAATGCTAAGAAAGGTAGTTTCTAATCTAAATAAGAAGAGATTCATCAATACCAAAAACACGCATTTACGATCAAATATTTTTGTAATTTCAAGTGCAATAATCTCACTTTCTCTTAAACGATTTAAAAATTTGTCGAGATAAACCATAAGATTACCAGTAGACCTATTGCTACTAAAGCCATACTGCCGGTCATTGAGAAGCTTCCGTTCTTCGAGATATTTCTTAAGCTGAAAATTAATCAGCGTTTCCATGAACTTGGATAGAAATTTTTGTAGAAATTTGTAAATCTATATTTTTAGGAAAACACCCAACGGATCCGTTCATTAAACCAAACATTTTATCTCTAGAGAGGACTTACTTAAGGTGGCGCTACAGTCCGGGGCGGACCTGGGCCTCAACCAACAAGCGTCTCCAGCCAGCTCGGTCCCTAGCTAGCTGTCTCCAGTTTCGCACGCCATGTTGGTTGAGGTCCTCTCCCACCTGGGTGCGCCACCTGAGTCGCGGTCTTCCTCTACTGCGCCGTCCCTCGGGATTGGATTCGAAGACTTTCCGGACTGGAGCTTTGATGTCCATCCGCTCTACATGACCTAGCCATCTAAGCCGTTGGACTTTGATTCTGCTAACTAGGTCAGTGTCGCTGTACAGCCCGTACAGCTCGTCGTTAAATCTTCTCCTCCATTCTCCATCTATGCGTACGGGACCAAAAATCGCCCGAAGAATTTTTCTCTCGAAGCATCTTAAGACGCTCTCATCTTTCTTTGACAGGGTCCAGGCCTCAGCGCCATAAATGAGAACCGGGATGATGAGTGTCTTATAGATGGTGATTTTACATGCTCGAGAGAGAACTTTACTTCTCAATTGCCTTCTAAGTCCAAAGAAGCAGCGATTTGCAAGAGTTATTCTTCGTTTGATTTCAGCGCTGGTGTCGTTGTCTGCATTAATAGCGGTGCCTAGGTAGACAAAGTCCTTAACTACCTCAAAGTTATAGCTGTCCATGGTGACGTTTTGTCCAAGACGTCGTCGTTCAGTGTCCTTTTTTGATGACAGCATATACTTGGTCTTGCCCTCATTGACCACTAAACCCATCTTCTTCGCTTCCGTCGCAATGCTCAAAAACGCTCCACTGACATCACGCTTTGATCTTCCAATTATGTCAATATCATCTGCGTATCCGAGTAATTCTTTCCAGAACGATGTTGAAGAAGTCGCATGACAGTGCATCGCCTTGTCTAAAACCTTTTTTGACATCAAATGCATCGGTAAGATCTTTTCCGACCTTGATAGAGCAGCGTGCATTCTCCATCGTCAATCTGCACAAACGGATAAGTTTGACAGGGATGCCAAAACTAGACATTGCTCGGTAGAGCTCTTCCCTATAGATGCTGTCATACGCGGCTTTAAAATCGATAAAGAGATGGTGGGTATCGATTTGAAGCTCCTGGGTTTTTTCCAAGATCTTTTGGTCGATAGTGGACTTTCCTGGTCTGAAGCCACACTAATAAGGTACTATCAGATTGTTGACGAATGGCTTCAGACGTTCACATAATACGGCAGAGAGGATCTTATACGCAATGTTAAGGAGACTGATGCCTCTGTAGTTGGCGCAGTTTAGAGGGTCTCCTTTCTTATGTATCGGGCACACTATGCTGAGATTCCACTCATTGGGCATGCTTTCTTCCGACCATATTTTGCAGATGAGTTGGTGCATGCTCCCTACCAAGTCATCGCCTGCTGCTTTGAATAGTTCGGCGGTGATGCCGTCAGCTCCAGCAGCTTTGTTTAACTTAAGTTAAGATATAGCTATCTTCACTTCGTCAAGGTCGGGTGGGCGGAATTGTTGATCTGCGTCGCCGAGGTTGAGTGGTTCTATCTCCCTTACAGCGGAATTCGGTTCGTCATCGCCGTTATATAATTTGGAGAAGTGATCTTTCCATATTCTCAGCATCGACTGTGGTTCTACTACGATGTTCCCTTGATCGTCTTTACAGGCTTCGGTTCGTGGGTGGTACCCTTGGGAGGTTTTTTTTACCTTTTGGTAAAATTTACGAACCTCATTCCTGTTGTGACATCCCTCTATCTCCTCGATCGCGCGCTTCTCATGCTCTCTTTTTTTCCGTCTAAGAAGCCGGTGTTCCTCTCTCCTCTTCTGCTCGTAGAGCTCGCGAGCAGCTCTCGTCCTTTTGTGCAGCGCCGTTTTGTATGCCTCTTGTTTCGCTGCGTGAGCTTGCCGGCATTCGTCGTCAAACCAGGGGTTTCGCTGTGGTGGCCGTGTGAAACCTAGCACTTCAGAGGCGGCATCTCTGATGGCTGCAAGGCAATGTTGCCACTGGTTTTCAATGCTTAATGCAGGAAGCATAGGACTCCTTAGGAGGTTATTAGAGACTCGATCGGAAAAGGACATGGCAGTCTCTTGCGATTGTCGCCGTCTAACGTCGAATCTTCTCACAGTACTTCCTTGTTTTGGCTTGGATCGGGATATCCGTAGCCGTACCTTGGCTACAACGAGGTAGTGGTCCGAGTCAATGTTGGCCTCTCGGAATGTTCGGATATCCTGGATACTAGAGAAGTGTCGTGCGTCGATCGCAATGTGGTCAATCTGGTTGACGGTTGATTGATCAGGAGATTTCCATGTCCCCTTGTGTACTAGCTACCAGAACGTCTCGCCCCGCAGCGAAATCGACCAGCCTGAATCCGTTGTCCAGATCCTTAGTATAACTCCAAGGAAGGGGAACCGGATGAACCGCTCCTTATAGGCCTGGGCTCCGAATATGTCGAAGAAGCCCTATAAGGTGTTCACTAAGTAGTTCGACCTTACTGGAACTGTAGACGCCACCGTTGATTCTATCTCGAGAATTCGTCCGCTGCCGCCTGGATAAGGAGAGGTGCCTTAGTGGAAACACCTCTCCCCCCCCTCTCTCGTTTGCTGCCCCCAACAACTTTCCACTGGGGTTGGAACCCAATCTCCAGTTGAGGTACTAGGCACCCGATGTGCACCGCGGGGAGTTGAGAGTAGGAGTTGATAGACAGAGGTGGGTTTTGAGAAAAACCTGTGGACGCTTGTGTCCTCTTGAATGCATGCACATGTCTACCATTTGAACATCTAGAGAGGACACTATGTTAAAAAATGAGCCTTCGAATTTCTTGTAGTATCGGAATGAATTTTTTAATATCGTCACGCTCATTTCTGTTACAATAATTGCAAAGGAGAGGTAGATCTGCCGGTGCGGAATATAATTCAAGTTAAATATTTTAACCCTTGCTCTGAAAATTGTACCTATAGCTCTCGCAGAAAGTCTATTATTGAAATAGTTTGTCGCATTAGTATTTAAGGAGTGTCTTAGATTTTTGTATATTTCTCTTGTTGACGATGATGATGCTCTATTTAGATGTTGAAGATATATAATTTCATCAACTTTTGCGATAACATTCGAAAAGAAATCTTGCCAGTTGTCTATGTTAAACTCATTTAGTTCAAAAGAAACATTATGCAATCGGGCAAGTTGAGTCTATTCCTTAAATGGTGATATTTCTGTTCGCAAAAGAACCTTCATGACAATGTTTGAAACTTGGTTTTCTCATTAATCTTGTTAGAAAATCTGCCTGCAATTTCAAATTTTTAATATAAATCGGCGCAATTCAGGACTCAACATAAATTGAATAGGTTGGAGTCGAACTAGGTCACCGAAATAATCTTTTGAAAAAAAGGCGTTGTAAAACCCAAACTTCAAGATAGTTGTGACCAAAAACTTAAATACCTAAGACAAGCACGAATTATGGTTGCTTGGAAAACTCGGTTTTTAGATCCTAAGTCTATGTTTTTGTTTGAGAAGAAAATTGGCCACAATATGTAGAGAGCTACTTTAGCTTCTTTACTTTTATTCTGAACATATTTATTAAAGCTACTGTTAGCAGATATCAACACTTTCAGGTGTTTGAATTCCTGTACTATTTCAATAGGTTAGTTGTTAAGAAACCACATTTCTTCTCTCCACCTTCTAAAACTCAGTGCCATTATCTTTGTCTTCTCTGAGTTTATTTTAAGGTCTCAGATATTGCAGTACGTTTCGACCATATTGATTTGTAGCTGGAGAGAAGATAGGTTATCCGCTAGCATAATCAAGTCATCCGCTTAAAGAAGTACTTTTATACGAATTTCAGAAAAACAAACTCCATCAAGTAAATTATCTGAAATGCAATCAATGTAGAAGGCAATCAAGATTGGGCTGAGGATACTTCCTTGGGGAACACCTGCAGAGACCAATTTGAAACCTCGGCCCATCCCAAACTGTATCATAAGTTTTACATACAAATTCTTCGTAGATATTTAGAAATTTTCTAGATAATACCAAGTGAGGCCATTTTGTAAATGAGAGCTTGTCGATTGACGGTATCAAATGCAGCCTTTAAGTCGATAAAGCAAGCATACATTTTATATTTATTTTGGATAAATCTGTTAGCAATACTTGATAAAGCAAAAATATGGTCAATCGTTGAAAAGTCCTCAGGAAAACTAGCTTGAAAAATACTTAAGCGATTGTTTGATTCTACTTAATTGATAAGTCTTTTGTATAGGATTCTGGAAAATACTTTTCTAATGGAATTTATTATGGAATTAATTGAAATACCTCTGTAATTCTTAGCTTAAGCTAACATCACCTTTCTTAAATATGGAAAATATAACAGTTTTTTTAAAGCTCGTGGGAATGCAAGCGGAATTGACAAGTTGTTGTAAAAAGAAAGAAGATATTGTCATGATTTTAAATGTCGTCTGTTTGAAGGCGTTCAAAATTTTCTTTAATCAAATTAATTAAAAAAAAAGAGTCATAGCGTTGCTCTATTTGACCCCTGAAATAAATTTGATTCATAAAAATGCTAAATGCAATTAGTTTTTTTAAGATTATATTTCCTTCTGCACTAGAGCGACCAGACTCTTCCACCATTTTTATTGTTTTGACGATGATTTTTTGTAATTTCCCAGCTTTTAAACATCAAATTGTATGTGTTCAAAATTTTACTCCGTTTACTCTGTTATTTTATTCTGAGCTCACAGACCGCGCTCTGAACATGTTCAGAACTAAAAAAGAAACACGAATTCGAAGTTTTGAACGATCAGAGTTCAAAAAGAAACACAAATATTCTTTTGACAGTTCGAGCTCTGCTCTGAACTAAATAAGAAAAACGCCAAATGCCATCAATTCATAGGGACTTATTGTTTTTCATGTTAAAAAGAACAAGTTCCAGTTCATCAAGGACTTTTACAGAATCAAACAAATTATCAACTGTGACTGCGCAAGCGTAATGAAACGAGTGCAAGTCATCTTGACATGTCAACAAGAACTTCAGCTTGTAATACACGTGAAGACATACGATTGTTTCTACCAACTCCCGTGCATTATACCAAAAATTCTTGGAATCGTTACACCTTTCTAAGCTGGTCGCTGAATTAAATGTGTAAATTAACTGTTTAGCCCCGCAGACCTGTTTATATATTTTGTTAGCTTCCAGGTATGCAGACTTAAAATGGTCTAAATTAAATCTTCTAAATAACTTAAGGAAAACAAAAGATTCGAAATCAAACCATTTATTTCTGGGTTGTAGCTGCTTGGCTTGAAACTACTAATACGAGAAGCAGATGATCTAACAAGTTCACTTATTTGTTCTCCTAATTGGTCAATTGTATAGGGGCTTGGGGGTGGCAGCGACCCAACGTAAAGGTTCAAATTTTTTTCGGAATCTCTCACCCTCCATCCATTTAATTCTTTCTAAGCTTGGGCTATGTGTTTCATGCAAGAAGTTTGCATTCACCAGAATTGGTAAATGAGACCTAGAAGTTGTTATGATACTTCAAAATCATTAACAGCCTGAAGCCAATCACTATTTATTGCACACAGATCGATAACTGAACTTTCCTTTTTTGTAGGTTGTGGTACCATCTATCTGGAACTATCTAGTTGCCTAAGTCAAAATGAACGTTCAAAGAATTCAGTTGACTGCAAATGAAGTCCTTTATGTTGTCTTTAGCCGTCTCACTGCACTATATTAAAACACTAACATTGATATTGCGGCACTAGCAATAGCAAAAACTAGCGAAATTCAATAAATTAACAATAACGCAAAGATAAAAATATAGCATTAATTAAAACCTCGTATCTATTGTTTCACAAATGAGCAGAATAAAAGATTGACCGTTCCATGAGTATTCCTTTATTAAGGCTAAGATTGCTCTAAAATTCGTTGCTTTTGTTTTATGTTCTTATATGATTTTATCTTCAAAACAATATGAAGGCTTCTTTTGGCTTCCGAATTGAATACTCGGTAGTCATTCAATAGAACAAGAAATTATGGTCGTATTCCTAGAAATTTTACTTTAGATGCATACCTAGTCTGAACAAATCTACTTAAGACATGAGTAGCATCAGTGCTCTCAAATTCGAATTCTCAAACAAATACATTATATGCTTAGGTAAACAGCTTTGTAACAAGATCAAACTAATCAACCATAATGACTTCTTCCGGTATAAATTTATTTAAAACCAATATCATAGAATTTACATATAAGACGTTCTATGTAGACAAACATTTCTAAGACTTTTGATCTTGTATAGGATTGAAAAATATGTGTAAAGCTTAAAAAAAATACCTTCTAAGTGATACCATTTCAATCGGGTAGCCAATTGTTCAATTCACTTCCCTCTAGCTTCTATTGTTGGTAGAAATAAAAATGCACTATTTGTGTGCATTAGAAGAAAATACATTTCCTTGTCACTCTTTTGAAAGTTTCAACGCTCTCCTATCGGTTAGAAGTTTATTTTCTTTTGTTTACTTGAATTCAAACAAATCACATTAAAAAGCTCAAAAACACTATGAACAGCACCGAACAACGGCGGTCGATTATGTCACATCGTTTTTGCGGTACTTAATTATTATCAAACGCCACTCAGACGTAACCACAAACGAACGAACAAACGACCATTGACGGGAACAACAACGACGACAACAACGACAACGACGACAAAACACTCCTCCTAGTCGGCGCTGGCGATTACTAGCAAGAAATTTAAATTTAGAGCCAAAGGAATATGTATATAATAATTTTATTCACTATTTACTGTACTAGCAGCACACCTCGAGCTCGAGCATTTGTTTTGGTGTCGCCGCTATAATTACTCGATCTCGGGACTAATTGCAAATATAACGGTATATATGTAGTTACCTACTCGCGTCTTTATTGGAAAATGATGAACGAATGAGAAAAATTTGCCAGTTTGTGACTTTTGTAAGCACTGCGTAGCGTAGGTAAGGTACATCGGAACGGAATCGAATGAATATACAACAATTCTCGTAATTCTGTCTGCCTGGCTGGCTTGCCTACCTAAGTCTCTTACGCCTTAGCATGAATTAGCTTCCACATCCAAATAAATGTATAGAAGGAGAAGGAAGCCCTTGTAGTTGTAGCTAGCTGATAGGTAGATATTTAAAAAAAAATAAAAATATATAAAAATAAAAACAAGAAACTTTCTTGAGGGTTGACTTGATTATAGTAAAATAGTTTTTGTTTTTTCTAAGTTGTTTTTCTTTTTTGATTTTATTTTTTCTCGTTATTTATTATTATGTTGGTTTTGCTCGTTTACAGTGCGAGTTTATCTGATTAGAATCACTTTTGCAGCAACAGTGGGTCACTAGAGCGTGTGATTGATGATATTTCTATCTACTTTTGAAATGTCTTTCAAGATTTGTGGTTGGGCACATTAAAGAAATAATATGTTTCTAGAAGGAGGACATTTTGGTTTTCATTTTGAAATAGACTACTTCAATAGGAAAAACACATTTAAAGAGACATCCGTTTCCCCTCATAATGCTCACAATGAGGCCCGCTCTTACAGCAGGAATGGAAGCAATACTCAATCTTTTGACTCTAGACTTTAATTAACAAGAATGTGCTGCAACAAAGTTGGCTTACCGCTGAGCCAGACTAATTGCTGGAAAACCAGCCACATAGGACAAGCATGGAGATTCTACAGAAATACATAAGGAGTAATGTAACGACTTACTACATGACAGCCGTTTGTTACTCTGTACTTCAATAAATCTTTGAACACTAAATTTCCTGAAAGAACACATTTGGAATGGACTCTGTTCTACACATGATTGAGTCAACAATATTCATATATACTGACGGTCAGCTCGAAAACGGATTCTGGTTTCTTCTAAACACTCAATCTTGCCAACTCCTTCAGACTTCAGACTACTGTTGCCAAAAACTTAGCTGACAGCATAACTATAGAATGTGCTGGTTACCAAGTCGATGAGAATGAGAGAGCTGACGAACTCAAGAGAATAGGAGCAGCACTGAACTAATTCATCCCATTTCTACAAACCGACACTTTTTCAATAATCTTAAAAAACTCGCAGATATATACCAGGAAACAGCTTATTAGGCTGAAAAAAGAGACCCTCTAAACTGCACCAACTATAGAGAAATCAGTCTACTTTACATCGCTTGCAAAATCTCCTCCGCCGTAATATGTGAACATCTAAAGCCCATCGTCAACAACCTGATAGGTCCTTATCAGTATGGTTTTAGACCAGAAAAAGTTCACAGTCGATCAAATATTCACATTACGGCAGATCCTGGAAAAAACCAAGAACACCAAATCGACACCCACCATCTTTTCATCGATTTCAAGGCAGCATATGACAGCATATACAGTTAACATCGTACTTGAAAGAATAGTGCAGAGCTCACAAGTCAACACCAGAGGTACTACCTTTCAAAATTCTGTCCAATTACTAGCATATGCTGATGAATTTGACATAATCCGAGGAACTCAGTGTGATGTCAATGAGGCTTTTGTGAGTACTAAGATAAGAAGAGGCGGCAAAAATGGGTTTAACGGTTAATAAGGGCAAAAAAAGTACATTCTTTCGGCAAGAAAGGAACTACAACACCTACTCTCGATCAAAACGTCACCATCGACAGACGTAACTTTAAGGTAGTCAAGGACTTCGTCTGCTAGGCTCCGCTATAAACGCAGAAAACAACACAAGCGCTGAGATCAAACGAAGATCTCTTGTAACTCTTGCCAACCGCTGTTGCTTTGGGCTAAGAAAAAGAAAAGTTTTTCGTGTGATCTACGGTCCCCTATGCATCGAAGGGGGGTGGAGGAAAAGACGGAACGACGAGCTGTACGGTCTGTACAGCGACGTAGACTTAGCCAGTCATGTAGAGCGCATGGAAACCAATGGTCCGACCGAAAGTCTTGGAATCCAGACAAACAGGACAGCGCTGTAGGGAAAGCCCGCGAATCAGGAGGAGCGCATAATTGGAAAGTGACCTCACCAAACTTGGACGGCGAAACTGTAGACATCTAGCTTGGGGCCGAGCTAGATGGAGATGTTTGTTGGGTGAGACTCTAGTTCACACAAGACTGTAGCGCCACCTTAAGTAAGTAAGTTAGCTTATTAGGCTTTATTAAACCCTGTAAATGGGTCTACTTTGATATAAGTGTGGCGATAACGTAAACAATTGCCAACCTCTGCTAATCATAGTCATTTAAGCGGTTTAAGCAATAAGGCCTGTAGAATAAGTTCAAATGGCTGACAGCATTGTCCAATGGGTTTTCAAAAACCGTCTAGAAATAAATGCTTCGAAAATTCAATACTATCTACTACTGCGACCATCCGTCGGAAATACTTGCATCGAAGAAGCTGATAAGCTTTCAGTTCCAGGGATGTACATCACAAACCATTTCTTGTGGAGTTAGCACATTTTTGATGTTGCCAAAAACGTTTTCAGGTTTACATCACCGATTCAAGAAGTTTCTTTTACTCCTTCTGATCTGTATGAAATTCGAGTAAAATTCCCACTCCTAAGCACTAAGCTGGTGCTCCTTGAGTCGCTTGGAGATCTAAAATGATAGATGACCGCTATCTAACTGAAACATTTGTATCTCTGAGAACCGTCGGTCGACGTCGTCGAAAGATTTTATATTCATATATCATTATTTTGTGGCTATTTTTATAAACAATGTAGTGTAAAAACAATTCCACCATTATACCAGTACTTTTGGAATGCTTATCAATCTACCCTTGAGCCTCATTTCGGACTTACAGTACAGATTCTTTTTTTAAGCGCACTACACGAAATTGAAATACTTAATCGGACTCAGTGTTTCAGGGTATTCATAGTCATTTCAATGCGTGCACAATATAACAACTAATTGCCGGTTTTAGTAATCTTTACGTCTTCTTTTTCCTCATGGTTTTTTATTTTCAGTAACTGTATAAAAATTCATCATGAGCAACTGGATTCGAAATTAAATATTTTTCTCATTCTCAATATTTTCCCATTAAATTAAGCAATACTAAGGTCAACTCTCAAAGTACCTGAGGGTTCGCCAAATAACTTTTTTTTTGAAAATGCTATAAAAAATGGAGTGTAGCCACTGTAGCTTCGGCTGTTGAAATCAAATCTTGCCAATATCCTCCTCTTCAATTTTTGTGAACAAAATTTCTTTCAACATGGCCCGATAACGATCGCCGTTGACTGTAACGGTCACTACTTGCTCATTTTCGAAAAAAAATTACCCAATTGGCCTCTGGACCAAAATCCGCACCAAACAATGACTCTTTTTGGGTGTATCGGCTTTCCAATGTATGCGTGCGAATTTTCTGTGCCCCAAATGCGACAATTTAGCTTGCTTACATACCCGCCACAATCAAAATGAGCTCTATATGAAAAGATGATATTCGTACAGCGGAAGGATAAAACTAATTATCTGTCAAATCAGACATGAGCTAAGTGTTACCATTCACGAAATAAGCACTAGCTGAAAAAAAACGTTAGATATATACACTATATTTGGAACAAAATTATTCAAACAAATAATCATTAAGGAAACATATGAGTCAGTAATGTGATTTTTATCATAAATCCAAAGCAAAGTAAAATCTTTTACTAGTTTGGTTCGATTTATTTTGACGGATATTACTCGTGACATCAAAAATTACCAAAAGTGCCTCTAACCGATTGATTCGGAGTGTAATACCCACTTAAAATAACATAAAGAGAGAGTGAGAGAGAGAGCAAAAGATAAAAATGAAAGTGCATATTAATTTATGATACAAATTGCCTTTTTATTTCTACTAATGCTCAATCGGGCTTTTTTAATTTTTAAAAATAACTATTTTCGTTTTTGTTTTTAATTAGATTTACGTACGTTCTTGCAGCTCTTGCAAGTTTGAATTGACCAACTCAACACCTGCTTGTGCATATTTCTCACACTCGCTTCTCGGTTCTACTCTTAGCCGACTGCCGGCAGATAAAAATATGTACACATATATGTAGGTAGACCCTGTATGTTGTGTTTTTCTGGCCCGCGGAGGTGGCTAAGAATATTGGCATTATTGGAATTACTTAGGCAACTTAATTGCCGATTTAATTATTGCGCATTTTACGATCGACGCGCAAACGTAGGTTATTATAAAAACACCTACAAATAACATGCATACATATAAACGAGTATCTATGAATGTGTGCGGTAAAAACAAAAATGACATACATAAAGGCTCAATTTTTGGTTCAGATAGAGATACAAAAATAGGAATTAGTTGCCCGGTCACGACCTAATTAAGTAAAATAGATTCTCTTCTTTTTGTTTTAGGATCTTTAGAGATGTATACAAGTAAAAGTAAGTTTTATTTAGATGGAAGATTGGTGCTGTTATTGCTTTCAGTGTCTTGAAGGCTTATATGGTTTTCTACGAGAGAAGAAGGATTTCACATTAAAACCGACAGAGCGAAATTTAAGTGCTAAAGTTCAGCATTAAAATTGATATGAGCTGAGTTTATGTGAAGGAAAAAAGGTGAACATAAGCTTTTATACCGAACATAAATAATTAAGTGTGCCTTATATACAATGAACTTCAATGTTCTTATGTAACTCATAATAATATTTGATGGTGAAATTCAGTTCTCAACTCACCAAAGATGTTTTGAGATTACTTAGAAAAATTATTAACAAATATGATTGATTTATTTGCATATTGCTGGATCTATTACGTAAGGAGTAAGAAAAACTGTAATAAGTTATATGAAAGTATACAAATAATGTTAGCTTATAATTAATACTTTGTTGCATAACCATTGTTTTTTATGACTGCTTCGCATCTACGTGGCATCGAGTCCACTAAAACCTGACACCTCTCGACTGGTATTGCGTTCCACGAATCACGCACTGCTTCCCAAAATTCTTTTGAATTCTTGGGTTTTGCTTTATAAATTGCGTTCTTAACATTCCCCCACAAATTTTCGATGGGGTTAAGGTCGGGGGATTAAACGGGCCACTCCATAACGGATAACTTCTTCTGCGCAAACCATGATTTTGCATGTCGGTTCACATAGTCGGTTGCATCCCTTATACCCCCGATAAGATAATTAGGCCCTACCCCGTAATATTAAAAGCAAGCCCATATCATAATTTTTCCTCCACCATGCCTAACTGTTTTTATAGTGTATCGTGGATCGATTTCTTCATTTTAGGGTCTTGTCACATATTCTCGACGACCCTTGAACCCAAAAAGGACGACTTTGCTTTCATCGCTCCAAAGAACATTCCTCCATTTCTCTTTTGCCTAATCTCTATGCGCTTTAACAAACTCCATTCTCTTGGCCACATGCCGTTTCGTCAAGAATGGTACCTTGCGTGGATTTTGGGCTGGTAACTTCGTTTATAAAAGACGTCTTCGTATTTTGACAGCGTTAACAGACAGTTGAAGTCCATTTCTTACTTTCCTAGAGCCTAAAAAAGGGTTCTGTTTTGCTAACTGAACAATTTTTCTGTCAGTCCTTGCAGTAGTCACTCTTTTTGGGCCTCGCGTTTTCGCATTATTTTGCTATTTTAAGGCGTTACTGACCATTTTTGCTGAGGAGCCTAGTATGTCTTGAATATTTTGGTAGCTTTTTCGCTCCAAACGCAGTTTTCGAATAAGTTTTCGCATTTTTTCGGTGCAGTGTCTTGACCGTCCCATTGTTTATTTTTGAGCTAATATTTACTAATGTTTTATATGCTAGTATGTTACAAGTACTTAAAACTTTAAATATTAAAATATTACTTACCGAAAAATATAAAAAAATTGAATTTTTAACACTTTTTAATTATAAAATCAAAAGCACTGCTATTTATACGAACACTCTATATCCAGAGAGTTTGAAATAATTGGTGTTCAATGGGAAAAGTAGGGTATAACTTCAAGCTTAAAGTCTCCAATATGAATACGAAAGACCGTTACATGCAAGTTACATGGTAATTTTTTTGTAAGAATTTCCATTATTTACATAATTGACAATCTAATAAAATGTGACCAGCACTGCTATTTTTATGAACACAACTGTACATTCGATAGATCTAAGAATATGTTTTTATTTATTTTTTATATTCCTTAGTGCGGCACGAGTACGATAACTTTGGCGGCAAGATATAATAACGGTTTTTGGTAGAGGGGCTTAATACAAGCATTTTTTACAATGGGAGGGGGGGTCTATCTCCCCCCGTTTAGGCGGTAGGGGCAATTTAAAAAAATATGTACATTATATGGAAAAAAATAATTAAAAAATAATGGTAATACTTACAATTAAGTTTTGTACCTTTTTTAAAGCCAACATTTTTGTCTATTAGCTTATTGTTAAATCAAGTCAAAACTATGCATAGTTTTTGAAAAAAATAGTTTTACAGTCAAAATTTGTGCAAAAACAGTAAAAAAAAAAAGGGCTAAAGTGTAATTTGTCAATACTTCAAGACTAATTACCACTGTTTTTATTTCAGAACTTATTGCTCTTATTTGTTTTTGATCAAAAACTGAAAACTAGATGATTTTATGCCTTTCAGTTTTTGAGAAAATTGAAAATAACCACAACTACTATTTTAATTTAATTATTTTTTTTTTGCTTAACTGGTATTATTTTGATAGTAACAATGGTAGGTGCAAGTTTGGTGGTATGCAACAGTGGGATCTGCAACCCCCCTGCTTGGATACACTATAGGATTTGGAGTGGGTGCAAGTTGAAGTGCGTGCAAGGTAAGAAGGGAGCAAGGTTCGGTGGGTGCAAGATGATTGATTGATGGAAAAGAAAGTACAACTAAAGCACTTCGACCTCCTCGACCTTCGCAGTGAACACCTAGACGATGTGTTACCGCCAAACAGTCTCGGCTCTTGACCATCAATGACGAACTTAACGAACTCCACAGTGACACTAGTACGGACGATGAATTCACTGACGAGACTTACATACCTTCAACACATTGAAAATTGACGTGACTATTTTTTACTAACTCCTGACTTACTTAAAGACTAACTGACTGGGACGCGAAATTCAATGCAATTCTACATCCTCGTGGTGCATTGTGGGTTATGCTTAATGAATTGCCTTACTTGACTTTACGATGCAAATAGTGAGATGCCTTTGGGGGGCATGTTGCCCCCCTGCAACCCTCCTGCTTGGCTACACTATAGGATTTGGGGTGGGTACAAGTTGGAGTGCGTGCAAGATGAATATATCTTAATCCTTATTCGATTATTACTATCAAAATAAGCCTACGTTAATACTTAAGTAAGGAAAAAGTAATTTAATTGAAATATTTTGTTTTTGTAATTTTCAATTTTCTCAAAAACTAAAAGACATAAAATCATCTAGTTTTTAGTTTTTGATCAAAAACAAATAAGAGCAATAAATTCTGAAATAAAAACAGTGGTAATTAATCTTGAAGTATTGAAAAATTACACTTTAACCCTTTTTTTTACTTTTTTTGCACAAATTTTGAATTTAAAACTATTTTTTTTTAAAACTATGCATAGTTTTGACTTGATTTAAAAACAAGCTAATAGACAAAAATGTTGGCTTTAAAAAAAGGTATAAAACTTAATTGTAAGTATTACCGTTATTTTTTAATTATTTTTTTCCATTTAATGTACATATTTTTTTAAATTGCCCCTACCGCCTAAACGGGGGGAGATAGACTCCCCTCCCATAGTAAAAAATGCTTGTTTTTAACTGTTCTATACAAATCCGTCATCAAACTTTGTCGCCAAAGTTACTCTCCCCCTTAGTGCTATAGTTTAATTGCATCAAAATCGTACTAACTTACCACTCAGTCATTTCGGTATCATTTACATTTCACCAAATCAAAACGCATCTTATTTAATAGACACTGAATTAAATAGTGAACTAAAGTAAAATACTATAGAAAAGGCAGCAATTGTCGCTCGTCCCACTAATGATTGAAGAACAAAAAACCATTTATGACAACATCATGCTCGAAGTTTCGGCATTCTTTTTTGTATGCACCAGATGGAACTAACAAAACATTCCTTATTTCTCTAATTCTTGCTAAAATACGATCAAATATTGGTATCGCATTGGCTGTTGCATCTTCTGGCATTGCGGCAACTTTATTGCAGAACAGCTCATTCAGTATTTTAACTGCCACAAATATTCAAACTAACCCAGAAGAGGTGTACAATATAAAAAAAAGAACTATCCATGGCCACAGTGCTGAAACAGTGCAAAATTATCATCTGGGATGAATGCACTATGACACACAAACAATCACTTGAGACGTTAAACAGGACATTGAAACATATAAAAAACAACGACAGACTATTTGGCGGCACTCTGTTACTCCTTTCAGGTGATTTCAAACAAAGATTTCCCGTTATTTCACGTCCAACGTACGTTATGTTGAAAAAATACAACTGAAAGTAAAAATGCGTGTTCAAATGCTTCAAGATCCATCCGCTAAAACATTCTCAAAACAACTGTTAGATATATGTGACGGAAAAGTCACTACAGATAAAACTGGATGAATAAAATTACCGGTCGATTTCTGAAAGATTATTGATTCACAAGGTGCTCTCATTGACCCGATATTTTCCCATGTACACAGAAAAGATACAAATCATGAGTGGCCGGCAGAAAGAGCAAGTTTAGCAGCAAAAAATGTGGATGTCAACGAATTAAATCTTAAGATACAACATTTGTTACCAGGGCAATTGGTGTCATACAAATCTATTGATACAGTTTGTGATGCTACCGAAGATGTAAGTTATCGAACTGAGTTTTGGGGCTCATTGGATTTACCAAGCATGCCACCGCATAATTTACAACTAATTTGAACCCACCATAGTTGTGCAACGCCACGCGATTAATAATTTAAAAATTAATGAAATATGTTATCGAAGCTATAATTCTAAATGGCAAATTCCGAGGTGAAAATATATTATTACCACGAATCCCTATTATACCCACAAATATACCAATTCAATTCAAACGCCTTCAATTTCCAATTAGACTGGCATTTGTGCAATGACTATCAATAACTCTCAAGGTCAAACGATGCCTGTCTCGAGTGGGCAAACCATCCAGTTTGTTTTTTTTATTCACAAGCACTGAAGGGGTTATTAGTACCCTTTATATGTTTATATTTAAACACAGTGCGAGCGTTAGGAAAATAGGGAAGGGTTTGAAAGGAGATACCGGTGCACATTGGTCTTAAAGTTCTGAACATTAAAATGCGAGGGAAAAACAGAGTTGGCCAAAGCATTCCACATTCTCGATGTGCGATTTAAGAAAGAATCTCTATACTTGACAGTACGCCCGAAATTGAGCTCAAGGGTAAACTGATGGGCATTCCTAGAAGTGCGAGTATTACGATTGTTTAAGGGGTGGAATGGTACTGGCTAATTCGACAGAACATTTTTTTGTAAAAATATCTATAAAACAACGAAAGGCATGAAACATTGCGACGGTGTTCTTGCGATGTAAATGTTTCGATTATAGTTCTGTCGCCTTTTTTTGTATTCTATCCAAGAGATTTAAATTTGTTTTGGGGGCACCTGTCCAGATATGCGAATTATATTCAAGCATTGGACGGATAAAAGCTTTGTAGATTATATCCAGATCAGAAGTGGTGACAAATTTCTTCCATCGTCGGAGAAATCCTAAGCACCTGGCAGCATTTTTGGCGATATCGAAAATGTGATCATTCCATAAGAGGTGATCTGTAATACACAAACCGAGTACTGATAGTTGATTGGTTTATTGGCTGCAAGTGCCACTCATAGATAGTGGCATCGGGTGCGCGTTACGCTTTAACGACAGGAGACAGCATTGAGTTTTCGAAGCAGTAAATTCTACACGGTTTTACCCATTGGACAATGCTGTCAAGATCAGAATTTAATGAGCTTATCATACGCTGCCGTTGAAATTCCACATCCGAAGGACAAGAATGTGAATCTACAAACGAATATGAAAAGCTGAGAGTACTGTCGTCGGCGAAAAGTTTAATGGACTAGAAGTGACAGACAAAAGATCGTTTATGAATAAGGAAGAGAGTTTATTTATTTATTTATTTAATCCGTTAATTATCTAACGTTAATATAAACTTATAGCTATTTACATAATTTTTAATTTAAAATTTAAAATTTTTATTATTATAGAAATAAATAAATACTATAACGAATTAAAAAAGCTTTCTTTAAATTGTTTACTTTTAACATTGTCATTAACAGAGAGTCGGAGACAAAACGGAGCCCTGGGGGACACCAGCATTTATTTTATGAAATTCAGACTTGAAACCATCTAATATAACTTGTATTGAACGGTTAGAAAGGTAATTTCTAATCCAACGAAGAAGAGATTCATCAATGCCATAAGCACGTATTTTCGATAAGAGAGCTTGGTGCCAAACTCTACCAAATGCTTTTGAAATATCAAGTGCAATAATCTAACTTTCTCCAAAACGATGTAAAGATTTGTTCCACTGTTCGGTGAGATGAACCATGAAATCACCGGTGGACCTATTGCTACGAAAGCCATACTGTCGGTCATTAAGAAGATATTTCTTAAGCTGAAAATTAATCAACGTTTCCATGGCCTCAGAAGGAAGGGACGTAAGTGCAATTGGACTATAGTTTGAGGTGGAGGGGGATTCGCCTTTTTTAGGAACAGGCTGGACAAATGCAGTTTTCCATCTACTCGTCAAGAGATCTGTAGAATAGGACAGATGGAAAAGCTTACGCAGTGGTTTTGCCAGCGTTGAAGAACACCTCTTCAGAGCAATAGGGGGAATACTATCCGGGCCAGCAGATTTGTTTGTTTGTATTGGGCAAAGATGGGATCACAAAAAATGTTGTACACTTTGTTGCATTAAGGGCTTGTTATTGTTCTTTTGTAGTACAGTCATGATTAGCGATATCTACATAATTTTAAAGAATTGATTTTAATAAATTAAAACAAAATTGTTGGCGATTTATCTCTTATCTCTTACTTAACTACTACATCCTTACAAACTTATAATAAGTAATTTATTTCTAGCAAAATATTCTCTAGAAATTATTTATATGACAAAACAACGTGTGTCGGGTCAGCTAGTATTTTATATATGTATATTAATGATTCATCAAGAATTACAATTTATTACTAAAATCATTTTTTTAATGATGGCAGTACGATGCATGGAATGATCCATGGATAAAGATGTTTAAAATAAACACTACCAAAAAATGAATGGAAAAACAAAAACAAATTTAGACTATGGCACGATGGATTACTGATGAGCATTTCTGGAAGCGCGAGTGCAATATTGCTTGTATTGCTTAAGAGGAGAAATGCACGTGGATATTTTATTAGTTAATACTTCGTTAAAAAAGAAGCAATTTAAATGATTCAACGATGATGTCATTACCAATAAATTTAAATGTTCTGCATTTAATAATGTCTAAGAGACATGAATAAGTTGCAGGAGCAGCAGTCAAAAGATAGAAATTACACTCAAGAATTGAACGTCTATAAAATTATGGCAAATGTGGTAAATTATTCTATTATTGATTTTTTGTAATATATTGTAAATGGTTTACAATTCTGTGATTTTTCTGTGATGATTCTCGTCCTTACACAAATGTCACAATGGGGAGTCCCTTTTCGGATATTCAAACTTACCGCGGCCTTTATGACTTCAAGAACCTTCCGAGTTAGTGTTGATGGTTATAAATCCTCACTCTTTAAACTGGAAAATGGAAATCCTCAAGGATCTCCTCTCTCGGCAGCAATTTACAACAAGTATGTTGATTCGCTTTTGATTAAAGTCACGCAGCTTTAACCTCAACTTGTCTTTGTTGGTGTTTATGCTGATAATATTTATGTAGTACCATCCGCCCACCCGATGCAGGTGAAATCTATTTTAGAAAATGCTGATAGGGTTGTCCACATATAGTCTGAAATAAAAGGCGCCATAATCCCTCCTTCAAAAGTAGATTTATTGCATGAAAAGAAACTGTAATCCATTGCCATTGAATATTCGCGATACTGTAGTCTCGGCTTCAAAAGAATTAAACATTTTGGATATTACATTTAGATCTAATTTAAATGGAATATTCAGGTAAAAAACGTAATTCGTCAATTAAATAAACGATATAACCTCCTAAAAATGATTTGCTCCAAGAAAAAAGGACCTCATCTTGAAATTGCCTTAAAATAGCAAAAACACAATAATTGCTTTCGTTTAGCTTCAGTAGCACTTAGATCAACAACCATCGAGGCTCTTACTCGTAGACTTGAAACTGGGTATCACTCTTTTCATAACTTTGGCAAAAGAAAAGCTAATAACTTAGCAAGCAAGGTCCTTGCCGATCCAAAACATTGCTTGTATAATATTGCCAATGCAATTATAAATTCAGAAACAAATAAACGGAAAAACTCAAAAACTCTTCACTTGTAAAAGCATTTAGGTTGATAAATGTCCAACCAAACTCTTTGTTTCAACTAGTTTCACTCAAATTTAGTCCGCTCCCTTTGAAACGAAATCTGCTTCAAATATGTAGATACAAAATTAGCAGCATTTAAAAAGAAAAATACGACGGATGATATCTCTTAAGCTCTAAACCAAGGGATGATGATCGAAAAGGTCAACCCTGATCACATTTTTTATACAGATAATTCCCACAAAGAAGATAACTCATCTTTTGCCTTAGTTAGGTGGGAACAGCATTCTCAAACCTCTTCCGTCTTGCAAGGACTACTACCTAATGAAGCAGGCAGTTACATTGCTCAACTAGCAGCAATTCAAAGGGCTATTTCCATTGCGAAAACTTATTTGTCACGAAATATAATCCTGATATTAAAAGGACTAAAAAATGAGACAAACCGATGACCCATTCTGGAACAATTAAGATGCACAATTACGGAAAACATAGTACTAGCATGGGTACTAGGGCATTTTGGTTTCAAAGGCAATGAAATGGAGGATGATGCAGTCAAAGATGCTACTAAATTTCCAATTGTTATTGACTCGCCAAATCTATTCCCAAAGCTAAAAATGGAACTTGAAGTTAATTGCAATAGCTGCAATACTTTTTTTCGTACACATAACCACGCATTACATATAAAGGGCAACTAACAAGGGATAATTGCATAAAGATACTCCGAATCAGAGTTGGAAATACTATTTATACGACGAAACACCTATACAATAATGAACTCCCAGAATTATGTGAAGCCTGTAATGAAGTTCTATCAATTCCTCACATATTTGTAGAATGTCCTTTATCACGCCAGATCCTTCACTTGAAAGCAAATTAATATTCAAAAACTTATCTACCATCCTTTCCAGCCGATCATAATACAATACAAAGAATTAAAACTGCTTTAGATATTCACAATATACAATAAATTTAATAAATGCTTAACCTACTAAAAGTCAATTCTTTCAACAATCACTGTGTTAATTTCTCTTTAATTAAATTTAAATCTTCTAAAAGACGAAATCTCTTATGGTCTTGTTGCCCTGATGCCTTATTTAAAAATAATTTGTAAATTTATTTGTAAATTATTTGATGAAATAAATAAATTAAAAAAAATATGCCCTTGAATGTTGTACATCACAATAATTGTGGGCACTAGACACACAATTATTTCCATTTATTTAAATCACTAAATTAAATTAAAAAGAGAATTTTCAAAATGTTAAACGAATTATTTTTGCCAACCATGATGCAATACGCTATGATTGGCCATTTGTATAAAAGTTATTTTATCTAAAGATTTGTTAAGTTCTTCAACAAAAATGGTCAGCACCTAATGTTGTTAGTCCATCACCATCTAATTCAACGACTTAACTGAATGTCGATTCTTCGACTTTTACTCTGTCGAAAAACATATTTTTGTCAAAATTCACCAACGAAACTACCGCACTAACATCTCCAATTGTATCCGGACTAAAGGCTTGTGAAGGGCAAAAAATATTGTTTCTTTCTAAACTTGTACCTTGTACTTGTACAAATGCACTTGACATACAAAATCACTTGTCCGAAACGCTGGGTACCCCAATTACGTTAAATGTTGAGAAAAATTTACATCGTAACCATACTAAGTATTCGTCCTTTAAAATACGTGCACCTGGCTCAATTTTCCATGTTTTAAATTCACCATCGTTTTGGCCTAAAGGAATAATAGTTCATGAACTTATGAATAAGTCGAAAAACCCTTATCGTCAGTATCGGACAACGCTAAACCACCGTCAAAGCAGCTTAAAAAGGTATTAATCTACTACCAAAACGTAAATGGACTTCGGACAAAGACCAACATTGTTTACAAAAACATTAACAATTTTCCTCACGCTGTCATAACATTGACGGAAACATGGCTCAACAACTCTATCTCGAACTCGGAGCTTTTTGACTCCTCTTATTAAGTCTTTAGACGTGATCGTCATAACTCAGGCGAATCAAACGCTGTTGGTGGCGGAATTCTTGTCGCTATCAACAATACTTTCACTAGTTACCTGATTGACGACTTTCGATCAACAGACATCGAAATACTATGCTTAAAAATTAAAATGGCAACAGGGTACTTATTTATTGTATCAGCATATACACCTCCAAGCTCCAAGAACGATGTTTATGAAAAACTAAACAACTGTATAGAAAGTATTTATATCCTTTTGCAGCCTGAAGACGAAGTACTGGTTGTTGGTGACTTTAATTTACCCAATTAAATTGACGACGATAACTTCTACGTTCCAATAAACGCGTCATCTTCAAACGAGTTTTTTTATTAAAATCTTAAAGCTAGACAATAATTCTTAAAAAAAACTAGGTTAAATTTCAAAGTTTCAAAAAAACGAGTTTTTATTAACAGATTGTATGTCTTCATGTGGCTTAAGTTAACTAAACGGTATGAAGAACTGTTTTGGAAAACACTGGATCTGATATTTTTCTCCGAAACTATATGCTCTGAAGCAGCTGTGATTTCTTCTGCTGTCAAAATTGTGGACGAAGATCGCCATCATCCTGCATTAGACATAACACTTAATTTAAACATGGCTTCACCTCATATACTATCCAATAACAACAAACTAGAATTCAACTTTAGTAGGTGTAATTTTTAAAACCTTTTTAACTTATTATGTACGATCAATTGGGATCACTTATTTTGTAACTTAAATATTGACGATATGTGTAACATATCAACTCTATTTGACTGTTTCTACAAAACGATTCCATTTAAAAAGACTCGAAATAACTTGAGTGTTCCACGTCCACCATGGTTTGATTCTCACGTTAAAAGTTTAAAAACAAAAGAAACAAAGCTTGGATAAAGTACAATCAAACAAGAGCTGATGATGATTATAGGACATTAATTATAATAAAACAACTTTTCACTGACTACTCTAACATCCTATATGATGACTACATTTGGGAAATTGAATTAAACCTTAAAACTAATCCTGATAGTTTTTGGAACCTAACTCAATGACTGATTCAAAATCAAATAGTTATGAGCCGAGAATAATAATAACATGTTTGAAAAACTACTTCAAAGATGCTTTTGTAGATTATAATACTATTACTTTTCCTAACACATCTACCACTGTTATAAATTTTCCCCATTTAAATTCTATCAATTTCGTTATTAGTGAAGATACTGTCTTTAATAGCATCCCGACGGTATACCATCATCCAAAAAAGGAAATGTGCTGCGTATTTAGCACACCCGTTATGTGTTCTTTTCAACACGTTCTTAAGTAACTCGCTGTTTCATTTTATATGGAAGAGCTCCTTCATAATACCAGTAAACAAAAAAGCCCTAAAAACGATGAATAATGAACTACCGAGCTATTGATAAACTATCTATGATACGTAAACTATTTGAGTCAATCGTATGTAGCGTCCTTTCTTTCTAACCAGCATGGTTTTGTTAAAAAGGGGTCAACTGTTACTAATCTGTTTAACTTTACGTCTTTTGTTTAGATGTTTTTGAAAAACATGAACAAGTAGATTGTATCTTTACTGATTTTAGCAAGGCCTTTGATAAATTGTGTCGTAAAACATTACTTTTAAAACCATCACAGCAAGGTTTTAACAACAGTTTCTTAAACTGGATCTCCTCATATTTGCAAGATAGACAAAGTAGTGTTAAATTTAGTAATGAGAGTTCAAGTTAATTTGTTATGAATTCTGGTGTCCCCCAGGGTAGTCACCTTTGTACTATTCTATTTGTTTTCTTTATAAATGACTTGGTTTCGATCATACAAAATTAGTTTGTCCTAATATATGCTGAAGACATTAAAATGTTTAAAAAAATTAACTCTACATCTGACTGTCTTCTCTTACAAGAGGACTTAATATTATTCAGGGAATTGTGCAGTAATAATCGTCTTGTTTTAAATGTTGACAAATGTAAAACCATGAGTTTTACACGCAAAAAAGTTCCAATCGTTTTTAATTACATGTTTGATTCTTGTCCTTTAAGTAGAGTATATGTATTTTCTGACTTAGGTGTTGTCTTAAACTACCATTCAATGAACACATTAACTTTATAGTTAAAAAAGCAAATAGTTCTGGGATTTTTTTTTTTTTTTTTTATAATAAACACACACTCAAGGGGATACTACCCTTATTATGCAGATGCACAGTGTGAGCACTAGGAAGAGGAGAGAGGGTTTAGTCATTGCAATGACTAGGAAAGACAGAGTGTGGTAAGGCATTCCACATTCGCGTAGTACGGCTAAAGAACGAATCTCTGTATTTGACAGTACGACCGAAGTTGGGCTCGAGGGTATACTGATGAGATTTGGCCGTGATTTCCGTGATCCTTATGTTTTAAAATTACTTTTTGTCTCATTTGTGAGACCAGTCCTGGAATATGCTTGTACAGTATGGTCACCTTACTGCGCCGTACATGTCACAAGACTCGAAGCCATTCAGAAAAGATTTTTGCGTGTTTGTCTACGATCCCTTCCGTAGTTTCATGATATTCAAACATTACATTACATATTAACAGAGACTTTCTCTCATAAATCTTCCTTCTTTGACAAATCATAGGAAGTAGGTACTTACAGTTTTGTTTTATTGTTGGAATAATAAACGGACAAATTTCAAAACCATCAGTTCTTGGTAGTTTAAACTTTAGTTTTAGTCGTTCAAGTATAAGACTCCAAAAACTATTGAATACTAATTTTAGCGGATCAAACTATGGCGTACAAAAAAGTATGAATTGCAAATTAAAATTAATTTATTATAATTTACAATAAAATGTCACTTCAAATACTATTGTTTTTAATTAAAAAAAAAAAACTTGTTTACTGCACATGAAAAAAATGGAACACCCTAATGCCGGTATATTTATATTCGAATTTTGATAATAGAAAGTAGCAATCTACCGTTTATCTTGGCTTAGGCGGTTCAATTTTGTTAGAAACATCTATAAATAATAAACATGAAACTGTTGAATACTAATTTAAGCGGATCAAACTATGGTGTACAAAGCCCCTTAAAGCAATCATTTTACTCTTGTATTAATTCGCCTAATGATAATATAAAAAGTATTAATTGCAAATTAAAATTTTTCAACAAATTAGAATTTTACTAGTTTAAGTTTTTAGATTTTAAGTTAGTATTTAACGAATTATAAATAAATTGTAAATTGTGCCATTTCTGTGCCAAGCAAAATGGTTAAGGGCCATACAAATAATTATAACTAACGAAATATTTCACAATTATGAGCAATAGGTAGACCAAAATGTCCACTCTTAAGAATTGTATGCTCAAAATAAGCCCTATCAATTTTTACAATTTTGATTTGTTTTAATCTATATATATAAAAATCAATGCCACTTTTCGTTGTAATGTTATAACTCAACAATGCCTTTACCGATTTGGCTAATTTTGGTCTTGAATTATTCGTGGAAGTCCAGAGAAGGTTTGTACGTAAAGAAAATTTAAAAAAATCTTGAAAAGGTGTAAAATCAACACACAAACGTTTATTTGTACAATCGTATATAATGATAACTTTCGTTGTATCATTGATGTTAGAGACTATTCGATCGGAACAGAAAATTGCATTGACACTTGCATCTTCGGGAATTGCTTCTACATTATTAGGAGGTGGTCGGACCGCACACTTTGCAATAAAATTGCCATTGAATGTACGGGTGATTGAAACTCCAACTTGCAATATTTCGAGAAATTCTGGTATAGCAAAAGTTCTGCAACTAACATCAATTATTTTATGGGATGAGTGCACAATGGCGAATAAAAAATCAAAAGAAGCATTTAATCGAACAATGCAAGATTTACGCGGTATTCAAAAGCTGTTTTAGTGGTGCTCTGATATTGCTGTCAAGAGACTTTCGTCAAAGATTGCCTGTCATTCCTCGATCAACTCCTACTGATGAAATAAACGCCTGTTTGAAGTCATCATTTCTTTGGAGATATGTACGAAAATTGACACTGAACATTAATATGCGTATTCACCTACATAATTATTTAACTGCCCATGAGTTATCAAAACAATTGTTAGTAATTGGTGATGGCAAAATACCAATCGACAGTACCAACGGATTGATAACTTTACGGAACAATTTTTGTATACAATTGCGTAATCTATAGATGAGTTTATTGAATGTGTTTTTCCGAATATTCATTTTAGCACCGAAAAACAATTATATGAATGCCATTTCAAATTTAAGCGAAACTGCCACCTGTAGTCACTACATATAAATCAATTGACAGTGTTATGAATCAAGATGAGGCAATGAATTATCCAATTGAATTTTAAAATTCATTGGAACCGGCTGGTATAGCACCGCATTGCTTGAATCTGAAAATTGGTTCTTTGATTATATTATTACGAAACATTAATCCACCAAAACTGTGTAATGGCACCAGTGTAAAAGTTATCGCCAAATTGGATTGAAGCTACAATCTTAACTGGTAAATCAAAAGGATAAGTGTGTTTGATAGCGCGTATCCCTATAATTCTAACAAATATGCCATTTGATATTCAAAATATTACAATATCCTATGCGTTTATCATTTGCGATGTCCATAAATAAGGCCCTACGACAAAAACTTCACGTTTGTGGTGTCAATTTGGAGGAATCATGTTTTTCACATGGCCAACTTTATGTTCCCTGTTTCAAAGTCGGTACCCCAAACTTTTTTATTTATTCATGCTCAAAATGGAAAAACTAACAATATTGTTTATCCAACTGGTTTAGACTAACCCATTAAGAGCCACCAAAATAAGAGTACCCAATTCTTTTTATTTTTTGGTTTTTACTCTTTGCTGATAAATATAATATAAACAATATATCATTTGGGTCATTTGGGCTTTGAAATTGCTAGCAATTTAAAATGTTTTGTTTTGTTTGAATAAATGATCTTAATAATCATTTTTTTATAACTATGCCTTATACGTAGCGAAGCACGTACCGAGCCGCTAGTTTACAATAAAATGTCACTTCAAATACTATTGTTTTTAATTAAAAAAAAAAAAAACTTGTTTACTGCACATGAAAAAAATGGAACACCCTAATGCCGGTATATTTATATTCGAATTTTGATAATAGAAAGTAGCAATCTACCGTTTATCTTGGCTTAGGCGGTTCAATTTTGTTAGAAACATCTATAAATAATAAACATGAAACTGTTAAGGGCATGTCGCATGCAAAAAAATTGATTGGTGCTTTGATCTTAGCTTTGTAGCGTTCACATTTTTTTAAATATTTAAACGAAATAAACGGGTTTTGATTGAAAATATATTGGGCTAAATATGTATAAAGGAATAAAAAATTAAAAAAAATTGTTTGTTCCTTAACAGCACTAGAATCACTAAAAAATCATTAAATTCAGGTAGTTACTTGCGAAAATCAATGGGGCAGTGTGTAAAATATAATTTTTTATTTTTTTTATATTTTTTTCCAAAAAACAATAAATTTTTATAAATAGTATCGATTTTCTTTTTTTTTTAATTTATTTATTTATTCCAAGAAAAATTGTAGAAAACTATGAAAAATTGGGCAAATTTGCATTGTGGCATAGGTGCAATATTTGATAAAACTTCCAAAGTATAACAGCTAGCTAAGTCAATTTAACTTTTTTTCAAATTCTAAATATATGTTCAGATATTTGCTTTTAAATTTTTTTTTTAACAAATAGTTATAGTAACTTTTTTAGACAACAAATCCAAAATGCATTCTTTTTTTTCCAATATTTTTTGCGAATTCATGGGGCGAGCTGATTTTTATTTTTTTAGTTTTAATTTTTTTTAAAAAAAAAAGGACCATATATATTACTCTTACTATCGATTTTGAAAAAAAAAAATATTTGTCGCAACATAATTAAAAATGCATTTCAATATAACAACATTTGTGGTGCAATTGTGAGGGATTGGGAGTGTATATAATTGCAAAATATTTTTTTTATTTTTTTTTGGCATTTTGTTTATTCTATTTAAAAAAGTAAAAAGTTCTTGCGTCTACTGTTTATTTAATTTAATTTTTATAAAAGAGGTCTATTTTGCATTTTTTAACAACAAATTTCTTTGTAAACGCACACAATGAAGTTTCCAGTTCCCAAGAATGCCACTGCATCTCAGCCCTCAAGAAGAGAATTCTTTGCAAAAGAATTGCGCCCGCCCATCCTCTCTTAGATTTTTTTTTGTTGTTGGACTCATGGCTCATTTAGTTTTTGTATTCTTTGTTTTGCTTGCGGTATACAATAACAGAAAATACAACAAAAAAAAGACTTTTCTTAGAAATATTTTTTTTTTCTAGTATCTGGTATGATGTAAGGTCATGGACTCGTGATTTGGGTGTTACGGAGTCAATCGTATACGCAGAATTTGATTTTTGGTTCAACTTTCGGCAAGTTTTGTAGTTGCACATTGTATTGTAGGTATAAAAAAGGGTAAAGAGGTATTGTAGGTATCGTGAATTCGCTGTCATATATTTTGTTTTCTTGATTTTTTTTGCGTACTATCACTCCTGGGTATTGCATTTTTTTAACTTCCCATATACGAAGTTATTATAATGGGTCCGATTTGTCAAATTGAAAATTTTGAACATTCAGTCAAATTTTGAACAAAATCAAATTGACAGTTTTTGTACAAAAAATTAAAAACCTAAAAAAAAATTTAACAAAAGTTAGTAAAAATTGATTTTCACCTCAAATATCTTTTCAAAAATTTGAAATATTGGATTCAAACTAATTTTATCTTATATGAAATATTGTTTTCAACATTTGATAGAAATTTGAAGAAAATCTCATTGACAGTTTTTTTTACAAAAAATAAAACTCAAACAAAAAAAAACAATACTAAAACTTGGTAAACATTTACTTTCGACTCAAATAGCTTTTCAAAAATTAAAAATATTGGCTTCAAAACTTTTTTTATTTCACAGAAAATATTGTTTTCGATATTTAGTGATTTTTATATAAAAATCCATCAGTCCGTTTTTTCATAAAAATAAAATCTACAAAAAATAAAACGCAAATTTGCTAAAAATTGATAGACAAACTTTTAAGCAAGACAAATCGACAGACGTGATGGGAAGTTATCAGTGTGCACAATCCTGTCAAACTATTTCAAAAAAGATGCTGGGATGTGACCTACACTTATAACTTCCCATCCCGTCTGTCAATTTGTCTTGCTTAAAAGTTTGTCTATATGTACTCGTATCAATTTTGAACAAATTTGCGTAGGTACTATTTTTTGTAGATTTTATTTTTTATGAAAAAACGGACTGTTGGATTTTTATATAAAAATGAAATGAAAAGAGTTTCCAATCGATATTCAATTTTTACCAACTTTGAGTAAAGTTTTTTAGATTTTTATTTTGTATAAAAAAAACTGTCAATTCAATTTTCTCAACATTGTTGATAACAATATTTCTTATAAGATAAAAAAAGTTTGATGCCTAAATTTCAACTTTTTGAAAAGATATTTGAATCGATATTCAATTTTTACCAATTTTTGTTAATTTTTTTCGGTTTTTAATTTTTTGTAAGCAAACTGTCAATTCGACTTTTCTCAAAATTTTATTAAATGTTGACAACTGTTAAATATCAGGGTTAAATCGGAGTGGAAAAAAAGACACGTCTGTTCGATAAGTACAATTTTATTCAAGTAAAAGAAAGCACTAGTTAAAAGTAATGAGAAAGAAAAAACTAAAGGAATTGACAATAGTAATGAAAGCTTTCGCAGTTGGGTTGCCAAAGTTTACATTTAAAATACAAGGTTTAATTCTCCAACAAACTCCGCCTCAACCCAAGTGCGATACAAAATGATCAATTTGTATTCAGAGTAATTATATAATTATACAAAACAAAAATAAAAAAAATAGAATTCAATCTTAATTCATTAAACAAATAACGTAAAGATATAGCATTAGTTTTACAAGAACGTAATCTTTAACATCGTACAAGCAAGTTCATGTTTTTTCAATGACAAAATTTTTGTAAATATATCGGCAGCATTCTCTGATGATGGTACATACTTGATATCAATTTCGCCAGACATATACTTTTCTCTGATGTAATGAAAACGAATGTCGATATGCTTACTTCGTTTATGAACAATTGGATTCTTTACTGCAAACTGAGCTCCTTGATTGTCGCACATCACTGTAGAAGCTTTGTCAGCATAATCGTTGAAGCCAATTTCTTTCAATAGACTACGATGAAAAGCAACTTCCTTAACCCCTTGACACATTGCAATATATTCAGCTTCCATCGTGCTTAAGGAAACAATGGGTTGTTTTTTCGATTCCCAAGCAATAAGGCAGCCACAAAAGAACAGAGCAAAACCACTCAAGGACTTTCTATCTACTGGGTTTGATCCCCAGTCTGCATCTGTGAAGCAAACAAGATTTTCATTATTGGGAGCATAAGTTAACATACCTTTGGGTTTAAGTTTGAGGTATCTTAGAACCCGTTTTGCAGCCACAAATTGTTCTTGGTGTGGATGACTATGGTACTGAGCTAATCTGGACACAATGTGCATGATGTCAGGTCTCGACATTGTTGCTAAATATGTAAGACCTCCAAGTAACGATTGGAACTCCTTGATATTAGAGCCTGCACAATGTTCATCTTCACATTTTTCTAGTATGGAACCTTCTACAGATGGTGTTGCAGCACCCTTACAATCCAGCATTCCCCATTTCTTCAGCAACTCTAAGGTATACCTCTGTTGATGTATTTTAAATTCGCCTCGAAGACCATTTCGCTGAATCTCCAAACCTAAATAGTATTTAATAGGCCCACGATCAACAGCTTCAACTTGGGATGACAATTTTTCAATTATATTTTTCATAGTGGCTTCTTGAGAACAGGCTATTAACAAATCATCGACGTAAATAGATATTATGTTGATTTCATTTTGGTGATTCATGAAATAAATACAATTGTCTGTTTCGCATCTTCGAAAACCTATGTCATTCAAAAGGGAATTGATTTTTTCATTCCAATATCTCCCAGCCTGCTTGAGCCCATATAGAGACTTCTGTAATCTGCAGACCTTATTTGGATATTCCTCACTCACGAACATTTGGGGCTGTTCCATAAAAACCTCTTCTTCTAGCTCCCCGTTCAAATAAGCTGATACGACGTCAATGTGGTTGACCAGCAGCTTGTGCTTAGCCGATAGTGCCAATAAAAGGCGTGTTGATGCATGCCTTGCCACAGGAGAGTAAGTTTCGTAAAAATCTTCGCCGTAAACTTGAGAGCATCCTTGCGCAACTAGTCGTGCCTTTAATTTTTCTACCGTGCCATCTGGATTAAATTTTGTTGAAAAAATCCATCTCGATCCAATTATATTCTTATTAACCGGCCGATCTACCAATTCCCAGGTGTTATTTTTAAGTAACGAATCATACTCCGCCTGCATAGCATGTTTCCATTTCATACTATCTTCTGATTTCATGGCATCATAAACATTGGATGGAGTCACAGTCACCGCGTTCAAGAGCTCCAAATTGTCAGTGATATACTTTTTTCTCGGGCGTCCAGCGTTGCCAGTTCGTATAATCCTTGGCCTGCCTCTTTTCCGTTTGCCTACAACAACTTGATCATCTTCTGAAAAACTATTATCATCGGAGGCAATTGGAAGATGATTTTCCTCTATAGCTTCAGTAACTTCGCACTCAGTCGCATGACCAACTACTCCAGACTTCTTAGTGAGATTATCTTTTCTCACTGTTTCATCCTCTGCTGGATAAACTAATATGTTGTACCTTTCATCATCATGGACATCCAACTCTTCGCCAACAACATTTTGTTCACCATTCTCGAAAAATATGACATCTCTCGCAATAACAATAGATTTGATTTGCTTATTGTAAAGCCTGTAGGCTTTCGTTAAATCGGCATAACCAACAAAAACAAGACTTGTACCTTTTGGTTCAAACTTCGACCTTGTCCTCTGGTGGTTTAAAGACACAGCTTCACAGCCGAAAATCTTGAAGTGAGAAACCGATGGTTTCCTACCAAACCAGCACTCATACGGGGTCTTTGATAACAGGGATTTTGTTGGACATCTGTTCCTTATGTATGTGGCTGTGTTAAGTGCTTCGGACCAAAGACTTTGACATGACCTGGAATTAAGAAGCATACACCGCGCCATCTCTACCAGGGTTCTGTTGGCCCTTTCGGCAATACCATTCTGCTGCGGGGTATAACTCACTGTATTTTGGTGGACGATTCCATGTTCTTTGAATAAATTCTCAAATTGTGAGTTAATGTACTCGCGTCCATTGTCGCTTCTCACACACTTTATTTTGCGCCCAGTTTGTTTTTCGCTAATATTCATGAACTGTCGAAACATTTCGAAAGCTTCTGATTTATGTTTAATAAAACGAGTAACTGTGTACCGGGAAAAATCATCGATAAACGTTATAAAATAACGAGATCCACCTTGCGAAGACACCTTCATCGGCCCGCATATATCAGTATGCACTACCTCTAGAACATTTTTGGTGAAAATTTCTTTGTAACTAGGAAATGGCTTTCTATTAATCTTGCACATCGCACATGTACTGCAACTGAAATTTGGAGGCATTTTGACCTTCAGTCCACGTACCATGTCTTTATTTGACAACATACACAAATCATTATTGTTTAGATGGCCAAACCTGGAGTGCCATAATTCAAACTGTTTATCGATCTTAATTGAAGCACCATTAACACACTCGGTAGTATTTCTTAGAAACCTTACATAAAAAATACCATTATCAATTTTTGCATTAAGAATGGGAATATTAGCTTTAGTTTTCACAACTGTTTCTTTTTCATTAAATTCTACAGTATTCCCGTTTTCAATTATTTTACTTACTGAGAGAAAATTACCATGTAGGCTGGGAACAAACAAAACATCGCGTAAAATAATGTCACAAAAACGTGATCGTACTTTTATATCACCGGTACCTTTTGCAATAACACATTCTCCAGACGGTAAAACAACAGTTTGATTAGATCGAACCATCGAAGAGAACTGTTTTTCATCATTTGTCATATGCGATGAAGCACCGCTATCCAGAATCCAAACGGTTTGGTTATCGAGTTTTGCTGATGACGTAGACAGACTTAAGACTGCTGCTACGGATTCTTTCTTTTTCGAATAGCATTGTGATTGAAAATGCCCTCTCTTGCCACAGGCATAACATTTTACCTTTTTCATATTTCGCGATCTTGTGTGCATTCCATTATCGAGAGATTGTCGCTCGCCACTTGACCTTTCCGAATCGGCCTTCTTCATCCTCTGAACCTTAGCTGCTAGAACACTTTCGCTATTTGGCTCAGTTTTTTCACTACGTCTCCGATCTTCCTCCAGCACCTTAACCTTCAATTGCTCGAATGTAGGCAAATTATCCCTGCTTTCTATCGCTACTACGAAACTTTCCATATCATCAGGCAGACCACACAAGAGCAAGATGCAAAGGAGATCTTCTGATACCTTAACATTGATCTCATGTAGGTTATCAATAATTGTGCAAAAATTATTAATTTGACTTGCGAAATTTTCCCTAGACCCAATTTTAAAGCGTACCAATTTCTTGAACAAATTAACTTTTCGTGCTGGTCCATCTGCATTGTACAATTTGCTAAGAAGCAACCAAGCTTCTTTGGTATTTTTACAATGCTTAATATGAATAAGTTCTGATGGTTTTACGCATAGAGTTAGATATGCTAGGGCTTTCTTATCGACAGCTTCCCACTTCAACTTCTCGGCAGCATCGTCCGGACACTTAACCTCAATAACAGTCCAATAGTCCAAAGTAATAAGCAGACTTTTCATCTGCACCGACCAGGTTGCATAATTGTCAGTACTCAATTTCTCTATCTGTGTTAAGGAACTCATCCTACAAAAATATGTATTAATACTTTTCACAACAAATAGACCAAAAATTAATCAAAAACTTAAACCACGCTTTGGAGGACTGGGCCCATAACCTATGTTAAATATCAGGGTTAAATCGGAGTGGAAAAAAAGACACGTCTGTTCGATAAGTACAATTTTATTCAAGTAAAAGAAAGCACTAGTTAAAAGTAATGAGAAAGAAAAAACTAAAGGAATTGACAATAGTAATGAAAGCTTTCGCAGTTGGGTTGCCAAAGTTTACATTTAAAATACAAGGTTTAATTCTCCAACAACAACAATATTTTTTGAAAGATAAAAGTAAATTAAAGCCAATATCTCAAAGTTTTGAAAAGATATTTGAGTCGAAAGTCAATTTTTACCAACTTTTATTAATTTTTGTTTAGGTTTTTATTTTTTATAAAAAAACTGTCAATTCGATTTTTCTCAAAATTTTATCAGATTTGAAAAACATTATTTTTCGTTGCACAAAATTGTTTTGGAGATGAAATCATATTTTAGTCGTAAAATTTGGTAGGTGACACATTTTTTTTTCAGTTTTTTGATTTATAAAAAAACCGTTAAATGGATTTTTTTCAAAAAATATACTTGGTTGATATCACGTTACAATATATTATATAAAATTTAATTCAAGTCTCTAGCGTTTTTGGTTCGTAAGATATTTAGGGTTATCTAAAATTTTCACCTTTTTTTTAAACTGCTATGGTAAAAAAAACACCTACGCAATTTTCTTGAGAGCCCTTTCTGCAGCTTTCTGCCTTATTATCTGTATAACAAAATTTATTTGAAGTCGATATCTCTTCTGGTTCTTGAGCTATGGACGACGAAAAAAACGTCGCGAACGTACGCACGCACAGCCATGTTTCTAAAAACCTTTTATTTTGACTCTAGGGACCTTGAAACCTCGAGAAATGTCAAAATTTTCAATTTAACAAATCGGACCCATTACAATAATTTCCAATGGGAAGTAAAAAAATATTAAAATAAAATAGGTATTTTCAATAATTAGAAAATGTCGACCAAAAAAAGAAATTCAAGAAAAAAACATCTCCTTCGATAGCAAAATACCCACTTGCTTTATAAAATTCGAACCATATGCAAAAGACAACAACAAATCTACCTAACTAGACATACCAAAAAAAACCGGTTTATCATGCAACGTTGTTCTGTTTCTTATTTCTTTGATTGGCTGCTTGTGCGGAAATATATCCCTCGCTCTGAGAGACAAAAAAGATCAAGAGGCAAATATAGAGTAATTGGAAATTCAAATTTTGAATTTGATAATGAAGAGAGTAACGATCTTTCACTAATACATTCAAATTCATTTACATGAGTTCTGAGTTCGCTTCTGCGGGAGACATACCCTTAAGGTGATAAGGAAATCCAAATCTAAAATATAAATCCAAACGGGCAACTTGTAACCTTCGAACTGATATCAAATAAAACAACAATCATATGGCGCCCTAATTCAAAATCAATGCATAAATCTCTCACTTTGAAGATAGAGATAGAAAAAAAATTAATTTCATTAAAAATTATCAATTATTAACCTTTTTCTGAGAAAAATGCGAACCCAGCAATAATACAAATGAGCCCAGAATATTGACTGCAGCCTCCCTGCACCCAATTACAATAAACCACCCATAATCTTGCAAATGACATGCAAAAGGGGTGTAGAGACTTCCAACTTGCAGCAGCCTCTTTCCTTTCTGCCAGCCACTGCCACTATAAGGCTATGGCTGTGATTGAGGCTGACCTGTGTCTTATTATAAAAATGTACCTAAGAAATAATTTTGTAACTCAACGAGAGCCACAAGAAAACTGGAAAATGAGGACACAATAAAGAATCCAACGAACAGCGGCTACTGGCCTGCAGCAAAAGTGACGCAAAAGTGACTTACCCTCTTTTCTTGAACGATCCTTTACATGTCCTAGATTCCCCAGATGATAAGCAATTTTTTGATTGAGTATCCGTTTTTGATTTGTTTGTTGTTGTTTTTATGTTGTTTATCTCAGACGAAGAGAGCAATGGATGGCTTTGGTTTCACTTTCGGCTGATTCGAGAAATTCTACCTCCTCTTAAGCTAATTGATTTAATTTGTGCAGCAAATGAGATGCGGCTTAAACTTTAACAAAACGCGAATACATTCCTTATAGTCGAGGACGACTACGAGGACGGTAGATGATGAAGATGAATACGAAGGTGCAGGAGATGCTCTGGCAGCGATGCGCTATCAACCGTGTGAGATCCAAATCCAACCGAGATGGATAGCTAATTCTTTGTATTACAAGATGCGCTTGTTTTATTTTTTAAATACCAAACTAACACAATTTCTAAACATATAACCGAAGATTTTGGTGCATTTATCGAAAAGCAAACATCAATTTAATGTTTTTAACAAAAATAACAAATTAGAAAATACTGTTTTTGTGCGAAAGCGAATAAAATATGCAAATAGAACGAAAATAAAAGCACCGACAACTATTATTCCGCTGTGAACTTTTTGAGCTTAAAAATTAACACAATACTCCAATGGGATTCTTTGGATTCGACGTCGAACTTTGAGTTGAATACAATTGGTTTTGATTTTGTTATTTTATAAGTTTTGTATATTTTTGGTTTGATAAGAATTAATAAATAAAAAAATTTGTGCTAATTATTTACTTTTCGACGATAAATTTGCTTGACTGGAGATGTGACGTTTTGGTCTGATTGGAAAGCGACGTTCCATGTTCCATTTGATTTTGACAGATTATTGAGTTTTGTTTCCATATTCCATTGTGGAAAGAGAACATTAATGGCGGAAGAATTCATTTTGTTCATTTTAAGTAGTGTATGTTTATCGGAAGTGGAATATTTCTGAAATGAAAACTAATGACGGTTAAATTTGAAAAAAATGTGGTGGACCTTTATAGTTTTTTTTGGAGAATTCTTTGTTTTATTTATTTATTTTTGTAGACTTTCTAGAAAAAATGTAAGCAAATTAATAAACATGTATAAAACTTTAAACCATTTTAGGGAACAAATTAAATGTCGTGGAAGAACTCAGTGTTAAGTAATTCATATGATAAAAAAACAAAAGAATAATTGTACATTTTGAGGTTCCAAAAGTAAACGTAAATACAACACATATAAAATATGATATTTCTTTTATTATAAAGTTTAAAAGTTGACATTATGTGTGAAACACTTAATCATTTAAATTACAACCACGATGTTGTAAGCATCGATCCTTTTGAGGTAATTTTCGACTATTTTTTGACACATATTGGGCGGTATCCCAGCCATCACTTCACGAATGTTGGTTTTTAAGTGCTCAAGAGTTAAATTTCTATCTGCATAAACACGGTCTTTGGCGTAGCCAGTTGATATCGCCACAAAGAGAAATTACGCGGCCAAGAAATGTCTCTTGCAATAAAGCCATTTAGCCACATATTCTTCAAGTCGTATTCTTCAAGAGTAGGCAAATAAAAGCTATCATGTGACCATCTGAATTGATAGTGATAGTAGTTGCATCGTCGTTTTGGAAGAAGTAAAGTCCAATCCCATCTCCGAATCAGAGAGCACCCCAAACAGCGACTTAAGGATTCTCCAAACTCCAAACACCAAAATTTTGTTTATAAAACAGAGTGAGAAATGTGCTTCGTCGCTAAAGAAAATTTTATTCGAAAAACCGCTTGATCAAGCACAAATTCGACGTATCTACGACGTTGAGAATGGTCAGCTGGCTTCAGTTCTTATCTGAGCTGGATTTTATACAGATGTAGTTGTAGATTCGTAAGAAAGTCTTAATCGTTGAAAACGACGAGGAATCGACCCATCCGGGTCCTCGGAAATGTTCAATGGTACGAGCGAAACGATGATGCACAGGCTCTACAATATCTGTAACCAATCCAGTCTCTTCAAATTTCTTCACAATTTTGCCAATTGATTGCTTAGTTGGATAATTATCTAAATCTTAACCATAACCTTCTCTTAAACCACGATATGTGGCTGTAGCAGAATCACCATGTTTGTAGTAGGTTTTAACAATTTGTATGCTTTGTGCTATAGTTAATCGATCCATTTTCGTTATTGTCAACTTTCAACTGAAAAAAAAAATTGTTCTAACAACTTAGTTTGGCAAATGTCGAATTCCTGCCCTACTGTTGAGACCGCAAAATGTATAACCAGATAACAAACTTTGCAGCGTGTAATTTGTGAGTTTCTTCCCAACTTATTTGTTTTAATTTAATTTTTAGAAAAATTATGGAAACATTTTTCTCTTTACAATTTTTAAGTTGTTTGACTTCTTTTTTATTAAAATATTTTCAAAAAGTTGTATTCTAGCATCAGCTCCAGTCTAAATGTAAGCGGACTGAAAAAATAGTCAAAAAAATAGGCAGACAATTCAAATTTTTCTATTTTCTGACATACAAATATTTTTGTATTTATAGAAATGGCAACAACAACAGAATATATTATTTTTGCTAAATTGATACGTTTCAATACCATTTCTAAAATGTCTGCATGTTATGCACTCAAGACCTCTCTAAATGATTGTATGTTGCATAAATATTTTTGTAATAAATGCGAAATTCAGCTTCATTAAAAATAATGAGGTAATTTTTAGGTTTTAGGACCCTATTCAAAGGTTCCTAATTTTTGGGAATACTGTATTCAGCTAACTCTATGATTGATTTTTTCAATATTACAGCACAGGATCCTCATGGAAAATAAAATGCATGACTAAATGGCTTATATAAGATTTAAATAAAAATATACTTGTAAAATAAGTTTGTCTTCAAAGTTATAAATGATATTTGATTTGATTTGTCAAAAAAACCTTCATTTTTCAATTTTTTTGTTTGCAAATCGTTGGACCTGTTTTATTTAAATTCATTTTTTTATATATACAAATTTTATTTTTTTTCTTAAAAATATTTTTTGTATGCAGTTGTTTAGGGATTGAATAATTCGAGTGACCCTGGTATGTTCCCCAAAATCAATAAGATATTCAGGAAAAAAACCGATAATGGCCTTCCGTGTCTTAAACTCCAAAGAACTGAAGAGAACAGAAACATACTCATGACAGCGCAAATAGATCCAGAGGAAGCCATCTTTGACGATGACTTTTACATAATTGAAGATCCGAAGGAAAAAGTGGAGGCTGTGGGAGCTGCTTTCCAGCAAGTGTACAAGGTAAATGTTAGCATTCGCCCCAACCACGACCTGAGAAGGCGATCTGAGAACCGCGGTTTCATGCGGTTCAATGACGATTCCTTGGCAAATGCCATAATCGCCGAGCAAACGGAACCAAGTCCATGGTTAGTGACGAAGGTTGAGCTTCAGTTCATCTTCCATTCAATAAAAAAAAAGAGGCTGGGATGCGACCCACACTGATAACTTCCCATCCCGTCTGTCGATTTGTCTTGCTTAAAAATTTGTCTTTATGTACTCGTATCAATTTTTACCAAATATGCGTACTCTTTTTGTAGATTTTATTTTGTATATGAAAAAACGGACTGTTGGATTTTTATATATAAAAATTACTGAATATCGAAAACAATATTTTCTGTGAAATAAAATAAGTTTCAAGCCAATATTTTTAAGTTTTGAAAAGGTATTTGAGTCGTAAGTAAATTTTTACGAAGTTTTAGTATTGTTTTTATTTTAGAGTTTTATTTTTTGTAAAAAAAAATGTCAATTCGATGTTTTAAAAATTTAACCAACAGTATTTCTTATGAGATAAAATTACTTTAAAGCCAATACTTAAAATTTTTAAAGAGATATTTGAGTCGAAAATCAATTTTTACCAACTTTTATAAATTATTTTTTTTTAGGGTTTTATTTTTTGTAAAAAAACTGTCAATTCGATTTTTTTCAAACTTTAACTGAATGTTGACAACAAGATTTTTTGAAAGATAAAAGTAAATAAAAGCCAATATCTCAAAGTTTTGAAAAGATATTTGAGTCGAAAATCAATTTTTACCAACTTTTATAAATTTTTTTTTTAGGTTTTTATTTTTTGTAAAAAAAACTGTCAATTCGATTTTTTTCAAACTTTAATTGTATGTTGACAACAAAATTTTTTGAAAGATGAAAGTAAATTAAATACAATATCTCAAAGTTTTGAAAAGATATTCGAGTCGAAAATCAATTTTTACCAACTTTTATAATTTTTTTTTTTAGGTTTTTATTTTTTGTAAAAAAAACTGTCAATTCGATTTTACTCAAAATTTTTCAGAATGTTGAAAACAATATTTCTTATAAGATAAAATAAGTTTGAAGCCTTAATTTCAAGTTTTTGAAAAGATATTTGAATCGATTTTCAATTTTTACGAACTTTGAGTAAAGTTTTTTTTAGATTTTTATTTTTTATAAAAAAAACTGTCAATTAGATTTTTCTCAAAATTTTATCAGATGTCAAAAACATTATACTTCGTTGCACAAAATTGTTTTAGAGATAAAATCATATTTCAGTCGTAAAATTTTGGAGGTGACAAATTATTTTTTTCAGTTTTATTGATTTAAAAAAAAACCGTTATATTGATTTTTTTAAAAAAATATACCTGTTTGGTATCACATTACAATCTATTATATAAAATTTAATTCAAGTCTCTAGCGTTTTTGGTTCGTAAGATATTTAGGGTTAACCAAAATTTTCACCTTTTTTTCAAACTGCTATGGTAAAAAAACCACCCACGCAATTTTCTTGAGAGCCCTTTCTGCATCTTTCTGCCTTATTATCTGTATAACAAAATTTATTTGAAGTCGATATCTCTTCTGGTTCTTGAGCTATGGACAACGAAAAAAACGTCGCGAACGTACGGACGTACGGACGTACGGACGTACGGACGTACGGACGTACGGACGTACGGACGTACAAACGTACGTACACACGCACGCACAGACATCTTTCTAAAAATCTTTTATTTCGACTCTAGGGACCTTGAAACGTCGAGAAATGTCAAAATTTTCAATTTGACAAATCGGACCCATTACAATAACTTCCTATGGGAAGTTAATAAAAAGTCAGCAGGTATCGATGGTATATCCAAGGTTGTGCTAAGACATTTACCGATGGAAGCAATTGACATATACACCACGCTCTTCAATAATGCACTGAATACTGCATATTATCCAGTGCATTGGAAGACCGCTGTGGTTCATCCTCTTCCAAAAAAGGGAAAGGACAACTCCAACCCGTCAAATCTTTGGTCGATAAGTCTTCTTCCGAGCATCAGCAAAGTTTTCGTAAGAGATCATTAATAGGGCTCTGACTAAGTGGGCTGCGGACAACAAAATAATTCCGGATGAACAGGGTTCAAGGCGGGTCATGACACAATTCATGCTGCGTCTAACTCGTTTCTAATATCCAATGGAATAAATCAAAACAACAATGCACAGGTGCTGTACTGGTTGATGTGGAAAAGGCCTTTGACACCGTATGGTTAGAGGGCCTTTACCTAAAACTAAGCAGGCTTGGCATTAGCAAGCCATTGTTGTATATACTTTATGATATGCTTAACGGTAGAAAGTTTGTTGTCAAAGGTGGCAATGTGAAAATAAATGTCCACAAGTCGGAGACAATTCTGTTCCGGACTCCGTTGGCTAGGGCCACGAGGGATACGTGCAAGAATTGGCGCAAGATGGTCATCGTTGATCTTCATGGGCAGCCATTAGCGAGCAAAAGTGTAGTGAAGTATCTCGGTATCTGATTAGATCATATTTCGACAGACATATAAATGCTGCTCTGACCAGGGCCAGAGGAGCCTTCGCACTAACGAAACGGCTGTTTTTTAGCAGTCGGCTTGACTCCAGAGTGAAGGTAATTTGCTACATGGCCCTCATACCGCCAATGATCGTTTATGGCTGTCCTGTGTGGTTCAACGTTGTCCCTTCTCAGATGGAGAAGTTTCGGGTGTTCGAGCGGCAGTGTTTACGACGCGCGCTGTACCGGCTTATTTCGAACAGCCGAGTCTTCTTATGTGCATTACTGTTCTAACGAGGTCCTATACAACGGGGCTCGAATCAACAGAATTGACAACTTCGTGATAAAACTCGTTCGAGGTCACATTGCAAGAGCTATATCTTCGACCAACAATTTTATTTTCGGGGCGTTCTATCCGAACGACGAGTATTTTGAAAGTGCAAGCTTGAGCGGGTTCATTCCACCAGAGGCATTCCTCTTTTTAGACAAATGCGGTCTGATACAGAATAGATTGGCAGTTCCGTTAATCTACCACGTCAGACGAAGAACCGTTGATAGGCGACTCCTGTACAATCGGGACGTCATGGCACAAGGTGGAGCAGAGCTCCTTTGGTTCAGTAGGGCTGTGACCGGACGGGACCGAACTGATAGGGTGAAGCAGGAGAACCAGTTTTGGTGGCTTCAATCGGCACTTGATATTGGGTAGTCGGGATGGGGTTTCAAGCCTTGGCCGGCTTACATACTTGTTTTATAGTTTAAGGGTTTAGTTTTAAGTAGAATAGGCATGGTGGCACAAAAAAAAAATTAAATCAAAAAAAAAACAAAAAAAAAAAAATGGAATATAAAAAAATATTTAAAAAAAATTTAAAAAAAAACATTAAAAAGACAATAAAATATAAAAACAAAAAATGTTAGATTTGCTGCTGTGGTTGTTCTTTTTTTAAGTATATATATAGGTAGAATAGGTAGTTTAAGTTAGCTTTAAGTTTTATATTAAGGACCTTATTTTAAGTAGTTTTTAAGTAAAAATAAAAAAGGACTATGATATTAGTTTTTTCTCATAATTTTCTAATAAATACAAAATAAATAAAATTTAAATAGAAGTAAAATAGATCTTAGGGCCGAAAGGCATTAGTAGTTAGAGTTATAGTTTAACTTAGAGTGTCCGTATGGGACCATTAAGTTGGTTGTAAGTTATGGATAATTAGGTTAGTTTTATGAATTTTTGTCTAGCTTTAAGATAGGTTTAAGATTGAGTAAATAAAAATGAATTTGAGAAAAAAAAAGGATTAAATAGGAATTTAGTCTGGACGAATCATCATCATATATATTATTTCGTTAGCTTGTCTCTCTTTTTCGGCCCTCATACGGAACTAATTTTAACAAATAAGTTGCCAAAACAAAGAGAATTTTCCGTAGACTATGCGAATTGTATTTTATTGAATATTAATTTATAATTTGAAAAAACTTAACTCTTTATTATAATAAAAATATGATATACCCTGAAAATATTATGTTAAGGAAAATGGTTTGTGTATTTTAATGAACTTATTGAATACACACCATTTTTTGTCGGTAAGCTAGTTTCACAAATCATCCTAGGACAACTCATCCCAGAAATGAAGAATACTTGTAAGTATACTTAACGAAAAAAATTGTTTTGATCTGGTGAGACGAGAGAGCGTTACTTTTAATACAAGTAAAATAATTAAAAAAAAATTCGCGATTTCTCTACCATCGTTATATCATGTTTGATTAAAATCTCAAGTTCGAAATATTTTAATTAATGCAAAACTTGCCATATAGTTCCTATATGTCGCAAGTAAAAAAGTCGGGCGGAATGCTTCTAATTAAAAATGTTAAAGAGTACAATATGCAGCTGAAACTCCACTACACGGACCCGATTCACTACTGAAGTGTAGTATTTGCAACTTAGCGGAAGGTGTCAAATTCTCTGAAAATACAGCAGTAGCATTCTTGAGACTGGCTTTTTATTAAAGTTGATTTAATATACCAAGAATATAATGAATGAAGGAAAACATCTGATTTGTCCCAAATTGACTGGTTTTGTCACACGAATTTTAATAGCTAATTTTGTTTTGTCAATCTAGACTGATTATTAAATCACAATTGCTAAGTGTCAATTAGCCTCAGTTTTGTGGTGATACGGTATAACTTAAAACTTATACTACGCAGCAAATTAACAGAAATTATTCCAAATAAACCGTTTTTAAAATATTTGTGGTTGCATTTCAACACCTTTTTGTTTTAACATTTTTTGTTATTAACCCTGTGAACATGTCGAGAAAGTGTAACAATGACCCTATCTATTTATGTTTTGTTTGCGGAGAACTGACATTCAAAAAACAAAGTCGAAACCTTACGAATCTTGTGTTGGAGTGTTATCACAAATGTTTTGGTTTTTCCGTCGCCCACCAAGACAAATCCTGGGCTCCTTATGTCTGTTACATAACGTGTGTGAAAAATTCAACCGAGTGGAAGAAGAAACCGACTGAACAGCGAGGTCACGTTTCGGAATGCTATTTTTGTCTCACTGGCATAGACGGTATAAAATACAAGAAAAAAAAATACTAAAATAAATACCCCAACTTATCTTCGGCTATAAGACCAGTCTCTAATTGTCAAAAATTGCCAGAACTATTACTAGTTGCAACTACGTCTGTTGAGAATGACCATTCACACCCATCCACTTCAGGTAAATGTTTTGACGAGAACGATGACTTTCAGTTTAAAGGAATCGCAAACGTGCCAAATTTCATAACTCAAGGAGACTTAAATGATTTAGTTCGGAATCTAAATTTGTCCAAAAAATAATCAGAACTATTTGGATCTCGTCTAAAAACTAAGCGATTTAGAACAATCTGCATGAAAGGCTTTTAAAAATGTTGTTGCAAATTTGTTGAGTAACCACAAGAGTGACTCCTACAGGGAGTTGGTTAGCGAGCTGTTAATGACATATAAAGCTTTGGGTTGCAACATGTCACTTAAGATCCACTTTTTAGACTCCCACCTGGATTTTTTTCCTGACAATTTAGTGCCTGTCAGCGACGAGCACAGTCAGAGGTTCCATCAACACATTTTGAATATGGAAAAGCGGTACTAGAGCAAATGGAACCCAAATATGTTAGCGGATTATTGCTGGGCAATTAAAAGAGGCCAACCAGAAGCGAAACATGGAGGAAAATCTAAGATTTATGAGGTCATTTATAAAAAAATACAGTTTTGATTAAAAAGATCTGTGTTATTTGGCAATATGTATTTTTAATTACTCAATAAAATAAAATCTTTGGCCAGCAAATTTTTTTTAACTACTTATTTTTTCTTATGATCACCAACTAAAACAAAATATATCAAAAAAGTCCGTGTGGCAAAAAAAAGTTAAAATTTTGTTGACCAGTGTTATTTGTTTAAAATTATTAGTTTATGTTTTGAGGTTTGTAATAAGAACCAAGGTAATCTCTTGTATTTATTATTTAACATTAATTTTTAATTGGAAGTAATGAAAAAATAAAAATAATAATTCAATGTTTATGATTATAAAAATTTAAAAAATATCTGTAATTTCATACATTTTTACTTCTTAAGATGTGGTATCAGAATTTAATAAAAATTTTTAGAATTCACAAAATAATAAGATGTAAAAGTCAATTAAAAACATCACACGGAACACAAATATTTTAAATTACCTTTAAATATTAAGTAAAACTATTATATGCATATAATTATAATTTAAAAAACAAACATTTTATGATAATTTATTGAAATTTTTGTAACAAAACTTTCAAAAACCATTTACATTTATGTAAATACAAATATAAAGTTACGAATTATAATAATAAGGTAATAAAATAACCTTTTAAACGAACGAAATGTGTGTAAGTATAACTTAAGTTGGTGAAATAGTTTACAAAAATTATTACTTTATTTATTAATGTTATTGTTTTAATAAAATTTAGTCAGAATTGCATTGACAATAATAATAATTTCAAATGGAAGACATGTGCATTCAAAAGGACACAAACGTCCACAGGTTTTTATGAAAACCCACCTCATTCTATCAACTATTACTCTCACTTCTCCGCAGTGAATATCGAGTGCTTAGTACATCAACTGGGAGATTGGGTTCTAACCCCAGTAGAAAGTTGTTGGGGGCAGCAAACGAGAGATGGGGGGAGAGGTGTTTTCACTAAGGCACCTCTCCTTATCCAGACGGCAGCGATTATTGAGATGAAATCAACGGTGGCGTCTGCAGTTCCAGTAAGGTTGAACTACTTATAGTGGACACCTTATAGGGCTTCTTCGACATATTCGGAGCCCAGGCCTGTAAGGAGGGGTTTCCGGCTCCCTTTCCTTGGAGTTATACTAATGATCTGGCCCTCCAGGTTGGGGGTTGTGCCGGGGGTGACTTCCTGGCCACGTAAAAAATACCTTAAGTTGCGAAGCACCAACAAGCCTCGGATACGGACGGATTCACTGTTGACAATTCACGCAAACGAAATAAGGACAACCAACTTCGGATCTCTACGTGGAATGTTAGATCCCTTAACGGACCACAATTAGCGGAAGCCCTAAACTGCTGCAAGGCAGATACTGCCGCCATCCAAAAAGTGCAATGGGATGGACTGGGCAAACGCAAACTAAAAGACTGCGATGTATACTACGGCGACTGCTACCAAGAACTAAGACAGCGTGTATTTGGGTGTGGATTTGTTGTTGGAACTAGACTCAGGCAAAAAGTCTTGAAATTCAACAGTCTTAGCGAGCGCATCACGACAATCCGCATCAAGGCTAAATTCGCCAACATAAGCCTAATATGCGCGCATGCCCCAACAGAGGAGAAAGATGAAGACACCAAAGACATATTCTTCGAGCTCTTGGACAAGACATATGAGCTGTGCCCTGGCTATGACAGTAAAATTGTCTAAGGAGATTTGAATGCCAAGGTAGGAAGGGAAGACATATTTGGTGGCATAATCGGGAGATACGGCCTGCACGACACCACCTACCTACCACCACCACCAGGCTGATCGATTTCGCTGCGGGGCGAGACGTTCTTTTAGCTTGTACGCAGTTCACACATTTCAATATCCACAAGGGGACATGGAAATCTCCTGATCAATCAACCGTTAACCAGATTGACCACATTGCGATCGACGCATGACACTTCTCCAGTATACAAGATATCCGAACATTCCGTTGGCCAATATTGACTTGGACCACTATCTCGTTGTAGCCAATATCTACGGATATCTCGATTCAAGCCAAAACAAGGAAGTACTGTGAGACGATTCGACGTTAGACGGCTACAATCGCAAGAGACTACCAAGTCCTTTTCCGATCGAGTCTTTTATAACCTCTTAAGAAGTCCTATGCTGTCTTTATTAGGCATTGAAAACCAATGGCAACATTGCCTTGCAGCCATCAGAGATGCCGCCTCTGAAGTGCTAGGTTTCACACGGCCACCACGTCAAAAACCCTGGTTTGACGACGAATGCCGGCAAGCACAAGCAGCGAAACGAGCAGAAGAGTAGAGAGGAACACCGGCTTCTTAGATGGAAAAAAGAGATCAAGGAAATAGAAGGATGTCACAATAGGAATGAGTTTTGTAAATTTGACCATAAGGTAAAAAAAAAACAGCCACGAACCGAAGCCTGTAAAGACGATCAGGGAACATCAGGGAACATCAATATGGAAAGATCACTTCTCCAAATTATATAACGGCGATGACGAACTGAATTCCGCTGTAAGGGAGATAGAACCATTCAACCTCGCGACGCAGATCAACAATTTCACCTCCCGACCTTGACGAAGTGAAGATAGCAATATCTTAACTTAAGTCAAATAAAGCTGCTGGAGCTGATGGCATTGCTGCCAAACTATTCAAACCAGCAGGCGATGACTTGGTAGGGAGCATGCACCAACTTATTTGCAAAATATGGTCGGAAGAAAGCATGCCCAATGAGTGGAGTGTGCCCCATACATAAGAAAGGAGACCCTCTAAACTGTGCCAACTACAGAGGCATCAGTCTCCTTAACATTGCATATAAGATCCTCTCTGCCGTATTATGTGAACACCTGAAGCCATTCGTCAACAATCTGGTAGGTCCTTATGCCTTATCAGTGTGGCTTCAGACAGACTACGGCAGATCTTGGAAAAAATCCAGGAGCTTCAAATCGATAGCCACCACTTCTTTATCGATTCTAAAGCCGCGTATGACAGCATCTACAGGGAAGAGCTCTACAGAGCAATGTCTAGTTTTGACATCCCTGTCAAACTTATCCGTTTGTGCAGAATGACGATGGAGAATACACGCTGCTCCATCAAGGTCGCAAAAGATCTCACCGATGCATTTGTTGTCAAAAAAGGTTTTAGATAAGGCGATGCACTGTCATGCGACTTCTTAAACATCGTTCTGGAAAGAACTGTACAAAACTCAACCGCCAACACTAGAGGCACAATCTTCCAAAGGTCCATCCAATTACTCGGATACGCAGATGATATTGACATAATTGGAAGATCAAAGCGTGATGTCAGTAGATCGTTTTTGAGCATTGCGACGGAAGCGAAGAAGATGGGTTTAATGGTCAATGAGGACAAAACCAAGTATAAGTAATGATAACAAGTATTTGTGATCTTTAATATGTTCTGTCTTTATTGTGTTGAGTCTTCTTAAAAACTAAAACTTATAATCTACCTTAATTCTACTCTACCCTGTGAAATGTTTCTATCTTGCAGCGTGTGCAAGATATCACATTTCCGTACTTCCCGTCGTCGTATAGATTGTGGTTGACACCAGTGGGAGCTAATTCGTTGATAGAAATAGTTGTGTCAGCATAAATAGTTATTGTCGATGATAGTGATGGTGACGATGACTACTACGACGACGATGACGGCGACGACGACGATGACGACGACGACGGCGGCGGATACAACAACTTTGTTTGCGGCCGGCGACGACCTAGGCGATCGGGTTAACTCCTCCCTCACTTAAATGAAGAACGTCCTCGGTCTTCTTAAGAGCCATGATGACTTTTTGAAGCTCGGAATTTCGGCGCTGTTTGTTCTGACACTGCTTTAGTTTAACGATGGTGTAACAAACTGTAATGAGAGCAAGTGTCGCGCAGCAAGCTATAATTGGATGGGTCGTCAATTTTGTCTCTATTTCACCAATGTAACGTAAATTGTCCATGTTCATTCTATGAAGGAATGGTAGGCTCAATATTTCTCTATGACCGGTGATATTGAGAAGCGTAGATGTTGCGCTACCAGGCTGTTTTTTATTTATGTTATTTCGATTGATAAACTTGGAACCATTGATCCACACCGCATCGTCAAAAGTCAGCAAATACGTCCCGTTGATGTCCGTTTCAAAACCATTCACCTCTCTTATTCTGACATTTCTGTTGTTTATTATAACTATGCCATCATCAATAACCAACACTGATTCCCGATGGTCTGGTTGTGTGTTGCAATGAGCCGTGCCTCCAGAGTGTAATTGTTGAGCGCATGTCTTGCTCGGTAATTCTTTGCAAAATGTTAACGTTGTTGCTATGTTGCAGTCCTCAACAGCCAGTACTTGACTTCCACATTCCGCAACCACATCATCTCCATCGAAGAATATAATATTTCCGTTGTGAGCAACAGGGTAGATAATTATTTTCTTACATACTATTTTAGGTATAGGGTACTTAATAATAAAATGCAATACATTATCATTTTGTAAGATCTTAACATGAGATATTTCCATTAGCTCTGTTACGCTTACATTTGTAAATTGTTCGTTAATTATTGATTTTATATCATCATCTTCTAAAATTATTGGATTTATAATTTTTAGTTTTGCAAGTGTTATTGAAAGCATTAAATTCTGAATTTCGGAAATAAGAATCCTATTTCTTGCCAACAAGATCTCGTAGAGATGGCCAGTGTCAATCTGTTGCTTTTTTGTGTTTGCCAAAATACTATTTACCGTATCTGTTAACCTGTTAATTTGTTCTTGAGATTTTGTGTTAATAATAGCCTGTCTGTTATTAGAATCAATTAACTGGGCCTGATTGAATTTAATTTTTTCAAAGTCATCAAAATCACGGGTACCAGCCACAATTTTTAGTCCAGTTCCCAAGAAATTAAGACTTCTAGCATTTCTATGATGAATACTAATACTTTCGAAAAGTGTTTCTAAATGTCTTATATCTATTTCCAGGATCTTGCGCATATGTGACTGCGGGAAAAGATCAGTCATGTTTTTCGACTCATCCATTATTTGTTTGTAGGCCGTTAGATTCGATGTGTGACTTAAGTAGCCGTAGACCTGCCAGAGAATCACATCCCCGTCAGCTATTGGAATATAGTTTGAGTTTGAATAGTCTCTTAATTTCGCTGCCTCAGTCATCATCAGTAAAAACAAAATAATCCTGAAAGATGTTAGTTTCTTTAATAAAATCAGCTTGTAAATAAAAATATTAAATAAGTTGTGTTCTATTTAAGGTTGTCCTTATGGACCACCCTCCCTTTAATTAAGACCGTTGTCCCCAAATCGGCTTCTACTTTCTCTTCAACGTATAATGGAGTTAACTTATTACCTAATCTTCTGTTTGATTTCACTAAAACCTTTTCTCCTACATTATAAATTTTGTTCTGCCTCGTTTCGTTTTCCCTTTGCAGCTGAATTTCTTGGGCCTTCTGAACTTTATTTTTTATTTTTTCTCTAAAATCTGTAGGGGACGAATGTATTACATCAATTGGTCTTTGGTTTGTAACAGAATGTACGGTCCTATTATATTCTACTGTTGCTAATAGTATTAATTCAATTGTATCTTCGACTTTTCTTTCAAGTTTTAGACATCTTGCAATTTCTAATAGAGTGCTGTGAAACCTTTCTACCTGACCGTTAGATGTACTGTGTAAAGGTGGAGCATTTACTATGTGAACATTAAAATGATTTAGCAAAATTGACCTAATTGTCTCGGATCTTAAAGAAGCCTCATTGTCACAAAAGATTTGTTTTGTATTTGGGAAGATGTTCATTATCTCCAGCATTGGAACTTTTACGTCTATTATTGTGCGAGACGCTATTAGCATCACAACCGCAAATTTGGAAAACTTGTCAATGCAAGTTAGAAAATACTTTTTATCCGTAGAGAATATGTCAACGTGAAGCATTTCTCCAGCATACGAGGGGATTGGTGTCTCACCAAGCAATTGTTTTTTTGGATGCCGATCGTACTTCGACTTTGAACATATTTTACAGTTTGCCACAACCTCATTTGCCAGTTTTGTCATTTTTGGAAAGAAATAGTCACATAGGATTTGCTTAACGTTTTCTTGAGCTGCTCTATGTGCTCGGTTGTGTTCAGTAATTATAATTTCTTTTTGTTCATTTGGGTCGAATATATCTAACACAAATTTATTAGTATGCCAAAACTTAGTTGACGGAAATAACTCGACTAAATTGTGTTGGATAAAGGCTAGAATTGGCAAGTCACAATAAATTACGTTGACTACATCTATTTTAATTACGTTTTTTAATTTGTCAATCAAAGTATTTTTTTCTGAAAAGTTAATGAAATGTCTAGTTTTTGTACCGAATATTATAAATGTACGCGTTGAAGCACTTGGGGCTTCCTCTAAAACTATTTGATTTCTGAAGCAGTTTAAAGGCTTCTCCGTAGTTTCAATTGTATAAGTTAGAGATAATTCACTATGCATCGTAGCGTCATTGGAAGACGCATCATTCTCCAATGCATGGATATTTTGCCGAGAAAGCGCGTCAGCGACATAATTCTCTTTTCCTGGCTTGTAAAATATACGAGCATTATGCTCATCTACAAAAGCTTTCCATCGCTTAATTTTAGCGTTAGTATTTTTATCTGAAACTGAAAATGAAAGGGGTTGATGGTCTGTAAAAATATTTAGACTCCTTACTCCATAAAGATAGTTGCGAAGACTTTTTAATGACCAGACTATGGCCAAAAGCTCTCTTTCATTGGTTGCAAATTCTATCTCTTTACCTCTGAGGGTTCTTGAGATCATTGTTATTGGTTTCCCGTTTTGAGATAAAACCGCTCCAAGACCATACGATGAAGCGTCCGTCGTTAGATCGAAAGGCTTCGTGTAGTCTGGGTATAACAATGTTACGTCTTCTGACGCCAAAATATCTTTTAGTTTATTAAATGCATCAAATTGTTTGTCATTTAATTCAATCTTAATTTTTTTCGATTGGTTGGCACCTATTTTACCATTTTCACCCTTCAATATATCAGTCAGTGGTCTAGCTATTGATGAAAAGTCCTTTATAAAACATCTATAATAACTCGCTAGACCCAGAAAAGACCTAAGTCCAAAAAGTGTTGAAGGTTGAGTGAAATTTTTGATTGCCTCCACTTTAGTAGGGCAGGTTTTTATGCCATCCCTAGATACCATAAAACCTAAGTATTCTACGTTTGTTTTAAAAAAGTTTGATTTTTCGCGAGAAACCCTCATATTTGCATCGTACAATTTTTTTAAAACCGTATTGATATCTTCGACATGTTCTTTTTCAGTTTCTGAAAAAACAATAACGTCATCGACGTAAACATAGCAAATTTTTCCAATTTGCTCGCGTAGGACATCATCTATGGCCCTTTGGAAAATGCTGGGGGCATTTTTTAAACCAAAGGGGAGACGGCAAAATTCATACTTTCCTCCGTTAACAGAGAAAGCTGTCTTTTCTCGGTCTCGTTCGGCTAGTTCGATTTGGTGAAACCCTGATTTTAAGTCTAGGGTTGTGAAAAACCGCGCTTTACCTAAATTTGACAAAATTGTTGTTACATTTGGAATAGGGTACTTATCATCTATGGTTCTCTCGTTGAGCTTCCGAAAGTCTATTACTAAACGTTTCTTTTTATTGCCCAACTCATCAGTACCCTTTTTATCAACAACCCAAATAGGATTGTTGTAGGGTGACCTCGATGGTCTAATTATACCATTCCGCAGAAGGTCTTTAACTTCAGTATTAACGAAATCTTTTACACCCATAGGGTAGGGGTAAAATTTTGAGTAAATGGGGTCTTCACTTACTGTACGTATTGTGGCAACGATATTGGTGTTATACGGCAAAGATTCGTTTGAATCTGCAAATGTTTTTATTCTATTACGTATCATATTTTTAAAATCTATGCTTACGGATGGTGGAACCTTAATGTCCTCTACTTTCGTAAAGTTCACATTGTCACATTTATGGAAGAGAATAGTTTCTAACCCTGAATTGAAGCGAATTAGATTTTCTTTTAAGCAAATTGTGGCGTTAACCTGTGTTAACAGGTCAAGACCAATAATTCCGTCAAAAGTTGACAGGTTGGGTAAAATAAAAAAAGTGCTATTTCTCCCAAAAATATTTATAAAACATTTAAGTTCAATATTGTTAAAACCACGAATTGATATTACTAAAAAAGGTGTGTCTACTGGCACTAAACCTTTTATCTCTTGTAATGGCCTGATGTAATTTTTCGAGGCACCTGTGTCAATCAAAAACTTAACTAACCTCCCTCCTACTGTTTTTTTAATAAACGGTAGTTGGGAGCTTCCCCTAAAAAATTAACGTAGTCAGAATCATGTACCTCAGCTTCCACTTCATCTACCTGCAAAGCAGCCGTGGCTTCATAGTCACCTTCATTATTCCGTGGAGGATTGTCCTGCAAATAGTTTACTCTTTGGCGACGCTGTCCCGACTGTCTTTGAAAGCTACTTGGCCTTTTATTCCTTTGTTCTTGCCCTTGATCATAGGTATTATTACTGTTCTGTTGTTGATAGTTATTAAATTGACGTAAACGTGATGATGTCGGATCAACATCCATTTTTTCGCAACTGCTGGGGACTTTAGAACTGTTAAGTTCCGATTGTTTGTCATTTTCATAACTTTCCCTTTTGTTAAAATATGGATTTTTGCCCGTCTTATTAATTTGGCTGTTATAATTGAAGTTATTACTATTATTATTGTTTTGGTAACGGTTCGCTGATCGTTTGATCTCGGACCTTAGAGATTTTTCTTCAGAATTTTTCGCATAACTCGCCGCAAACAAATACCTTTCATTGTTTGCTTCAACTTCTTGAGCTAAAGCCAAAGCTGTAGGCATATCAGACGGACGGGCCGAAAACAGAACATCACTTAATGGTTTTTTTAACCCAGATATAAAAACTCTAAGGGCGTCTCTTCTGTATTTTTCATTAAATGCAATGGCTAATGCACTGTCATATGACATATTGGTTTTGTTTGTAAGAAGTGTAAGTTTTTTTTCAATCTCGTCATAATATTCCAGAACGGTAAGGTTTCCTTGCCGCAATGTACTGAGCTCTTGCTCAATTAAATAAATCGGACGTACATCAGCGTACGTAAAATCTAACCTAGCTATGATAGCTTTAAAATTTAAAACTGTATTGAATGAAGCCAAAACAGCATCGGCTGGGCCTCTTATTTTATTTCTTATTATTCCAACTGCCTGGTAATGTCTAGAACTACCATCGTATTTTTCGAAAACTTTGTAAGCAGAATGAACCGCTTGACGCCAAGAGACATAAGTGCCCTGTTTGCCCTCAAACTCCGGGAGAGATTTAACTATGTCGAGACACTCTTCACACCTATTACCTTCCACAATTTCAATTTCTTTAAAAATTTCAACTTCAGGTTTGTTTTGTGTCGATGTTAAATTTTTCACTGCATCACTTAACTTTCTTTCAAAATCCAATTTTTGAGCTTCAAGAGCACCACTGACTGCGGATTCTACTAATACTTTTAAATCTGTAGCATTCATTCTTGTTTCTATTTTTTTTCCTATTTGTAAGTAATTAAACTTTTCTAACAGTGTTTCAAAATTCTCAGGTTCACTCATTAACCGTTAAACCGTAAATAATATTTATGTGCAATTTAATTAATTTCAATATTATAAAAAAAAATGAATAGGAACACTCACAAAAAAAAAATAACACTTGCAAGCTTTACAATTAAAAATATTCAAAGTAGGTATAGATAAATTCTTACATTTTTAAATAAAAGAAAATAATTCTTAATACTGATGAATGATGATTAGGTTTTTTTTCCAGAAAGTTCTTATAAGTTGGGCGCCAGTAATGATAACAAGTATTTGTGATCTTTAATATGTTCTGTCTTTATTGTGTTGAGTCTTCTTAAAAACTAAAACTTATAATCTACCTTAATTCTACTCTACCCTGTGAAATGTTTCTATCTTGCAGCGTGTGCAAGATATCACATTTCCGTACTTCCCGTCGTCGTATAGATTGTGGTTGACACCAGTGGGAGCTAATTCGTTGATAGAAATAGTTGTGTCAGCATAAATAGTTATTGTCGATGATAGTGACGGTGACGATGACTACGACGACGACGACGACGATGACGGCGACGACGACGATGACGACGACGACGGCGGCGGATACAACAACTTTGTTTGCGGCCGGCGACGACCTAGGCGATCGGGTTAACTTATATGCTGTCGTCAAAAACGGATATTGAACAACGACGTGTTGGACAAAACGTCACCATGGACAGCTATAACTTTGAGGTAGTTGAGGACTTTGTCTACCTAGGCACCGCTATTAACACTGACAACGACACCAGCGCTGAAATCAAACGAAGAATAACTCTTGCAAATCGCTTCTTCTTTGGACTTAGAAGACAATCGAGAAGTAAAGTCCTCTCTCGAGCATGTAAAATCACCATCTATAAGACACTCATCATCCCGGTTCTCATTTATGGCGCTGAGGCCTGGACCCTGTCAAAGAAAAATGAGAGGTCTTAGGATGCTTCGAGAAAAAAATTTTTTGGTAATTTTTTGGTCCCGTACCGCATAGATGGAGAATGGAGGAGAAGATATAACGACGAACTGTACGGGTTGTACAGCGACGGAAGGTCTTCTTATCCAATCCCTAGGGACGGCGCAGTAGGGGTAGACCACGACTCAGGTGGCGCACTCAGGTGGGAGAGGACCTTAACCAACTTGGCGTGCGAAACTGGAAAGCTAGCTAGGGACCGAGTTGGCTGGAGACGCATGTTGGTTGAGGCCCAGGTCGGCCCAGACTGTATCGCCACCTTTAGTAAGTAAGTATAATAATAATTTAATGAGTTTTAGGTTTTTAAAATTACAAGGTAAGTAGTTTACAGTTTCAAAATAAAACAAAAAATTATCTCTTTATTTAAAAAAAAAAAGCCTATATAATAATAAATTCAAATCTGTTACTGCCAGCCTTGTAAAAGATACGAAAATTGGTGTAGTGGTCACTTTAGAATATTTTGCTCTCCATAAATACAGTGAACCGTTGTGCATGAATAAACTGTAATTAAAAAAAAAAACATTGAGAATCTTTTATATTATTTTATAATTATGAGTATAAAAAAGGTAATTATGTATTTGAATTATTATTTAATATATAATTCAAATATATAATAAATAAAAAAAGAAATAATAAATATGCAAGGACTTTATTTAAATTTAAAGAAGGAATGAAGTTTCAATTAATTAAAATCACATTTGCATTTAAATGTTCTGAAAAAAATGATTACAGTCTTATTACGGTCAAATGATTGGTGATTGCAAAACTTTGAAGTTCCAAACTTTACGCATGCATTCTTAAAGGATTCCATTCCCTTTTTACATTGAACAAAAGATAGAGGCGCATGATTGGTTTGATTTCTGCAGTTAATTGAATGAGAAAACAGGAAAATTACATTATTAGTGCTATAAAGTGTCCAAAATATGATATCTATTAGTGTTCCGATTTGTAAATTCTTATAAATTTATTTGTTGATAACTTTTAAATGTAAATATCATATTTTCAATTATTGCTTACTATTAAAAATTCCTTAAAAAATATATTTAAGAATATATCTATTCATTTGAAGATTGACTTTAATTTAATGAATTCTGTCTATAGTTTACCCTGTGCTTGAGCACAAGAGAGACAACTTCTCTGTTCCTAACATTTCTCTCAGAAACATAAAAAGATAAAATATTCAATAACTCTTTTAAATTTATTGTACGTTGATTTATTAATGTTTTTTGACCTTAATAAACACAATCTAAGATTAACTAAGTATTAATTACAAGGTTCTGTTTTAAATTGGTGAAACACATTTACTTTTCAATTTTCAAATAAAGTCTGAAAAATTAAAAAGTGGAAAGTCTTTTCACTTTTAAAATTTTTTGAAACACTTTTCCTTTTTACTTTGCAGGACATTATTTATTTGCAAAGTGAAAAGTGTTTGGTGACATAGGCCCCTAAACTAAATCGCGGGAAAAATAATACATGCTATTAATAATGCCATCCTATTTTTAAAAATATTAGGATTTACATTTACCTTTTCAATTAAATTTTACGTGTAATGAATTTTAATAGGCTTAATATATATCTTTTGCTATTTGACTTCCTTCACTTTTTATGCTAACAATATTACAAGTCAAGCAACTTTATTAGTTACAAGTACATCCTGAAACCATTAACAAAGTCTTGTAAAATATGAGTAACAGTCCTGGAGTCACTTAAACCAAGATGACCGACTACGTGTTCCATGATTAATTCATAATCTTAAGCTTTTACTAATAAAGAAATAATTTATGGACACAATTTATTGTTAATTTATTCACTTTAAAATAAAAATTTAATTTGACTAACCCTTCAGATATTATTCTCGGTCATTTCAAAAAGCTCGAGGATAACATTGCATTGAAATACACTACACTGCTATCAACATTTAATTAATATTCAATATTTATTTTTTAAGAAAATCCTAAGATCTTACAACACGAATTTGTATACATAGATTACTAAAGTATATTTTGTGTGCACCTACCTTTGTATGTTTTATGTTTGACAGATATTTTATACTTTCTTTTAACAAAAACAAAACAATTACCACAAACTGAACTAATCTCTATACATGGATTAAATAACAAAAACTCACTATAGAGTACACTTGAACCAATCAAAAAGAAGGTTTTTCTAGCTTACGATACTAATGTAGCTTAGCTAATAAATAATGTACGTTCATACCTTCGCTAAGTCATGTTAATCCGTTTGAAACCTTTTCAAAGCATGAAAAGAGAGCATTTAATTAAATGAACAATTGACAGATAATTAAAACGAAAACTTTTTTTGTGTGAAAGTAAGCAATAGGCAATGAAGTGTAAAAGAATAATTTAATTACCAAAACTATAAACATCAGAGGTCTTGAGCATTTTCTAATAGATTTAGTCAAAGTGTCTCACAGTTTGATGGCAATCTTACACCTAAATAATAACTAGCTCTAAGTTAAGTGAGTACCGTGTTATAGTTTTGTGTGACTCCTGAAATTTATTTTAATTTAAAAAATATAAACATTTACACTGTACATCGTGGATTGGTACTTTTTTGATTAAAGTTAATTTTTTACAGGATGCACGATTGGATCGGTCCGTATTATTCGCCTCTCGTTAATGGCTCACTTACGGATAAGGTTAATTTGGTTTTATTTGATTTCGAGCTAAGCTCGGCTAAATCTCACCACACTTTCAGGTCACGCCCGATATGGCACACCTTATTCATCCCTATTGGAATCGATTTCCAGCCATCGAACCCAAGATGACGAAACTTCTTGGCATTTTCTTAGGATCAGCGGCCATAATATCGTTTTGCGGAAACGGATTGGTCGTCTGGATATTTTCGACTACAAAAACTCTTCGAACGCCAGCCAACCTACTAGTCCTGAATTTGGCTTTTTCGGACTTTTCGATGATGGCCACAAACTGTCCAATGATGACGATAAATTTGTTTTTCGAAACCTGGATTCTTGGTCCATTTATGTGTGATATATACGGAATGTTGGGCTCCATTTTTGGTTGTGCGTCGATTTGGTCTATGTGCATGATAGCACTGGACAGGTATGAAGTGATAGTGAAAGGTGTAACCGGGCGTCGAATGACTATTAAATTAGCAGTCATTAAAATAGTTGGTATTTGGGTGTTCTCACTCTTTTGGACATTGGCACCAATGATGGGTTGGAGCAGGTGATTTCAGAATTAATAAACTTTTACTGAAATAACTTTCTTTTGGAATATTCTATTGTTTTTTGTGGCAGATATGTTCCCGAGGGTAATTTGACATCATGCGGATTGGATTATCTCGAACAGGATTGGAATCCAAAGAGTTATTTGATATTTTATACGATGTTCGTATATTTGATGCCTCTATTTTTGATATGCAGGTCTTATTGGTACATAATTGCGGTAAGAAAATTTAAGTTTTGTGGTTTCAAAAAATTTTATTTAAAAAGAAATATCTTACTGCCCAAATTCAACTGCGGGGAATTTACATACAAATTTATCTTAAATTACCTATAGGTACAATTTTATGGGATCTCAATTTAAAAAAAAATAATAACAGTTGTCCTACTCGCTGAAAAGGCCGTCAGCTATTAATACAGAATGATAGTATTAAAATTACCTGCAACCAATTAGGTACACAATTTTTAATATAGTGTGTGTTTTAAGACGTTTGGTTTTCAAGAAGAAGTAAAAAGCATATACATAATTCAAGACGAGGGTTTACCATTGTTAAAAAATAATTTCAAGTAAGTGATCGCCTCGAACACTTTTTGCAGCAATTAATGCCATAAGTCAGCATTATCGCGAGGAACATTCTCTTCCAGAACGTCAATCGTCTCGGGGCTATCTGTTTGGTTCAGCGGTGTTAAATCACGATCTTGGAGGCCCCCGACGTAAGATAATGCGCTCTCCAAAATTTGCTTTCAATAATTGATTGTCGTGCGAGCCGAACTATTATGTTGGTAATAAATTGGCACCATGTGAAAACGTTGTTCAGAAGCAACAAAAAGAGTCTCAATTAAACGACAGCCATTATGTAAGAAAAAACTGCTATAGCAAATGTTGCCGATGCCAAAAGGTGCCGGGCGCATAAAAATCAGGATTTTCATATTTTATAATCATACGTTTTATACACTCTTGCCAAAACCAAGTGCGAAAAAAGAAATTTTGAAAACCACACGTCTTAACCTGATCATCTTCACAACGGGCTTGATTACCAATGCACGTCGAAAATGTCTTCGCCAATTCATTACCGCAATTCTGTTAAATCATCATTTTTTTAAATCCATTGAATTATAAGGAAAAAAAGAGGCTGCCTGTCGAGTTTTCTAAAAGTTTAACACAATATTAATAACAACATTTTTTGTATTAGGTAAGCAAATTTAAATTCAATACCTTTATTTGTTCTCATACTGCTTCAGTCTAAACCCGTTTCTTATCAGTTTATGTAGGTTTTCGATTTCTGTAAATAATTTTTTTCTAAGAAATTTAATAAAAATTAACAACAATATTTTTCATGCAGTAAATAAAATTTGTTCATATCTGCTTTTGTTAGCGAGATTTTTATCTGAAACTTTTTTTTTATAAAAAAAAAACGATTTAATTTGTCTACAATTATTATATTACGTTAATAACAAAATTTTGCATAAAATTACTTATTTCATTTATTCAAGAGATTTTTAATCAAACATCAGTTTTAATAAATTTTGCATAGTATTTTTTGTAAATTCTTTTATAAGAAAAGAATGACATTGAATTCAATACCTTTAGTTTGTGCCAAGATATTCAAATCGGAAATGAATTTTTATTAGTATTTTTGTTTGTAAAAAAAACGTGATTCGATGTCAAAAAGGTTATTCTTTGATATTTTTTAAAGAAGTCAAGTTAAGAAAAAAAATATAGGTACAATTTAATCAAAATCAATCGATTTATTTTTTTAGAAAATTCAAATTTTCCTTTTTTTCCGAAAAAAATTGTATGGGAACTACTGCTATTTTTAGTTTAAACAAGCTAACACGAATGTGCTTAAAAACTTAGTTTACAAGTTTTAACTCAATGGACCCAATGATTTGGGCTGGAGAGACAAGTGCAGACAGACACTTTTTCCGACTTCCATGGTAGTATCATGGTTGTTTTAAATTGTTTACGAATGCAATACTTACCATATTTTTCCTATATGTCCCAGGTAAGAAGAGCCTTGAATGCGATCCACACTGATTTTTTGAAAGTTTTTATTTCTTATAAAAAAGATATTTTAAAAGTCAATACCTTCATTTATTAACTTCCGATAGGAAGCTATTGTATTTTACGACTAAAATATGATTTCATCTCCAAAACAATTTTGCGCAACGAAGAATAATGTTTTTGGCATCTGATAAAATTTTGAGAAAAATCGAATTGACAGTTTTTTTTATAAAAAATAAAAATCTAAAAAAAACACTACTCAAAGTTGGTAAAAATTGAACATCGATTCAAATATCTTTTCAAAAACTTGAAATTTAGGCTTCAAACTTATTTTATCTTATAAGAAATATTGTTTTCAACATTCAGTAAAATTTTAAAAAAAATTGAATTGACAGTTTTTTTTACAAAAAAATAAAAACCGAACAAAAATTAAAAAATGATTTTCGACTCAAATATCTTTTCAACAATTTGAGATAATAGCATCTAGCTAATTTTTACTTATTTGAAATATTGTTTTCAACATTAGGACAAACTTTGAGAAAAAATCGAATTGACAGTTTTTTTACAAAAAATTAAAAACCTAAAAAAAATTAACAAAAGTTGGTAAAAATTGATTTTCGACTCAAATTTCTTTTCAAAAATTTGAAATATTGGCTTCAAACTAATTTTATCTTATAAGAAATATTGTTTTCAATATTTGATAAAATTTCGAATCGAATTGACAGTTTGTTTACAAAAAATAAAACTCTAAAAAAACAATACTAAAACTTGGTAAAAATTTACATTCAATATTGGCTTCAGACACACACAGAAAATATTGTTTTCGATGTTCAGTAATTTTTATATAAAAATCCAACAGTCCGTTTTTTTATAAAAATAAAATCTACAAAAAATAGTACGCAAATTTGGTAAAAAATTGATACGAGTACATATAGACAAACTCTTAAGCAAGACAAATCGACAGACGGGATGGGAAGTTATCAGTGTGGGTCGCATCCCAGCCCTCTTTTTCTATTCGAATCGAACATGGGTTTTAAAAAAAAATTTGTGTAATATTTGTACTTCCGTACAACCTCTACAACTACTGCTTACGTGTCACTTCGTAACTAAAATCCAAAACGCACAAGAGCCTGACTGTGAACAACATAATATGTTCACATACAGGTTCGTATGCTTGTTTTTTTAACTTTAACGAAGAAATTAAACTGAACGTAATAACTCCATGTTTGCGCTGAAAACTTGTAGGAAAGAAGGAATGTGATTGGATTGTAGTAAGCACCTTCTACCACCAATAACATTCCTTCATTATCAATATAAACATGTCTTTATCTATCTATCTGCATAAAGCTGAGAACGCCAATTAACTATTTTTTATCCGTTGTAGACACCTATCTAACTAAACAACCAATAGGCGATCGCTTTACAATTTAAAAATACATGTTCTGCCTCTTTCTTATCTTCATATAATTTATTTTCCAGCCTGGTACTTTTAATATGAAATTAAAATAAAGGAAAAAGCTTTGAACTAGTTGAATACACAAACAATTGTTTTCGTTAAGTATGCTTACAAGTATTTTTCATTTCCGGGATGAGTTGTCCTAGGATGAGTTGTGTCTTGGGATGAATCGCGCAATTATTTTGACAAATCAAATGGCATTTACATCTATGAAGACAAACTTATCTTACATTCTTGTTTTTTTATAAAAAATCAGGCGATTGGATCTTTCTTAAAACTTAACTAAAAGTGTAAAAACAATATGTTTTCAAAAGATAAAATAAAAATTCAATATCTTTAATTTGTGTGAAGACCGACTTTAAGTAGTATTTTTTTTATAAGAAAAAACTGAGTTCGAATTTTCGACAAATTTTTCGTAATGTCAAGAACGTTATTTTTTAATGTTCACAAAATATACGAGGTGACAAATAATTATGATTTTTATTTATAAAAGGAAAAAACAGTTAGTTGATTTTTTTTCGAATTTTTACCTATTTCACGTTTCAATTTATCATATACAATTTAGTCGAAATCGCCATCGTACCTTGGAACGTCGAGAAATGTCAAAATTTTAAATTCTACGAATCGAATCAATTAAAATTACTTACAAGATAACAATCAAAAAATCTATCGGTTTGTTTTTGAGAAAATTCGAATTTTCAAGTTTTTATCAAACCATAACGTGAATCGGCTTAAAACTTTAAATCCCAAATTTTAAGTCAATCAACCTGATGGTTTGGGCTGTATGGGCAAGGACAGACAGAGACGCAGACGGATGTAATTGGGGGACCCACTTTTTTGACTTCTCTATCATCGTAATATCCTGTTTGATTAAAATCCCTATTTCGAATTTTTTTACAAATGCAATACTTGCCATATAGTTTTTATATGTCTCGGGAATAGACGGTAAATTTCACGTGGAACAGGACTAAAAATGTTCTTAAATACTATTAATACAATAATCTACTACTATTAACTTAGGCATATAAACGACTTCTATTCAAATTTTGGTGAGGATGTACGTACATTTCTAAAAGCTTGATTTGAGTCCCAACGTCCTTTTAAAATTATACTCTAAGATCATGTACTCATCAAAAAAAGTTGTACTCTCCTTTTTATTTATTATAATTTCAGGAACTTCTATAAGGCAATATTTTAACGTGAGAAATATCGATATCACTAGGCAATGCCCTGGGATGAAATCAGCGTTCTGTCTATTGTTGTGTTTACCTCTCAAATTCATAGAAAACCTTAAGTTGATGTATTTTTCCAAAAACACTCTATGTGAAGATTAATGCTTCGTACCTATCACCATCCCAAAACCCATTTGTTTACTTGTTAACATTGTTGTATTTGTAATGTGAAATTGACGTGTTTTCACGCATACATAGAGTTTTTAGGGGAAATTTAATAAAATTATAGGAGAAAATAGAAAACCAATATGTCTACCGACGATTTATATCTTTATTAGAGTGTTTTTAGTTTTTTCTATCAATTATAATTTGTTTTATTATTTTCAGGCTGTTGCAGCCCATGAAAAAGCTATGAGAGAACAAGCAAAGAAGATGAATGTCAAGTCATTGCGTTCTTCTGAAGACACGGAAAAAAGTGCCGAGGGTAAACTTGCTAAGGTAGCTTTAGTCACAATTTCCTTATGGTTTATGGCGTGGACCCCATATGGAATTCTCAATTTTTTGGGCTTTTTCGAATCGGACCTTTTAACGCCATTGCTAACAATTTGGGGTGCAGTTTTTGCAAAAGCATGTTCAGCATATAATCCAATTGTTTATGGAATAAGGTTATTATTTCTATGATTTAAAATTGCTGTCAGAATAAAATAAATATTTATATAAATCCATTTTAGCCATCCGAAGTATCGTGTAGCTCTAAAGGAAAAATGCCCTTGCTGCATTTGCGGAGAGACTGAAGACCCAAAAAAGAGCGAAGTAGCATCACAGCCATCAACAAATGGAGAAACAACAGCATAATCTTACATTTAGCTCAATTAATGTTTTAAAACAATTTTCTTATGAAACAACATTCTTACTTTAAATAAATTTAAGCATTGACATCAATACTAATGTGTTTTTATTTTTTAAGAGTAAAGCTATGCCTTATTTTAGAACTATCAAAATAAACAGATACAAAGGTCTTTTAATTGTCAATTTACCCGACCTGGAAAATTCTCATGCAACAAAGCCATAAATGGTCTTGTTGTTTGCTAGGTCCCAAAGCGTGATGGTTAGTGCGTTGGACTGTCATGGGAGAGGTCTTGGGTTCAATCCCTTTTTTTTCTAGGGTACAGAATCTTGCGGGGAATTGACAAATAATCCAAGAGTAATTCTTGTCGCGAAAAGTGCTTTCTCAAATTATCCGTTCGGATTCGACGTAAAACTGTAGGTCCCTTCCATCCCTTAAAACATTACTCGCACACAGGAATGGTTGAGAGGTGGAAGTTACTGGACCTGCTTGGTCCTCCGTCTTGTTAAAATCACATAAAATATCGTCCTAGTTATGCATGTTCAATTAATGGATTGAGCAACACTTGTTCTTGCCACAGGAATGTTTTTGCTAGGCGTGCTTCAAGGTGATGCACAGTGCCTTAAGCCACTTTCTCTGTCCTTACAATTAAACCAATTGATTACGGAGTCATTTAATTTTTACGACAATAATCATTGCTAAAAGTAGCTACATTTGAATAAATGTAAGTTTGACAGCTGTCAAATTCCTGTACTATCAACTTGAAACACACATTTTTTGAAATTTTTTTCTTGTGAGTTATTTTTTCACGTACCAACTCCAGGATGTAGCGATCTTCAGCTTCAAAAACATATGTTCGCTCCTTATTGCATTCGACTACAATAATTGCCTCACTTTTTACTGCCAAGTAGATGCTTCCTTTTTCCATATGAAATAATATGAAAATGACACCCTAACAACATATATGAGTGCACACTTAGTGCAGTTGCATTTTCATTCTGCTGAGATTATTCCAAATGAGTTTGCAATAACATTTAAGTTAAATCAAAGCTTAGTGTAGAGGCAAATTGAATCAAAAGCATTTTGGTCTTAAAGCTGTACTATTGCGACAACAAAGTTAAGGGATTACAAATAATATGCACGAACACATAAAAACAAATGTATGCAGAAATACTGTTGGAATTGATTGCGTTTAAATTAAAAATTAAGTAATGGTTTGACATTTTTTTAAAGAGTAGTACCAGTGGCGTGATGGTGTTAGTTCGTAAGACTGTCATGCCAACAAATGTCTTAAGTACAAATACTACCTGTGCCACCAAAAAAACATTCACGGGTACTGTCTCTTGCGAGAAATTGACAAATTATCTAAGAGTAATTTTTGTCATAAAATAGCTTTCTTAAATAAGCCGCTCGGATACAAAATGTAAGTCCTCTTCCTTCCTGAAATGATTCGCACACAGGTTGAGAGTTATACGTCAACAGGTCCTAGTTTTCTACGGACTGCTACCACCTAATTTATTTACTAATGCAAAGAGTTTTTAATTTCTTATGTAAATATAGCGACGAAAATAATAATTTACATACGGTAAATTGTTGGCACCCCAATAATTGTTACTTACAGTTTAAATATTGCATAGTAATAATATTGAAATGTTTTCAATAAAATTCTTTTTTTTTTTAATATAAGCCTTATCTTGATGATTGGAAACAGGAAAAACTTTATTTGTGATGGTGCATTCGTTTAATCAAATGTTTAGTGAAAAAATATAGAGATATGTGTTTCCTTCCTGCAGGGACGAACACAGGTAGGGGTTTTTGAAACTATCTCACGGCCACTTATGACACATTTAAATATCAAAACACCGAAAAATTGTTCGGTTAATTTATGTAAGCTTAACCTGTAAATTAAAAAAAAAATGTTTAACTTCACTTGAATTGTGACACAAGAATATTTTAAAACAAAAACAGCAACCCTGTTTGCCTTTGTCGCGTTTTCCCCTATTTTTCAAGAACAAGAATCAAATTAATAATGAAAGTTACGTGACGTCTCCTAAATTCAATATTTTTAAACATTTGAATGTGTTTCTTCATTTAAACATACCTTAATGTAGGACACAAAACAATATGGGACATATTCATAGTCTATTTGAACTGGAAGAATTTGCCAGCTCTGTTTAGTTAGAAACAGGTATAGGCATATTCTCCTACAACTTTGAAAAATGTCACTTAAAGCTATGCAAAATGGCTTGAAGAGGGTAACAAAATAAATTGTGTTAGCTGGAGAAACAAAATCTTTAAAACCCTTTAAACTATTTTGTTTGCTGTTAATTGAAACGCAGATATTAACAAACATTTCATTAAATTTCGATCTATAATATTTAGAAGTTAAATCATAAACTTGACAGTTTTGTTTCTCGAATCGATAACTTCCGTACAAATCGTCATCTATTTCAAAGGGGTCCAATCATTTTTTTTTAGCGGTAGCATTCCAACATCCAGCAAAATATTAAAATATTGATATATACTTAGGCTTTTGACATTTTTGTTTTTAATTTTTTTAAATAAAATGTCTCGTAAAATAATTTACTCAATCAGTTTGATTATTTTTGACGCTTAATAGATTTAGAAACAGTTTAAACATAGGATCCGTCGTGTTTATTTTTAGGCTCCAGATTATCTTTTAAAAATGAGTTTAAATTGTCTATAACCAACTTAAACTAAAGTTTAAAACAAAATCAGAACTTATCAGGGAACTATGAATATAACCTTCTGTCTTCGGTCTAAAGGTTCTTAACGCATAAAAAATCATTATTTCTAGTACTTTCATGGTGATTTTAAGAAAAACGTGTTTGACAAAAGAGAACTGTGAAAATAGAAAAATCTCACCTCATCTCTTGTTCTTTTTTTAAGTAATTATATAAAATAGTGCCAAAAAAAATTTAACATTTAAACGAAATATAATATATATTTTTTGAAGATCAAAAAAAAGTGCAATCATCAATCTAAAGACAATACTACTGCAAACTGCAAATTTAATCATGACTTAAATGAACTCATTTCGGGAACTATTTTCAGGATAAAAACTATATCTCTGACACATCAACAATATTTTAAACTGCACAAGGATGTTCTTCCTTTATTTTGCACTATACATATGCAATCTTAAAGCTCGGGAGGACGTGCTGCGTTTTGTAGAAGTATGTCCTATCCTTATGGAAATCAGAAAGGTCTTCTTTGGCTGCACGGCAATGACCTTGGAAAGAACAATAAGTGTTTTAAACGGAAAGGGAGAATGGAAGATTCTGATCCCTTTTTGCAAGGAAGCCGCTAGCTACAGACCCAAAATAATAGCTTAAGAATTCTAGTTTTTGATGTTCTAGACAAAGATCAAATCACACCAAAACCATCACCTGATCCTTTCTCAACCCCCAAAATCGATGAAGGATTGAAAATCTATACTTCACTTGTACTATCATTATTGATATATGTAGATGAGTCATTTTGGATAATCTTAAAGAATTTTTGATGTTCTAGACAAAATAAAATCACACCCAAAACTGGTAACGCCCTAGTCACATAATATAAAGCTTCGGTTCCCATCGATCACCGAAATCAAGTATCAGTGAGCGTGGTTAGTAAGAAGATGGAGGACCGTCTCGAAACCTACCGCGTGCTATTGTCATGTGTTCTTTCTGTCTCCTGTTCTTTCTCTTCTGTCCTTTTGTCTTGTATTAATGTCTTGTGTTGTTATCACCTTACATAGTCTAGTCCAAAAACACTCTACATGAAGATATAAATCTTTCATACATATCACCCTCCAAACCCCATTTTTTTACATTGTGGTAATCAATCAAATCAAATCAACTGATGAGTTTTTAGGGGAAATTTCATAACTTATATAAGAAATCACACGCATACTTAATTTTTTTTTTTATAATAAGCGCACACTCAAGGGGATATATTACCCTTATTATGTAGACACAGTGTGAGCACTAGGAAAGGGAGAGAGGGGTTGAAAGGAGATGTCGGTGCACATTGGTTTTGAATTCCTGAATATTGCAATAGCTGGGAAAGACAGAGTGTGGTAAGGCATTCCACATTCGCATAGTACGGCTAAAGAACGAATCTCTATACTTGACAGTACGACCGAAGATGGGCTCGAAGGTATATTGATGAGCATTCCTAGAAACGCGAGTATTACGGTTGAACTGTTTAAGGGGAGGAATGCAGCTGGCTATTTCTCTAGGGCATAAACCATTAAAATAACGGTAAAACAGGGTGAGACAAGAAACATTTCGACGATGTTCAAGTGACGTAAATGATCTTATGATGGTAATATCACCAATCAATCTAAATGCTCTACGTTCAATACTATCCAAGAGGCTTAATTAAGTTGCAGGAGCACCAGCCCAGATATGGGAGTTATACCCAAGCTTTGGACGTATATAAGACTTGCAAATAACAGCCAGATCAGAGGGGGAGAAAAACTTCTTGCATCGCCTTAGAAAACCCAAACATCTTGCGGCATTTTTGGTGACATCGCGTATGTGATCGTTCCACAAAAGATGGTTGGTGATACACATACCAAGAATATCCAGATGTTCAGTTTCCTCGATGCAAGTGCCATTTATGGATAATGGCAGGGGGGTATATTTCGCTTTAACGATACAAGACAGCATTGCGTTTTCGAAGCATAAAATTCCACGCGATTTCTTATTCCCCATTGTACAATGCTTTTTAGGTCGGAATTTATCATATTTTGTCGTTGCAGTTCCACATCCGAAGAAGAGGGGTGTGAATATGAAAACGAATATGAAAAGCTAAGAGTTCTATCGTCAGCGAAACAATGTATTGGATTAGATGTTGCAGACAGGAGATCATTAATAAAAATGAGAAAGAGTGTTGGAGATAGAACAGAGCCCTGGGGCACACCAGCATTTATTTTGTGGTTTTCAGACTTAAATCCATCCAATACAACTTGTATTGAACGATTCGAAAGGTAATTACTAATCCAATGAAGGAGGGATTCATGCAAACCGAAAGCACGCATTTTCGATAAGAGAGCCTGATGCCAAACCCTATCAAATGCTTTTGAAATATCTAGTGCAATAATCTTACTTTCTCCAAAGCTATGTAAAGATTTGTTCCACTGTTCGGTGAGATGAACCATGAGATCACCAGTGGACCTATTGCTACGAAAGCCATACTGTCGGTCATTAAGAAACTTCCGTTCTTCAAGATATTTCTTGAGCTGATAATTAATAAGCGTTTCCATGACCTTGGAAAGAAGGGACGTAAGTGCAATCGGTCGATAATTAGACGGTGAGGAAGATTCGCCTTTTTTGGGAATAGGCTGGACAAATGCGGTTTTCCATCCGCTCGGAACGAGACCTGAGGAGTAGGACAGATGAAAAAGCTTACGCAGTGGTTTTGCCAGCGATGAAGAACACCTCTTCAGAACAATAGCGGGGATACCATCCGGACCAGCAGATTTGTGTATGTTAAGATCTTTTAGGACCCTCGCTACGGTACGAGTGCGAAAAATGATTTGCCCCATAGAATCATTAACTCGCTCAAGTACAGGCGGAGTCATAACACTCACTGGCAGAGTTGAATTGGCGGCGAACTGCCTAGCAAAGAGATTTGCTTTCTCTAAATAGCTAACAAATGGAGTGTCATTCACAACGAGCGTAGGAACCGAGAAAGAGGAAGAATTCCTCATATTCTTTACAAATGACCAAACATTTTTACTGCCTTGGGGACATTGCAGTATTTTTTGCCGTAATTTTTGGTCATGTAAAAATTTGGTCCGTCGAATATGGGCGTTGCAGGCCTTCCTGGCTTGCTTGAACTTATTCCGGTTTTCCTCAGTTGGATTGGCTTTAAAACAACGGAAACTTACCTTCTTGACCCTAATAACCTCTTTACAGCTCGCATCGAACCATGCGTTTTTCTTAGGTCTGATGCTTTTAACCCTATTCGAGATAAAAGTTCTCATTCCCAGGAGAATCAAACTTGTGATCATATCAGCGCTGGCGTCAACGTCACTATCGAGGAAGCATAGTGACCAGTTAAAGATCCTAAAGTAATTATTGAGACCGTCCCAGTTGGCTTCCTCGTATTGCCAAACGGTTCTCTTAAGAGCTCTTTCTTTAACTGGAGAGTTTTTAATGGAGTTAATGAGCCCGATTTACAATTTAGCTTATAGGAAAACTAACATGGCTACTGCTGTGTTCTCTTTTCTGTACATTTATGTGCTTAGTAGTGTGAAATGTAATGTAATGTTAAATCACACCTAAAACCAATCAGCTCATGTATCCAAAGATACATTTGTATTTTAAAATTTAAATGACAATTTATTTCTTGAAAAACCTTAATTTTTTCAAAATTATTATTTGAAAATCGTTAGAGCCGTTTTTTTTAAGTTTAGAAATATTTTTGGTATGCAGATATTTAGAGCTTATTAATGTTAGTTTTTCATTTTAATTCCTAAAACAAATGATGACCAATTTTTTAGATAACGAATTTCGAAAAAAAACTAATATTTTTAAAAATAAAAACAATACCCTCTTTGATCATAAAATATTATTGAGACGTTTAGAACTTTTGCAGAACAAACATTTTTTGAAAGCGGTTTTTTATTTTTTATAAAAAAAAATAATTTTTGTCGAAATTTTATATCCCGAAAACGGATTATAATTTTTTCAAATGTATCAAATGTAAAACGTATATTATTAACTTCGAAATGACTGCGATCCAAAAATATTTTTAAACCAAATTGAAAAATTGTACCTATGTATGTAGATATAATATTAATTTAAAAAAAAAAACCAGCTCTAACGATTTTGAATAAATTTTTTTTTAGAGAAATCAAATGGAGTTTACATTTTTTCAGGAACATTTTGAATTCATAGAGTACAGAACATATTTGTACACAGACTCTTTGGATATATTTTATTTATTTATATTTTATAACAATAATAAACGATCTACTGTCTGGATTATGCTCTTGAGAAATAGCCTGTTGCATTCCTCCTCTCAAGCAACTCAACAGTAGTACTCTTTGACCAACTTTCTTGTATTGTCAAGTCAAATCAAGAGATTTGTTTTTAAGAAGTACTGCGCGAATGTGGTATTTCGTAGTATCGCAGTATTCAAGGATTAGAAATAAATATGAACTATCTCTTCCTTTCTTAATGCTCACAGTGTTAGTTTTGGCATAAATCCCCTGGGTGTGCGCTTATTTTACAAACAAAAACAAATGTCAAAAGATGACAACTTCAAAACCTGACAGCAGCTCAAATTATAAGAACAAGTACAATGTATTAAGACTACACGTGTTTCAATTTTCAAACTACTCGTAAATACGAACTCAACTACAAATAAATAAACTAGTTTCCCTTACTAATCCTTTTAAATAAAGCGACAAGCATTACAAAATATTAAATTGCATTTATTTTTTTGTACAGACGTGTGTACAATTATTCTGAAAGTCTGTTCTTTTTCTTTTATTTTTCCTGTGTACATGTGTATTTACTGTTTGTTTTTTTTTCTCTAAACCTTGCGTCAACGCCTTACCATAACCATTGAACCAAAATGCATTCATTCCAAATGACATAATATGGTGATCAAAAATATGAATGTATCGATGACTGAAATTACAAGAAACGAATATAAAAAAGGGTGTTTTTTGCATAATTTAGAATATAAAATGTAGCATACGCGTAAGAATTGTTTACCTACAAATTATTCAACGAACATTATTTAGGACTAAGTTAAAGACATTGATATCCTTTTAATGTGGTTTTTTTGTTATGTCGAAATCCAAATTAATGACAGAAACAAATTGTTGAAAACTAAAGTTTTTTGAATTTACGCTGAGTGAAATCTTGTATTTTCCAAAAGCATTGCAAAGCTTGAATTCAGATAAAAAATTTGAATTTTTTCTACACATATGAAAAAAGTCAAATTACTAAAAAATCACAAATATTAAATTTATCTTTTTTAAACTCTTCAAAAAGAAGTTTAACAATTGCCAAATATTTAAATATTTGCTAAAAAATCTCAACATACTTTAAACAAAAAACAACACCCTTTAAAGGTTGACAAAGAACAAGAGTAAGTATCTACTTTACACCGAGGTTGAACACTTCAAGAATTTTGTTATGCTCTAACAGTTCTATAATGGTTTTCGATAAATTGCATTACCAGTCTCTATACGATACGTTAGGAAAGAAAGCGTTTGTATCAATATAAACTTAAAATAGACATATAATACTTGGTACTTTTGTAATACATTGTACTTACCACTAAACGATTTAAAAATATAATCCAATAATAATTGTTATATGTAGCATTGAATATTGAAACAGTATACTAAGGGGTAAATTGCTTCGAGACCAATGAATTTTTCGCGATATAGAATGTTTGTGCAATAAGTCAGGGGGCAAATTTAAGACCTTTGAACTTCTAATTAATGTTTTGAGAGATGAATACCAACAATAAAACTACATACCATTATCCCTTTTGTCCTTTTTTTGATAAGGAACGATGTGTTGTGTTGGCAATAGTAATAGTTGTAATCTAGTGACATATCTGCTTTAAAATACTTCTTTTTTGAAAATTAAAATTCTTCCGATTTACTTAAACAAGTAAATGTCAAACTGACATCGTGCGTTTTGTTTGCCCACCCTTCACTTTAGACTAAACCTTGTCTTGCCATAAAGTTTGGAAAAATCTGAGTTTTCTATAACATTAACACATCTTTATTATTTTGTAATTAAAACAATCACATAAATTGGGTTTTCAACATTTAAAAAAAATAGACAAAAGAAAGCAGCAGAAAGTGACAAGCTCTGTTTTTTGTTTACCTACAGTAATTAAAATAAAACTTGAGTCAAAGCTTTTGTATCAATATAAATTTCCAACATAAAATGTACCCGCCCTGCTTGTTTTTTTTTTATTGAATACTAACAACTAAACGATTTAAAAAATAATCCAATAACAATTTGTATGACATTGAAATATACTAAGGGGTAAGGTAAATTGCTTCGAAACAAGCCAATTTTCTGCGTTACAGAATTTAAGCATAATTAATTCGAGGAAGAAAATAAAAGAAATATTGCTAATTAATTTTTGCCAAAGGGAAGCCCAAAAGCGTTGAAAGAAGGCTGATAGGCTAAATGTCAAATCTTTGACCTCCAATAAATTGTCGATGATGGTAATGATAAATGAAAATAAGTACTACTACTTGAAGCAAATTGTTTGTAACTTTAAGAACAAGTAACAAACAAATTTTAAATCACTTAGTTCGACTAAGGGAATGATTGGTAAATCAGAAGTATATTTTGTTTAATAATGCACACCCCTATTATGCCAGAGACACAGTATGAGCATTAGGACAACATTTAAGGATTAAAAATGAGGTGTCGGTGTATATTTGTTTTAAATTCTTAAAAATTCCAAAAACAGAGAGTAACAAAGTTTTCCACATTCGCGTAGTACGGCTACAGAAAGAATTTCGTGACTTTACCGTCGAAGTAGGCCCTATCTGAACAAAATATTCGATAATGGTTCCGTGACTTAGAAATCACTTGACAGAAATTAATGCCAGATATGTTTTGGATCAGTCAGTTTGAATTTTTAATGGGGACAAGACAACAATAAGTTTGGCACTAAAAAAAGGCAAAGGGTTTCAAAAACTTATACGATTGAAAATTATCAAATGAAAAAGAAAACCTAACTACACTCTTACTCATTTACGCCAGCGGCGCAACATTACAGCCAGAAATTGTATTCCCGTATTTGGGAAATACTCCAATGAATAAATAAATAAATTGGGTGGCCCAACAGTCCGTCGTGAACCAGGGCCTAGTGACTTACAACTCTCAACCATTCCTGTGTGCGAGTACTGCTGTCAGGAATGGAAAGGACCTACAATTTTAGGCCGAATCCGAACGGCTAATTTGAGAAAGCACTTTTTCATGACAAGATTTACTCTTGAAGGATTTGTCAATTCCTCGCAAGAAGCAGTGCCCGCTCAAATTAATTTTAATTTTGTTAAATTAAGGTGGTGGTTTCCTATTTAAAATAATAAACTTCAGCTATGACATATCTTGATAAATATCTCCTATTTTAGATCTTAATCTTGTATGTCAATGTGTGTTTTATTCGATTTTATGTGGCTTACACCACTTCTGCTTTCTGGATACAGAAATAATTTCAAAAATGGAAGTTGGTTACACCAATAATTAAAAATACAAGTGGTTAAATTATGTTTGTATTATGACTTTCTAGGTACAAAATAGTAACAAGTTATGAATTAAGACTGCTATGAAACTATCATTCTTCATCCTCATGTACGTACTCAACTAGGCTAACGTCTCTGTCTGTAGAAACAGTTGTCAAGTTCTTATAAAAGTCCTGGTTACTCAGGGGAATAAAATTTAGTTAGTCGAGTAAACCTTTCTTTTTCGCTTCACTTACGGCACTTCCTTTTGGAAACAGTAATTCGAGATCTGTGATAAATGCAGATGCTCTATTTTTAGTATCACAGTTTCAAAAGTACGTCTTCGTTATTGATGTACGTGTAAGATTTGTTCTTTATCATGTCATGGATACCTAGACATTTTTTTCAAAACTGCCTCTTATAATAACACACACCCCTTGAAATGACTGGAGTTGGCAAGGTTTTCATAAGATCAAATGCAACTACGGAAGCGTCATTAGATTCTTTTGCTTTTGCCGCATCATCTCTAATGCCATTTCTAGCCGACTCCACTTTTCTAAGATGCAGTTGATTTAGTTTACTGTACTATTTTGGTGCAGAAATGGTGTATGTGCTTGGAACTGATTAATTTTAAAAAATGCATAATGAGATGTGGCGTAAGCAGGTTGCGCTTTTTCTGTCCAACGAAAAATTGCGTGCAGAAACAATGTTTCAACAATTTTGTGTAGGTTTATGAACAAATATGACTACTTCTGCATAGAAAGAAAATTTAATTTTGGTCATGTTAGTGTAATAAACTCAAAATCGAAAAAATGAGGGTTACGATACTGCTCTCAATGCTTCATATATATATTTTGTTTATTTAAAAACAAAAATTAAAGTTTATAAAAAACATACAATTGATACAAACGAATTTGAGGATAACTTTCTTATAATCCACTAAGTTTTCGACTATAGGCGATTTGACCTGTTTACTGTATAATCTGATTTGGCATTTTATAAACAAATAATAATTGAAGTGTATAAGTAAATAAATTCAAATTCGTTGAACACCATCTTTCTATAAATAAAGTCTGTTGTTAGTTTTGTTTTGACAACGCTCATTCATGATATTTGTCAGTTTGACCGTTGACGTTCGTTGATATTTTGTATCTTTTGTTGTAGTTGTTTTTGTTAATTTATGTCATGAAGACATCTGCTTTTTAAACATACGATTTTGGAAACTAATTTTTAAAAATTTTGTTCGCCATCAGAATACAATAATTACAAATGAAAATTGGATATCTCAGGATTGAAATGACTTAGCAAAAATCTAAATAAATGTTTTTAAAAAAGTACACAAAATAAGGATAAAGTACGTACTTAATTCAGAACCACCAAAAGTGACATATGCATATTTAACAAGTACATTATTCTATTTAAAAAATTTGGGTAATCTGAGCCCTGTTTCAGCAATCACTTTTCCATTTGCAACTTTGCACTTTTACTTTGCAAATTAAATTTTACCACATGCAAATTTTTATTTAATTGAAAAGTTTTCCTCTTTGAAGACACACTTCACCAAACTCAAATTTTCCTTTTCTGTAAAGTAAACAATTTTGTTATTTTGCAAAGTATTTGTTCTTTTTGTTTCACCAAACAATAAACTTTTCAAATTTTATTTAGAATTTTGAAAAGCTTTTCAGTAATACACAAAGAGAAATTTTTATTTGCAAATAAGATTTTGTTTTGAAAAGATATCGAAAACTAATAAAAAATTGAAAATGAAGAAGTAAATAATACTTAACAACACAATGGACATTTTGAAGAATTTTCCAAAAAAAACATGGATTTTGAATCTTAGGTTTTACTCGTTGATTCATCTTAATTTCAAAAATGTCTGATTTTCTAAACGGTTTTTTAATCCATTGACATCGTAGCCATCATTCAATTTAATTTTACATATTTTAGCAACAAAATATTTCTTTTGAAAAGCTATTGTAAAATAATTAATACAAAAATTAATAGTTTTGAAGAATATTTTGAAACCAAGAATTATCTTCGATATCGGAAGTGATTTTTCGACACAAGAGTTTTCGACTAAAGAAAAGTACCATCAAATTTGTGTTGTCTAAAATTGGAAATAAAATTTGTGTTTGAGTTTCTTGCAATAACTGAAACTACATTGGGCTTGGAATGGAGCCCAATATTACGGTGTTGTATCTATGTACGGAATAAGCAAAGAAATCGTTTGAGGGGTAGTTTATCAAATGTCGAATATTACTATCACCTTTTAATTTGTACGACCTCCAAGACAGCTAATTTTTTGTTATTTCTGTCTAATTGACTCATTTTTCATTATTTACGCTAATAATTAGATATATACAGCTGTCAATAGTTCTCAATAAACACAATATAAGTTTTACTTTGCAACTTTTCATAATACAAATTAATTGCAAAGTTGTATTTTAAATTGGTCAAACACTTTTACTTTTCACTTTTCACATAAAGTCTGAAAAATTGAAAAATGAAAAATCTTTTCATTTTGTAAATTTTGTGAAACTCTGCACTTTAGTTTGAAGTATATTGTTTTTTTTTGTTTGCAAAGTTGCAAAGTGAAAAATATTTTGTGAAAAAGGCCTCTGCTCTATTTTGGTCTTCATTACCAATTTATCTTCGATTTGACACCATTAACCATGATCTTGGTTTGTTTTTTAAAAATGTATCGAATATGAACCGTGAGATATACAATCTTTGGTTCATGATATATGTATAATGTAAAGAGCTTCATTTTAAATAACACTCTCTTTTAAAGCTATCATCATTGACATTTTACAAAAAATTAGATTTAATGGATTTAACACAAGGTCTCCTATTATTCATATGACAATGTTAGAGGACTATTAGGCAAGTTATAGTTAATGTGAAGAATCAAGAACAACTAAGAATATAACTGGTGTAGCCCGTAATGTTGACTAAAGACCACGTTTGTCGATTTCCGCAGTTAGGGCATTAACAAATGACATTACACATTAATTTGCAAACAGACTAAGGGCTTTTAAAGTTCAGTTAAAAAAATAAATCAAGCCGATCAATTACCAACAATGTCATAACTTAGCTGATTGTATCCTTAAAATGCATCAAATTCGATCGGATTTATATCGAAACCATTTTTATGTCGATAAGCTCCAACATTCGCTACATGTCATTGTATGGTGGTTTACAACTAAAGTTTCATGGCTGTATTGTTTCTTGAAGAGGTGAAGAGGTCTTTTTTACTTTGGTTCCAAGTGAAAGATAAATTTTATGCCAATGTTCCAAAACTTAAGAGCTTCAGGATGGAATTCTTAGTTATTGAAGACACACTGCCGCAAATATGTCAAGTCGTCAAATTTCTCAAAACGGATATGATACTGCAACATGTATTAACTTTTCTTAAAAAATACTCTTTTTTTTGTATGAAAACCATGTAGATTTATCATTGAGTGACTTCTTGATCTGTATTCTTGGTTCGTCCAAAATGTACCTGTATACAATGTTATACAAGAAAGCTTTGCGAAACAATAAGCCGAATAAGAAAAACGGAGAAAGTTTCCAGTTCTAAGTTCTAAAAGATAATGCAACCAGATCTGTTTCTACACATTCTATCTATCTATTGGCTGTCTACAGATAATTTCCGATCTTACAAGTAACTGTGGAAAGAGTCGAAGGGCTTTTTACTGTTGCACGCAAGAAATGAGCAAGAAATAATTTATTTTTTCAAATTTTGATGAAGTTTATAACAAAGAAAACCATTAAATATATGCGACATCATTATATCAAACTAAGGCGCCGTTCATACATTCATCAATCAATACACTTTTTATTTTACGTTTTTGAACATGTTTGTTCTTTATTTTCAAAGAAAAAATATTATAAGGGATTCTAATGCCAAGTATTCCTTTTTAAAGCATTTTTTTTTATTTTTTCTTAAATACATTTTAAGAATTTTTAAAAATGAATTTGAATTTTTAGGGGCAAGTTATAGCTATCATTGAAATCGATGCGGGAAATTTTTTGAATAGATATTTGACGGTGGTTTCCTTTGATTAGAAATGAGAATTATATACTGATCGATCGAAAATCACACAAAGAATTTTTTGAGGAAAAAAAGTGTAATTGCGCATTTATTTTTCTCTAAAAATGTATTTTACCATTTTCCGGACGGAAATTCATATTCCTGAACAGCTGATACTTTTATGTTCAAAAGTGAAACAAATCGTTCCACTGATTTGTGTTTCAATTTTACACAATTCCAATGACAGATTTTTGTCAATAAACATTTTTTGGTGGATTTCAATCAGGAAATTATTGTCAATGACAGAAATTTGTAATGATAGCTATAAACGACCTGCCAAACAAATTCCAATGTTTGTTTTTAATAATGAAGACCAATTATAGCTGGCCCCTTGGGGGCCAGTTATAGCTATCATTAATATCCATCAGTCCAATTTGAAACAGGAGGAATCTGAAACGTTTTACTGATAAGCGTTTATAGCAATCAGTAAATTTACGTCATTAAATGTTGTTTTCTTTCGATCATAACATCGAGTTTCGCTCCTTAGACAATTTTTTTATTGTTACTTTCATCAGTAAAATTTTTAATGATGTGATCGGAATAGCAAATAATTGAAACTCCAACAGTAAAACGGATTGGAGTTTTGTTTGGCTTTTGGCACTTAGCTGTTCAGTAAAATGAAATTTCATCATTAAAACCATTTAAATATATTTATATATTAAATAAAACTTTAAATTGTTTGCATTCCATTGTTTGTTTAAAAGAAAATTCTTGAACATAGGATTCATCGTATTGCATCAATGTTTTGCTAGAAATAAATCTGTAACATGTTCTAAAACTAAAAACAAACATTTGACTGAAGGATCTTACTGCTAGCTATAACCGGCTCCTTACTGAACAAAATTCCATTTCGTGTTACTGTTTGCGTTCCAAGTTTTTACTATTCCGATTGCATCAGTAAAAAAATTACTAATGAAATCAACAACAAAAATGAGGTAAGAAACTCCTGGTTATTTAAGGGGCTAATTATAGATACCATTGTTTTTCAATAGTGCATTCAACTAATCTTTGGAATTTTTTGTCAGGTAGGTTATAGCGATTATTCAAAATTTCTCTAATTGAAAAATAATTTCCTGATTGAAATACACCGAAATTGAAATAAATGGAAAAAATAAAATTTCATCATTCAAATTTTTAAAACGTTTTTACAAACAAATTTAGCTTCGAACGTATTTTTTCTTTTCAAAAAAAAACTTGGCATTAGAAATAAAGTTCTAACATGTTCAAAAAAACAAAAATGTTATGCCTAAGGGTCAAACGTTACCATCGATCGCCACGTTTCTTTAATCTTTTGATTTTACACTTTTAGAGAAGCTTAAGATCTGCTATAAGTGAATAATTATTTAAATCCCCTAGATGGCAAAATAAATGACAGAACAATAAACAAAAAATATTACCTATATATAGTTTTTGCCTTATGTTGTTTTAAAATTATATCAGAACTTATGGCATGGCTTTGTATTCTCATGCCGATTGTTTTGGATTCTTAAACTTCTAAAATAAAACAATGCTGGGTGCAACGTACATTTCTCACTGATTACTTCCAATTATTGCCCTCACAAATTTATGAAAATTCTTTTTTTTAGTCAAAAGTCAGATGTTAAATTAAAAAAATTCAAAAAGTATTCAATTATGCTGGTCGATTTGATTTTGTTATTAAGTAAAATTGCACTTTTTCAGTGGGTTTTCATGGCCTTCATTCAAATACCACTAAAAAATTAAGGTTTTTAAGATATTACATTTTTAAAATTTACAAAATAAAATAAATATAATATGTATTATAAAATTTGAAGCTATCTTAATTCATAAATAATTTCGTTTTCCAAATCTATAATCAATTTGTTCAATATTCAGTACATAAAACATTTATAGTATTTTATAAAATTTTCCAAAAATCTTTATAACTTGTTAGATTTTACGTGTGAAGACTCATGAGAATTTTCAGAAACTAAGTAAGATACTAATTGATTTGAACAGTATCTAGAAGACAAAGATTTGTACTTTGCATGTTAAAATATCTTGAAAACATAAGATGAATTGAATTTGAAGCCAATAGCTTTGTTAGTTCTCAAGATATTAAATTCAAAACTAATTTGAAGTAATTTTTTGTATGTTTTTCTTTTAACAATAAATAGATTTTTTAGATTTGTAGATATATTTGGTTATCCAAACATTTATTTATTTTTATTGTAATAAAAAAAAAAACAAAAATGATCCTTCCTGCACAACTAAAATTATCTTTACTACTAGTTTTTGAGAAACTAAGGACATAGTTACGTTTGTAACACTCAGAAAAGAACAAATATGTGAAAACAATCAATTTAAATTTAAGGCACCTTTGAAAGTGAAGCGATATTAAAATGTTGAATTCGAAATATGGAAAGTTATTAATAAGTATAACATTTTCCAAAACTATTGATTAATTTTTCCAAAAATACATTTTTTGAAAACCACACGTACAATTTCGACGTTTTAATTGTTTTACATTTAACTATTAGAACAAATTGAGTTCAACTAAATTTAAAATAAAAAAAATACTCTATTCTTGTCCTCATCTAAGTTTGACTTTATTAGATTGAGATATATTCATTCCTTAATAAAGGTTTACACATCTTCTTTTCTTTTTGTTTGTCGTAATTTTATGTATGAATATGAAGACACTTATTTTCTGCATTTAGAACAGTTTCATTAATTCAATATTTAAATTCACTACAAGGAAAAAATAATTAAAAAAAATATTTGATGACAAGTTTTGAATTATTTTTATATTTTTTACTTTTGACTAAACCCTCTTTAGTGAAATAGACAATTAACAATTGAGTGAGGCCCCAGAACTATGAACCATCTACAACAGCGGCAAGAAATCAAATAAATCACTTGAAGATGTGAGAAGTGGGCTAGAAACAATTTGCTACCACCTTTGGAATAGCACCGCTGATAAACTTTTTCTCACCCCCACATCGATATAAAATAAAACTATATGTACAAAAATTGTGTTGAATAATTTGAGTAAATAATATAACTACTATTATGTTTAAAGAAATAAATAAAACGATTGTGGCAAGAAAAATTGACCAATGAAATTTAGTGAAACATAAATAATTAAATTAGGAAAAAGTATAAAAATCAGTGCTAAAATGAATTGTTCTCAGATCATCAGCAGATTGTCTCGACGTTTAAATAGCACTCTATTGACAGCAGCGGTAGAGTGCTCGAGCGATACATTCTACGAACGAAAATAATCCTTCGAGATGGAAAGGTATTTTATACCCACGTACAAATTATTATTTAAAGGACCAAGTTTCTTATTTTGTATATTAAAGAAATTGAAACATATTTTATATTTGACAGTTCACAGTATATTGGGCCTTACTACCTACCTTTGACAAATGGATCCCTTGTTGATAAGGCAAGTTAAGCAAGGATATCATTCAATTTTGTGGGATAACTCTGATAATTCGATTTTAGGTTACGCCCGATATGGCTCATCTTATTCACCCGTATTGGAACAAATTCCCGCCAGTTGAGCCCTACATGACCAAACTTATTGGAACATGGTTGGCGGTGACGGGTATCTTATCTTTTGTTGGCAACGGATTGGTTGTTTATATATTTTCAACGACAAAAGCATTAAGGACACCAGCCAATTTACTAGTGTTGAACTTAGCGATTTCTGACTTTGGTATGATGGCTACAAATGTCCCAATGATGGCATTAAATTTATTCTTCGAGACATGGATATTGGGGCCATTTATGTGCGATATGTACGCTATGCTGGGCTCCGTTTTTGGTGCCAATTCAATTTGGTCTATGAGCATGATAGCTTTGGACCGATATGAAGTAATTGTCAAAGGTGTTTCCGGACGTCCAATGACAATAAAACTAGCTGTGATAAAAATTGTTATGATTTGGACAATGGCAACTTTCTGGACGATTGCGCCAATGATGGGTTGGAGCAGGTAAGTTAACCTTTTAACTTGTTAATTTATTTTGGTAGAGAAAATATATTTTTTAATTTTTGTCTTTTAAAGATATGTTCCTGAAGGAAATCTAACATCATGCGGGTTAGATTATCTTGAACAAGACTGGAATCCAAAGAGTTACCTGATATTTTATACAATTTTTGTATACCTGCTTCCTCTATTTGTTATTTGCTATTCCTACTGGTTCATTATTGCGGTAAGTTGTTTTACAATTTTAATAATAAAACTTTTGTGAGAAGGTTGGGAAACAGTAAGATTTAAGTTCATAGAACTACTACTACTATACAAAATGTTTAATACTAATTAAACTAAATGAAGTAGACAACTGATTATTAATTGATGTAGGGTGAGAAAATACAAAACTTGTGCCACTTTACTGAATGTTTCAAAATTAACGTATCTAAAAATTTTAACTTGAGGGCAGTGGAGAAAATTGTTTCGGTCGTGTGTGACCAGCTTAGTGCCATGCTTCTGGTACGATGGGTGGTTGAAAACTTGACAATTTTCCCAGAAGACATTGGGTATCAATTCAAAGAAAACTCAAAACATCATTTTCACGATGGACTTTTAAGTCCACCAGATCCAATGTAAGGTTACAGTAAAATATTTGAAGGAAATTTGGCTAATCTCAACTCAACTGAAACAAAGTATTTTTTGCAAAATTATAATATTTCTGTTAAGTAGTTTTAGCAAAACAATTTTAGTTTTAGAAGATTTTTAACAAAATTTGGTCTGAGATAACCTATCAAAAGTGTTTATCACATATCTTCCGGGCAATATTAGGCAACGGGTACCGTGTTAGTAATTTTCTTTAAACTACATATATTCCTATGAAATATATATTCCTGTGAACTATGGTATGATTGAAGCATTTTGAATTCTGTTCTTTCGTTTAATGAGTAAAATTCCTGGTGGCCAAAAGGCCTTCATGGCTTGATATAAAAGGGTAAAACAATAAACAAAAAACACTCCACCTTACGAAACCTGGCTAGTTGGGCGTTTTGTTAGCTGAGGATGTATCTCTTTAAAATTTTAGAATTCGTGCAACGAAAAAGTAAATTTTCTTACTGAAATAAGAAAGTGCTGGTTGAGAGTTGTAAAGCACTAGGCCTTAGTTCAGTACATACTGTTGGGCCACATAATTTGAAAGTCATACAAAAAAATTTATGGTAATGTTTTTAACTACGAAAACCGATCTTGTTTTGTTGGATTTTAATAGATTACTTGTATGTATTTATTTAATTTAAAGGCTGTTGCAGCTCACGAAAAAGCAATGCGAGAACAAGCCAAGAAAATGAATGTCAAATCATTGCGATCACAAGAAGATACCGACAAAAGTGCCGAGGGAAAATTGGCTAAAATTGCTTTGGTCAATATTTCGTTATGGTTCTTCGCTTGGACACCATATGGTATTTTAAACTTTTTAGGATTTTTCGGATCGGATATCCTTACGCCAACACTAACCATTTGGGGTGCAGTTTTTGCTAAAGCTGGTTCTTCATATAATCCAATAGTATATGGCATTAGGTACATTTTATTTAAAATTTTAAACCATATGAACCAGTGATATTTATTTTTAATTATTGTATTTTTTAGCCATCCAAAATATCGCATTGCTCTTAAGGAGAAATGCCCATGCTGTGTATGTGGCTCTACAGAAGAACCAAAAGCTAGCGATGCAACTTCACAAGCAACTAATGCTGAAACGCCAGCGTAAATTACATAAGAAAATTATGGACTTTTTACTTAATTTAATTTTATTTATATTTTAGTATTAATTAAGTTGTGTATGTTATGTCACCATTCTTACTTTAAATAATAAAAATAAACCGAAATAAAGCATTGACACCTGAAAGAAAATTTTGCATTTATACTATTGTTTTTATAAACAAAAAAAAACTTTATAATGTTAAATTATAGATGAGTTACTTGCAAACGCAAGCAAAGAATAATTTTGAATCGATTTTTTTTTAAATACCCGTGCAGGGACGGGTTAAGAATATCACTGCAGCGCATCCCAGCAAACAGCGCTTGTCGTAAGAGGCGACTAAGGGATAAATTTGGATAAATAAGGTCCAATAAGGACAAAGTAAGCACCTCAATACAATGTATCTTTGGGTAGGTTGGGACAACATAAGAGACTTCGTTTTCAGGCAACTGCATTCTTTCAACGTAAAATAAGACCAAGGTAGAAGGTTTAAATAAAACAAAAAAACGTTATAAGTCCATCAAAAGTTTCTTATTCTTTTTCCAATATGACAAGGAACTCTTTTAAAGAAAACTTCAAATAAAATATTTTACTAATTAAATAAATCACAGAGTTATGAAGTTCAGCTTTCAGTTGAATCAAAAAAAAAAACATGATCAGCTGACATTTTGACATACGCTGACTTGACTTGATAGTAATTGTGATTTTTCTTGACTAAGTTTCCAGTCCAAAACTAATTCGGTTCGAGTTGTCCCGTCTCAAATTATTCGAAATTATTTTAGGAACCTTAACTTAGGAATCTTTTGAGTTTGTCTCGTATTTTTGTGTTTATGTTTTTCAGAAAAAATTCTATGGAATCACATATTTTAGGAAAGGAGGAGATATTTCTGTGACATTAAATAAAAAAATAAAAACCTCTTGTTCTATCAGACAAAAGGCAATACCTGAATCCCCTTTTACCACACAAAAATATGGAATAATAATAATGGAATAAGCAGTCCTGTTTTCACAATACTAAAAAGTATTTCAAGAGTATTCCAAGAATCTCAATACCTATTGGCACTTAGGACAGGACTAAAGTTATAATCCAGTTATCGCACTAAACCATTGTAATTTAATTCATATTGGTCGCATCACGTAGAGTTTTGAGAGTACAAGTTTGAAATAAATTTAACAATTTGTTAAGAGTACTCATTTAAAATCAATTCGTTCGTAGATTTTTTTAACGGCCTTAGGTACTGGAACACTAAAACTTATTTTGAAATTTCAAAAAAATGTTTTTGGTTTTAAGATGTCAATGCTTTATTTCGGTTTTTTTGTATTGTTTAAAGTAAGAATAGCTTAAAATATATAGATCTTTATAAATACCTTACAAACTAATGATTTACATATATTACAAACTTTAAAAAATGTGCTAGCATAATACAATTTATGCAGGCGTTTCAGCATTAGTTGCTTGTGAAGATGCATCACTAGCTTTTGGTTCTTCTGTATCGCCACATACACAACATGGACATTTCTCCTTAAGAGCAATACGATATTTGGGATGGCTTTAAAGAGAACATGGTAAACAAATATTAAATATTAAAAACAAAAATCAATATTATTTTCTACCTTATGCCATAAACTATAGGATTATATGAGGATCCTGATTTGGCAAATACTGCCCCCCAAATAGTTAAAGTTGGTGTTAGAGCCTGAGATCCGAAGAATCCCATCCAATTAAGTATGCCGTATGGTGTCCACGCGAAGAACCACAATGAAATATTGACCAAAGCAATTTTAGCTAATTTAGCTTCGGCACTCTTGTCTGTGTCCTCTTGAGAGCGCAATGATTTGACATTCATCTTTTTGGCTTGTTCTCGCATTGCTTGTTCGTGAGCTGCAACAGCCTTTAAATAGGAAAGAAAATAAATAAAATTCGAATTCAATTTCATCGCAATGAAACTGTAAAATGTGTATTGCCTTTATCAAATTAAGGCTTCTTTCTTTAGCCCACTTTTCATGTCTTTTAAAGTCTTGTCACTTTATTATTAATAGAAATTATTTCGAATTAAGAAAACACCAATAATTTGCACTGTTATTATTCAAAGCTTTTATATATATAGAAACTAAAAAAATTTGAATATGTTAACTACTACTTACCGCAATAATAAACCAGTAGGAATAGCAAATGACAAACAGAGGAAGGAGGTACACGAAAATAGTATAAAATATCAGATAGCTTTTTGGATTCCAGTCCTGTTCGAGATAATCTAAGCCGCATGAAGTTAGATTTCCCTCAGGAACATATCTTTTAAAAACAACACAACAACACATTAATATTTTTAACTTCCCATAGGAAGTTATTGTAATGGGTCCGATTTGTCAAATCGAAAATTTTGACATTTCTCGACGTTTCAAGGTCCCTAGAGTCGAAATAAAAGATTTTTAGAAAGATGTCTGTGCGTGCGTGTGTACGTACGTTTGTACGTCCGTACGTCCGTACGTCCGTACGTCCGTACGTCCGTACGTCCGTACGTTCGCGACGTTTTTTTCGTCGTCCATAGCTCAAGAACCGGAAGAGATATCGACTTCAAATAAATTTTGTTATACAGATAATAAGGCAGAAAGATGCAGAAAGGGCTCTCAAGAAAATTGCGTGGGTGGTTTTTTTACCATAGCAGTTTGAAAAAAAGGTAAAAATTTTGGTTAACCCTAAATATCTTACGAACCAAAAACGCTAGAGACTTGAATTAAATTTTATATAATATATTGTAACGTGATACAAAACAGGTATATTTTTTGAAAAAAATCAATATAGCGGTTTTTTTTATAAATCAAAAAAACTAAAAAAAAAAATTTGTAACCCCCAAAATTGTAAGACTGAAATATGATTTCATCTCTAAAACAGTTTTGTGCAACGACGAATAATGTTTTTGACATCTTATAAAATTTTGAGAAAAATCTAATTGACAGTTTTTTTTACAAAAAATAAAAACCTAGAAAAAAATTTATAAAAGTTGGTAAAAATTGATTTTCAACTCAAATATCTTTTCAAAACTTTGAGATATTTTTTTTAATTTACTTTTATCTTTCAAAACATCTTATTGTCAACATTCAATTTAAGTTTGAAAAAAATCGATTTGACAGTTTTTGTACAAAAAATTAAAAACCGAAAAAAAAAATTAACAAAAGTTCGTAAAAAATGATTTTCGACTCAAATTTCTTTTAAAAGCTTTGAAATAATAGGTTTTAACAAATTTTTTCTTATAAAAAATATTGTTTTCAACATTAGGACAAATTTTGAGAAAAATCTAATTGACAGTTTTTTTTACAAAAAATAAAAACCTAGAAAAAAATTTATAAAAGTTGGTAAAAATTGATTTTCAACTCAAATATCTTTTCAAAAATTTGAGATATTGGCTTTAATTTACTTTTATCTTTCAAAACATCTTGTTGTCAACATTCAGTTAAAGTTTGAAAAAAATCGATTTGACAGTTTTTGTACAAAAAATTAAAAACCGAAAAAAAATTAACAAAAGTTCGTAAAAATTGATTTTCGACTCAAATATCTCTTCAAAAATTTTAAATATTGGCTTCAAGCTAATTCTATCTTATAGGAAATATTGTTTTCAACATTTGGTAAAATTTTTAAAAAATTCGAATAGACAGTTTTTTTTACAAAAAATAAAACTCTAAAAAATAACAATACCTACTAAAACTTGGTAAAAATTTACTTTCGGCGCAAATAGCTTTTCAAAAATTAAAAAAATTTTCTTCAAACTTATTTTATTTCACGAAAATTATTGTTTTCAATATTCAGTAATTTGTATATAAAAATCCAACAGTTCGTTTTTTCATTAAAAAAAATCTACAAAAAATAGTACGCAAATTTGGTAAAAATTGGTACGAGTACATATAGACAAACTTTGAAGCAAGACAAATCGACAGACGGGATGGGAAGTTATCAGTGTGGGTCGCATCCCAGCCTCTTTTTAAATTTCACTTTGATTCCAATTTTCACCTGTTCCAACCCATCATTGGTGCAATCGTCCAGAAAGTTGCCATTGTCCAAATCATAACAATTTTTATCACAGCTAGTTTTATTGTCATTGGACGTCCAGAAACACCTTTGACAATTACTTCATATCGGTCCAAAGCTATCATGCTCATAGACCAAATTGAATTGGCACCAAAAACGGAACCCAGCATAGCGTACATATCGCACATGAAGGGCCCTAGTACCCATGTTTCGAAAAATAGGTTTATTGCCATCATTGGGCAATTTGAAGCCATCATACAAAAGTCAGAAAACGCCAAGTTTAGCACCAATAAGTTGGCTGGTGTTCGTAGTGCTTTTGTTGTTGAAAATATATAAACAACCAATCCGTTTCCCACGAAAGATAGACAACCCATGATTCCTAAGAATGTGCCCAGGAGTTTCGTCATAAGGGGGTCTACTGGTGGAAATTTATTCCAATACGGATGGATAAGGTGCGCCATGTCGGGTGTTACCTGAAATTAAAAAAACATATTGTATAACTTTGTGTCGGAATAAAATATCCTTAATCAGCTTCAACTTGCCTTGTCGGTAACAGAGCCGTTTTGAAGGGCTGCAAAGTGTGGCCCCATGTAATGCAAACTGTCAAAAAACAATTTAAAATTGAATGTTTATTTCTCGAGTCCTTTCTGGAAAAAAACTTACCTCTCCATTTAGCAGGATTTTATATGTTTTTTTTTGTTTTGCTTCGGAGTTTTGAAGATTGCTCTTCAATTTGCGTCCACTTTTTTGACAATTAGAGTGCCTCTTGACTGTTCGACGAGGTGCTGATGATTTGAATGACACTCCGATACAAATTGCTTCTTATAGTCTACAGTGTTCGTAATTGAATTACGGGCTTATAAATATTGTTTTCCCCTTTTCTTTTGACAACCGTTTTATTTTGTTAGCATATTACATACATATTATGACAAAATTAAATAACTTGCAATCACATACTCGTATATTTTCATTTTGCTGTCATCCATTTGACTGATAAAAAACACTTGCAACCATCACCACCAAGTGCTTGCATTGGAAGGGCTTATACAAAAATTCAATGCCTAAACAGCTACCCCTTTAAGAAACATATTGATATTATATTCGAAGCAATCAAAACATTAATAGTCTGAGATTCATAGCTGTACTGAAATACTTGTTATATCTTCATTCATAAATATGTACCTACTTAAAAAAATATTAAATCTGATTGTGGTTCCATATTTAAGCTACAAAAGTTTCTGAAGGCTATAAGTTTATAGCAAAGTAAATACTTTACAGAAATTTAATTCGATTTAAGTACTCAAAAGAGACAGCAAAGCTCATATATGTACATATAAACAATTAACATTTATTTTATTAAAAGTCCAAAACTTTTGCAATTTGGATTGGTAAAAAACACATTTTCTAATGAAGACATTATTCCATGGCCTGGTCCTTGAAATTAGAATTTAATTATTATTGGCTGATTATATTGCTCCTTCAGAAAGCTAAAACTTTAACAAAATTTAGAACTGCAATAGATTAATATTCTTTAACCTTATTATAGCATGAACGTTCCAAAACTATGTATTTACATCTACCCCACAGCAAACTCCAGCTTAAAGGATGAATCAACTTTACCTGGTGCCTGGTGTATATTTGCTCATGATTTCTAAACTGCCATGTATATAAAATGATCTTAAAAGAATAATATTTAAGGGTGACGTCTGAAAACTTTTTTGGGGAAGTTTTTAAGGAAAATACTCGAAAAAATATTTTGAAGTATTTTGGACATAATAATGTACATATATTTTCAGCCATGTTTTAAGATTTGAATACCTAATTTTCATTTTGATGTCGAGAGTTATATATTTTTCGTTGAGTTATGATGTCGACAATTGTGAAAAATATCCTTTTGAGAAAAACGCGTTAAAAGTTTCAATCATCGATTTTTGCTAAAAAAAATGAATGCAGGCATACAAATTGCTAATCTGCTGTGCCTGGTCCATATAATTCTTCTTCTTCCAAAAATATATGTTGGGAGGCTAATGCTTGTCTCCGGACAAGCGTGACTTTTCTCCGCTTTGAACTGCAATAGGGCCGACAACCACGCCCATTACTTCCATAATCTTTAAATACTATAAAATAATATATAAATACTATAATAAAATATTGAAATTGCTAGGAGCACAATCGATTTTGCTGGTTTTACAAGTTTTTTGAAAGTATAAGCTATCAAATAAGCCAACAAACATCTATTTCTTGAGAAGCCCACATCCCCTTCAAACTTTATACTTATACGAACTCGAAATTATCACTCTTGAAATGTGAAAGATAGGTTTTTATGCCGTCTTACGATAATAGCGTATCGATCTTTTGCTGAAAATAAAACATATTCAAAAATGAAAAACTAAAATTTTACTGATAGCAAAACCCGCCCCTTAGCAAACAATTATTGATGAAATCAACTGCAAAAACGAGGTGAGAAGCTCCTGATTAATTAATACCTCCAATTTAATGGAGTAAATTTACTGATTGTTATAAACACTCATCAGTTAAGCATTTTCTGATTCCTCTTTTTTCAAGATCTAAAGATCTTGCTCATTTTTGCACAGATATGTTGATTTTTTTATAAAATTAAGCCTTTGAAAAAGCATGCTTACTTTAAATTTTAACTGCATAAACCTCAATTTTACCTTAATTTGTGTCTTTTAAAAGAAACAGAAATTGTATATTGATAACTTGATTCAATAACTAAAATTAATTACATCTGCAAAATTTCAACTGATAAGTCCAACCTATAACTATAACTATCCACATGACCTAGACTTTTTTTGTTTTTAGGGGTTAGTATGAGTGCATACATATCGTAGCTTGGGACAAATTTTATACATGCATTTCTCAAATTAAAGTACAAATTTTGTAATTGATTTAGGATAGTATTTTATATACAAGATTCTTCGATTCTTTTTCCTTGAATGTGTGATGAGGATGTGAAATAATAATGAAAAGGTTTCTCAAATAAAAGGTTCATTTGGAGTAGCTTTGTCTCTGAGTTTTTGTCACTTTTGATGCTGTAATCTTTTACCATTTGTCAAGTATAAACACCCCATCATTAAAAATGTTACAATACTTGCTCAAACAATGCGTTTAAATTATTAAAAACACAATTCGCAAAACTAAAATACTTTAAGGTCGCCATGAAAAAAGTTGAATAAAATTAGCCTTTCGTGACAAGTTGTTTGTGAAACCGAGCAAAGACAACTGTATCCCGTAGTGTTGACGAAAATACCATATATTTTTTTATAATTTAATTGTCAATTAATTCTATGTTAAAAAGGAGCTGCATAAATATGCAGCCATTTGAGCTCAATTTTGAAAGTTTTTGTATGAATAACATGTCTTACCATACCAGTACTGTAAGCTTCGGAATTTAATGGTATAACATGAAAACAATGCTTAAAAGTTTCAATCTTCGAAGCAGTAGCCGAGAGCGCACTTTTATATGGATCGCAGGTATGGAGATGTAAAAAGTACACTTCACTTTGTAAAAAGAATATCTCATTTGCCAAAAAATACGCCAAACTACGTTATAATACTGAAAATGAGTCTTTCTCCTTTGTTTATAAAAGCATTGAAGTTGCAAGTGGACTAACGTTTTTAAAATGAATGATTCACGGGTAGTGAGAAAAGTGGTCATAAAAGCCATACAATGGTAGAAACTTCATATCTTCTTATACACATCTTATACATACATATCGACCATTTTTTCCTAAGAAATTTTGGGTAACTTACCAGTGGCAAAACGCGTTAGTTTGTACTCAAGTTTTTCATCAGTGAAAAAATGCTTCTATCATCTTTAAATTTTTTTCACTAAACAGGTAAACCAAATTTCCTATGAAAACAAGCTTTAACCTTTAATATCTCTGTGAGTACTTTAGTTTCTTGGTTCTCGTGAGTAATCAAACATTTTTACTTAAGGACAACAAAGCTACTTACTCATTTGAATAAATCATTTTTAAATAAAAACTGCTATGGTAAAAAAAAACACCCACGCAATTTTGTTGAGAGCCCTTTCTGCATCTTTCTGCCTTATTATCTGTATAACAAAATTTATTTGAAGTTGATATCTCTTCTGGTTCTTGAGCTATGGAGGACGAAAAAACGTCGCGAACGTACGGACGTACGTACGTACAAACGTACGTACACACGCACGCACAGACATCTTTCTAAAAATCTTTTATTTTGACTCTAAGGACCTTGAAACGTCGAGAAATATCAAAATTTTTAATTTGACAAATCGGACCCATTACAATAACTTCCTATGGGAAGTTAAAAAAAAAAAATTAAAATTTTCAAATTTAACCGCCATGTACCAATTAGGACTACTGAACCGATTGAGCCACCAATCAAAAAACATGTATTGAAATATCGATTTATGCTATACTTTAATTCAAAGATTGAAGTAGGGAGTGAAATCAAATCCAAATTTTTATTTCAGTCCGCTTGACCAAAAGATTCAAATAAAAATTGGCCTAAGTAAAATTCCCTTAGTTCTATGTAAAAGTCTTAAACAAATTTGCCCTTTTACTAGTCCTCAGGTAAAATTACCTTAGTTAAAATCTTTAACATAAATTGCTATTGGGAGCTATGATAGAAAAATAACATCTATACAAAGAGTTTTTTTCTAGGCGTTTAATTTAATTTTTAACAGTGACCTTTTCGGGGGTTTGTTTTTCACACACCGTAGCCGAGCAAGACAATAATCATATGCTAATGTCTCTGTCAGGCAAGTCTTGAGTGAAATTGGATTATTTTCAAACTGCTAAAATAAAATAAAATAATCACAACACATTATATTTATATTTATATACATATTATGTACTTGGCATTTACACATTTTGAGGAAAGTCAATAAATTTGCAAAACATTTAGCCTCTTCCTCATGGTGAGCCTATTTCACTTTCTTCCTGAGGAAATGATTATAATTCAAAAGTAATAACCACAACATTTTGAGCTGAATAATATACTAAATAATGTACATATTAACTAAAATCAAGTATTCAATATTTGTGATCAATCGCAAACGTCAAAAGAGCCTCCTTAGTTTAAGAAAAATGTTAAATTTTAGTTTTTGTTATTGAATGGAAAAAATTGAAATATTTTTGTATTGAAATAATAACCAACAGGAATTCAATATCAAAAAATCATAGAAATAAAACCTCTTAATATGTTGTTGTGTTAGGCTTATGAATAGCCCAAGTTTTCGATTAACACTGAGGGACACCTTTTAAAAACAATGTTTTAAATATTTAACTGATTTTACATAACTAAATGTAGTAATTATATCGTTTACCAGTGACTCTATTTAAAAAAAAACTCAAAAATAAAGCTTTTTAAAAATTTGCTAAAAAATTAACAACTTAGACGGTATTATTACTGTATTGCGATTAAATTTCGGCAAAACAAAAAATGGTCAATATTTCCTGCGTAGAATCAGATCTGTATCTATCTAATAAAGCTCATTCCATTTTGCAATTATAGTGGGGCAAAGCTTTAATGATTGAGTAAAATATTAAAGACATTTTTAGAAATTTACTAAGCTTAAAAAATAATTTAGCTAATTTTAAACGATTTTAACATTCTACTTTTTATTAACATTGTGTTGAAGTTAAAATCACTGAATAGCTTATTAAACTTTTAGCAATTTGCTTAATCCATATATCACATTATGTCATTATCCTAAAAAATATGTCTGTCCATTTTTGCTTCAAAGAGTTGATTTGTGTATTTTGTCTTGAGCTAAACTTATTTTGTTTTAAATTTATAAAATATTTTCAGAAGACAATCATTCCGAAACATTTGAATGTGAGATGAGTAAACAACAGTGCTATTTTATGTCCCGAGAAAATACCATCAAAAAGCTGTTGGATGAAGAATTTTGATCTGCGAGTGGGTATATGTTTGACAAGCTAATAGTACCGTTATTGGTAAAAAACTTAAACACTTAAGACTGAATTACAAATCATAGGCTTACTTTTAACCGGAATTAAAAGTACTTGTATCGCCTTTGTACAGGGTTGTCCATTTTGCGGTTTCAAAAGAAAATGTAAATAAAACACATATAAACTATTGTTCTTCATGATATTTCTTTTTTATTATTAAGTTTGAACGTTTACATTATGTGTAAAACAATACATCATCGATTCATTTGATTTAATTATCTCAGCCATAACTTGACGAAAGTTGGTTTTTAAGTGCTCAAGAGTTAAAGGCTTATCTGCATAAACACGGTCTTTCGCTTAGCCCCACAGTGGTGTCAAATCGCATAATCTTGTTGGCCAGTTGATATCGCCACAACTAAAAATTAAGCGAGCAGGAAATGTCTCCCGCAATAAAGCCATATTCGCGGAAGTTGGGTGGCATGTGGCACCGTCTTGTTGAAATCACATTATCGTTTTCAAAGGAGTAAGGTCCAATCACACCTCCGGACCAAACAGCGCACCAAACAGTGACTTTTTGTGGATGTAATCGCCTCTCTTCAGTTACTTGAGAATTCTCAAATCCCAATTATTACAACTTTATTTATTAACACACCTACCGAGTGAGAAATGTGCTTCGTCGCTGAAGAAAATTTTGTTTTTCAAAATCGCTCCAACGCCTGTTGTTCGAGCACCCAATCGACGTATCTCGACGTTGTGGATAGTCAGCTTCAAATGAAAAATACGCATAATGTGCCGTAGGACAATCTTAATTCCTGAGAACGACGAGGAATCGGGTGTTTGACAACACACGATTTTACACAGGCCTTACAATATCTGTAACCAACCTAGTCTCTTCAAATGTCTTCACAATTTTGCCGATTGCTTGCGAAGTTGGACGAGTATGAAAACCATAATCTCCTCTCAAAGCACAATATGGGGCTGTAGAAAAACCACCATTTTGTAGTAAGTTTTAACAATTTGTATGCGTTTTGCGTTCATTTTCGTAAATGCCAGACTTTCAACTGAAAAATAAAAAAATTGGTTCGCCGTAGCCTAAAAGTACCACCCCATAAAGTCCAACGATGATGGTTGTATATACAAACGAATCACTAAATTTGTTTGCATCTAAATATACTTTAGGTAGTACCCGTAGCGTGATGGTTAGTGTGTTGGACTGTTTTTTTTTTATATTAAACAACTGAACCTTTTAATGTAAAAAGACCCTAGACTCTGTGTGATTTTTTTGACATCGTCCTTCAAAGAATAGTGCAGAGTCCCACGTTAAAACTAGCGACACTATCTTTCTATTTCTTTGGGCGCACGCAAGTGGAAAGTAACCTCATCTAACTTAAAGTGCGCAACTGGAGACATCTAGCTAGGACCCGAGCTCAATTAAGAAGTTTGTTGGATGAGGCCCAGTTCACATTATTTCTTTCATTCATTTAATCTACAAGCAATATTACAGCTAACAGATATAAGCACTCCAAGAGCAAATTAAAAAGTGAATAAATATAATACTTCAGTTTTAAATTTATTACGATTAAGATTAAAAAAGTTAATATTTGAAGCCACTTCATTGAAATATATAATAGATCTTGATAAAGTTTCATTACTACCATAATTTGTCATGTGAATTCTTTGGAATAAAAAGAATCTAGCTCTCATAGACCTAGCGGGAACATAGATTGGTACCAAGGTAAGAAGAGGTGGACATTTAATATGGTAGCATAGTAAGTCTCTAATAAGCATTACACTATGAATTTTTCTTCTTGATTGTAACGACTTTATTCCAAGTAATTGGCATCTATATTTTCTTAAATATATATTTTGTAAATCGTTTTTGAATCTTTTCAATCCGATCAGAATGAACTATATAAATAGGACTCCAAATAACATCAGCATATTCCAAAATTGATCTGACGAGAGATATATACAGAGATAATAACACGAAAGGGTCTTTAAAGTCTTTTCCATTTCGTTTTATGAAACCGACTAGCCAGTTGGCCTTGGGAACCAAATGATCGAAATGACCTTTAAAAGAAAGTTGGGAATCAAGAATAACTCCTAAGTCTTTAATACTTGAAACCCTATCTAAACCCACAGATTCAATTGCATAGTTGAATAAAAAAAATATGAGATTTTCTGGAAAAAGAAATCGTGTTACACTTTTTGATATTCAATTTAAGGCTATTGATGTGACACCAATTTGATAAAGAATCAATGTCAGATTGCAAAAGTTGACAATCGTCCAAACTCGAAATTTTTGAAAATATTTTCAGATCGTCCGCATATAAGAGTAATAAGCATTCACGATAATTAAAGACCGAGACAATATCGTTAATGAACATTATGAAAAGAAGCGGACCTAGGTGGCTACCTTCCGGGACACCTGATGTACACTGAATTTCATTAGAGTATGTATCTCCAATCTTAACTTGTTGTGTTCTACAAGATAAATATGACGATAACCAACAAAGAAAGTGAGAATGAAAACCAAAAATCTCAAGTTTTTCTAGAAGTATTTGGTGGTTCACAGAATCAAAGGCTTTACTAAAATCAGTGTATACTGCGTCCACTTGAAATGTTTGTTCCATAGCATTAGTGACATACGAAGTGAAATAAGTTAAATTGGTAACAGATGATCGACCGGATACAAAACCATGCTGTACTTCTGATAAATATTCACTTGTAAGAAAATCAAGCTTTATTTTCACCATGCTTTCAAACAATTTGGGAATTGCAGAGAGTTTACAAATACCCCTATAATTTTCTACATCATTTTTAGAACCGGATTTTTAAATAGGTAAGTGCGAATGAAACCTATCAAAAATGTAAAAACTTTAGATTTAGAAAGGAACATTTCTTAACTCTTGGAGTAAATTTTAAAAATATTTTCTTTTTTCTTAACTCTAGCAGAAATAAGAACCGAAATCTAATCACGACAACGTGAAAAAACAATTTGAATAACACATTCAATACATATGGTACTAGTATTTTAAAAAGCGGTGGTTTCGTCTAATATATTCTGAAAAACTTTCTTATTTTGATATTTTATTATTAATTAGTTTAATCATTGTGTTCTATAAACTTGAAAAAACGTATGGACATTCACTGAGCGTTGAATTACGGAAAGGGGTGTTCGAATGCCTTGATGATTTCATCTCTGAAATCCGAACAACAGCAGAGTCTATTTATGAGGTAAGCCACCTTGTTGTACAGGCTAGAACTTTGCTTTTAGCAAAAATTGATGATTTGAAACTAACTCTTTCAAAATTTACTAGTGTTTATGATGAGTCGTCAAAATCAGAACTTCTTCCAGAGATACCAAGTCATTTGAGACTGATAGCCCCTAAAGTGACAACATCTAATTGGTTATCATTAGACTTTTTGGAAAATTCATCTCTGAACGGGACTGCGTCATGTGAAAGGAGTTTAAGTAAGTAACATTAATTATAAAATCCTTGCGGGCAACAAAGACGGAAAATGACGCAACAATCTGGGAATAAAGTGGAAACATGAGGTGACCCAACGAACTCATTTGGTTGACGCTATCAAAGCATTTCTTGCTTTGAAAGCTAGGAAAAAGAAGTTTTAAATTTCTATTATTATGTGTATTTTATATCAATAAAAATAAATTTGAAATATTGGAATTTCATTTATTTTACTGTTTTTTACTCTGGTCCCGTGTGACACCCATGCTTGCGACACCAGTGTTTACAGATACAGTCCTAATGTTAAAGCTCAAATCGGAGCTTATTTAGTTGTCTACAAATTAAAACTTGAATGATTTTTCTTTAAAATCAAATCATCTAAAAACTCACTGGAAATCTAGACGCGAGGTCTCATGCATGAAGTGAATTTGTATAAGTTTATGAAAATAAATACAAAGCAAAACTTTTCTTTCAGGATCACAGGAAATTTTAAGGAGTTATAGAAAGCATCTAAGAACCTTTATGTTTTAATTTAATTTAGCTCCTTAAAAATATGTTTGAGTTCTTCTTAGACTGCATTTTTATAAACACTTTAAGTACATAATGTGTTTTGAATAGTTTGAAACTTTGAACACAAATAATATTTTATGATTTTAGAATGAGGTTATTTTTGACAAATAACTTACCAATTTACTTTTGTGTATTCTTCCGCTTTATTAATTTTCGTTCGTAGTTTCTTTTCTGAGAATTGGAAAGGAGAATGATCCGTGGAATCAATTTCAAAATGTATTTTAGACACTTAAAAGAGATTAAAATAAATTTCAATTTAAAAGATCGGTAATAATTTTCACTTCACGTAAGTTCAAAAATTAATTAATTAAAACTGCAATAAATAAAACCTTTTATTAAACAACTGCAAGTCTTATTAATGCGAAAAATAATAATGGAAATGGAAGTACCTAGCCTATCTACATTATAAAACGGATATTCAAAGGTAGCGATGATGGCGACAATCCTATCATATAACCACTCCTTACTACTTTCTTTCAAATCATCCATGGGCTTAAGAAGTGAATGCGGCCTTCTTAGCTTAACCAACCATCAAAGGGATTTGAAGCGGCTGTGAAGCCCTTTGAATGCATCGTTGATGGTAATGCGATAGAATAAGCAAGCATTTGTATTAAAGATAATCAAACACAATTTTTGATGACATGAGTATTATGTATTATCAAACAAAAAGTATAGTCGATCCCGGTTTAAGGCACCCGATATCATTTATAGCACAATAATTACTTATTTACTAATTATTGCTTTTATTGAAAGTTAGGTATTTAATAGGGTGCTACTGTAAGCTGGGAAAATAAAAAAGTGTTGCATCAAACTAAAGGCATAATTAAGTTAATAAATAAAGAATTACCAGCAGCTAAAAAAAGCACTGAAGTAGAATATATAATGCATAAATAAGTCATCCTTAATTCAAACGAAAAACTACAATTCGAAGAGGAAGATATGGATATTTTCAAAAGCAGAGTATTTCAAATTTAGAATAGAAGAAACAAAAACAAAAAACAGACAAATTCTTGTCCTTAGACACAGGATGCAATCCTTAATTGGACCGCAATATCTGCCCCTAAATAACGGTTCGGTTGTTGACAAAGTAAGTTTTCAGCTGAGTTTTCTATATGAACAAGCTGCCAGGATACCGTGTAAATCCTTTATATAATAATCTAGAATTGTTCAAAGAAATGTTTCAATAACTCAATGACAGGTAACTCCGGACATGTTGCACCTGATTCACCCTTATTGGCATCGATTCCCTCCTATGGAACCTGTAATGACGAAAATTCTTGGTACTTTCCTGGGAATGGCTGGGATATTATCTTTCTTTGGCAATGGCATGGTAGTTTATATATTTTCAACAACTAAAGCTCTCAGGACACCAGCCAATTTGCTGGTCCTTAATTTGGCGTTTTCGGATTTTTCAATGATGACAACAAGCTGTCCAATGATAACAATAAATTTGTTTCACGAAACATGGGTATTGGGCCCGTTGGTTTGTGACATTTATGGTATGTTGGGATCGATTTTTGGATGTGTATCGATCTGGACAATGTGCATGATAGCGGTGGATCGATATGAAGTAATAGTGAAGGGTGTTACTGGACGCCCAATGACAGTGAAACTAGCAATAGTCAAAATCATACTTATTTGGGTTTTTTCAGCATTTTGGACTGTTGCTCCTATGTTTGGATGGAGTAGGTACGTATACGTAACATGAATACAATTTAGAAAATTTTACATTTTTCCAATTCTAGATACATTCCAGAGGGAAATCTAACCTCGTGTGGAGTTGACTATCTCACTCAAGATTGGAACCCCAAGAGCTACCTCATAGCCTATACAATTTTTTGTTATATCCTTCCGCTCTTCCTCATATGCTATTCTTACTGGTTTATAATTGCTGTAAGGTTTGATTTTTTTTCTTTCAAAATATTTAAAACTTTTACTTATATGCATACCTTATATAAAGGCTGTATCAGCTCACGAAAAGGCAATGCGTGAACAAGCCAAGAAAATGAATGTCAAATCATTGCGGTCTTCAGAAGATGCCAATAAAAGTACCGAGGGGAAAATAGCTAAAGTAGCCTTAGTTTCTATTTCACTTTGGTTTTTGGCTTGGACCCCTTATGGAATATTGAATTTTATGGGATTTTTCGAATCCGATGCTCTCACACCTACAATTTCAATTTGGGGTGCAGCATTTGCAAAAGCTGGATCATCCTATAATCCGGTTGTTTATGGAATAAGGTAGAACTTTTGTTTGCTATTCCAAAAGTTTGCTATTAAATTAAGTTAATATGTTTTGTTTTTGTTTTTTAAAAGCCACCCAAAATACCGTTCGGCACTGAAAGAGCGATTTTCTTTTCTAGTTTGTGGTAAAACGGAGGAGCCGATACGAAGTGAACTTTCTTCAGTGGGTACTATCAAAGAACATGAAGAAACTGCTACATAAGAATATTTTAAAATAATCAAAACAACGCATCAATCTTACTTTAAATAAAAACAAAAATCTAGCATTGACAATCTTAAAATGTTGCCTTTTTGACTTCCTAAAATTCGCTGTGGGTTTAAAAATGTTTGCATTTTTGCTATGAAAAGCAATATATAACATTGTGAACAATATTTTCAAGCAATAATTTTGTAATATGCGGAAAATGGATACATTTTTGGTTTGATGTCATTTACAGAAACCGACTCAACCATTGCATAGCCTTGGGTTTTCTAATTAGATGTTTCATTTTGGTTTTTAAAAAATCGATAAGCAGGCTCAGACGACAAAATGGACTGAAAGTAAGGCTAGCTTCTAGTATCCGATTGGCCTGGCCAGCTGCCACAATTGATTTTATTGGAAAGTTGACTGGAAACTATGTATGTACATATATTAAAAAAGAGGCTGGGATAGTGGGATGCGGCCCACACTGATAGCTTTCCATCCCGTCTGTCGATTTGTCTTGCTTAAAAGTTTGTCTATATGTACTCGTAACAATTTTTATCAAATTTGGGTACTATTTTTTGTAGATTTTATTTTTTATGAAAAAAACGGACTTTTATATTTTTATATAAAAATTACTGAATATCGAAAACAATATTTTCCGTGAAATAAAATAAGTTTGAAGGCAATATTTTTAATTTTTGAAAAGCTATTTGAGTCGAAAATCAATTTTTACCAACTTTTGTTAAATTTTTTTTAGGTTTTTAAATTTTTGTACAAAAACTGTCAATTCGATTTTCAAAATTTTACTGAGTGTTAACACCAATATTTTTTGAAAGATAAAAGTAGTTTAAAGCCAATATCTACAATTTTTGAAAAGATATTTTACTCGAAAATCAATTTTTACCAACTTTTATTAATTTTTTTTTTTTTAGGTTTTTATTTTTTGCAAGAAAACTATCAATTCGATTTTTCTCAACATTTTTAGAATGCTTAAAACAGTATTTTTTATAAGATAACATAAGTTTGAAGCCTAAATTTGAAGTTTTTGAAAAGATATTTGAATCGATATTCAATTTTTACCAACTTTGAGTAATGTTTTTTTTAGATTTTTATTTTTTATAAGAAAAACTGTCAATTTTACTCAAAATTTTATCAGATGTCAAAAACATTATTCTTCGTTGCACAAAATTGTTTTGGAGATGAAATCATATTTTAGTCGTAAAATTTTGGAGGTGACAAATTTTTTTGTTTATGTTTTTTTAATTATAAAAAAAAACGTTAAATGGATTTTTTTTTAAATCTACTTCTTTGATATCACGTTGCAAAATTATATATTATACAAAATTTAATTCAAGTTTCTAGCGTTTTTGGTTCGTAAGATATTTAGGGTTAACCAAAATGTTCACCTTTTTTTTAAACTTCTATGGTAAAAAGAACAACCACGCAATTTTCTTGAGAGCCCTTTTTGCATATTTCTGCCTTATTATCTGTATAACAAAATTTATTTGAAGTCGATATCTCTTCTGGTTTTTGAGTTATGGAGGACGAAAAAAACGTCGCGAACGTACGGACGTACGAACGTAGGTACACACGCACGCACAGACATCTTTCTAAAAATTTTTTGTTTCGACTCTAGGGACCTTGAAACGTCGAGAAATGTTAAAATTTTCAATTTGACAAATCGCACCCATTACAATAACTTCCTATGGGAAGTTAAAAAAATCTACCTTACTATCAAGTTATGTCTGCTTATGTTAAAGTGTTAGGTGATCATATTTTTAGTACAACTGAAAGCTGAACTTCTTAACTCTGTGATTTTGTTCATAATTCCTCAATTTTATTTAAAGTTTAGTGTAAAACGGTTCCTTATTATATTAAAAGAAATAAAGACTTCTCGTTACAATACAAAACACAACTTATTTTTAACTCGCACCTTATAAAAGGAGTATTTTTTTTTGTTGAAAATATTGTTGTTTGTTAGTACAGTAAATTTCCAAGTTTAGAATTAATGACATCTTGGTTTTAGTTTGCGTTCAAACTTTAAGAAATGCATTTGAGATTAAAAGTCGTTGTGTTGTCTGAACCTGCCCAAGATCAGCCAAATCGCTGCACGGTACTGTTGCATGTATCCTTTTCCTATTTTTATTTTCGGAAAAGCTGTAGGTACTTTTTATGCACTTTTTATCGGAAACACTGATACTACATGCTGTTGACGAGCTTTTCAATCAATTGGTTTAATATCAATTGGTTTCCTTTCATGACAAAAATAAGCATTCAGCTCTCGTTCCCATAAGGTAAAGGAAAGAAATAAAAATATATACAGAAAGCATAAGAAAAGTGATAATAATAATTAATCCATTTCAAATATACTCAATTCCTCCAAAACAAAGATATTTAACACCATAAAATACGGAGTGAAACCACTAACAGAGAAGCAAACTATTGAAAAAATAAAGATTGGAACATCTGAAAGTTAAAACCAATATTGTGCAGTTATTATGAATTTAAAATTAAAAGATCAGTTTCTATGTTAAGCAATACTTTCAAGGAACACAAATTAAATCCTTATTCCTAAATACACCATTGTCTCTCTCAACCATGTTAAAGGAAGTAAATGGTGTGATTTTCAAGAAGAAATAAAAGGTATGTAGTTTAGTATTATAACCAAGAATTCAGCTTCATTATAAAGATCATCATGTTCTAAAAAAAATGTCATGCAAACGGGCGCCGCGACTGGCGTTAAAGCTTAGATTCCCAATTTTGGACCACTTTTTGCAACAATTAAGGCCCTCAATAATAACGCGCCGAATAATTCTCTTCTAATGCGTCAACTCGGGCTTACCTGCGTAGAAAAGCAATTTCAAACAACCAACCCCACAAAAAATAGCTCAGCACTGTTAAATCTCACGGTCTTGGAGGCCACGCCATACATAAGCCGTCGTAGACGAGAGATAATGCGCCCATAAAGTTTTCTTCAATTAGCTGATTGAATTGATGCGTCGTCGTACGAACCGAACTTTTAGTAATAATCCAAAATACTGAATGTTTGTCAATTAAATCGACATTTTTTTTAAGATGCATATTGCAATTTCAATAGTTTTTATTTTAGCTAAATTACACAAAAGTAAAATTCAAGTGATAGCTTTTTAATAACATCAAGTCAAATTTTGTGTTTTTTTAAAAGGAAGACATATTTTCTTTGCATACTCTCTTTACCGATTTTTCTTCTGTGTTTAACACTTGGTCCATTCTGGAAATATAAAGAATATCAATAATGTTTGTAAAGGATACTAAAAACATTTTCCAAAAACTCACTTTGTCCTTCCCCACACATGTTGGCAGCGTTCATGCTACAGGGATTTGGGAAGATCTTTTTGACAGATCCACGCTTAGCACAAACAGGATCTTCAACATCGGGACAGTAGATTTGACACAAACGTGGTCCCTTCGACTTGGATGGTGCTGCAGCACTTAGTTGAACAACAACTAAGATCAGAGCGAATACCAGATAAATGAATTTCATTTTGTAATAATGTTTTGTGATAATCGCAGTTAAGAGTGCGGTTTATATACCTGAAATTCTTAGGTCCGATTAGCATTTGAATTAATAGAAACGGCCTCAAGTGGTTAATTGTTTTTGAAAACAAATATTGGTTTAGTTCGTCTGTGTTTGGTCTGGCTATGAAACACTAGAAAATTGTGTGCATGAGTAAAGATAAGAATATAAAAAGCTGTTACAATTTAAATAAATTAATTTAAAAAAAAAATGTCAATTGCATTGTTTTAAACACTAGATAATTGATCAATCATTAGATATTATTGAGGGAGCCTTTTTAAATATGCATTATGCACTTGGTATACAAAAATGTCAATGGTTCTTATATTGTTTTTTATAGAATGGGAATATTAATGAGAAAGTACTTACATATGTACATGTCTCTTGTATATTTTGAATTTTAATAAAACAAGGATTTAGAAGCAAATAATTATACATTCAATAGTGTGTTAAAAGATAAGTGTCATATTGACGTTAAATGTGAATGAAGGTTGCTTCCACAATATTTAAAAATGTCATTATTTTCTATTATTCTTGGTAGGCTCCAATTTCAAAAATCATAACTATTTAATAGAAAAACATAAACGACCATAACATTTCCTCCGTACGTTCGGGATACCTTTTTTGTCTACCATATCTCAAGGTTAACAGATAATAAAATCAAAAGATGCAAAAAAGACTTTCAAAAATATTGAAATTTTATAAGTGATATTCAAATGGTAGACATATGCATTCAAGGGGCCACAAGCGTCCACAGGTTTTTCTCAAAACCCACCTCTGTCTATCAGCTCCTACTCTCACCTCCCCGTGGTGAACATTAGGTGCTTAGTACCTCAACTGGAGATTGGGTTTCAACCACAGTGGAAATTTGTTGGGCGCAGCAAACGAGCAAGGGGGGAGAGGTGTTTCCAATAAGGCACCTCTCCTTATCCAGATGTCAGAGGAGGAATTCCAGAGATGGAATCAACAGTGGCGTCTACAGTTCCAGTAAGGTTGAACTACTTTGTGAACACCTTATAGAGCTTCTACGACTTATTCGGGGCCAAGGCCTATAAGGAGTGGATTCTCCGGCTTCCCTTCCTTCAAGTTATACTAAGGATCTGGTTGGGGGTTGTGCCGTGTCGGAGTGACTTCCTAACCACGTAAAAATACATTACACACTACTCAGCACATAAATGCACAAAGTAGAAAACAGCACCTTGAGCGACTAGACTATGTAAGGTGATAACAAAACAAGACATTAATACAAGACAGAAGGACAGAAGAGAAAAAACAACAGACAGAGAGAACACATGACAACAGCACGCGGTAGGTTTAGAGACGGTCCCACATCTATCTACTAACCACGCTCACTGATGCTTGATTTCGGTGATCGATGGAAACCGAAGCTTTTTTAATGACTAGGCCGTTGCCCCCACGTAAAAATATCCTAGTTGCAAAGCACCAACAAGCCTCAGTTTTTGTTAACATCGATTTTTGTTAAAATCGTACTTGAACGAATAGTGTAGAGCTCTCACGTCAACACTAGAGGCATTAGGCAGGTTGAGGTGACACAAAGGAGGCAAGTTTCTAGCATCTGATTGGCCAGCTGCCAAAAAATTACTTTACAATTAAGGCAACTTTGTTGGAAAGTTGACTGGAAAGTTAGGTACCAGTTATAGCTATCAATGGTTTTATTGAAAACAAAGATAGGAATTTTTTGGCAGGTCGTTTATAGCTATCATTAAAAATTTCTGTCATTGAAAATAAATTCCTGATTGAAATCAACCGAAAAACTTTTACTGACTCAAATCTGTGATTGCAATTGTGTGAAATTGGACCACAAATGACTGGAACGATTCGTTTCACTTTTGAACATAAAAGTATCAGCTGTTCAGGAAAATGCATTTTCGTCCGGAAAATAGAAAAATAAATTATTAGAGAAAAACAAATGCGCAATTACACTTTTTTTCCTCAAAAATTTATTTGTGTGATTTCCGATCGATCAGTATATAATTTTCATTCCTAATCAAAGGGAAACCCCATCAAATATTGATTCAAAAATTTTTCCGGAGCGATTTTAATGATACTTACAACTGGCGCCTTAGTCAAGAAAAATCTACCTAACTATCAAGTTAAGTCTACTGATGTTAAAATGACAGGTGATCATGTTTTTTCATTCAACTTATTTTTTTATTTTTTGCACAACTTCATTTAATCCTTTCTGTAAAATTGTTTCTTGTCAATATATAAATCGTCATGGAGTTTTAGCTTGCCTGAGGAGTGTTTTGTAGACAATGGGCACAAAGCTAGTGGCTAGACGTAGTCAGATTCAGGCAACATAAGAGACTTCATTTGCAGTCAACTTCATTCTTTGAACTTAAATTTTGACCAAGGCAACTAGTTAGTTTTCCAAGTATCATGAATTTCAAATTCAGAACTTTACTTCACAAAACTCTACATTAAGTTCATAGTACATGACCTACCAAACACATTATTGTCTACAAAACACTTCCCAGACAAGCTACAAGTCCATTACGATTTGTCTTTTGTATTATACAGAAATATTACTTATTTCTTTTTTAAATTTTAAATATTACAGAAAACATTAAATGGAATTGTGCCGAAAAAAATAAATTATAGAGTAGTAAAGTTCAGGTTTCACTTGAATGAAAACAAAATGTTCAGTAGTCATTTTGACATAAGTTGACTTGACTGCATAGTAAAGGAGATTTTTCTTGACTTACCTTCCAGACAACTTTCCAATAAAGTTGCCTTAATTGGAAGCCATTTTTTAGGCAGTTGGCCAATCAGATGCTAGAAACTTGCCTTTCTTTTAAGTCCCTTTGAATAATGGGACTTTTGTGAGTATTGAGACAGAGGCGTCAAAAATGGGTTTAACGGTTAATGAGGGCAAAACAAAGTACATGATGTCGTCAAGAAAGGACTTACAAAACCAACGTCTCGGTCAAAACGTCACCATCGGCAGACGTAACTTTTAGTTAGTCAAGGACTTCGTCTACCTAGGCTCCGCTAATAACGCAGAAAACACACCAGCGCTGAGATCAAACGCAGAATAACTCTTGCTAACCGCTGTTTTTTTGGGTTAATAAAGCAATTGAGTGGCAAAGTCCTCTCTGGAAGAACCAAAGTGTCGCTATATAAGACCCTTATCATCCCCGTCCTGCTATACGGTGCAGAAGCATGGACTATGACAAAAAGGGATGAAAGCACCTTGGGTCATTTCGAGAGAAAAGTTCTTCGTGTGGTCTACGGTCCCGTATGCATAGAAGGGGAGTGGAGGAGATGATGGAACGACCATCTGTACGGGCTGTGCAGCGACGCAGATTTAGCCAGAAAGATAAAAGTCCAACTTTTTAAGATGGCTGGGTCACGTAGAGCTCATGGAAACCAAAAATGGAGACATATAGCTAGGGACCGAGCTAGATGGAGAAGCTTGTTGGGTGAGGCCCTAGGTCACACAGGACTGTACCGCCGCATTAAGTAAGTAAGTAAGATATTGATACTATAAACGATTGATGTAAAAGTAATCATCTTTCGCTTAACATCAATAAATGTAGTTGTATGTCTTTTTCTCGATGTCATGCTATTATTAATTATAATTATTATATTTCAAACGTCGACTATGCTATTGGGCTTTCTTAAAAGAAATTGCACCGAGTTTTCGAATCCATATGCAATAAAATCCGTCTGTGTCTTGTACGCCCTCAATTGGAATGCTTCAGTTGTATGGGATCCTCATTATACAGTTTCAAAAAGTCGCATTGAGAAAGTTCAAGTCTTTAACAAAATTTGTAGTTCGACAACTTAAATGGAATTTAGATTCAATGCCTTGTTATTCTACAAGATGCACTTTAATTGCTCTGAACTCTTTAGAAAATCGGCGAGTTGTTAATTATGTAATGTTTGTTCATGATATATTGTCTTACGATATAAGAAGCTCCGATTTACTTAATCTATTAAATTTGTATGTTGCTCAACGATATTATAAGATCAAGACAATTGTTATATATACCATATCATAGATTTAATTATGGTTTCTTAAATGAACCAATTTTAAGATACATGAAATCATTTAATGAATTTGAATGTAACTAAGCAATATTTAAATGATAAGTTAATTAATTAGTATGTAGTTCAAAGCAAACTGTAAGAGTTAACTCGATAGATAGATAGATGATAAAAATTCGACCAACATCACAATTTATTTAAAAAAAAAATTAGGTGGCTCAACAACTTGTAGGGAACAAGGGCCTAGGGACTTACAACTCTCAACTATTAATGAGTGCGAGCAATGTCAACATTGGAGAGCAGAGAGATTAAAAACATCGCGCCCCAGATATAACCTTCTGCTCTCAAGGCTTCATATATTTTTCTTTTCCCATTTTCACTTTCTTTCAATGCTTCCGGGCCAACAGTCAATATAAGGCAATTTTTGGGAACTTGGATACGTCCATTACCATTATAAAATTTCATAAATTAATTATTTAAACTTTTGACCTTATTTTTATCCGTTTAACTGGAACGATCAAGTTTAAGATAAATGCTAAAGAGCATCTAGAGCTGTAACCAAAGTTTATTATTTCAATGAAACATTTAATGTGTTTTATTGCGTCAAACATGTTTTTTTATTTTCTTTACTTATAACAAAGATGCAAGATAAGCCATAGTCGCTTCCGAATTCATCTATATTCAAGATATATTTTAATTTATTTTACATCCAGATCTATAACTAAAAGTATTGTTTGCATTTTTAATAATTTTGTATTCTTGATTTCTTAAATTTTTACAATACTTCCAAAATGTCTTGATGTTCTTTCAATTATTTTTAACTATCTGGAGATATCACAAGAAAATGCCACAACTGAAAATATTATTTTCCATTTATGCTCTCACAAAAAAACTAACTTGTGACCCCTGTGTTTTCGTGTACATTTGACTTTTTATTTATTTTTGGAAAAATTAAAAAATAAAACAATCAATTTAATTTATAAAATAAGTACAAAAATATTATTAAGGATATATTTTCTATTTAATTGTTGCATCTCTTTTAGTTAAGCAAGCAATTTATGTTTTGCTTTCTTTTAAATCTCGTATGTATAATTTTTCTGTTACTGTTAAAAAACAAACACAAAATATGAACAAAACAATCCCATTAATACTGTTTAAATACTGAATCAATTTTGAAACGAATTCAGGCTACATTTTTATCGATTATATCAGATGTTCTTTCTTTCTTTTTTTGTTTTAATTTTTAAAGCAAACAGTTTTTTATTGTTGTATTATTTTTTCAAGAAATTCGGAATACTTTTTTCTTTTTGTTTAAATTTTAATTTTGTTTTAGTTGAATACAATTCTTATGTTCTATTGAAAGCGTTTTGTGAATAACGCGCTGCCTTTTTTGTTTTCTTTTCTAGTTACTTTTGTCTTAATCTTATGATTTATATCTTAAAATTTAAAATGGTTTAAAGATAATATTAATACGTACATAGTAAAAAAAATAATAATAAACTTAAAACAATAAAATAAAATCACGCAATATGCGTGCATACACTATACATACACTTTATACTTTATGCTACAAGTACCTTACATGTAAAAGAAACAAACAAATTAAAAAGAAACAAAATAATAAACAAGTAATAAGTCGATGGATACGATGAATGCTGGGAAGCTTACTTCTCACCACTGTGGAACTCATCGAGACAAAGCTTACAACTCCATGATCCTTCGGGAGGTGTTATCAGCGGTGGAGAGAGACAATACATGTGATATCCTCTGTCGCAGTCGTCACAGAAGAGCAGCTGATCGTCATTGTCGGAGGTGCCACATATCGAACAGTATTTACATTCTATGCACTGCCATCGGTAGCGCTTCACAGAAATAATCATGTTCGGGGTAAACTGAAGGCAGGTCGGGTGACCAGAACGACCGCAGTCAGAGCACGAGACAAGTTCTTCGGGCAGGTTTGTCTTTTTGTTTTCACGTGCGTCGCCTAAGCAAAAGTCGCAATATGGCGATGGATGTGCAGTCGTGTCGCGCTCAGTCCTCATTTTACTAACACCAACTGCAACACCACCTGCTGGAGTTCCCTTTTTCGGACTTGATTCGGCTTCTTCGGAGGGCATTTTATCAGCCGACGTTAGCATAGACAACGGTTGATCGTCCAGATTGCTAAGCGGTGAAGCGCATGAGTTTGTGTTAAAAGAGGATGCACTTGCAATGGCATTTGAACGTCTTTTTGGCTGCTCTCCGTCAGTATTGACCTTTCGTCGTCCTCCTTAAGAAATAATGAAAATAGATTTAATATGTTAATATTGCGATATTTATTTTGTATTTAATGTTTAACTAACCTTTACGTCCTCGTTTAGGGGTAGCATCAGGATTTGCTGGAGGTTTCTTTGTTGGCTTGGCACGCTTTCGTTTGCGATTGCTGTACGAATCATCAAAATCGGCATCTGAATCAAAGTCTTCTTCGAATTCATCGACATGGGAGAGTTCCAAGTCTTCGTAGAACCATTCTTTTTCCGGCATTGGGTGACCATCTTTGCTGTCGTTGTCAGCGGTTGCTCCAAGTGAGTTGCCATCAGGTTGTATTACAGACCCTTAAAAGAAAAATTAAAACGAGAAACAAATTAGCATTTCACATTAGTTTAACGGGTGCTGTAGAGCTAAGCGCTTTGCTATAGATAAAATGCCAAAGTTTTCAAAATTGGATGTTTGTAAATACGTATATTCTTAAATAGATGCCCTCTCAGCGACGAAGTTTGTAAAGGGGGTAGTCCAACATCTGTTATTGAAACCAGAGGAACTCAGAAGTGGAAACTATTAAAGCCAAGTTTTCAAATAACACAGTGGGAGATAGGTGCTACTTATTAAATTTGTAAGACTTATTTATCACTTATTTGTGAAAAGGATATGTTGACGTTTGAATCTATCTACTTTAACACCCGGTCAAAAAGGATTACTGTCCCTTAGTGTGTAAGGAAATAGTCAAAAAACAGCTGCACAAGCATTTAGTTTGAGGTTGTTGGTGAAATGAAAACGTTTAAGCTCAAACAAATGCATTTTTAAGACTCAAAAAAGCTCTAGGGACTTGATTTGACATGTTAGGTTATGTTAGATAAAAGTGGCTGTCCATGATTGAATCGGACAGTTTGATGGCCCATTGTGATACCGCATAAATCTTCAGGTTTCCTCCTAAGCCCAATAGACCAGTTTGAGTCCCTTACGAAACGTTAGAGGCTGATTATGCTAATATGTTTAGAAGGTGAGAAGTTGAAGAACTGGTTCCTCCTCTTCCTCGTCCATACAGCTTCTGTGAAAGTTATTTTTGAATACGCCTAGCCTCGTGGAGTGTTTTTTTTTTTTAAGGAACTGTTTAATAGACAGTATCCTATTATCGAGCTTATATGCGTAATACTGTTGGCCAGATGTTTTTTGTGACCTGATACGTTCCACCTGGTGTTTTCCTTCTTGATAGCGTCTTGCATTAGCAATCGTTTACAAATAGCGATGCCAGAATTTGCCAAACGTTGTACAATGGACTGCACTGTATCGTTCCTGGCGTGTTCATCTGCCTAACAGTTACATGGAATGTCTCTATGGCCCGGCACCCAGCAAAGGTGAATATTAAACTGTTGTGCCATCTCCATTAGAGATGGTCGACAGTTATGGACCAGAAAGATCTGGAAGGTATAGAAATCTGGAAATTTCTGTCGAATTGCAGTTGGGGGATGGTGTATTATGTGTGCTTTGGAATTGATTCTAAATACCAAAGAACTACGGAGTGGCCAATGTTGGTGTTAATCCACTGCGACAAAGCTTTGAGGCGAATAGCAGAGCTTGCAGCTATTGGTTTTCTAAATATATCAAGAGGTGTAAGGTAGAGTAAGGTGTTCAGTGCTGCAGATGGGGTCGTGCGAAGCGATCCGCTTATACATAGTTTAAACATGTTACGCCTTTTTCTTATTCCCTTGTCTTCCTTCCCTATTCGGCTCATCACTCATTGTCTCAGCCATTAATTCAAAGGTTTTCTTGGCTGTAGTATTGTTGTCCATTCGAGTCCGTGTATCGGTGGGTTTTTTCTTTTTGGACTACGAAAACTATCTGCTCCAGAACAATGTTGAAGTAATAGCATGGTAGCGCATCTCTTTGCCTGAACCCTGCACATGTCTTAATAGCTCAGATGTGTTGTTACTCATTTAAACGTTATTTTGTAACGTCATGCAGCATAGCTGTATCAGTTTTTTTCGGGTTCCCGATTTCAGACATCAGAAACAGAAGCGCTTGGTGCCTTATTCTATTACATGCGGCTTCGAAGTCAATGAAAACATGGTGGGTCTGAACTTGAAATTGATTGGTATTTTCCAGCATTTGCCTTAATGTGAATATTTTGTCTTTCGGTGATCTGCCTGAAATAAGAAGATCAAAATTTAAAGAGCCGTTCATACTCTCTTGTAGTAAATTCGAAGTTTCAGGTAGACGGACAATTCGAAAAGTAAGAAAGAGTGTCGAAGATTAAACTTGTGTGTTTTCAGACTATTTATCGAATACAGACCGTATTGGACGGTTAGAAAGGTAGTTTCTAATCCAACGAAGTACAGATCAATAACTGTAAGTATTTTTGATAAGAGAGCTTCATACTAAACTCTTTAAAATTACTTCAAATTGTCAAGTTGATAATCTTACTTTCTTTAAAAGGATGTAAAGAATTGTTTCACTGTTCGGTGAGATAAACCATGTGATGATCACCAGTGGTCCTATTGAAAACCATCTTGCCGGCCATTAAGAATATTTCGGTTTTCAAGATTTTTCTCAAGCTGAAAATTGATTAGCATTTCCGTGACCGTGGCAAGAATGCCTTGTGTGCAATTAGACGATAATTGGAGGGGGAGGAGTATTCGCCTTTTTAAGGGGTCAACTAGACAATGGCCGGCTGTTTTCCATCCACTCAGAAAAAGAACTGTAGAGTAGAACAGATTGAAAAGCATGTTGCATTCTACAAAGAAATAAGTTCATTATCTTATCTTCTGCGACGGAGGAGCAGTTAAAGTTCCTAGAGAAGTAGTCGAGTTGGGTTTCTCATATTGCCAATTGGTTCTCGTTCGAGTTTTTTCTTTAACTGTTTTTTTTTTGTAGATATGATAAAATTACAGACACAATGGGTCATATGCTAAAAGATGAGAAAGTTCTCAGAATCAGAGCTGACGAGCTTGAACTCGCACGTGAGATCGATTGAGCACTCGCACTCGGACTTAGTTTCATATGAAAAAAACGAGTTCACTTTCTACAGTTCTGACTCAGTGATATGAGAACGATCTCAAAGCACTCGCACTAGTTAAAACAGTAGTTTCTGTGCGCAGTCGAGTCAAGAAGGAAAAATGTCTTTTGAAAGCGAAAATGAAAGTGTAATTATAAACAAAATTGCTGACCATCTTAGTGAATTTCTAATAATTGAAACTAAATAAAGTTTTACTGGAGAATTCGCAGTTAACAGTTTTAAAAACAAGAAAAAGAGATGTTATGCTTAATTCATAGAAGCATTTGAAAACAAATTTGTCGGGGACATACAAACGTGAACAAAAGTGCCGCAAAAAGCAAAATAAGAGACAAGAAATTAATTCTTAATGACTGTTAAAAAGAATTGCTTATTTTGATGCCTGTACATTTTTCATTTACATTTACATTTTACATTTCATTTACATTTATCTTTTGCGGTTGACGTACTCCTCGTGGTGATAGAGTGGTTTCCTTATACGAACATGTTTACAATACACAGCACCAATGGCGTTAGGAAACTCATACTTACTGCTACATAACCGTTGCGCTTCTTCTATTTCTTCAGAAGTATGTTGGAGTATGATCAAATCAGTTGCACAGCTTGCAATTTTGACACCAATGCCTTTACCAACAGCGTTTTGAAATCCATGATCTACTACAGAACGTAGAAAAATCATCATTTTTTCTCGATGAGTCAAAGCACCACCGCGTGTTTCCAGGATTGGGCGCAAAAACTCATCCGCCAATAATTGCACACTTGTTTCACTAAATCTATACAGTTTTAAAAATCCTTCACTTATTGGACATCTTCTATGTTTATAAACACGATTTGTATCGAAATTATTCAAAAACTCGTCCATTTTGATAGTTGTTTATCAACTGAGTTAGGGAAAACCCCTCAACAATTTGAAAGATCGATCTCATGCAATCGAGCGTTTGCTCATCTTTTTGCATATCAAAACTAGAACTTTCTCACATAGGGCTTTCGTCGAGGGATAGATCTCAACATACCGCTCTAAGAAAATTCTCAGAAAAGTGAGTAAAGAGCTTGAACTTATTTCTTTGCATATGACCCAATGGTCTGATATTTCTAGGAGGCGATAGTAAACCGTTAGCTTGTTGGCGAATTGTCCAGCAATGTTAGGAATTAGAGTTGGCTCGTCACATAAGTAAGGTTGTTTAACTCTATAAAAATGTTGAAATATTTTCTCTTGGGTGCTGTCAGAATAGTGCAGACACAAAAAATTTGAAAAAATTAAAATCGCCCTTAACAACGATTTCATTGTGTGAAAAGTGGGATGCCATTCGTTTGAAATCGAATTTTTATCCAGATTGTTTTTAAATAAAATAAAAATAATTTGACCTAAATAACTACCTTGTGGGATCCCGGAATCAGCATTAAACTTGTGTGATAAGCAAACCGTTAAGATTGAATCCACTTAATGAAAAGTTCGCTTTATCCCTGTTTTCTTAATTTGAAAATAAAAATCGATGTGGGAGTTTGTCAAACGTTTTTCTAAAGTCAGTACAAAAATACAGTTCAATTTTGTTTTGATTTTAAATGAGTGAATACAGTGTTTTGGTTATTTTTTAACAAAACTTTCCCAGCTTTATTTCTTGTTAATTTAGAAATGCATGTATTCTTTTTTTTTAAAACATATCGATTACGCAATAAGAAACAACAGAATATATAGTAGATCTTGTTCACATATTTACAAGAAGTGAATATAAAACAGCGCTCAATTCAAAATATGATATTTTAAAATACTAGCTTGGACATTTGGTCATTTTTTTATAAACACAACTGTTGCAAACAAATTGTTATACTAAAAGAGACTACATATCTCTTGGCCAGCATACATTGACTTCACCTATTCCGTCCCTGAGGTGAATCATTTTCTTTTGTTTCCTACTCTTTTCCCTTGATTAATTTATGATTAAGAATTTTTGTATAAAAGACACAACAAAAAAAAAACAACCAAACAAACAAACAAGAAATGTATGCATGTAGATACGTAATTCAACATTTATAACAAAGACTGAAACAACATCGAAATATAATCAGTTCGAGTTGTTTTGATTGTAGAGATGGATGGATACACACGACCTTGATGTTGAGTAGACTGTCGACCGTGGATAACGATGACGACGACGTTGAAGACAACGACGAAGCACAGCAGCGGCATCGGAATAACCAGTTCACTCGATCTGGCAGTTTGCTTGTTGTTTGTAGTGATACATACTCTTGTACTCTGCTTCTTTGATTAAAGGGAAAAATGCGCCGAAAAGCAATTGTAACCGTTTAACTTTCAAAAATCTTCAACCGGATTTTCGATTTTTTAATTTATTCGTTCGTTGTTCGACGATACCATTATGGATGGCATTGGTTTAGTTTCCTTGCAAGTTTTATACCTTTTAAGTCGACGACATACAATTGAAAACAACAACAATAAGCCCACCAAGATCAATACAATCTGCACAACCCAGCAGCACAACTCTGGCGGCGCCTTTTTCTTTTCTGATTTCTTGTTTCGAATATGAGTAACAATAATGGCAAAGGGGCTTTAATTGAAGCTATTACTTTTTTTATTTAATTCAATACCCCTAGCTTAGTGTTACCAAAGTTCATAATTATATGCATGTAAAATTAATGTTTTCCCATCTCATTCATGCATATTTCTTTAAAGGCACACAAGAATTGCATTGTCATAATGAAATAAAAGCGTAAACATTTGGCAAAATATGATAGCAGTACAGAAACAGTTCGTAAAGAAAACCAAGAGTTTGTGAAAGAGAACAAAGACCTAAAAGATTTGTTTAAATTTTTTTTCTTGGGAGCTGCGTTCGGCCATTGTATGTAGAGTACTGTGCTAACTTCTTGCAACTATCACCTCCTATCAAAAAAACGAACATTCGTTGATATAAAAGTTGTTCCAATCAAATTATTTTTATTGTTTTAGACTTTTTTATGTTTGAACTTACTGCTCATTATCTTAAAGCAATGATCCACAGACAAATTCTACAAATGCACAGCTTTTACAAAAATAATAATGATTTCTTTTCGTCTCGTTTTGATAATGGTTGACGAATCAAAGTTTAATATGCAGGGATCGGGTGAAAAACAGCATGTCAGGAGGCCAAGAGGTGAGATGTTAAATCCAAAATACACTAAAGGGACGGTCAAACATGGAGGTGGTTCAATTTTGATCTTGGGCTGCTTCTCTGGCCAATTCGTCAAGTTGAGGGCATAATGAAGTCGTGAAGACTATGTAGACATGCTTTGTAACACCATGCTGGCTTATGCCCATTGGGAAATGGACGTTACAACACGCCAATGATCTTAAACACAAGTCAAAATTGGACACAAAGTGGTCTACAGAAAAAAATATTGCGGTTTTATCATGGCCAGCCCAATCCCTAGACCTAAACCCAATAGAGAACCTGTGGGAAATCGTGAAGAATAGATTTATGCACAAAAGTGACCTATTCGCTGTAATTTAGAGGCAATGGAATTACATTCCAAAACCGGGTATTAATAACCTTATAGCTTCGATGCTCAGAAGATATACAGCCCTTATAAAAAATAAAGAGTACCCAATTAAATATTAACATTTCCTTGCATTCAAGTAAGACAATAGTTTGAAATTTCGTTGTGAGATCTAAGTTGCAAATGTTTTGCACAGCAATTTTACCAACTATTAAAGTATTTAGTTATTCATTTTTTGTTAAAGTTAAGAGTGTTATTTTTTTTACAACAATTATAACGTAATATCAAAAAAGTTTACAAAACTAAAGGAAGAATTTTGCTGTTTGATTTTATATACATTTTTTTTTTAATGAAAAATGTTTAAAGTTCTAGTTGCAAATGTTTTGCACAGTACTGTATGTAGTATACCAATAAGCCGAGGTATCTGGAAGAGTTCAGTGCCAAAATTGAACGGACATTAAGCCGAAAGTAAAATTTTTTAAATATTCTTAATTGAAAAAACCCAATAGATGATAAAGATTTTTATTTTCAAAAATCGTCACACAATTAATAAATCCATTGTAGTCTCAAAAACATGGTGTTATTCTTGTTTTTGCACTTTTAAAGTTATAATTAAGACCAACAAAAGACATTGTTTGGTTTACAAATTATAATACTGAAAATTATCAAAACTTGTGGAGATTTATAGGAAAATCGTTAAATAAGATGTCAGCAATGACTGAACTTAAGTTTATAAGTTGTAGCTCGCAAACCTTAAAAGATCTTACCGATGCTTTCGATGTCAAAAAAGGTTTTAGACACGACGATGGATGCACTGTCATGCAACTTATTCCACATCGTTCTGGAAAGAATTGTTCAAAATTCAACCTCCAACACTAGGGGCACAATCTTCCAAAGGTCCATCCGGTTACTCGCATACGCCGATTATACTGACATAATTGGAAGATCAAAGTGTGATGTCAAAGAAACGGGGAAGATGGGTTTAGTGGTCAATGAGGGCAAGACCAAATATATTGTCACCAAAAAAGGGCATTGAACGAAGACGTCCTGGACGAAACCTCACCTTTTATTATATATATATAATAACTTTAAATTAGTTAAGGACTTTGTCTAGGCACCGATAAATTCATACAATGACAACGATACCAGTGCTTAAATCAAACAAAGAATACCTCTTGCCGATCGCCGCTTCTTCAGCCTTAGAAGATACAAAGACACTTGAGTAGTATAGTCCTCTCTGTAGCATCTAAATTCACCATCTATAAGACACTTATCATTCCGATTCTCTCTCAAAGAAATATGAGAGCATCTTAGGATGCTTCGAGAGAAAAATTCTTCGGGGATTTTTGGTCCCGTCTGCATTGATGGAGAGTGGGGAAGAAGAGATACAGGACACTAACCTGGTTAAAAAGAATACAACTCAAACAAGTGGAAAATGACCTTAACCATCTTGGCATGTGAAACTGGAGACAGCTAGTTACGGAACTAGCTGGCATATTGGTTGAAGCCCAGGTACCCTAAGTAAGTAAGTATTTAAACCCAACTTATAGGATTATAGGAAAATCATTAAGAGTAAAAATTATATTAGTTATTGGGTCAAGTTTTTTAAAATCGATCAAAGGTTATTTCGATAATAAAAGCTGTTGTAGGCGAGAGTGTGAGACACAATTCACGAACACCAACTCGCTAGCAATCTCAACAGCTCAAAATGTTGCGAATTATCCTAAGGAAAATTCTGCACAAGGATCTTGTTACATTCGCTTACAATATCCAATTTTAGGCAGGCGACCATCTGCTTCGTCATGATTAAGCAATTTAGGCCTCAGAGCAGCTTGAGTTGGATAGAGAAAAAACATCAGCGACATGTTAACAAACAAAACTGCCGCATCGAGGATCAACAAACACATTATAGTCTGCAAGCCAATGCCTCCAAAAAGTGTGACTATTTGATATGTATTAGAAAGTTGTGGCATCTTTGGATAACGTGAAGGTCAGCGATGGTCTGCGATTTGACCTTATAGGTTTGTTTGTAAACTTAAATATGGTAAGAACATAAGACTTAATTACAAACTATAAAAATATCCTTTCGATTAAAATCATTGAGGAAGCCATATCCAACAACATCCGCTGTCGATCATCTTTAACCTGATATTGAAGTTTTCGGGTGTAGCAACTATTCATGCCAAGAATAATGCCGGGAGTTAAGTTTATCGAGCTGCTAAAATTCAACCTATTGAAAACTGGGCTGTGCACATAAACGAAGTGGCTGATATACAAGCAGCTACTTAGACCAACCATCAACCACATTTTTCCGGTATAGTTACCCATATCGAAGACTGCTATGAACAAATTAAAACTATTCGAGATCAAGATACTCAGGATATTTACTGGACTACAATGCAATTAGATCTTAACAAAACAGGAGAATCTACGAAGAAGCGAACATGAAGCCAATGGATCAGTTCTTTGCACAAACTGCAAGGATAATTATTATACAAAAATCACAAGCTACCCTAAACCACTGATGGACTATTAAGGAACGACATCCCGAACTAAGATATCTCTGTATAATGCATATCCTGGAAAACTTGCCAATTTACAACAATGAACAACGATCCCATCACTCAACACTAACCCACCATCTCGACAACAGGGATTAACCAATCCGAGATTAACCTTCCAAACGACATTAATTTCTAAGCCATTTATATTATAACGGGTTATCCATTTTGAAGTTTCAGAAATATAGGCCTGCAATTCGACATCTATCAAACTAAGTTGTTAAACCAATTTTCTTGTTTCAGTTGAAAGTCTGACTTTTACGAAAATGGATCGCAACGCACACAAATTGTTAAAACCTACTACAAAAATGGTGATACTGACGCAGCCACATTCACAACGTCGAATACGTTGAATGGGTGCTTGAACAACTTTTCAGTGAACGGCGATTTTTAAAACAAAATTTTCTTCAGCTACGAAGCACATTTCTCACTCGGTGGTTATGTTAATAAAAAAGGTGTCGTATTTGGGGTTCTGAGAATCCTCAAGTGATTGAAGAGAGGACCTTACATCCACAAAAAGTCACTATTTGGTGCGCTCTTTGGTCCGGATGTCCGATTGAACCTTACTTCTTCGAAAGCGACAATTAAGCGACTCCAACACAACGACTTGGAGAATATGTGGTTTCAACAAGTCGGAGCCACTCGAGCGAAAATTACCTCAAAAGACTCAATGCTTGCTACGATTCGCGTGGTGGTCATTTAAATGATGTAGTGTTTCAAACATAATGTCAGCGTTCAAACTTTATAATAAAAAAGAAATATCACGAACAAAAATATTTCATACCTCTTTGCTTTATTTACGTTTAATTTTGAAACTGCAAAATTGATAACCCTGTATAATCATAATTGCATATAATTTATCAATGCACATAGTAAGGCCCACAAAATGTAACAAATGTGCACTTGGATCCTAAAGTAGTATAAACAATTAAAGTACCATGCTTATAGCGCTTCGACGTCTGCTAAAAAGCATTTTTAACATTTCTTATTTGGTTAAAACGGTAGAAACGGATCCGGTCTTTAAAACACCATTCAGAAATGACTTTTCCCTCAATAACTGGTTTCTCTATCAAAACCACAACGTGGTTCATGTGACCTTCGAATTTAGCACAGTCGATTGTTAATTGCAAAATATAATGGAAAACTTCCTAATTTTGCTTCAATTTTGAGACCAATTTTCATAACATAAAATATCCTGGAAGTCAACAACACAAATTTGCCTCACTTTTTTAAATAGGTACCCGAATTCGGAAAGAAGATTTGTAAATAGGCGCTCACACTGCTGTGTACTGCCCTGACCCCATCAATGCAATATAAAATATAAAACAAAAGAAACTAAAATTGAATGGAAACAGGTAGACGAGATGGTTAACAGAAACCATTTCATTTGTGTTTTGTTTCCTTAATAAAACAAAAAATATCAAATCAGCAAAATTAATTGAAAGAAAAAAAAACAACAAAACAAAACTAGGTAGGTTTGAGAGGTATGTATGTTTGATGCTTAATCTTTACTTTAGATTGAAAATCAAACCCTAAAAACTCACTGAATTTGTGTTGTAGATATAAAACATAAAGAATAAATCATATAAAGATGAGACAAGGTGAACGATACGGGGACGGAAGGAGGAAGACGAAAGAAGCAGAAGAAGAAAGACGAAGGACGAACACGGAGGAAGAAGGATGACCCCTTATATTGATTTTTTTACTTCTTTCAGTTTCAGTCATTTCAGTTGAGTTTCTTTTGATTGTGTATTTTTATACTTTCATCATCTCTACTGCTGCTGCTGCTGCTATTGCTACTGCTACTCTACTGTACTGTACACAAACAACACGACCACAAGTCGACAATCGAAATGGAATTGATTTCGTGCCCTTGTGTAAATTTTAACAACAAAAGCAAACCTGAGACAACTCTTGCAGAATACAAAGTAGGCATAGGCAATAAAAGAGTGGGTGGGGTGAGGTCGGGTGGGGGTGCCCCTGAAGCAAACTCAAGCAAACTGCTGAACCACCCCCTGCACACACAAGAAGTGTCTCCCTTGAAATAAATAAATGTGTGAACCCGGCTGAGGGTTCTACTGCTACAGCTACAGCTCGTGCCGTGCCGTTGCGATTGCGATGGTTGTGCACCTGCCGTTTCCATTACCCTGAGCCTGAAACTGACACTGAGACTGAGCCAGACGAATGGTTTTCTTGGGAATTGCTCTGTGGCTTTTGTGTATCCGATCCCTGAGTGACGAGCAAGTTGCAATGGACTCTCACTCTAGAAGGAATGTCTTCTTCTTTTTCTTTTATTTGTTAGTTTTCAAAGAAAACAATGTGAAAAACTATCTTAACTCTAATGAGCTTACCTGTACTGTCGGATGATGCTTGAAGTTGCTGTTGTGATTGCTGTTGCTGCTGAGACGAGGGCTGCTGCGATTGCTGCACTGTTGGATGATAATGATGATGGTTATGCGTTTGGCTCTCCCTAAACTGGTACGCCTTGTAGCTCTGGTGATGGAGCAAATATTGACGTTTTGGTTTACGCCATCGCGCTGACGGATACGTATAAATTTGGCCATCACGGAATCCGGGCATTCGTTGTTTTTGTTTCATAAACAAAGCACAATGGGTTTGTGCAACGCCCGTTTGGGGATCGAGAAATGGCATCCGGAGGCGCCGCTCAATGCAGAGGCGTGTATTAAAGTTTTCGCTGTTCTCTAGAATTTCTTTGTACGCCGAGTCGTTGAGGAAGTTTTGAATCTTCTCAAAATTAGAGATATTAACAATTTCAATGTCGGATGCCATGCTTTTTCTTTTAGTTTGGCTTTTTGCTAGTGTTTTATTATTAATTAAAACTTTTTTTTCTTTTCTTTTATTGCGGATAAACGATGCAAACACGATTGAAAACACACACGGTGCACGAACTCGGCGACGGCGGACGGCGACGGCGAATTTGACGACTGAAATTACAGAAAATTTTTATTTGCATACATCCAAAGGCGTATATATACATAACCAGGGTGGGCCAGAGTGTTGCTTTTGTTTAGTTTGGTTGCATTGAACTGAAAACGTTCACAGGATTTTAGTGCTATGTCAGTGATGCCAATTTAAAAGTTTAAAAATAATGCTTAAAGGTAAGGCTGCATTTAGCATGAAAACTATTATTCTACGCCTTTAAATCAAATAAAAAAATTTACTTAGGCCGCAAATTCACGACACAAAATAGTTGTGTTGTGAATGGGGTTGTTTGAGTGGTTTGTGCAGTTAACTGTGTAAAAATTAAAACAATTTTGATATTTTTGCTCAAGTCTTAAATTTGTGCAGTTATTTGTGTCGTGAATGTCAAAAACTGTGCAACTGCTCAGTATAAAAGTTTTATTTACGCCACTATACATTGTTTTTATTTTTATAAAGGCTGATGAACAAAAGTTCTGGAGCGAGTTCCTCGAACTTTATAAAGAACATCCGGCTCTATGGAAAATAAAAAGCCCGGAATATAGCAACAGGATAATGAAAAGTAATAAGCTTATGAGCTCTTTTTGCACTGAGTCCTCATTTTTTTTATTGCAATAGCAATCAATATAAAAAGAGCTAATTTTGAACTCATGTTCAACGAACGAAAATATTTTTAAACTGAGAACTGTGCAGTTCACTTGTATCGTATTTTGCACAAACCGACTTGAGTAAAATTTCAGTTTGCGCAGTTATTTTGTGTCGTGAATTGGTGGCCTTAGCAAACATTTAACTCACTCTACATTACAAGAAGACTTCGGAAACGAATAATGAAAAGCCTATGTACCACATTACTTGTCAAATTAAAAATATCAGGTTAGAAAAGTAGTTAAATGTCTGTCGATAAATTATCTAGCATCGCCTTTTTATAAATAGTACTTATAAATTTAAAAGAAAGCTTTAAGAAAACATAATTTAGTTTATTCAATTTTGAATGCTATTTCAACGAATTTCAAATAACATTGAATTAATTTAAATTTGAAAAAAGAATCTTTTACATTTATTATATAATTTTGAAAAAGATTGAAAGTGACAAGAAACTCTTGGATTTTCAGTTTAAAAGTAAGTCATGTGAGTCTTTAAAAACTAGTTTACATCTATCAAAAAAAAAACAAAATTACAACAATTCAATGTTCAAAAAATCTCAAGCGCAATCGAAAGAAAGAGAAAGCTTGAATATTTGTCACTATCAATTAAGACCAACAATTTTAGTTTAAATTAAGAACAACTGACATATGAAAACAAAAGGCTATGCAACTGAAGAGCACTAAAAAAATAAGGAGACTACAGACCGGAGGAAAAGTACGAACCCAATAAGGTTCTCCACATTGGCCAATTTGTTTAAATGTTTATTCTTTTAGCAGAATATTTCATGGATTTAAAAATACGAATACAAATTTAAGAATAAGAATAACTACAAAAATAAAGAGTTATCAACAATTAAAGTTGAGTTGACGTATTTGGATTAGCATAAACAAGAATTCAAGAATTTATAAACAATGTAACTGAATTAAACATAATTATATCAATATACAAACTGCTGTCCCAATTTCCAACTACGAAACATATGTATAACCTTTAATATTATTAATTGTTTATGTTACTGTCAAATCTTTTACATTTTGTCAATTATTTATTAAACTATCCTTCTTTAAATTAAAAAAATGGTTATTAAAATTTGAGACACGCATTCCCGATCAATTAGTACCAAAAACGATAGCTTTTGCTACTATGTGCTACTAACTATACGCTAAACCTTTCATTGTAAATAACTTTTATCTATAAGCTTAACATACACGAAAGAGCCAAAAAACAAAATGGGTTCGATTCCATGAAAAATTGATCGTATGTGGGGAAACTGAGGTGACTCGATTTGGCTCCATCGATCTATTCGGATTTTCAGAACGTTAAAAAATCAACAACCTCTAGCCAATGAGATCATGATTCTACAAATGTGTCCAAATTATTCAATAAAATAATATGTTTATGCTTAACTGTGTCGATATGATTTTTGGATATGAATCCGAAGAAAGAAGAAAAAACTGATGTGTAAACTGAGAAAAAGTTTAAGAAACACTTCCAAACCACTCAGTAAGTCCTTGCAATTTATCTAATATTTTTGTTAATTTTGCGTCACATTTATATTTCAAAAATCGTGCTATTAATATCCTTCAAACCAGATTAATCTTAGGAGCCTGGAACAACTCAATTCCACTCTTTCTAAAACTTGCCATTGCGTGGAGTCTGAAACAGTTTAAATCAACCTATTATAAAACTTGCAAGTGCGCTGCGAATTCTCATAATTGGATATTGTCAAAATTTTATAGAAAATGGCTTTAAGCAGGATTTTTTCCAAAATACTGTTTTAGAAGATTTAATAGAAGTTCTTGATTTACTGTGAGCTAGAAATTGTGCAGCGTAGATCAATGCAGATAATGTCTACACCTAATTAACAAGAAGAAAAACATGTGAACAACAATGAAAATAAACTGGACCGTAACTTTACATTAATTATTTTTATTTTCGTTTTTTTAACATTCAAGCGATTTTATTCAAAGCTACGAAAAAGTACAGTTCGACCGATTTTGAGAGATAATATTGAAAGTTATGTAGTGGTTTTAGAGATTTCAATTCACCGATTTTTTGACGTTTCATAGTCACATTCATCAATTTTTCTTGTGATTCATGAGTTATAATAGGGCCCTTAAACTGAAATACTGTACAAAATTGTTATTATTCATGATTTGCTAGGGACTCCAAGATTCCGTTCGGTATGGGCGTTGAAATCGCTGAACAACTTTAAATACCCCTTAAAGGAATTTTACTAGCGAAAAGCCTTGTTAATGTAGTTTTTAAAGTAGATTTAGAGGGATGCAGATACATAATGCTATGACCAAAAAGTGAGAGAGAATACCAAAGTGGTGATTTTTGTACTTTCTACAAAATACTATATAGTGTCACCACAGGTCTTTACGAATGTGTTAATAAATAAACCTTAAAAGCAAACAAATATACATATTCTTGGTACACATTGTTTTTCCACATTCTCAAAATGATAATGCAGAAGTTTATTTCATATTTTCAGAAACAAAATGCAATGTCTTCTCTTTAATTTTCCTATAATAATAAAAATTCCTATAATCTGCATTTTTCAAGACGTTCGGCTCTTCTCTCTCTCTGCAAACTTCGAAGTGCAAATACATGTAAACGACCAATAAAGTCATTTAAACTGACGAAAGCAGGTGTTAATCCATTTTTTAAACTTCGCTTACGGACTCAAAACGGACTCACTCTCCTAATAAAAATGTATCCAAGCCGTCAATTGGTTGTAAGCGTGAACGCTTCCATCTCAATCTGACATTATTTTCCACTGCTGGCAACTGCCAATCGAAAAATACTTGTCAATTATAAAGTCATAGTCAATCATAACGAAAACGAAACGATTCTATTTTGTGTGTGGTGTTTGTAAATTTTAGGGCGTGGAATTATTCATCACTTTCCAATTTATTTCGAATCTCATATTTAATCTACCCAAAAAGAACTCAAAACAAACTAAAAGACATCAAAACAAAAATGGGAGCTAGTAACAAAAACACTCGAATAGCCCTGGGAATATCCACAGCATCAGCAATCTTTGTTGTGATTGCTTTCTTCTCGCCATATTGGTTGGTCACCGATGGCAAACTGGCAAATCCCAAGTTTCTAAATCTCGGCCTGTGGGAAGTGTGCTTCAATAATTTCCAAGATGTCCATCGATTCTACGACACACGTTTCACGGGTTGCATGTGGGTATTCGAAGAGGAATACTACATTATTCACGATTACTTGCTTCCTGGATTCTACATTGCCGTTCAGTTCTTTGCAACGCTGTGCTTTGTCGCCTGTTTGGTGGCCTTCCCACTAACATTGGGATTCCTGCGATGTTCTCGCAACGACGATAGATATGTGTTCTTACTTCTAACGATTGGGGCAGTTGAAGTGTTTGGCTCATTTTGTGGAATGCTGGCGGCTTTAATTTTCGGTGCCAATGGCGACCGGAGAGACTGGATGCCCCACTGGCAGAACAACGACATGGGCTGGGCCTTCGCACTGGCATGCATTGGCAGTGCGTTCCTAATGCCAGCTGGTATCCTCTACATGGTGGAGGCACGACGTGAGCGCTATAAGCGCTTGAACGAGATCGGCAATCGCGAGGTTAACGATTACGCCAACGACTACAATACCAGACGTTATGGCGAAGGAGTTCAAACGGATATTTAAGTGCAAATATTCCAAAGAGTTAATCCAACGTTTTTAGAAACCGTCCATATCAAATTAAGCTTATGTTTGTCTTAATTTAATTTTGTTTATAATTTTAAGTTCGATCCACTAAAGAAAGTGCCTTCACATTATTTTGTAAAGTAGTTTTTTAAACATTCCAATGTTCTTTTTTTCTGTTTATATTTTTTACATAAAAAGCGACAAATAAATATACATATATTTTTTAAGAACAATAACCAATGTGTTTTCTTTGGAATTCAAGAAAAACTAGATTGAATTGGTTTGGATTTCCGTAGAAAGAAAAAATTGAAGATTTTGATAGCTTAGCGAGGTGAGCTCTAACTTATTAGAATTCTGTTTCTAAATACCAACTTTTGTTGTTACGAAGTGATTGTATGAAGCAACTGCGATTATGATAAGAGAAAAGGCAGAACACATTCCGGATTGTGAGGTCGAGCAAATGTTTTGAAAATTTACCATAATTAAAGTAGACGCTATTTACATCACGATTCCTGAGGTGATACAATTATGAACTGTATGTAATCTTTTTTTAAGCACATATTGACAACTTAAGTGGGCAGGTAAACCAACTGACGATCCGTTTTGAATAAATAGAAACAGCACATTCTTTAAAAGACAACAGAGTGGTGAGATATCGTAGACCAGGCTGCCTAAAACATTGGTGCACAATTAATTAGGTCGCTTGTTATGGGGATAGGTGGAATTTACTTACTAAAAAAAGGAAGACAGGACCGGAATCCGATGGTGATGTCGATTGATGATTCAACCAGAAAAAATCATAAACTAAATTTGGGACTGCAATTCATTTAGTTATTGCCACTCAGATCAATGTTGAACCGTTTTTGATACAATTGTAACTCGCTTAAAGAAAATTGGTAACCTATAATAATTATTGCTTATCATTGGAGGCTTTCATAAAGTCTAAGAGACTGTTTTCTGGAATGGTCTTTGAGCTCCTCAAGGTTATTGAAGATATATCTACCTAAGAATTCATATTTTGTAGTGTAGACATAACATAGGAAGTGAGAAGTGCCTTCAGGCTCTTCCTAATCGCTACAACCACTGCAAGTGTCATCGGTATGGTAACCCAACGTATGCTGACCTGCTTTTATCTTCCCAACGGAACGTAATTTCCTGGCTGTGGCGCAGGTTTTAAGACCTTTCATTGCGTTTTTGATGTATTTTGTTACCAATTGAGTTCAATGGTGAATAATGGTTTGTAAATATAACTCCTATTCACCCTCAAAATTGGTCTCCTGCATCTGATCTGATCTATTGAAGACTTTGTGAATTAGAGACGATTTGTTTGGACTACAGACAATAAGACCTTTCATCTATTCCTATTCAATTTCATTTATACCGTACTCTCAGAAACCAATCGATAGAAATTCATATAGAAAAATAAAACAAAAACAAACTTCGTAATGAGGAATTAATTTAATTATTCTTTTAAATAACATTTACAATTCTTTCTAAAACTGGTAAATTTAGGAATTCAAAACTTTTTCGTAGACTAAATTTCCATCTGCATTCAGTAATATTTATAATATATTGCGAATAAAATTGCTAGTAGGTATTTTTGTTCAAGTTAAAGTATACACATCCAAAACAAAATCAACATTACTATCACACAACCTCGTTTTCAATTGCTTCAGTTTCTAAAGAATCTGTCGCAACAGTTTCAGTTGCTTCTTCTACGGAACTTTCAGATGAATTTTTGAGCCATTTTTGTGCGTTGTCACTTTCGCTTGCTTGTACTATAATAAACAGTTCTCGGTCATTGGACTCGAGTTGTAGCCGTAGGAAACTTAAAAGACTATCTTGGTCGCCAATGCAATTTGGTGAATCTAGTTTAGAGTCCAGATTATAATATTGTCCATTATTGACTTTCCTTACCGCTATCCAGTGTCTTTTTTTAATGGGCAGAGTAACATAACCGAATTTGTAGTCAGCGGGGATGTTAAGAATAAAGCCAACAACTTCCTCCAGATTTATACAAGATGGATCTCTGAAAAATAAAAACTAATTATGAATTCGCTGTTATTTGCTATTTGGTTTTTAATTTTACTTTCGTTTATCAAACCAGGCAGCTTCACATCCTCTTTCTTGTAGTGCAGTCATAATCACGTTGACGTCATAGTTGCCGAGGCCAAGGACAGATCGATGTGGATTTATCCAGACTTTGGGGCTGAGATTCTTACACACCTCGTCGAGTTGTGCTTTTGTATATATGTCAGCTGGTAAAGGCAAAAGAGATTCCAAATAAATTCAATTGCAATGCGTATTTTGGTATCAAATTTGAAAATAGTTTAAACAAAGGTATACGTACATTGAAATAAGTTATTGAGGGCATGTAGGGCACAAAGTTGATACCGTTGTCTTTCATGGTAAATTTCGTCACCTGACAAACTGTTAGTCACCATTTTTGTTGTATTTTCAGTTAATGAATTAAACGAATTTTTCACGAGAAGTTTTACAATTTTTAACAAAAATAGCTAAGTAAGCTTTTATGACTTACAATTTTGTTTACAAAACAGTTGTGAATTGTGACTTGTGACTTTTGACAAGTCAACTGATAGTGAGATGACAGAATAAAAAAATATTTGGGTTGTTCAGATTTTGGATTAGGGGAATCCCAAAGGCAGAAGGTTTGTTTGGGAACTGTGACCTTTTTAAGTTCATCTATGTTAAGGGCGAGTTGCACAATCATGGTTCAATATTTAATATTTAAATATTTTTATAAATTTAATTTTAATAATATGCGTTCATTGACTGAGGTTAAAAAAAGGAGGATATTTAAGAAGGATGGATAAAATTGCTACCAAAAGTGAAAAATGTACTTAGAAGCAGACTATTTTTCTACCTGAAGTAGTAATAGGGCTGGAATTCAACATCTGTCAAACTAAGTTGTTAAACTGATTTTTTTTGTCAGTCTTACGAAAATGGATAGCAAACTATGGACAGGTTCAGATAATATAAGGGACTTCATTTGCAATCGACTGCTTTCTTTGAACTTAAATTTTGACCAAGGCAACTGATTACTTTCCAAAGTGTCATAAACTTTAAATTCGGAATTTTACTTCATCAATCTCTACCAGCAATCATAAATTTACGCCATTAAACTAAATGTCACTTTCGATCATAACATCGAGCAATTTTTTTACTGTTGCTTTCATCACTAAAATTTTTAATGATGTTATCGGAACAGTAAAAAATTGGAACACCAACAGTAAGGTGCCAGTTATAGCTATCATTGGTTTTCATCATTGAAAACAAACATTGTAATTTGTTTGGCAGGTCGTAAATATCTTTCATTAAAAACTTCTGCCTTTGAAAAAAATGTCCTGCTTAAAATCCACTGAAAAACTTTTACTGACAGAAATCAGTCATTGGAATTGTGTGAAATTGGAACACGTTTCAGTGGAACGTTTCGTTTCACTTTTGAACATAAAAGTATCAGCGGTTCAGGAAAATGAATTTCCGTCCGAAAATATATTTTTAGAGAAAAATAAATGCGTATTTACACTTTTTTTCTCAAAAAAATTCTTTGTGTGATTTTCGATCGATCAGTATAAAATTTTCATATCTAATTAAAGGGAAATACCGTCAAATGTCGATTCAAAATTTTGTCCGGATCAATTTCAATGATAGCTATAACTGGCGCCTAAGTTTACGTCATTAATATTCTTTTCCTTCGATCATAACATCGAGCTTGGCGCAATTTTTTTACTGTTGTTTCATAATAAAATTTTTAACGATGTGATCGGAACAGTAAAAAATTGGAATACCAAAAGTAGCAGCAGTAAAACGAAATGAAATTTTGTTTGGCTTTTAGCAGTCAGCAGTTCAGTAAAATGAAATTTCATAATTAAAATAGATTTAGGGGCCAGTTATAGCTATCAGTAAAATGCATCAGTAAAATTTGAAACAGGAGAAATTTGAAATGTTTTACTGATGAGCGATCATAGCAATCAGTAAATTTACGTCATTAAATTAAATGTCACTTTGAAGTTTCTATTTGAAGAGTTCGTTTTGTTATTCATTTGTTTGTTATCGTTTGTGCTTCTGTGAAATTAAGTTGATCTTATCATGGGTCGTGCAAAAAATGAACAAAATTTATTGGTTGCAACAGCTTTGTGTATAATAAATAAAAGATCTTCTCAAAAAATACGACGCTTTCAAGTACACCCGCTTTTCCATGCTCGGAAGATACATGGCGAATATTTTTCACTTATTGAGAGACTCGAGTTGTTCCCAATTAAGCTAGGAAAATGTTGTTTACTTTCGATCATAACATCGAGCTTCGCGCCTCAGACAATTTTTTTGCTGTTGCTTTCATCAGTAAAATTTTTAATGATGTGATCGGAACAGCAAAAAATTGAAACACGAACAATAAAACGAAATGGAATTTCTTTTGACTTTTGGCAGTCAGCTGTTCAGTAAAATGAAATTTCATCATTAAAAAAATTAAAATGGATTTATAAATTAAATAAAACTTTAAATGCATTGTTTCTTTTTGAAAAAAATACTTCAATATAGGATTCATCTTATTGCATCAATCTTTTGTTAGAAATAAATCTATAACACGCTCAAAAACTAAAAACAAAAATTTTACTGATGGATTTTACTGATAGCTATAACCGGCCCCTTATAAATCAAATAGAACTTTAAATGAATTGATTCTTTTTGAAAAAAAATTACTTAAATATAGGATTCATCTTATTGCATCACTCTTTTGCTAGAAAAAAAATCTGTAACATGTTTAAAATTTAAAAACAAAAATTTGGATTTTACTGATATAGCTATAACCGGCCCTATAACTTGCCCTTCCCTAGTACCCGTGCCTGATGATTGATGGTTAGTGCGTTGGACTATCTAGTGTTCAATCCCTGTCTATGCCATCTAGAGATTTTTTTTTACATTTTAATTTATTGAACCATAAAAAATTGATATACACTTGGCTTGATTCTAACATAAATAATATTTAACAATCACTTTAATTAAAACATTTGTTGGCACAAAGGGGGCCTAACTTTATACATTGATGAATTACAAAAATGAGCATGTGTTTAACATGAAGTCGATGGCTAAAAAAAGAGTGTCGTTGGCGGGGTTCATCTCGGGTTGTTCAGCCCCGGTTGTCCTGATGGAGGTTGGTTGGGTGTGGTGGTGTTCAGCCGCGGTAGTATGCTGACTCCAGGCCAGCATAGAAGGAAACGTCGTCGTCAGTGGGAAGTTTGTCCAAGATATCCATACCACAAAGGTATCTCGGTCCGGGTGTCGTTCCTTATTGGTCATCCTTCTCATTAATTGGTTAGGGTGGCTGGCGACTTTGGTGATTATCTTCCTTGCTGCATGTGCAAGGAACTGGTCAAGTGGCTTGATTTCAGCTTCTTCGTAGACTCTACGATTACTATAGTGCTTCTGTCGTTGATGGTTGAATTGTAGATCGGTGCATATCCTTAGTATCTTCCTCTCGAAGACTTTAAGTCTTTCCATTTCAGTTTTTGATATGGTGAACCATATCGGAAAACCGTAGTTGATAACCGGTCTTAGCAGTTGTTTGTATATCAACATTTTCGTTGGTTAACTGAATCCAGTTTTCTTCTTCAAGAGAGGATGAACTCGATGGGGTGCGATGTTAGCTTTTGTGATCACAGCCTTAGAGTGAGGGTCGAAGTGCAGCAGCTCATTGAAGTGTATTCCCAGGTATTTGGCGTTCTTCTTGGCTTTAATGCTTGATCCATCCGGGAACGTCAGAAAAAGGTTTCGGGCCACTGCCGCCGATCTACAGCGGCTGTTGTTGGTGACAGGTCTCCGGAAGCATACCAGTTCCGATTTGGAGGTATTTATCCTTATTCCCCACTTCTGGTAGTATTTGTAAAGTCTGCTTATGTGTGCTTCTACTCTTCGGGCTGCGATCGTAGGAAGCATGGAGGACGAATACGTGAGTGAGTCATCCGCAAACAGCAGGTTCTCAAAATCCGTTTTTATTCCAGCCTTTACGTCTCTAATCGTTGGCTTGCAACTATCTATTTCTGCGAAGAAGTTTCTGAAAGAAACAAAAGACAACAAAATTTGTATTATTGGCTGTAGGATATTAAAAATTCGGAGCTTATGGATGAGGGCCTCAATCCATACGCTGTCGAAAGCTTTCTCGACATCCAGATAGCATCCAACTGTGGCTCAATGGCTATTGAGAGCAGCAGCGGTGACGTCGGATTGAAACTTTAGAAGTGGATGGATCGTTGAGTGAGCCTGTCGGAATCCAAACTGCATGCCGGGAATGATGCTATGCTCGTTGCAGAATTTCTTCAGTCTCTTTAAAATGACTTCTTCTAGAATTTTGCTGATGTTGTTGAGGAGTGATACAGGCCTGTAGTTGGAGATCATATTGGTACTGCCTTTCTTCGAAATTGCCACTTTTTTGGATGTCTACCACTTTTTTTAAAGTAGCCGTTGTTGATGTAGTTGTTTATGATAATAGTCAAGATTATCAAAAAAAAACTTGAGGAAGTCTTTTCAGGATATAGTTGGAAATCCCGTCCATTTCAGTTGACTTCTTCGGCTTCAAGTTGTTAATGATCTCAGCTATCTCCTCAGAATTGCAGAATTTATGGGTATAAGCTGGTTCATGGGCTTTGCAGTTGTCGTCAAATTGAACTTCAATGTCTAACGATTTTTTTCACGAGTACTGCCTTTTATGAGAAATGACAAAGACTACAAGCGTAATTCTTGTCATAAAATTAGTCGTTCGGATTCGGAATTAAAAAACTGTAGGTCCCCTCCATCCCTGACAAGTGACAACATTACTCTCACACAGGAATGGTTAAGCGTTGTAAGTCACTAGGCCCTACTCCTCGAAGGCAAGTTGAGTCACCTTATTTATTTTTATTTATATAAACCAACACTACCTAACGTAAAAGAAAGGTTACAAGATAATACTAAAGGTTTTGTATACATAGAGTTTCCATTTTATTCTTTTATTTATTATTCCGTACGGCTAGATGACTCTCCCATAACTATCGTTTTGCGTTCTACCTCAAGTTTTTAATTTCTATGAAAACTTATAGCCTTGAATTTCTCAGATTGTTTGAAAACTAGATACAAATCCAAGTCTCACAGTCCTCGCCACTGAAGAAAACCTGCCTCCACCAATTGTTTTCAAGGCGGATAATAGTTTTAACTTAGTTTTAAATTATCAAACTCAGTTTTTGGATTTAAGAGGTCCTTTTTCGTACTATTGCATACATTTCTTATTTTACACGTTATCAAATATTAATTTGTAACCGCGTTAAAAATAATTGTACCTACCCACAATAAGACTACGAATATTATTAGATTATAAGAATCAACTTTTGTTTGTCTATGAATCACTTAATACGCATAAAATAAAATTTTGTATTTAATTTTTTTAGACACTATGAATCGTCATTGAATAGTTAAGTTGCAAACACTTAAGTCTTTTTAATATATATTTTCTTTTTATTTTCAGTCAGTGATTAAATAACACAAAATTTAATAAAATTCATTTTTTAGTTTTCAATATGCTCTTTTTGTTCACAATTTTACATACACTTATATAAAGTATTTTCTTTATTTAAGTTTAACTTTTCACAAGTAAAGCGTTATTATTAAATAATATACATTTGTATTTTACCTACACTATACATCAATAGATTTGAAAATTCAAATTTGTCTGTACTTTTAAAGTACACCAATATATACTTTAGTATAAATTTGTTTATATTTTTAAAAAATTGGCAAATTTTCCAATAATCAATAAATTTATTGATCTCACTTATATGTAAACATATATGTACATATTTTCTGTGTTGTATTTCTCATTGTTAAAAATTTAACAAATAGAGTTAAAGTTTAATTAAATTGTATAATAAATTTGTTGGTTTGCTTGAGTCCCTTCATTTTATGATATTAATAGGTTCGCAAATTGTTAGTAACAAGAAGCATGCTAATTTATAATAGTTAGATATAATAATTAATAACAGTTTAAATTTAGTTCAAAATTACAGCTGGCCTTGGATCTTTTTTTTAAACCCTAGAAACTATCGAAAATTAGCATGCTTCTAGTCCTTGTGATGTTCTATTCACAATTTAAATTGTTGCTTTAGGAAGTTTGTTTGATACGAATGATAAGATCGAAAATTAAAATCTTGATTTTATGATACTAATTTGAAGACATGTTTCGCTATAATTTGTCTATTGTTGACAATTTAACTTTTTTGTTGTAAGTCGACTAAATCTTTTAAAGTGAAGTTCCTTATAGTTTCTTTACACCCCTAATTTCACTTTCAAATTATATGGTCATCAAAATTTTAAGAAATTCCAATTGTTCCATATCTTGACTCCTTTGTGCCATATAATACAATCCACAAAACGTGCTGGTGAAAATCTGAAAAAGGTTAGAAAATTCTGAATTTAAATGTTTCGATCAAAAATTTAAATGAAATAAATTACTTTTGTAGATGGATTTAAATGAAATAAGGCAAGTAACAGTTCCTTTTATCCACGATGTATTTTAGGTAAATCCAAATTATGCCAAACATTAATTCCGCAGTTAGTCCTACGAAAGCTATATCTTGGAAATTTTTCGTTTTTGAAACAAAGACAAAATAAAAGAACTTGTGTGAAAAAAGACTGCATCCAAAGAATGGTATCCAGCTGTTCCTTTTAATGGAGACAAGATTTAAAAAAATATTCCTTAAAAATAAAAACAAATATTAGCTATTAAATATTAAAAACAATTTAAAAAAACACGGTTTTTATAATCATTTTACATATTCTACGCATTGCATATTTTATTTTTGTTTTTGGACTTGAATTCGGTGCAAGGTTTTGCGTAAACCAAAATATATAACATTACAAACGTTCCATGTACGACTATTCCAAAGGAAATGTGCATTTTCTACTGGTAAGACGGTTGACTTTTATTACACAAATTTTATTTTACAAATCTGTTAACCACGGATATCTCGGTATAACAACTTTTCTACCTCGAATAAAATATATTCATCAAATAAATTGTCGCAAGTAAGTGGAAACTGCTTTGGAATAAATTAAAGATCATGGTACAACTGTCCAGTTCATCATACGGGGGAATGAAAACTAGAGATAAAAGGCAGAATTAAACCCGAAACGAAATTGGGATTTCATCCGCAATTTGTAGCGAACTCATTTCTTTTTTGGGACCTTACTGCTACTGTGATGTGTTTTTATTGGGTCTATGTTTGCTGACCCACGTTTTGCTTATAAGTTATGACAACTAACAAAGCCAACGAAAGCTTATCAATATAATTTATCTAAACAAACGTTCAAGAATTAGGTAAATATCATAGAATTCAGAAAGGACATGCAGCGCTCAAGTTGTTTTCTTGACAAGTCTAATTAATTAATTAATTTAAGTGAAAAGCTTCAAATAGGAAGAGCAAATATAAATAAATTACGTTCGATATCGAAATTCGAAATTCCATACTTTGTCATTTTTGTTTAAATCATTAAATATGTATATTTTTATAACTTTTATCGATAAAAATGTTTCTTTTGTTTTGTTCTCTTTAGTACAATGTTTTTCGTTAGCTTAAAAATCTGTGAAAATGTAGAACATTGTAAAAAATAAAAATAAATATAATATCATTTTGTTTTCTTTTTTGTTTGTTTGTTTTTGTATCTCGAAGTTGTATAAAAACATTGCTGCGACGACGTTTTATTTAAAATCAGTGTGATAGTTTTATCTTTTTGTGTAAATATATGTAAGGTATATTCGTGCGTAAGTAAATTGTGTATTTTGTTGTTATTTATATATTTAAAAAGGTATTTTATGTAGTGTGGCAAAAGGCGTTTGTGAATTAGTATGTTTAATGTTTAGGTTTTGTAAAGCGGGAGCTTGAACAGCAACAAAGGTTTATTCTTTAAGCATTTGTATGGTCCTGATTTTTTTTTTTAATAAAAGTCATGTTTCGTTAAATACTATTTTGCATGACCATTGCTTAGAACAACAGGAAAAACATTTGCCTGTTGAACAACAGCATTAATTGCATCGATTTCCTTTTTAAGGAATGCATCGACACGTTCAGAACCACCTTTGTTATCGTTAGCACCAATGATACGTTTACGAATACCATCTTTTGATATGAATATCTTATCGCTGTCGCGCATTAAATCGTTTTTAAACTCAACGATACCAGACACCGTTTCGTTAACAGTCTTATCAATAAATTCCTCGATATTTTTCGCCTCCATATCGATTTTCTCTTTGATTTTAATAGACAAATTATCCATTTCGCATTGATCGTGAGTGATGCTGATTGCAGCAAGAGCTGTTGGTATATTTGTAGAGGCTTGTCGGTTTGGAGATAAAATTAATCGTTTTTTAGCAATTGTATGTGATGGATCGTCTGAAGTGTCAGCTGATTCGGTATTCAACTCCGTCTCGGCCGCAATAGCTGACAACTTCTCCTGGATGAGATCATTGTTTGTTATTTGATTATTCGGATGATGATTTTGATTTATATTGCAATTGTTAACATCTGATGTGACATTCGATGGTATTTTCGAATGTTTATCGCCGCGAAGTAATTTTGGCAATATAGTAAAAGTAGCAATTGCAATTATATGAAGGCACATAAAAACTTTCAGGTACAATCTTACGCTGACCTGTAAAGATGGAGAGAAAATGTTAATAAGAAACTACATTTATTTGAATGATGCTCTCGAAACACTTACCATACACTCAAGAAGAACAAATGGAAATGTTGCATAACCCATAAAAATACGAGTTGTCAAGCATGTTAAAATATCATAGAACATTCGTGTATACTGTGTCCTCTGGAATCTATGGCGGAACATACGCCTAGCCTGAAATAAATTTATCATCAAATATGATTTTTGAAATTTTGTTGCTTTAAGCTTACAAATCGTGCAGCTGTGACGAAAACTGCACCAGTAGCAAATGTCAGGTAGTATCCGGGATAAAAACCGTGCCAAACAGCGCTTAAAGCAAATGTAAGCATAGTGCCGTACTTTTTGGGTACCCGGTCATAAACTGTGCTTCGGAGCCAAATGTTTGTTCCAATATTCCAGTTATTAATTGCATCACGGAAGTTTGATGCAAACTATAATAGATATGAAAAAGTTTTAGTTAAATAATTCTTAAAAAAGAATTCGATAGAAAATGTTTGATTTGGAAATGCAATCAAATCAAAATAAAAACTTGACAGGTGTATTTTCCAAATTAAAAACTAGCTTTAGAATTTTATACGCTTGTCGGAAACTACTTCAAAGTTTACCTCAAATGATAACACGTTAATATTAGTTATGAGATCCCATTTAGAATTTCCATCCTTATCATAGCCAGCAAATCCTAAACCTGCATTATTGCATATAGCATCAGCTAGTAACCATGCATGATAATACTTAAAACGTATAATCGTTGTTGACATCATGATATACCATAAATTGTAAGGAAGAGCTGTATTTGATATATATTCAGGATCTTTAAGCGTTTTAATAGGATACACCTTGACGAATTTCATGAATATAAAGGCACAAACCATGCTGCCAATAACTTTCTTTATCACAGCCTTCGTTGGTGATGGTTCAATGATTATTTCCTTTGTATTTCCATTATCCAAATTGCCCTTAAAATATATGTTTAGTATATTAATACAAATTTTTAAAGCAGAATTACTAACATTTGATGTTGGACTCTTGAGCAAATTATATCCTTCAATGAATTCGATGTAGTCTCGGTAGAAAACTAACGGTCCCGCCATCAGACCTTGGAAGTTCAATACATAAGAAAAGTATTCGAGTGCTGATGGAAGTTTTTGTAGTGAGTGATATTGTTGAGCTTTAGTCATATCCTTTAAAAAATATAAAAATAAACATATTTAATTACATGTTTTTAAATTTTTTTTTAATCAAACCAAAAACAAAATATTTACCTTTTGTTCCTTAAGGAAACCATCATGTATACTGAATGCCAGACTAGTAACTTTCTGGGTTATAACCATAAGAGGTCCGGTTATGTCCAACGAACACGAACCGTAGTCATAGATTTGACGATGCAAATGTATACATAGTAAATAGGTCATAGCAACTATCATGACGGCCCTTCAGGGAGATTTAATATTAATAAATTGTTTTTTTTTTGTTCTTAATTAAACATTTTAGTTTTTACATACTTTTGAACAACCGCAGGATTTTGTGTGCGTATTACGAGATAGCATACTGATGGAAGTCCGGCTATATGAATGGCTTGTTGTCCAAAACAAATGTATCCGAAAACAAGACCTATTGAAAGGCCAAATGTGTGTCGAACGATGGAAGATACCCTGGAAGGATGTAACACTGATCGGAAGAGCGAAGCCAGGAATAAAGCTGATATTTGGCATAGTATGAAGTTTACCTGCAAGAAATAAAAAGAAATTGATTACATTTGTTTGTGTCATCAGGAGAAACTTATTAACTATACACTTAGTAAGTAAAGCTTAAATAATTTTCTATAAATATATCTTTGAGAACTAGATGAAAGTTATAGAAAGATTGGGGTAGGAAATTTCTAATGAATATCAAATTAATCCGAGAGAAAACATTGAGTAAATCGAAAATGCAACTCGTTATCTGGTTTCAAGAACTTGGTTAGTCGATTTTAATGTTTTATAGATAGCAACGTTTTTGACTGAGCTCAAAATTGATTATTGCGGGTGTAAGGTTAAGCGCATGCCTGTAATATTTGTAGATTAAGAGATCAAAGCAAACATCTTTACTTTGGAGTTGGAAAATAAAATCAGTGAATGCACTCAACAAATTGAAAATGTATGTAAAATAAAAGTTTTGTTAGCTTAGTACAGGCTTAAACTTAACCTAGAATTAACGAGCTAATTTGAGCTTAAACTTAAACTTGGAGGGAATGTCAAAGAGGGCTGTTTTTAAAGTGATGGTTTACTTATATTAAAATCAAAGGAATGCATTGCATCATTTAAAAGTCATAGGTTCAATAAAAAGAAAGATAGAAAAAAGGACTGGAACGTAGGCTACGGAGATTTGAATTAATATTAATTTGACTAAGCAGGCTCAAAGGAATCTATGTTTACTACAAGTCTACGAATAGAACATCAGCTATTTGGAATTGTAAAGGGGTAAGTTATATTTATTGCGCACAAATATACGTTTTTTCTCGGGAGACTTAAAACCTAAATTTTGTACTTGTCATTTGTTATAAAGAATTTGTATCTGGGTACTTAATATTACCATCATGGTAGTAGGGTGATGGCTAGTGCGTAGGATTGTCATGCTAGAGGTATTGGGTTCAATCCCTTCCTGTGCCAGCTACTTTAACGGGTGCTGCCTCTTGTGACAAATTGACTAATCCTCTAAGAGTAAATCATGTCATAAGAACTGCTTTGTCAAATTAGCCGTTTGGATTTGGCTTAAAAGAGTAGGTCTATCCATTCAACAACGTTACTCACACACAGGAATGGTCGAGAGTTGGAAGTCACTAGGTTCTAGTTGTAACCGGACTGTTGCTCCTTCTAATTTATTTATTTAGGTCTACGTTATTCTCGAAACGACTAAATGTTTGACGTTTTATTTTCGACGAAACTTTCTTGTTTTAAGTTATTATATTTTGTTGGTGGCTCCATGAATTAAGAATTGATTCCACAAATGTTATAAAAAAAACAATCCATTACAATAAACTGCCTACTTAATATCTTTATGTCTACAATACAACTATAAAATTGTCTTTAAGCTTGAACGCAATTTAGTGAGATTGAATTATTTATTTGAAAATATAGATTTTAAAAATGGTAAAATAGAGAAAAGTTTTTTTTATCTAAACATGTTCCTTTAAAAGCTTCTATCTTAGCCCACAATAATACCTTCCATCACTTAAATAAAAACAATTTATGTGCATATATTACGACAACTTTCGTATATTCGGCACGTGGCTAGCATTATAATTTAATTTTATTTATCTATTTTAGCAATTTTGCAGAAATAAATAGCCTCATAGGCAGGTATAAAGTATATTAGAGCCTCAATTGCAAAGTTAAAATTTCCCAAATATCATTTCAATGTCACGGTCATGGTCATTATGGTATATAGGCATAACATAGATAATAATTAGGTAGTTCAATGAAATACTGTTGCAAGGTCATTTTAATTTGGAAATTGCATTTTGAGAAGTTCCAAGTCTTGGCCGTACAAAAAATAGATTTATTTGTATTTATTTTACGTTCACAGTCTCAAGTGGTTTGATAGCTGCATTCAAATAACCTAATTAAGAGTTTTTGTCTTCAGTTTGTTTGTTTTTTGAAAATTTATTGATTCTTCACAAATAAGTCAGCCTAAAAACAGTTTGTGTTGCCTAAAGCAAAGGTGGGCGTATTTCGATTATTTTATTGCACAAATGACGCCAGGAGGCCTTCCATACAAACAAATATAAACAAATCGAAAAGAGTATAATTTTTTTGAAGAGGAAGTTCTAGCTTCTTTGCGGTGCTGTTGAGTGATATAATTCACAGAGTAGGTATTCGATCTTAGGGCCTTTATTTATGTTTTTTAAACAACATCGTTCAATTGACCGCCAAAGTCTCAGTGCTGCCCATCGGAGAGGTTAAATTGTCATACAATGATGAATAATTCTGCCTAATGCCTTTGCATATGGCACAGGTTGTGTTATTTTGAAAGCACCTTCGGCTTTTTGAAATAAAGTAAAGGACCCTAAAACAAAGAATTCTAGTTGGGTAAAAAAGAACTACATATTTTATTAATTTTTCGAGTCACCTCTAGATCAAACTAATTTGTTAGAAATGTTATTTCTGGTATCAGTGGGTATCTAAAAGAACAACTGATTTAATTAAAATATAATATAATAATTATTTAAATTATCCTTTCAAAAATGTATTTATCAATAATTTTGGACCATTTCGTTCAATAAAGTATCTTTAATCTCATCTATTCAGGATACCCTACCCAGCTTTTGGACGCAGATATTTACAGTCAACTGGAAGATTTTTTAAGACTTACTTTCCAGTTAAGTCAAGTCCCTTACGTCGTATGAACGTGTATATTGTCAAATAAGATATTGTTTTTAAGACATCTTACATTTAATGAACACTCATTATATTGAAAAGGAGAAAAAGAAACACAAAGCTTATTACAAGGTTAAATTTTGTTAAGGATCCCAAATTCTTAATTGCCTTATGTTAATCGTAAGAGAAAAGCAAACTTTAAGGATTTTTTAGACTTGTTCTTTCCATCGTATTCATCTTCAAATGTATTCCTTTTTCTTTAGTGTTTTATTTTATTACATATTATTTTTTTTAAATGCATATACATATGTATATGTACATACGTATAAAACGTGTGTATGCTGAGCAGATATTCGTTTTATGTCTATTTATTTGGAAACATAAAAAATACTATTAATAATTCATGCATCCAATATCTTTAAAATAAACATTTTCAGATTCTCATTTAATAAGTCGTATATATGTTGATGCGAAGTTTGTTGATACATATTCTGAATTCACTCAAGGCCGTACTCCAAAGACGAACAATATTTGTTTGTTAAGGTTAAGCGCAGAGCACACAATCAAGTGTATGATTTATGTATGTTTTTTTTTATTGTTATAAATACAAAATAATGTGTGTTTTGTGGCAAAATGAAATGCAATTTATCGCCTCAGCTCTTCCGTATAGACAAGTTGCGAAGGATAAAACTGTTTAAGAAAAGTATAACATGACTTTCTTTTATTTTATTCGCTAACTAAAGCGTGTTTTTTAAAAAATGTGGTTTAAAGAAAAAATAAAACGCATATAATGTACTGTTTTTCCCAAGAACTAGGCTTTATTTCACGACAATTAAGAATTCAACTTTTTTATAAAGATATAAGTTTGCTTATGTTTTAGATTTTTATTTCGGGCAACCAAGAGGCTCAATTTCGACCACTTTTACAGGAAATTTGAGTTGTATGTCAAAAGTGACCGGGAAAATATTTTCTTCTAAGGCGTTAATCGTCATAGCAATAAAAAAAATAAAATATTTCAACCATGTTAATCGCACGATCTTGGAGGCCGCGCACTGACCAAAATTTTCCTTCAATAAAATCATGTGTCACGCGTACCGAACCAATATTTTGGTAAAAAATTTGCACAATTTGTAAACATTGTTAAGAAGTATGTATATTTGTTATGAATTAATTTGGTTTGCCATTCACAATGAATATAAATTAAGTGACAGCTGTCAAAAAGACCAACTCCGAAAAAGGTATTTACCGGATTGAAAACTACACGTCTAATAAAAACACTCTTTAAGAGGACATTATATATTTAATCTAAATCCAATTTTAGAACTTGAAGCTTAGCTTAAGAAAAAGATAAGGTAAGAAGATTATGATTGAAGAATAAAGAAAATGAAACTATTTTGTTTCGAATTATAAACAAAAAATCGATTGTTCATTAAAAAGTGATTAAAAGAAAAGTTCTGGGTTAAATAAAGTATTTGTTTCAGTAAAAAATCTACTACTATTTACCGTTATTTCATTAGATTTTCTTTTTCTCTAAAATGTGTTATTGCGCATTTTTTTTCTCTTAAATGTATTTTTCTATTTTCCGGACAGAAATTATTTTTTTCTGAACAGCTGATACTTTTATGTTCAAAAGTGAAACGAATCGTCCAACTGATTTGTGTTCCAATTTCACAACTTCCAATGACAGATTTCTTTCAGAAAAAATTGTTCGTTGGATTTCAATCAGGAAACCAATAAATCATTGGAATTTTGTTTGCAGATTGTTTATTGCGATCATTAAAAATTTCTGTCAGTGACCAAAATTTCCTAATTAAAATCCACTGGAAAATGTTTACTGTCACAAATCTGTAATTGGAATTGTGTGAAATTGGAACATAAATCAATGGAACGGATCGTTCTACTTTTGAACATAAACGTATCAGGTATGAATTATCTTCCGGAAAATACAATTTAAGCGATAAATACCTGCGCAAATTAAGTTTTCATAAGTTTCATTTCTTATCAAAGAAGAACACAGCCAAACATCCATTCGAAAAATGTCCCGGATTGATTTCAATGATAGCTATAACTGGCCCCTAAGAAAAGAGGTCTTGGTTAAATAAAATTAAAGAACTAAATTCTATAACTTCTAAGCTTAGTTAAATCTCGAATCACGTTGTAAAGCGAAAAGGTACACAGAAGAAAATAGTGATCTTCCATGACTATATTTAAAGCTGGTGCACAATGGGATACCAAAACTATTCTGATACCTGTTTATATATGTAGATAACATTATATTTCTTAACTTAAACATAGGAAGTTATTGTAAGCGACCCGACTTGTCGAATTGAAAATGTTTACATTTCTTGACATTACCAGGTCCCTTGAAAATAAATCAAAGGGTTTTAAAGCGATGTATGGTTGTGCCGTGCGATATCGATATCGGAAGAACTAAAAGAGGTGACATTGACTCCAAATAGATTTTGTTCACAACAGCAATTAAAAAAAAATGTAGTTTTAGGCCAAATATCTCACGTATAAATAACACCAGCGACATTAATTAAATAATTTGTCTAAATTGGTATAAAACTGAACAAAATTCACTAATGGTTTTTTATAGATTAATTAAGTTCAAATCAAATCAAATGGGGTGGCGCAACAGTCCGTTGTGAACCAGGGCCTAGTGATTTACAACTCTCAACCATTCCTGTGTGCGAGTACTGTTATCAGGAATGGAGGGGACCTACAATTTTAGGCCGAATCCGAACGGCTAGTTTGAGAAAGCACTTTTTCATGACAAGAATTACTCTTGAAGGATTTGTCAATTCCTCGCAAGAGGTAGTACCCGCGAAAATTATTATTTTTTTTTTTTTTTAATTAAGGTGGCACAGGCAGTAATTGAACCCAAGACCCCTTGCATGACAGTCCAACGCACTAACCATCATGCCACGGGTACTAAGATTAATTAAGTTAAAAAAATATATTTGTCATTTTAAATGTCTTATGAAAAAATGATAACATTTCGAAATCTTTGTTGGAAGAATCGTATCGACAGTTTTTGCAAACATTAAAACCTACAGAAAATTACTACTAAAAGTTAGTAAAAACTGTTTTTTAACTCGCATATCTTGGACAAAATATAGATATTAGCTTCATATTAGCTTGTTTAGTAATTTTTAAACTTTCGTTCAATATTTTAATAACATTAAACAATATACTATTTTAAACTTTTAGGTTTATTGTAATTAAATAATTACCTTCCTACATACTAAATGTATTACGCAATTCATCTACTTATTGTATGAATATAATCTCGTGTAATTATTATATGGTCATGCATTTCATTGAGTTCACGATAAACCTTCAGCTGCATCAGATAGTTTTACCTTAAAAACTCAACTAGTTGTGCACTTGCCTCGTTAGGCTATAATAAACACGATTCTTGTTGAAATTAGCATAGAATCACGTGTTTTAATTTTATTTTTAATCAAATAATAATAAATGTATACTAACAAAATTACAAATAGATTTAAATCTTTTTTTTTTTATTTGTGATATTAATTTTATCAGATAAATTTATAGATGCATATGAATGTTATGAATACAGATACAATAACAATCTAATAAAATGATGGTTTGTTAGAGAAATCAATCATTGATTTTCTTTTAATTAAGTTCAATTAAGAATGATAGAATAGAAATGTTGTTTTTTTGTATTATTATTAAAAACTCAAGGTTGTTAGTACTTATTTCTTAAGGTTAGTACACATTAAACAAATCAGCGGGGCCTTAGATCAGTCAACAGTCGACCAAATAGTGACATTATGACATACCCTCGAAAAAAATCCAGGAACATAAAATCGTCAACCTTTTCTTAGATTTCAAGGCCATGACAGAATCAACAGGGATTAATTGTGTAAGGGCAGGACTAGTTTTTATTCCCTGGCCAACGTATATTTAATAATCGACACCCTGCCAAACTCGTTTGTTTGTTCAGGATGACCATGGAGAATTCACACTGCTCCATAATGATTGGAAACAACTTTACAGAACCTTTCGATGTCAAAAAAGTCTTTAGATTTAGTAGCAAAGCCCTCTCTCGAGCGACCAAAGTGTTGCTATATAAGATCTATATGCTATACGGTTCAGGAGCATGGACACTGGACAGTTGTGCTAGTACTGTTATCAGGGATGCAGGATGCAGGATGCCAATTCCTCACAAGAGGCAGTACCCGTGAACAAAATTTTTGATTTCACAGGTATGACAGTTCAACGCACTAACCATCATGCTAAAAACTAAGAATTGCTCTTTCTAATTTCTTCGGGAAGCAACTGAGTAGTAGTTGTAAGGCCCTCTCTCAAGCAATCATAGAAATTGTGGACCAGGATGAAAGCACTTAAATCATTTTTAGAGAAAACTTCTCCGAGTGACACACAGTCCTGTATGCATAATATAATCGAGTTGAGTAGAAAATCGAAAAACGGGCTGTACAGTGACATTTGAAATAGCTGAAAATTCCGAAAAGTCTACGAATCTAGTCCACAGCACAGCACAGTAGGTGAAGACCGTAGTTTAAGTGGCACATACAAGTGAACAGTGATCTTATTAAAATTGGAGTGTTAAAATACAAGTGTAAATATCAAGTTAGAGACCGAGCTAGGTAAATGAGATTATTAGAGGACGGCATCACAGGATTGTAACATCGCACTTAAAAAAGAGGCTGGGATGCGACCCACACTGATAACTTCCCATCCCATCTGTCGGTTTGTCTTGCTTAAAATGTTTGCAGGCTTTCGTGTTTTGTTAAAAAAGTTGTCTGTTGAATTATTACAAAAAAAAATTAAAAATAACCAACAATGTTTTGCATCTGATGAAATATGTAGTTTGATTTCAAAATTTATTTTTGTTAAGTCGAAAACCAATGTTTACCAATTTTATAGCATTTCTTTAAAGTTTTTATTTCTTATATAAACAAATACAAGTTGGATGAATGAAACTACTTTGAAGTCAATATTTTAAATTTTTCACGAAACATCAAGAACTGTTCTGAGCACCAATTTTTACCAACTTTGCGCACTATTTTTTTAGGATTTTAATGGAAAAACGGTCTGTTGAATTTTTATAAAAAAAATTACTGAAAATCGAAAACAATATTTTCTGTGATAAAAATATTTTGAAGCCAATATTTTTAAATTTTGAAAAGATATTTGATTCGAAAGTGCCTTTTTACCATGTTTTAGTATTGTTTCTTTTTTAGGTTTTTATTTTTTGTAAAAAAAATTCCAATTCGATTTTTCTTAAAATTTTACCAGAAAACAATATTTTCTGTGATAAAAATATTTTGAAGCCAATATTTTTAAATTTTGAAAAGATATTTGATTCGAAAGTGCCTTTTTACCATGTTTTAGTATTGTTTCTTTTTTAGGTTTTTATTTTTTGTAAAAAAAATTCCAATTCGATTTTTCTTAAAATTTTACCTGACGTTGTTCTTCGTTGCACAAAATTATTTTTTACTGACACCCACTCAATTTTGTTGGGAGTCCTTTGTGCATCTTTCTGCATTATTATTTGTATACCAACATTTAATTGAAGTCGATACCTCTACTAGTTCTTGAGCTATGGACGACGAAAAAACTTCGCGAACACACAGACGTACTAACGTACGCGCAGCTATCTTTCTAAAAATCTTTTATTTCGACTCTAGGGACCTAGAAACTTCGAGAAATGTAAAAAAACTTTAATTTGACCAATCCGACCGATTACAATTACTTCCTATGGAAGTTTATAATAAACAGCTACAAGTTTGTTCGTTGAGCTTTAAAGTCAAACCAAAATGTTTTTTTTTTGGAAAAAATTGTCTTTTTTCAGTTGTTTTGTAGTTGAACTACAATCGTAAAAATAGTTATTTATTTATTTTTATTTTATCTCACAGAAAATCAATTTATTTTTATTGTAAATGAAATCGAATAATTAGCATTTTCTGGGAGTTTTTTTTTTTTTTTTGGAATCTATAAGCGCAGTATTTTTGTATATAACTTTGATGTTCTAAAGGTACAAGGGTATAGTTTAAAAATAGGAACATAAATGCATGTAAGTCAACAAATTGGAATTGTCTAAAAATTCCACTTCAGTACAGGATTTCGTTAATCAAAAAGTGAAGTAGCGTAGTTCTTTCTTTTATATCTGCTTAATTATCGTGGAAATAACGGAACTTGTAAATGAATTCTAATGCATTGCGAATTTTTCAGTTATTCTATATTTAATTATACTGGATGTCCAGTGTAATTTATATTATACGTATTTAAGATTCTTCCATATTATATTTGTGTTTGGACATTTGTAAAATTGGCAGAAAATTGTTTATAAATTACGACGACAAAGCTATTCAAAACAAATGAACAGACAAGACCGACAAAACAACTCCCACAGATATTTTACAGACCAATCGCATAAGTTATACGGGGCTATGGCGCATAGCAAGGTTGTTCGGGTTTTTATTTATAAGCTTAATTTTAAGTCGAATGTCACCACCAAATTGCATGATTTGTTAATTTAATGACAGGTTAAACTTTGAACAAAAAAAAAGTTATTTCTGTGATTTTGGCTAATGATTCTCTTTTTTTATATCTATTTTGATTCTCGAATGATGAAGAAAGGTTGCTGACCGACTATATACATATATATATATATTTTTAAGAATTACGATTAAACATCTTGATCGTTATTCACCCAAAGAATTTTTTGTTGAAATTGCTTTAATGTCACATTACGAAAACGTACATATGGCATACTATAATTACTTTTAATGCATGTGGTTAATTTATTTTATTTAGATTCATGTGCAATCTGTGGCAACAGGTAGTTTGACTATAAACTATATCTAATGACCCATATATGGATGGTGTACTTAAAAGTGGTTGCAGAATGTATTTCACAATTCAACAGTGCATTTTACATTAAATTCACTGTTGTCCAATCCAAGGGGCTTTAAGTTGAAATACATATACGAAAAATTAAAAGCATTTTTATTGTGAATATTGGAATTCTGTTAAGTAAGAATTTTCTTTTCTAAAATCATTCTGGGTTTGTTATTTTAGTACAATTTTAATATACAACATTATTGAACAAGATTTTTCAATTGAAATCATCATATCGATTTCAGAATTCTAAGAATTTTACTTCCGTTGAGCCAAATCGGGCCACTGACCTTTCGCATTCGTTGTTAAACTGAACCTGCCTATTGACGTTGTCAATTTCTGATATGCCTATAGCCTCTACGATATCCCATATTTCTGTTGTCTTTTAGGGACTTTGCTTCTGTTGGTTCTCTAAAAGACAAGTTAAATAAGACCGATTTTCAAAAATTAGCCTCATTTATTTTATAAAAGACAAATAAAGTACATTTTCAGGAATCAAAAGTAGATAATTCTAATAAATTAAAGACGTTTTTGAGTTTACATCACTTTTATTTTAATGATGAATTTCCAATGGTAAATCGTATTGAAATATATAGGAAATATATTGAAATCAAATTTGTTTTATGATATGCAGAATATCGTTGTTAACTTTAATTTTTTAGAAAAATTCAATTGAAATTTTTTTACAAAAGGCCGAAACTTACAATGACAACAAATAAACTGATAAGAAATGGTTTTTGACTCCAAGTATCACGAAAACAAAGAAACATAAAGCCTTCAAAGCTTTTTATTTTATACAAAATATTGACACGAATGTGAAGTTATCTGCCTCTTCATTTTTTCTTTTAATTTGTATTTGAAGAAATTTAGGGAATTGAAAGATTTGAATTTAATTTTAGGCCAATCGCATTTTGCGATATTTTTTCGAATATTCGTTGGTACATACAAGGTAGTTGCTAACAACTTCTTTCAGCAATTCTTACAGCACCAGCTCCTTGCAAAGATTTTTGAAAACCTAATGACCAAATCACAAATCTTGCTCTAATTTTTACATAATGTACATGGAGTAGAACCGATGAATTCGAGTGACGTAAAATGAAATGTTTCTTCAGTGTTTTTAATGTTTTGCATTAAATCATAAATATTGTAAGTCCGACGTTTTGACAGTTTGCAGCTGTCTTGAAGTATTATTTCAATTTGACAATTGAAAGGTATACCTAGATATATTTATTTTGCTATTTAATAAAAAAAATTATGCAAAAAAAGCACACTCAAAATTTAAACAAACAATAAAAGCAAGTACAAATTCTGTGTGTGTTTTGTGTTTGTCTTTATTCAACAATACAATATTGTTTGTCTTCAATGTTGTTCAATTTCCCTGAATGAAAATATCAGTTATTTGCTTAAATAAATTTAAAATTATACAAAATAAATAATATTTAATTTTTAAATAATCATATATCCCAATTTTTTAATTTTTAGGTTTTAGTATTTTATAATTGTGGTCAAACTAATTTTAGTAAAATGGTCTAAAGCAAACGATGTAGAGTGTATGTTTACAAGTTGTTGGAATATATTAAAATTTTTCACAGACCACAGTTGTAATTAGCTTTATTATTGGAAAAATTGGCTTTTACATTTATTTGTACATATGATATGCAAAAATATAGAACCGTTCCACAAATTGACAAGTCTTACCGTCATCACTTCCTCACAGTTTCAAAGGATGCATTTCTTTATTTTAAATACAAAATATTTTCTTTTCTTTATGTGATTGACACTTGAAATATCAAGTAATGGAATAAAAACACAAAGATTTTGCCTTATCATCAATAAAAATAATCTTTTTTTTATTTTTATTTTCTTAAATTCCAATCAATATTGAACTTGGTATTCGTATTTTTATATATGTAAGTACGTACATTAAAAGTTCTAGTGGAACTTTATGGAACAAAAAATGCGCCGTTAATTATTATTAAACAATAGATTTGTTTATATACGCAATAGTTTTATAATACTCATCAGATACACGCATTGTAAATGTTTATTAAGATGCTGATGGTATAAATAAACTGATATGCGATGATAACTATAATATAAACTTTGTAATTAGTATACAGGAAGGTTATTTTCGATACAACAAATACTAGAATGGCTGGTTGTAGCCAAGGCATATATACTTCAGATTTAGATTTATTTTAATAAAATACCAACACTAAAGCACTACTCTATAATCGTTAAACTAGTAGGGATTTAAAATGTAAGTAAAATAAAGAAAATTGCAAAGCAACAGTATTACTACATTCAAATTTAAAAATTATACAAATTTTGAAACAAATCAAAATATCGGCAACAAATGGAATGTATTTATTTATAAGTGGTTTTTGTAAAAACTACACAAAACTGTTAAAAATGTTTGTAGGGGTTTGTGATATACGATAAAAGACCTGTTGCATTAGAGTTCCTAAAGTTTGATGGTAACACTGGGTATGCTCTTCTGAGTACTCCGTTTGTCACGGAGCAATAAAATTGACTTCTCTTATCTTAAATGCTGAAATCTAAAGTCACCATTAACTGACTACTACGAGTAAACTGCCTAAAGAATTGAAAAATTGTGTTCCTAGTCTTACAATTTCAGTGTCGAATAGTTAGGGGCCAGTTATAGCTATCATTGAAATCGATCCGGGAAAATGTTTGAATCGATATTTGACTATGTTTCCCTTAAATTAGAAATTATATAGGTACTGATTGATCGGAAATCAGAATTTTTTTGAGGAAAAACATTTTTCTATTTTCCGGACGGAAATTCATTATCCTAAACAGCTGATTCTTTTATGTTCAAAAGTGAAAGGAATCGTCTCACAGATTTGTGTTCCAGTTTCACACAATTCCAATGACAGATTTCTGCCAGTAAAAGTTTTTCGGTGGATTTCAATCAGGAAATTTTTTTCAATGACAGAAACTTTTAATGATAGCTATAACCTTGTAAAAACAATTTCAATGTTTGTTTTCAATGATGAAAACCAATGACAGCACAACTGGCGCCTTAGCTTGCTCGATTTTGCATCCGTGTAGAATATTTATTATTCATGACAGAAATTTTCAGATGTCTAAAACAATAATATGGCACTGACGTTTTTGGAATATTCTCACACAAAGTTGTAAATTCACACGATTCTAAGACATTTGGGACTGAATTTTCAAAGTCGGAGTTCTTAAAGTGGTTGATTGATGCCTGCCTATCAATCTGCAGATAGATCAAAGGGGGTTGGTGGAGGCGTGCACTCTGGGGTTGAATCGCGAATGGTGATAGTTGACTGTCATTGTTTTTATCGTCAATTTCGATTGTCAACCTATCTTTGTTTTGAGTAAAGTGCGTTTAGAAAATAATAAACAATTTCTAAACGAAGTAACAAGTTCCATTAATTGTGGCAAAGACAAAATTTTAAAGGGCACATTGAACAACTCTTCTCGAACTCCAAAAGAAGACATCGAAAATAAAATAAATTGGATGATGTTTTAAAAAAAAGCAATTATAGAACTTCAAGAGAATTTATTTTCCAAGCAATTGGAAAATTCTTATTTATTTATATATTCTACCTATAGAATATAATCTCAAATAGACTAACATATGTACTATTATAAACTGTGATTTTTTAAGAGCTTGAGAACTTTTTTTAAAAAAAATCTAATCGATTCTTTATTTGAAATGTTAGATTGGTCCATGACATTTACTTTTTGAAGAAAATTTCATTTAAATGTTGACCGCGGCTGCGTCTTAGGTGGTCCATTCGGAAAGTCCAATTTTGGGTAACTTTTTCGAGCATTTTGGCCGGAATAGCCCGAATTTCTTCGGAAATGTTGTCTTCCAAAGCTGGAATAGTTGCTGGCTTATTTGTGTAGACTTTAGACTTGACGTAGCCCCACAAAAAATAGTCTAAAGGCGTCAAATCGCATGATCTTGGTGGCAAACTTACCGGTCCATTCCTTGAGATGATGATTCTCCGAAGTTTTCCCTCAAAATGGCCATAGAATCGCGAGCTGTGTGGCATGTAGCGCCATCTTGTTGAAACCACATGTCAACCAAGTTCAGTTCTTCCATTTTTGGCAACAAAATGTTTGTTAGCATTGAACGATAGCGATCGCCATTCACCGTAACGTTGCGTCCAACAGCATCTTTGAAAAAATACGGTCCAATGATTCCACCAGCGTACAAACCACACCAAACAGTGCATTTTTCGGGATGCATGGGCAGTTCTTGAACGGCTTCTGGTTGCTCTTCACTCCAAATGCGGCAATGTTGCTTATTTACGTAGCCATTCAACCAGAAATGAGCCTCATCGCTGAACAAAATTTGTCGATAAAAAAGCGGATTTTCTGCCAACTTTTCTAGGGCCCATTCACTGAAAATTCGACGTTGTTGCAGATCGTTCGGCTTCAGTTCTTGCACGAGCTGTATTTTATACGGTTTAACACCAAGTTCTTTGCGTAAAATCTTCCATGTGGTCGAATAACACAAACCCAATTGCTGCGAACGGCGACGAATCGACATTTCACGGTCTTCAGCAACACTCTCAGAAACAGACGCAATATTCTCTTCTGTACGCACTGTACGCATTCGTGTGGTTGGTTTAATGTCCAATAAAGTAAACTGAGTGCGAAACTTGGTCACAATCGCATTAATTGTTTGCTCACTTGGTCGATTATGTAGACCATAAATCGGACGTAAAGCGCGAAACATTTCGAACCGAACACTGATTTTGGTAATAAAATTCAATGATTTACAAGCGTTGCTCGTTAGTAATTCTATTCATGATGAAATGTCAAAGCATACTGAGCATCTTTCTCTTTGACACTATGTCTGAAATCCCGCGTGATCTGTCAAATACTAATACATGAAAATCCTAACCTCAAAAAAATCACCCTTTAGTAGAATAACATTTTGTTATATACAATAACAATACATATATTCTTTAAATAGTTACAAAAAATTACAAAATAAAATGCGTCACAACAATGAATCATTCAAAGCATTTATTTCTTGTTGAGATTCAGACGCTTTTCGATACTTGCCAGACAAGGAATGTGATTTAGGAATTTCTGTGAAGAAAGAGCAAGTTGGAGATAGCTTAGGTCGCAAACGATTTAAAATTAGTGGAATTCAAAAGCAGGAAGTTAACTTTATTTGGATACTAAGAGGATTGTTTTGTTTAAAAAAGTTGTTTAAATCAAGTTATTTAGAAAACATATATTTTCAAGTAAATTGTTTTAATTGTATTTATTAAACAAAGCTTAAGCGAATTGAGTTGAATTAATTCTTCGGAAAACGGAAGTCTCTGTCTTGAGTGAAAGAAAACGTGATATCAACATCTGATTTTCTCACATAGTCAGGCCGCTTTTAAAACGCCGCGGAGCGCCGGACCCTTTCTCTACGAACTCTATAGAAATTTATAAAATCGATCCTCTCTAATGGAGATGGCTTAAAAGTTTAAGATTCATCATTGCTGGGTGCTGGGCTATGGATACAATCAAAACAACTGTAAAGCAGATTAACTTTCCCAAAATGGTATAGTACTACCCATTCTACCATGTTTGGCTAATGCTGGCTTACCAAACCAGCATCAGTAGAATAACACAACCACCTGACAAGTTACGAAATATACATTAAAAGCGCTCGAGGTGCATGATAAAGCTAAACAAATGGCATATAAGGTCGATATTTGGTGTTACAACTGAACACTGTCTAGTAAGAAAGCACGAAACGCGCCTAGGCGTATTTTTAGATGAATTTTTCAAAAGCTACATGGGCGAGGAAGAGACGTAAACAATTATGCACCTCCTCCGTACTAATTCTGATCTAGCTCAAAAACGTGGCCAACCTAGCAGAATAATTTTATAATTATCTAAATGATTTTAAATATTATCAGTGCTTTACTTTTCGTAAGGAACTCTTACTGGTTTCATTAACCTTACATTCCATAAGTATCAGTTTCACTTCAGTAATTTAATATTAAAGCTTTTACTTTATCGTATAAACTTGCATCGTTAAAGAAGTTAGCCGCCCAAATGTAAGAGCTAAAGGGCTACAAGCCGAAGATCACAAGATAGAACACCTTCGATTCTACTCCTCTTAATCTATTCTTACTTCAATTGATTTAATGTGGTTTTCAATTCTTCAAGTAAATAAAATAAAACACACAAATGTTAATAATAAAATATTACTATTAATGACTAGACGTCTAATGCTTATAAGCATTAGAAAAATAATTCAAAAACCAAACCACATTTTTCTCACATCGAAACAAAACAAGTTTGATGCATTTGAAACGATCGACCGGCACAACATTTCCAATATCGCAGCATTCGTTTAAGTGACGTAAGTTTATTGTACATCGACTTTTTAGCAAGCGGTATTTTGCTCTCCAAATATAGTTGCACTGCCGGCCGTGTGTCGTGCATGCCGGTGAATGGCTTACAATTCCGAAGCTCACCAAACTAGTTGGAGCGCTTAAAAACTGCACTATGATTTTGTATGCGAACTATTTTCTTCGTTAGTATCTGTAGACATTCAATTTAGTTTTTAATCTTTTTCATTTCTTGAACAGGTTTAAAAGTTATAATTGTACAACAATACAGGTCAATTGATTGAGGTTAATTCTTAAAAATTGTTTTAAGGTACATTGAAGATCGATGTTTGTTAAGTTTCAAATAAATTATTTTATTTTATTTTATTGAACGCATCATTCTAAAAAAATATATTTGAAATCACACGGAATTACTACAACTGGGTTGATTTTCCTTTCATATAGAAGCAAAAATTTGCATATTTTATTACACACTTCATAGTTATTAATTGATCAGCTATAGCGAATAAATTAATTTCGATAATAATTATTAACTCAAAGTTTCACATTTAATAACATTGTTTTTCTTTTTAGAACAAATTGCAACAAATTAAATTCTACTGAATTCCTTTCAAATGCTGGACTTGTTTCAGTAATTATAAATAAATAGATCTGAATATTTCATTTGTTTAAATGCCTATAATTATACTGAGATTTTTTTTTCGAATAGGAGAAGTGATCTTATGACTAATTTTATTTAATAATGATCTTAAATGTGATATTAGCAAAGAAGAAAGATGTTCGAAAAAAGTGAAATATTACCAAAAAACTATCTATCAGTAATTTCAACAGTTATACAGCGGTAGAAAAATTCAAATCAATGGTTAAAAAGTTAATCAAAGGTTTAAGGTAATTTCTTTCTGTCTAAAATTCTAGAAAAAGCCTTAGCAACAATTGTGCACCTGTTTATAGGTTTCTCCTCATTCTTTGGAATTATGCATTCGCATAAAGGTTCGCCAACGCATAATCCGTCATCGGCGGAACTTTTTTCAGGTGTTGTCGGTCGAACTCGGGCCATCGAACTAAACGCATAGAAAGGAGAGAGACATCGTCGGATTAAGCCTGATGACGTCCCATTATTACAGATCAACCTGCATAATCCGAAAAAGTTTGGATTTTTCGTTAGTTGTCGGGTCAATTCATAAGATAAGGTTCAGAAAAAAGAATTGTTCCGATCCGATAACGTATAGGACTTTTAAAAATCTGTTAACACAAGAACTTAAAACGGTCAACCACAGCTCAATTTTACCTCGAAGGTTACGTTAATATGTAGGTTTGTCTCATTATATACACATCTAACACTTCTTCTCTCTTGAAGTTAATCAGGAGCGTTTCTTGTGAACCATTACATATCCATAGAATGTTAGCGGATACTACGCCTTTTGAGTGCATAATTTTAAACAATTTATTTTAGTGTATAATTTTAGAGTTTTCAATTCTGTCTTTGAACTATACAATAATGGGAAGTATTACATAAAAATAATACCACATACAAGAAAAGTGGACGAAATCACTACGACACCTTTCTTAATGCAAAATTTCAAAAATTCTGCTATTTTGTCAGCAATTTAGTTACATTTTTTTGCAATTATAGAATGTACATTTGTCAACAATTTTGTAGGGTGCATGTCAACTAGATTAATAAATATTGCAAATTTGAAGTTCCAGCCTTAATAGGTTCTGCAGTTAATGGGGGAGCAAAAAACGACTGCGAAAGTTCCTATAAGTTGCCATAATTTAGCAACACCGAACTCTTTGATATGGTACTGCAACCGTAGCCGAAGCGGGGATTTGGATGATGTCATCTTCCATTGTTATTGGCATACATTAATCTTTAAATTGAAATAAACAAATATTGATTTCATTAAAAAATACATATTTTTTAATATCAACGTTTAATCTCTTATTGGAAAACCCTTTATTTCAAAATAGAAAACATTCAAAGAATGACACGAAACTTGGGTAAAGGAAGTGAATAGTAGTTAAGAAATTATATATTTGACCATTGAATCAAATGTGCATTACATTTGGCAGGTTCGGACGACATAATTAAATTAAAGATAAGGAATGTGTCTAGAATGTGGCCAGCTGCAAAAAAATATGCTTTCAATTAAAGGAACTTTATTGAATAAATTAAAGGAACTTTATTGAAAAATTGTCTGGAAAGTTAGTTAAGTCAAGTCTGCTTATGTCAAAATGACAGCTGATCATGTTTTTTTCATTTTACTGAATGCTCTACTCTATAATTTATTTATTTAGCGCACAATTTAATTTAAGATTTATGTAAAAGATTCCTTGACATAATTGTAAAGGAGTAACGACTTTTTCCTTAGGATACAGACACATTATGAAATTTAAGACATCTTGAAAAATAACTAGGTAAGGTAGCTGCTATGGTCTTACTTCACCTTCAAAAAATGCAATTGATTGCAAATGGAGTTCCTTATGTCGCGACGACATGTCGTCCAAACTTTCTCATTGTGTTTACATATTTCAAAAATCAATATATTCACATATCCAAATCAGCTGACATGCACTGTAGATTTATAGATTTTTAGATATACTCACTTATAATTTTATTTTTCTGCAAGAAATATTTTGCTCTCTAACGCCACTAGTGGCTGTACCGTGGTAAGCGTGAGTGGCATGTCTTCAAAACTAAGCTCACTTGACTAGTATAGTTTGCCAGTGAACTGCTGACTATGCACTACATTATTAACTTTGCAAACTTTTTTATTTTTTATTTTATGAACGGGTTTTCGATGAGGTTTACTTAACTACTACTTTACTGTTACAACGTAGAATCTATTATAAATGAAGACTAAAAATAAAAACTTGTGCAACGCTTGCACAGTGCCAGTTCAATGCCAATTAAGTTACGCTTCTGGTTTGGGTTAATAATAAGGATAGTACAGCTATAAGTTGATATCTTATAAAAATATATGTGTCATCCGACTCCAAGTGTAAAATAATACAAAGCACTGTATAAACAATAGAATCACTAGGAGGCATATTGTTTCATAGGAGGTGGCATCACATATTCTACTCAAAACTAAGAAGTCTTTCCAATCATTCTCAATTGACCCAGATTCATATTTTCACTGACGTTGAGATGATTTGTATTCAAAATTTGATAACTGCGTTCTCGATTGGGTTGTGTATACTACAATACATGTACATCTTTTTTCAGATCACCACAATCGTTTAAAATAATTACCTTGTTTTTGTTTTATTTTTATAATAATAAAATTGAATTACTCTGCGCTTAACAAAATATTCTGTTTTTTTTGTTTGGTTTTTTGAATTTCAGTTTTTGATTAATTATAAAAATGTATTGTACTTGAAAATGACGTTATTCTATGGTTTAATTATCGTTATGCCTCAAACAACACGAGAACCAATTTATTTTTCAAAATGATTTTGCTAATCTGTAATGTTTGAAGCGCGGAATTCCCACGTTTTCTTTTGTTTTCGGTTATTTAGGTATCATAAAATTAAATGACCTCTCGTTATTATTATTTACTCGAAAGGAAAATGAACTGATTATGCATCATGGCTAACTCTGTGTTTAGGCATATTAAGTTGAATCTAATGCAAAATGAATTGTACTTAAGTTAAAATTCACTAAACGGAAATCGTTTTTAAACTTCCCACATTGATATTTGATATTTTGTATAACAAATTGATTTACTACAATTTTTATAAACAAAATTATCAGCCCTATAGCAATAACTATCAGCTAAATACTTGATACATAACAATATTTTTGATGCATTGGTATTATGGCTATCAAGTATCAACTTTGTTGATGAACTGTGAATTTTATCATTATTGTGAATGATTTTTTGACATTCTCGGTATTACGGATATCGAAAAAAAGATACACATCAAACCACAAATTCTTGGTTGATACGTCTTAAATAATTTTTAATTTAGGAAAATAATTATAAAAGGTATGTTTTTTTCATTCTCTTCATAGAATAAAATATAAATATAAAAAACAGCGATTTGTATGCATTTATGTAAATTTTTGGCATGCAAACAAAATACTTATATTTCAGGATTTTCAAAGGCAAAACAAAAATTTAAGGAGTTATGACTTCGACGGAAATGTTTTTTGAAGGGAGTTATGATCAAGTTAACTCAAGTCAGCAACTCAAAATACGCAGAGCATTACGCGTTTTTTCTAACCAAATGGATTTGGACGAACACATGATACTTTTCTTTAATTCTTGCATTAGCTGATGAAACTTCATTGCAAATTCACACATCACCCGTGTTTTGTTGAAAAATCAATCCATAGTATAGTAGGATTTTACACGAATAACATTACATTACACACTACTCGGCACATAAATGTACAGGGTAGAGAACAAAGCACCTTGAGCGACTAGACTTTGTAAGGTGATAACAACACATGACATTAATACAAGACAGAAGGACAGTAGACGAACAGACAGAAAGAACACATGACAACAGCACGCGGTAGGTCTACTAACTACGCTCACTGATTCTTGATTTCGGTGATCGATGGGAACCGAAGCTTTATCAGTGACTAGGCCGTTGCCTACACGAATAACAAAAACAGTATCCATAGTATGAATACTAGCGATTAAAGTTAGAGTAGAATCTTACTAGGATGGGTTTTTGACATTTATACGAGTCTGGAATGGATTTTAAAACAAAACTATATTTTTTGTACACAAACATCAAATAAACAGACCATAATGCATAATGAGTTGGTTTAACAGACTCCTCCACACAGATTTTTCTTCTCAAATTTTGACTCGACTCCGATCTCCGACGGGAATCGAGTCAAATCAAGCTCATTTCAACTCGATTCAGGTATATAAAGAATTGAGGCGATCTTCAAGCTCGCTACAACACCACATGTTAATCTTATAGTCTACGAACAAACCTCCTTGAAGCAATTATTAAATGAACTTTTACTTATAGAATCTAAATTTCCAGATGTTTTCTTACCATTTTTTCTTGAAAATTGTCCATTTTATTAGTTTTAGTAAGTTTTTTTTTGCTAAGTTAATTTAAACATTTGATTTTCACAAAACTTTCTTCTATTTGTGTCTTTTTTAATTATTATTCTGACAGATCATCTATCAGTTGAACCAATTTTTCAATACAAAAATCTGGTTACTGCGGATCGTTGTTGGTAATTTCTCACTGTACTATAAATTGAATACCAAAAAACGCACATTTTCGCACAAAGAATTTATTATTAAGTTGCCAAAAAACAACAAATACTTTACACATGAAACGTCAAACGAAATAATAATGACAAAACAATAAAAACAATCTAGCAATACTTTTTCCGCGGTTCGCATTTTTGACGGCTGTCACTCGATTTATGCTCAGTTTGGTTTGCCAAACGCTATATATTCTGTCAACACAATCGTCAAGCAGAGTCAGTAATTAAAGCAATCATGGGTCGGTTTCACACCGAGCTTACTCTAATCACACTACGCACCGAAGACGTTATTTATGGTGTGCTTTATAGGCAAAAGGAATCATTGGTTCAAATTTCTTCAAATATTAAGCCGATCATAATGTAACAGTAGAAGGCAACCACTTGCTCTAAATTATTTTTAAAACATAATGGCAAACCCTAATCTTTTTAATAAAGCCAAATACTTAATGTTAAATTATATGCGTTTTTTTTTCTTCTTAAAAACCACACATGCCAGAAAAACACCCTTTACTTCAGAAATTCAAAATTAATTGCAGTATTTTAGAAAATTAAAAATGGTATTATAATACTAGACCTTAAAATATGTATTAATCATTTAACGTACAAATTCAAAAGTTCAAAGACAGTGATGTCTTAGTCATAAAAGTAGCGTTCATTAATTTCGACGCGAATGTCACATTTGACATTTGAGCTGTTTATTAATTTCGACGCGAATGTCACATTTGAGCTGTCATCTCTGAAGGAAAAAAATCAATTAATTAGTTGATAAATGCTAGAAAGCAGAATTATCAACTCAGAACTGTCAGTAGAGGAACGCCGGAGTAGGGTTTCCACTCTTCTCTTAGTTATAAACGAACGTTGTTTTAAACGAATGTTTTCATTTAATCATCAAAAAGATCAACAAAGCCGATGAGAATCACCACTTTAATTGTTCTCAAATCAAACATAAACATCAACTTGGTCAAAATAGTGATGCCAGCGGAAGAATTTTTTACATAAAGGATTTTTCAATAAGGACTTGAACACTTATTTTTTTTAATAAAATAAAAATTAATTGAGATATTTCAAAAACTTTATCATCGACATCGAAGTGCAATTAAACAAAAATATTCCAGAGGTGTTAACTCGCACGAAAGAGGTAGCCAATCGAATGACCCATTTCTTGAAATAGCACGCTCATCTAACTTACTCTCCAATAAATCGATTTTTAGGTTCGATTTTCTATTTGTGGTACCATTGTTCTTGAAACAACAAATCGTCCTAGTCACAATATCTTGAAATGCGGGCCGAAAATGATCGGTAGTCATAGCGTGATTTGGCCATTCATATGAAAACAGCACCAAGAAGTTATTTTTCTTAGATGAAGTGGTGATTGATAAAGCAAACGAGGATTTCCAACCGATAAATAACACATATTTGACAAACCCATTGAGTTAAAAATGAGCTTTGTTGCTAAAAATTATTTTACGACAAAATTCATCATTGCCGGCTACTTGGAGAATGTACGTACTTCGCTTCAAAGGGTCCATCACTTTAATTTTTGAGTTAACTTAATTTTGTATGAGTTTAAACTAAGATCTCAATGCAAAATACGTCATAATGTGGTCTGTGCAATGCCCAATTCTTGTGAACGCTGTGTAACTGTTTTGGATCTTTTGAAACGGACTGGACGCCTAAACGACAGCGAAATTTTTGACACGTCGACCAACCCGTTGTCTCACTGACACGGCAACAACACAAAACGAATGTGCAGACACAAATTTTTTAAATATACGATTACGACTTAAAATTGGAGTTAACGCTCTTAAAGTTGCGGTCACTGATTCCAAATTTCGGTAGAAGTTTTTTATAATTTGCAAATTGTTTTATCGTATACTTTTCCACTGATACAAATAATCTGTGACAGTTCGATAATTAGTAAAAGGCTACGATCACAAATTAAATTCAAGGTTGTCAAGTCCCATAAATATTTAAAGAAAAACTACCCAGGTAAGCTACATGTCCATCACTATTTATATTTTGTGTGTTTAAAAAAAATATTACTTACTCTTTTTCAAATTTGAAAAGGAACCCTTTTATATGAAACATCAAATAGAATTGTGCAGAGTAATAAAGTTCTGCCTTCGGGTGAATGAAAAATTAAGATTAGCCATCATTTTGACTTAAGTGGAATCAACTTGTTATTTAGGAAGGGTTTTTTTTTATTCACTTTCCTGTCAACTTTCTAATAATTGAAAGGCGATTTTTGGCAGCAAGTCCTTTATGTCGACTGAAACTCATAAATGCTTTATACATGCTCACTAATTAACCTGATTGGCGTGGACTTTTACACAAAATCAAGGTACCACAAATAAAGCCTTCACAACCCTTTCCACTTACATGCGGATATAAAAGCAAAAAACAACACATCTTGCCAAACTTTGAACCTAAGCCCTCAAAACAACTAATTTCTCACAACAGATTGCCATTGTATATCTTTTATAGCTTTCTTGACAATACGTATAATACATGAATGCATGAATTTCGACATGGAGCTTTTATGAAAACATCCACTATAGCGATGTCTTTAACTCTTTAAAGTAATCTTTAACTGGCTTAACGAGTATTGAAGATCCTTAGCTCCATGTGATATCACAACACACTAACTAATGGTCTAAATGCAATGCCAGTTATTTAACCTTGCAAGATCTAACTTTCATCTTGGTAGTCTTCAAAGTTTTTATCAAATGACAGCTATTTAAAATTACCAATACCAATAACTATTCCCAAATGAGCTGTTGGATTGTTTCGTCATACTAAGTTTGTGCTTGTACTTCCTCATTTAAAATGACTATCAGTAGCACTGATAATGTTTATTTACATTTTAATTTATTTAATTTAAAACAAATAGAATTAATGAGAATCACCGATGCAGTCTTATTAAGTTTTAGGAGCAATGACTGCATCGTTAAATGCGCTGCTGGTCCTGAATGTCGTTGCCCCCATTTGTTTTTATTTTTGGTCTATGTTTTCATTTGATATGATGTGATTTTGTTTTTGGTTTGAACTAAATGTCTTTTCTTTGGGGAATTAAAAAAAAAATAGATGTTGAAACTTTTAATATGTCCACTTTAATTGTTTAAAAAAAATATAAGTAAGGTTAATGGAACAGACCGTTCCGAGGTTCCAATAAGGCGACAAATTCTTACAAAAAAAAACTAAGATGTAAACAAAAGTTTGTTTTTATTATACAATTATTTTTGTTTATGGTGAAACATCATAGATTTAACCGCTTATTTCAATTTGATTTTGTGGCGGGCGGTCGCATACCTTCCCTGACCCTGACACGTAAGATTGATTAGGTTTATGAAATTTCACTACGGGTGCAGGTGAACTCTAAAATTATTCAATAATAATTTAAGAAAATATTTTTATTTTTATTATGTTCATCCCTCGGTGCAAAACTATTTATCATTTTTGTTTCTGTTGCAAAAACAATAAAAAACAATATAAATAAATTGTGAAAGCAAAACACAAATAAAAATATATTTTAATATGTTTGTACCTAAAAAAGCTTATCTAACGTTTGTGTGTGCTTTTTTATTAAATATAAAAATCTATAAGGGTTTCAAGTTTCAACATATTCTCGTGAATTGTTTTGATAATTTAAACCATGAGTAAACTTTAATGACTAATCACTACACGTAATAATTCAACACCATTTCAAATTATAAAAGAAAAAAAAACATAGTACAAAGTATAGTAGATCATTAGCTATAGTTAGACTAGCTTAAATAAAAGGAAGAGATTGTCTGATATTGTCGACTGTCGATTGTCTGTTGGTTATTACTTACATCCCACAATATCACGTCATTCAAAGAATTTCAACTGTTTGTGTATTTTTGGCGTCATATTGTTTGATTTCATGATTTTCATATAATTTTTCGTATACCTAGCAAAGCAAGATGACTCAATTAAGAAGGTATTCAATTTTATTTTGTATTTTATTAACCGAGCGTTACGATAAGTATTTAAAGTGAACATAAACCACCTGAAAGTATTTAAATATATATAAATATGGACCGGGTGTGTCATATAATAATTTGATACTCTTAATGTCAGAGATACCACGAAAAAGAGAATCTTTATCAAGTTAAAATTTAAACAAATAAACTTAGCATAATAAAGTTCAAGAGTGGATTATACGTCACCGCTACTGACCTATGACAACAAATTTCCGAAGTGAAAGAAATGTTTTATATTAAAGGGTGTCTCAAAATTAACGCAAGATTTGAATTTGCCGCCATTTGTGCAGTGAAGTGTTGGCAACCCTGAACAAAAGCAATTTGACAGCTAACAGTATAGGGTTATTAAAAATGGGGCGTTACACAATAGAACAACGTGTCTTCATTATTAAAGAATATTTCAAAAATAGTGAAAGCTTGGCGGCTGCAGTTCGACAATGTCATACAAAATATGGTCGGAATAGTATTTTAATTTCGTCAACTGTGAAGAGATTAATTGAAAACTTCATGGAGACTGGATCCGTTGGAGACGCCAAACACACTGGTCGTCCAAAAACAAGCCGTTCAAATGTGATGTCGAAGCAGTGCGTGAGAGTGTTGCTGACAATCCAGGAACCTCAATTCGACTTTGTGGACAAGAATTGCAAATTTCAAGAACCTCTCTACAGCGTATACTCACCAAAGATCTGTGTCTTCATGCTTAGAAAATTCAATTAACACAACAATTGAAGCCTAATGACCATGGATAGAGAAGAGAGTTCGTTGAATGGATTATTGACATCAACAAATGGACCCTGATTTTTCGAGCAAAATCATCCTAAGCGATGAAGCACATTTTCATCTTGATGGCTTTGTCAATCGCCAAAATTGCCGCATTTGGGGTTCGGAGAACCCACATGTGATTGTCGAAAAACAAATGCATCCACAACGCGTGACTGTATGGTGTGGATTTTGGGCTGGAGGCATAATTGGGCCATATTTTTTTGAAAATGATGCTGGTCAAGCAGTGACTGTTACTAGTGCTCGATATCGCGACATGATTACATAGTTCTTTCTGCCAAAATTGGATGATATTGATGTGTCCAATATGTGGTTTCAACAAGACGGTGCCACATGTCATACAGCCCGTGAAACAATTCAATTACTGCATGAGACATTTCCAGGTCGTGTACTCTCTCGTTTCGGTGATCAAAATTGGCCTCCTAGACTTCTTTTTATGGGGTTATTTGAAATCACAAGTCTATGTCAACAAGACCACAACCACCCGTGCATTAAAGGAGGAGATTCAACGCTGCATCAACGAAATTCAGCCACATTTATGCAGAATGGTCAAGGAAAATTTCAACAAAAGAGTGCGCATGTGCATGCAAAGCCGTGGAGGCCATTTGTCCGATGTGTTATTCCATACATAACCCTATCCTATGTACTTTACGAGTCAATAAAAATAATTAATTTTGGGACACCCTTTATGTACTTCGTTGGGGCTCTACAGATAAACCATACAATTTTGAATAATAAAATATTAACATTTAACGCTCTTTAAATTAAGTTAATATTAATTTTATAAAACAAAACTGACTGCGTCTTCAAAAATGGTCATTTGTATACACATTTCGATGCGTTTTATCATCATTTTCATTCGATTACTTTTTTCTAATAGCTCAAGTGTCCGCCATGGCGGGCGTGGCATTTATTTACTCTACAAGTTTTTACCATTCCATCTGAACAGCATCCTACAATTGGGCCCCATTTGTAAAATATTGGTCTCCTAGTTAAAAATTGGATTATGTTTGTTGGCAAGAACCAATATCCAATTAGTGGACAATCGTTCAATTATTTGAAATTGTGAAAAAGATGGTTGTTCAGATGAGTTCAAATGACTGCAAGAAGTCGAAAAAAATTTTGATAGAAAATTAGCCGCTGATTGGCTGCCAATTTTAATAGAAATACTTTGCTTTACTCCTGAACAACATTTGCAATGTGTCCAAATTTATTTCCAAAATAATAATTCAATTTATTGAACGAAACTTTTGGTCAGCGCATTATCTCACGGTTTGGGCCTTCAAGGTCGTGCGATTTAACACAGTGGGAATATCTTTTATCGAGTTATGTGATGTCGATTGTTTAAGAAGATAAGCCCGAAACGATTGACGCATTGAAAGAGATTATTTGGCGTGTTACTGATGACATAAGGCTCAAATTGCTTCAAAAAGTAGGCGTAACTTGGGATTCTAGACTGGAATTTATTTGAGCTCACTTGATCGAATTCATCTAAATTATTGGCCATAACTTTAAATTGCATGCGTTTTAATTCTTCTAAAAATTCATACGTATTAAAAAACCCTTTATATTCTCTTTACAGGTTAGTTAGATAGAGTTCATTAGTTAACATAAGTTTTCTGACTTCAAAAAAATCAACAAAGCATAAAAATCAATTTATTTTTAGTATTTCGGAAAAAAAACAAAAAGAGGCTTTATGTCTTATAAAAGTCAGCAAAAATGTTTTCTTTTCGGATTAAATTCAATTTTTCACGCCTAAAACAAGTTGTTTTTTAACGGCGGTGTGTCAGTGGATGAAAAATCGTTTTTTATGTTATCTTATGCTGACCTTAACAATGTCTGAAAATTTCATTCAAATCGGTTGGCTGGTTCAGATTTTATAATACAATCTTAATCACTAAGCGGTGAAGTAACAGGCAGGTATGCAACTCCCCTGCTTGGGCACACTATAGGATTTGGGGTAGTTGAGATGTTGGTGTATATGCAAAGTTTTGTTTGCATTTGAATACTAGAATACCGCGTGTGAAATTTGTGCTGAGGTTAAGGAAAGTTGTGCCCTATATTTAGCCGATAGTTTGTTTCACACATTATTATCACAGATTTTTTCTATCAAAGATCTCTGAAGACTTTTTGTTTTATTAACAACTAACATATTGCCTTTAGATTGGAACACCCTTTATAGAGAAGTGACATGAACTGAATATTCCGCGTTAAGGCTTTCAAGAAAGTCACAATCGTCTCATGCCTTCGATGAAATTCAATCTAAATTATGTTTTATTATCATTGAATATTCAGAATATATACAGTGTTGGCCAAAACAAAAGCAACTTTAATTGCCTCGATTATTAAATAATTAAAAAACAAATGTAGGATTTAATTATTGTATATTTTTGTTTTTAAAATTTAAATAAATATTTACAATTTCTAATGAAATGGAGAGTCCATTTTCCATTTTCAAACGATCCAGTTGATATGGCCATGAGAAAATTTTAATCTCACCAGCTTGTTTTTGGAGGGATCAAAAGGTTTTTTGTTTTCGCGCTTACGTTCATGTCGAGTTGGGTTCGTATTTCTCTAGATGATGGGTCTTTTTTAATTCGTTTAACTATAGTAGAAATCTGTCGTTTTTTTTTTTTTTTATTTTTGTTTTTTTTTCTGTCACCTCGATGAATCGTGTGCAATGACTTTTTGCTATATTGTATTGATGGGCAAATCACTGATTTTGAAACTTAATATTTTGCCGATATTTTAATTTGACTCATTCCATTTTTATATTCTTTAAATTCATTAGAGTATTTGTTTTCGGCCATTTTACAAAAGTTAGTTAAGAACACTCATTAACTTGACCGTGAACTAAATGACACCTGATAAATAGATTCAACTGCACTCGTTTGCCAACACCTTTAATATGAGCAATGGACTTTGTAGTTAACGGACTAATTTTTTTTTCAATTAATAAGAAAAAAAAGATAACAGTAAAAAGATGCTTTTGTTTTGACCAACAAAAAATTGGGTTCACTTTCCTTTTTATGTCACTATATTATCTTGTTGTCTATTGACTCGCAGAAGTACATACATAATGGACAGGTTCAGCGACATAAGGGTCTTGAAAGTAAGTCAAGTTTCTAGTATCTGATTGGCCAGCTGTCAAAAAATTTTGCCTTCCAATCAAGGACTTTTTTTGGAAAGCTGACTGGAAAGTTAGTCAAGAAGTCTCTAACTATCAAGTAAATTCTCCTTATGTCAGAACGAAAACTGATCATGTTTTTTCATTCAACTGAAACTTATAATTTATTACTCTATGATTTATTGATTTTCTGCAAAATTCCATGTTTTGTGAAGTTTTGTGTAAACAAACTACAAATCTTGTTGGACTTGTAGCTTGCCTGAGGAGTATTTTGTAGACAATAATGTTTTTGTACAATCAACAGAAAGTAGGGGTTTGTGAAATAAGGTTCCGAGTTTTAAATGTATGACTCTTGAAAAACTAACTTATTGCCTTTCAAAAAATGCACGTTCAACGAATGCAGTTGACTGCAAATGAATTCCCTTATGTTGGCTGCACCCGCCCAATGTATTGAATTTTGAACAAAAATTAACATGATTTGTTTAACTTACTAATTTTTGAATGACATAAATATGGATATAGTTTTGGTTGCTAATTTTTTGGCTAACACTGTAGGTAATAAAATAATAGGTTGGGCTGACCTTTATGTCATTTTTCTTTTATCATTCTTCCAAAAATTAGGAAAGTAATAAAAACGTTGACAAGAGGCAATATTTTTGTATACAATTTTATCGATTGAACTACGTTTACCTTCTATGAGTTATTTCTATCATAACTCATAAGTCGCTTTACTTTGAGAATACTTATAGTATTTATTAAAGATGCGATGCAAATATACATTGTTCTTGTTTATATGCCTCATAAATTTATAGCCAAATATTTATAAATTAATATGTATATGGTTATATTTGTCATAATATTGTACAGATGTGCTTAATCATTTATTTGTGCCCCATGACAAATAAGTTCAGAAATAATTAGCCCATAGCACACAAGTGTCATTATTTAAATAGAATAATACCTAACGATTTTCTTTTTTTCAAATTCTTCTGACATCACACAAGCCAAATAAGAAAACTGCGGAGTTATTTGTATTTAGATTGCGCTTTTAAATTCATTTGTGAGAATTGTATTTGTTTTGTTTACGTGTTTTTCAAAACATGTTAATACCTACATATGTACATATGTACATATGTACATATATGTACATAAATAATTTACTTTATAAGTATGATTAATAAATTGTGAAATTGTCAGTTTTGATAAGACACCACTTTTGCGCGCCACATCAATATAGTTTCGAATTTTTATGAGAACTTACTTAACTAAATGCAAGATATTATCTTAACCAATAAAATAAAATATGTTAAAATGACAATTTAGCGTTTATTTCTTCCCTCCAATTAAAATTCAAAGTTTCTTAAAATGGAGACATTTTTAAAATCTAGTTTTTAGTACAAAACTAAACGCTAGCAAATAAATAAAAATAAATAAAAAAACGCATCACTGATTATTGCCATAAAGCTACAACCTCTTCTACAGTTGAAGTGACTTGAAGTTTTAGTTTTGTTTGGATATATGTACTTGTGAAATATGGATGTTAAGTGTTATTGTAGACGAATGTTAAAAAAAGAAAAACAACAGGCTCTTTAAACTGTTACAACAAATACTGAGTCAATAAAAATCACGCAGATAAATCACTCACATTTTGTTGTACTGAAATCGTTTAAGTAGTTATTCGTTAATGAGGTAATACAATTTTTACAATGATTTCCATTTCCTCCACTAAAAATATGTAAGTCTCTAAATTAGTATAGGTCGCAAAGCTGTACCTTGCAATGATGGGATCAAACTCACTTCTTTTGGCGTTCTTATCACCCTAGTCTTAAGTCTAATGGAAGTCTGAAGTTCGATTTTAAAACAAAGCCAAAAAATTATATGAATATACATACATATTTATTATACGCAATTGAAAAGTAGACGCAAACATTTTCTTTTGAACAGGCCGGCAACGCCCGACCACGGCGCCACCACACTACATCGCTTTATCATCGTCAATCAATTGTAACTCTTCAATATAACGACATCTTTATATTGTTTCCTAAATCAATATTTTGATCAATGTTCAGTTAATTAAGTGAAATGTAACATAAATTGGGTCTATGAACTAACACCATGTTACATCTAACTGACCACTTGAGATAAGAGAAATAAGTCAAGTTCAAAGTCATTTGGTTGAGTACATTTAACTTTATCACTTTCTGTATAGGGGGTTAATGATTTTTATTCATAAATATTTTTACGATTTTTTATCAACCATACACAACACACTTTGAACGTACTATAAAACTTTGTCCATGATAAGTTACTTTGATAGTAAATTGAAGCTAATTAATCTTGTTTCATGATAAGGCGGCAAAAATGTCCCAAATCTAAGTCAGTTGAGTATTTCAAGACACCGCATTATAAATTTTTTTAGAACAAAAAAGGTTCTAATGGATTGCTTAGTTTTTTTAATTGGAAGTAAAAATTACATAACGTCAAATTCATTGTTACAACGATGACCACTACTGATACTGACATAGACACTCAACCACACTTTTAATAGGCATGCACAGATTATAATCAAGTAGCCCAAAAATCCCAACTATGATAGATCGGACAGTTCCAGAATGGACAAGGTTAGAATTTGGTATCAGCTGTCTTCCAAGTAGAGGCACTCTCGGTTTCTGGAGCCGACAAAAAGCTTTCATCCTTTAGTTTGGTAAATAGAAACAATGATATATTTATCGAAAGCCTTTTTTGTTAGAAAGCTAAAACTAAACCGTAGGAGACCAATGGCAAAATACTGTAGTAGGAAGTCTGCTTTTACGTTAAGGAAATCTATGACCGAATATTTCGTAAAAGAATGGGTAGTATCCACTTTTCTGATTTACTTGTATGTAAAGGCTGTGAAGACGATGCGATGAAAGAGGATACTTTTCACTTTCTACGCGAATGTTAAGACTTGCTAAAAGAAGAAAGACAACTCTATCCTGATTCTCCGATATATATAAAATTAATAGCGAAACAGATTGGAGGGAATCTACTCATCTAGAAAGATTTTAGGGACTTAAGTTCTGGCTTATTAAAAAACACACCACTCTCGAACAGAAGTTATGAACATTCTATCTATTCTAAGAATCAATGTAAAGGGTGTTTTATGTTAGGCATGTCGTTTTCAAGAAGAAATAAAATAAATAATTTAATTTAATTTTATGCCAAAGAATTTAATGTTATTATAAGGAAGAGGGGTCGTCATGGCGTCCTAAAAATGATTTCGGAAAAGTGGCAACCACGACTCCTTTGAATTTATTTTCATCGAGAGCCCATTTTTTTTGAACACTTATTGCATCAACTTTGACTGTATGTCATGGAATATTCTCTTTCAAGCCGTCAATTGTCTCGGATTTATCTGGGTAGACAAACGACTTCGCATAACCTCAGAAAAAACATTCCAGCGGTGTTGAATTGCAAGATATTTGAAGCTACGGAAGGACATACACACACAAACCAAACCATTGTTTGCAGGATTTGCAAACTTTATCCAGGAGTAAGTCTATTCATTATGAAATGGCAAACCAAATTCATCTTCAACCCAATGACAGCTGTCAAAAAGACAAACTCCGGTAAAATTATTGTCAGATTCAAAACATCTCGTCTAAAAAAAATACCCTTTATTATTAAAATATATTATGCCAAGACCACCTCATCACAATGGGACTTGTGAATAAAACAACAATTGAACTTATTTTTAGACCAAGGCAAAGCTAGCTAGTGATAGCTATTACTACTAGCTCAAAAAACCTACGCTTAATCGTTTGCCTATTCACATTTTTGGTTAATCGAATCTGTTGCAAGTATTACTTTCATGTAAATAGAAATTTAGAGTTCAAAAACATTCTTGCTATACCGTCCTTTACTTCTGTATGTCCACTGCTCATTCAGCTAGAGCCTATCGAATGGCCTTAAATTTGGTACGGATACAAAAAAAAATGTTGATAATTTAAAATGTTTACTATTTTTAATATACTTTTTATACTTTTAATATACTTATCGTCTGGCCACGGGGCGCTTATACATACACTTTTTAATTCTTAACGTGCACTACATATTGTTTGTACATTAAAAAACATTAACGCTTTAAGTACCTATTCGTCATAAAATCTTTAATGTTTTCAAATAGCAATATATGTATAATCTATAGCTCCTAAAATCCAAGAAACGTGTATTTAATTTTGCCTTTTTTGCTTCGATTCATCTACAACTAGAAGGAAATCTTATGAGCTTTTTACAAATTTTTCACGTGCTTGATAATTTTTCATAGTGCTTTTAACTCTAACATCTAGTCCTACACCGAACTGAAATCCAGGTTCAATCAGATATCTCAAAAATAACTGCTTCTTCTGCAAGGATGTCTGTGCTACTTCTCTGCGCGGTTTATTGATTGATGATGCAAAGTTATCAGCAAGCCCCTGAACATTTTTCTTTCGGTCATATTCGCAATTCAACTAAAGATAAATCTTAAAATAAGACCTAGTTAAAACTTTGTAATCAGAGGTCCAGGTATCTTAATACTGTTGTAGCTTTAACTATAATATTCTGTCTTAAGCTGTTATTAAACACACAATTTTGAGCTTAAGCTGGAAAAATAAGCTAAACCTTCATGAATCTAGATTTAGCTTTTTTAAACTTATATTCCCAGAAGACATTTTTTAGTTACTAGCTAAAACACACAAAACTTAGCTTTGTTTTTTTTTGCACTCGGACGACTCATTATTTTATATATTATGTACCTTTTTCTACATCATCCTTTTTGAAGTTTTATAACAATTTTATTGCATTAAAAAAGTCTATAAGATCTAAAAGAATCCTTTGACATTATGGACCTGTATAAAAAATTGAACATTCGTTAGTAATCCTATACGTAATTAAAATAAAGAAGATGAGAGGCAATCTTTTCCACGAATGAAAAACATGTCAGTTAGATCCTGTTATTGCAAATGCAATGTACTAGAAACGATTAACAAAATAAATACATAAAAAGAGCTCACAATAGGAAAATAGAAATTACTTTTTAATCCCCCTTTAAATAAATTGTAGTCTACTCGTCTATTAAACTATAAAACAATTTAAAACAAGAACGGTTCGTATAACATATTGTTCCATGATTGTGCTTCCAGCAGAAACATGAAATGGCATACAAGACATGACATTGCCACAGAAAGCACCCGAAATTACCGTCTTAAGTGTATTTGAAGAAATATTTAGAAAGACTTAAAAGTCACAAATAAATAACTGAGGCAAGCTCACTCGCATATTGGAAGTTTCGTTTCTGTTCCTTGTGCACCAAAAAAAGAACTTATCCATTACGGGAGACGAGATAAATAAAATATCTCGAAAGATTATCCAAGCGAATTTTTTGAGAGTACCTACATACGTAAATGCCAATTTTGTTGCAGTCCACAGTTATTTATCTTTTAATTTAATGTGATTAATGTTCTAATTTAAAATAAATTTAGCATTTCATATTTTCCGCTCATTGATTATTGTACATTATTTATTATTTCAATAGAGATACATACTCACTGCTGACTTTTGTCGTATTCATACTTTCCCTCCATTTCATCGGTTTATTATAGTTTGTTGAATAAATATGCGGTGTTTGTGCATAAAATTATTAACTGCATTAACAAATTAATATGCAAAACATTATTACGACAAATCTAAGTCGACTCTAATTCGTTTATTTAGTTTTGTGAAGCCAGTGCCTTGTGACTTGCAATTTCCAACCATTTCAGTAGTTTGTATGTTTTGATTGGACTTTTGGAGAAAAAGCGTTCGTCAATCGAGTCTATTGCGAGGAGTTGACAAATACTTCACGAGTAATTCTTGTAATGTAAAGTGTTTTCTCAAATTAGCCGTTCGTATTTGGCATACAAAATAAAGGTAATCTTCATTTCTGACATTACTCGAGTTGATTTTATTTATTTGAAAAAAACATATAAAGGACAATTTTAATTTTCTATCAACGTATCAACAAATCTTAACATAAAATATAATTATCCTTAAAAAGGGATATGTTTAGTTATATGACTGTTTATCTATAAGCTAGCATCGTCGAGACTACGACTTTTAAGCAATAATTGTTGAAAAATGCACAATAAATTCAAAACCGTAGGATTTTTGATTATGTGGAGCCTGTTGTTTTGTTTTTTGTTTTCAAGTAACTATGTTATCCTTTTGAAATGTAAAAGCTTTTTCCTGAAGTCATTATTATGTTGCTTCAAAGTATTTTTTTAAGAAACCTGAACTCAGACTGAAAATACTGTTTTTTAGAATTGCAGTCATTGAGGATTGAGAAACAAAATAAGTGGAGTCAGACAGGGCCGCATGCTGTAACGAATTCTGTTCTTATTGTGATGTGCTGCAGACTGACCTGACAGGAAATAATTTAAAAAGCTAAAATGCATCAAAAAATGCAAAAACTAAGATGTTCAGCATGGAAACGTATCCGTTATCCTCTCTGATGAACATTGCTTAACAATAGTCAATAAGTATAGAAAGTATTGTTTTCAGTATGCTAAAAGTACTTTTCTCTATTGAAGGTACTCTGTCGGGTAATTTAATGCTAAGTTCGCGATGTTGTCCAATGCTTGGTGGAAGAACTCTCTCAGCTTGAAGACATAGCAACGACTCTCCCGATCAAACCTCAAATCAGTAGCTATGTACTTATACATATGGAAAATAACAACAACGGTTACAAGTGAACCTTCATTACTAACTATAACTATTATACGTGAGTGAAAGTAGAGGTGGCAACAACTGGATTCCAATGCAGACAATGTAGTGGAACCCACTCACTTCAAGAGACAGAAGTGTCGGTAGACCAATAAGCAGGTGGAAACGAACAGTCGCCGAGATTGGGGAAGAGCTATATGAAGCCAAACAAATCACACAGAAACTTTGCTTTTCTGAGGACCTAAACATGTACATAAGAAGTATTATAAAATTAAAAGTGTGTATTTTCAGTTCATCTTCAGAAGCAAATTCCCAATAAATTTAATTTTACATTTTTTCCACTTCCTTATCTCGACCGAGTCCTCTAAGGTGAGTTGGGAGTAAAGCATGTAAACTTGTTTCCATTAAATAATCCTTGAATTATGTTATTTATTATGACTATTTCTAATCAACTGGTTTGGTTGTTTTGAAATCTTTTGGAACTCTTAGAAATCAAAGTGCAAAATGCAATTTTCTGTGAACAATCTTCTGCTGATCAAAAACTGGAACACACAACTCGGAGTCAGATTTATATTCGATTTGAATGTCGTCGAAAGTGTTTAATTTGTATATAATTTGATTATTTAGAATTTCTCTATGTACTCCTCATTTTTTAATATTTTTGTTCTAAATATTTTTCATTATTTAAATTTTAACATACATACATTTTCAAAAGCAATAAAACGGTAGAGACAAGCTGGTTAATTCGGGGAAAGATTCATCCTTGACTGCAATGCTACCTAAAGTAAGTAAGTAAGAAGCAATCATTGTTGTTTGATAAGTATTTTTCTATTTAAGTTCAGAGTAAACAAAGATATTAGGTGCAATCGGCTAAGGTGATAAGTGATTGTCATATTTTTGATTGTCTGTGAATGATGATTCAACTCAATTTTAATTTGAGTAAATAATTTCCTATTGGAATTATCATAATTCATAGTAATTTTGGTGAAATTTTAAAGTAGATCCTATAATCAATGTACCAAATTGTGATTCTTATGATAAATTCTTGAATTTTTTTTCGAATTTGGAAAGCTTTTTTGGCTTTTTTGATTCGATTCACCTCTTTCAGTGGGATTGGATCGAGTAATCCTATTTCGATCCGTTTCAGGTCTATGCGGCGCTAAATCCTGATTCAATTCGGATTCAATTATTCTGGTAAACGCGGTATATGTAATAGACTTCGTTTGCAGTCAACTGAACTTATTTATTCTTTAAACTTATATTTTTTCTAAGGCAACTAGTTAGTTGTTCAAGTATAATACATTTCAAACTCAAAACCTTACTTCACAAACCTTTACTTTCTGATGATCGTGGAAAAACCACAAAAACATTACTTTCTACAAAATACTCCTCAGGCAATCTACATGTCTAACACGATTTGTATTTTGTATTGTAAAGATATAATACTTATTTCATATCCAATTGACAAGAAACCTTTTTTCACAAAACATCAATACAGTAATAAAGTTCAGCTTTCAATTGAATGAAAAAACATGATCAAGTGTCATTTTGACATAAGTGTCCTTGAATTGATAGTAAGGGAGATTTTTCTCAACTAAGGCTGAGTTCAAAAATGCAACTAGTTGCACAAGCCATGTCGACAAAATTCATGCAATGCATTTATGATCAGAAAAACTACTGCAAGAATGCGGCAGATATACAATATCAAAAACCAGTTCATAAATGTCATCAAATTAGGAACCATTAAAAAAGTTTGACAGAAATTATTTAGTTTTTACTTTGAGTTACGCGGGTTTTGGTTTTTAGTGTCTTAACAAAATTCTTTTAAAATTTCCAATAAAATGTTTCATTAGGACTTATTTCATTCATTTATTCATTTCTATGAAGTATAAATATTATATTTAATCTTATTGATAACAAATCATTTTATTCTTTGCCAAAAATTTAATAAACATTAAATTTTTTTACCTACTCATCTTGTTCTGACATTTTCCTGCAGAGCGGCAACAGAAATATGATGACTGCAGGTTTGATCGCATTTCAGTTGTCAGACTGTTTTTTTGAACAGAATTACCGACTGCAGTAATGCAGTGTATTTTCATTTATGAACGCAAATCTTGCATTACTGCTGCATATTTACATTAATGAACTTACCCTAACTTTTAGTTAGCTTTTAAATAAAGTTGGTTAATTTGGAAGGTAATTTTAAGGCAGCTGGCCAATAAGATACTAGAAACATTTCTCACTTTCAAATCCCTTATGTCACATGAAACTGCCAATTTGAAGATTTTTCTGTACTATCTTAGCAGTCAACTTTCGAATGAAGTTGTCTTGTATGAAACGAGAAACTTGTCTTACTTTCAAGTCCTTTATGTCGCCTGAACATGTCCTAATATTTTTATTGTCACAGCTTTGTAGCTATCAATTTGGCTGTCATCTTACATAGATCAAATTCGTCTATTTTGACTTTCATTTATCCAAACTCACCTTAGCCGATTCCACACTATTTTTCTTTTTTAGGTTAGAAATGCAATTCATCAAGGCGCTCAGGTTGTGTTTCTTTTTCAAACAGACCTGGGAGCGAATGTTTATGACTGAATAAAATGACCTCAAGCTTAATGGAGTAAAAAGCTGAGGCTCATTCTACATATAAATTCTAGCGGGTGTATTTTTTGACTTGTGGTAGGTATTTATTTTGGCAAGACGTTTTTCGGATTTTTTTTTTACAGCTGTCACATCATTTATGCTCGGTTTGTCGCTTTATTAAAAAAAGACTTACTCCTGAACAAAGTTGAGAGCATCATCTCACGTCGTCGGGGGACTGTGGCGTGGCCTTCGAAATCGTGCATGAGACAATTGACGCCTTCTTAATTCTTGTGTGAGCGGATACCACTACATTGCTTGGACTGAACGCCGCTTTTGCCTTGACGATGCGGCAGATGACGTCTTGTTCGGTTCTACCTTCGATGGAGAAGATACTTCCAAGGTAAAGAAAGCTCTCCAGTTTTTCAACCGAGGAAATATTTATTTGAGAGGTTGGTCGGGTTTTGAGGCTGATCATTTTTGTTTTGATAGAATTAATTTTCAGCCTCACAAATTCTGCTTTTCTCTCCACACTTGTTGTCATTTGATGGAGATCCATGATCCTATGAGAGAAGAAGTAAACATCGTCCACGTTAGCTAAGTGCTTCTAAGTGCTTTAAATAGTATGTCAAAGTGCAGTACATCGCTTATCACCAACAAAAACAACACTGGCGACAGAATACATCCCTGTCTGACTCCGCTACGGATTTCAAAATCTTCTGACAATCTTCCATCGTGCAGAACGTGACGCTTGGACCCATCATATGTATTATACTAATAATAGCAATTAGTTTTTCTAGGATGCCTCTCCTCCGTAAAACTAACCAAATATACTCCCTGTTAACGCTATCAAAGCCCTTTTCGAAGTCGATGAACAGCAGATTTAGTAGTGATCGATATTCACTGTCCAATAATGATCCACAGGGTGTTGGTATGATCCAGTGCGGAATCCTGCTTGTTCGGCATCGAGTGTGGCCAAAAGGTGTTCTTTGATGCGTTCCAATATGACTTTTGGTTCTATTTTGGCAACGGAAGTTTCCTCTCCTGTTTTCCCACTTTGTTAGGTTTACTTTTTTTGGAGCTTGACGATAATTTCCTTCTTCCACTCATCGGGGAAGCTTTCGGTAGTTTACGCTTCTTTTATGAGCGGATGAAGCAGTTCGCTTGATGACGTTGGCGCTGCTTGTAAAAGATCTGCGGGAATTCCTTCAAGACATAATGGCAAATCCTTATTTTTACAATAAAACTTAATTAGGTACCTATATTCAATTAATTTCTTCTCGAAAATCAGAAATCTAAAAAACATCCTTTACTTTATGTGTTAAAAGCAAGACTAAACACTGTTTATTTAAAAAAAAATATTATTCTAAACATCGATAGACCTACCAAAAGTTATGCAAAGTCTTTATAGTGAAACACAACTTATTTTAATTTATTCTCTTTGTATTTTTTAAATACTTATTTATTTGTATCTGTCACGATTTCTTAATTTTAATTGCTCATAAACGGTACGCCTTCCTGCATATAATTGGTTTTAAATAATATTGTCAACACAATTTATTGTTAACTGACCAAAACGTTGATTTACTTAAGAATGTTATCGATTGATCGATTCGCTTACGTAACAAAACAAAAAATACACTACACAAAATCACGTCGTATATTTACTAATTGTCTAAAGCATCACATGCAAACGCGAATAGCTTAACTATATTTATCGGCAACAATATACTTTTCACTTCAATCAGCGGGTAGCTAAACAGCGAACGGCAAAAGCAAAGGAAAACGGTCACAAATTTTTAAACTAACTACGCGCCTAGCTTTGATTTCCCTTAAGACTATTCATCTCAACATATTCATATCTTATGTACTCGTAGATACAAATTTTAATTCAATAAATTCTCCAAAGAAGGCAGCAAAATTTAAAGATAAAAACAAAAAGAAATCAACCGGAACAGCGCAAAACTGTTGCTTCTGCTGCTGTCGCTACGGTGCTGCGCGGCGGCCTATCTGATGATGAAGATGATGATCGCGTCGAGAAACGTGTATGATGTCAGAAGACTTGGTAGGTATGTATATTTTCATTCTTTATCTAAATTTAAATTATTTTTTTTCTGTGACAAAGCAAACCATCAACTTCCATCAAGTTGATGACCCTAACAATTGGACCAGAAAATGTATACCTATGTATTTATTTATTTTTGACCAAAGTCACATTTTTTGGTCTAAATCAGTTGTTGGCATTCATTGGAATTATGAATAAGAGCCAATAAATCATCATTTAATTATACCTCTATGATATTGATACACATGCCTCGCGCCACCAGACAACCACCACTTTAGCCAAGGGACACATTCGTATCAAACGATATAAATAATTGTATGTATGGCGGTGAATGCGACTCGGCGGTGGGTGGAAGTGGAGACAGATGGGTTGGAATATTGTAGAAAAAGAACCAGACAACAATCGGCAAATAAATTGAAATCAATCAGGCGATATGTATCGCTTCGCCATTCTAGTTAGTAGGTACCTAGGTATCTAGTAGCAAGAAGTGAGATGTGGATAAAATGTGGCATGATGGTGTTGCTTTGGCAACAACCTTCGCCTCCTTCACCATCCCAACTCATAAAATTGGCGCAGAATTTCAACGTAGAAAACAGAGAAATCGTTTTATAATACATATATACACGAGTATGATAGGTAAATAGGTGAATAAAACAACGTACAACTTCAACTTACCAGATCAACAGATAGCCCGGATAGGTCAGCCAGCCATAGGAATGTCCGACTGCCATCATAGTAAGTGTCTTCATCCGCAGCAGATTGGGTCGGGATGGGAAACTCTTCGAGCATTTTGCGTGTGGGATTTGTGAACCGCGATGAATTGCAGAAATGTCGATATTAAAAATAAAATAATATGAAATACTTCGTCTTCTTTTTAGACCAACAGAACAGAACTTAAACTGTTTGCTTTTGCAGAGGTATCATTCAGGTAAAAGAGTAAATAAAAATAGGACGCGCGATGTTTAGAATCTTCGTTAGCTATCCTCCCCCGAGTGAAGGATAATTCGCTGGATTTTATATAAAAAAATTGGTTTACTAACGAGACGGAGACGGGATTTTATCGAAACGCCTTCGCCACACCCGGGCCTGGGATTTTCACAATAATAACACAAAACACAATCACCGAACAATGCCAGCGAACAGCAATGTTGGAACTTCGTTTGAAGATTCCTTTTTTTTTATTTAAAATAATTTAAGGCCTTTGATTAATCGAACATTTATGCAATGGTTCAATTTGTGTATTTGCAATATTTTTTAAAACCAACAATAAATAAATGTGATTTTAATTTTAAACACCACACGGCAACACCCACCGACTTGGGTTTGAAAGGCTCGACTGAATTTCAAGTGAAGCAAAAATGAAAACAAAATCCGATCCGATGTATAGAAAAAATTGTGGAACGAATGTGCGAGCGAGATGACTTGATTTTATTCTAAACTGTCAAAAATTGGACTTGTCAAATAAAAAGAAGTGATGCCAAAATGCATCCAGAAAATAAGGGTCAGTGATTTGAATAAAAAGTGAATGATAACACTGACTTAGGTCTTAAGCAGTTTGTACACTTATTTTGTGATAAACATATAGAAAAATAGTAGTTTGGGTAGAGTTTGTAACTTGCAAATAATGGAGACATTTTTATGAGTATACAATTTGGTACTCTTAATAAGAACCTTAACTTAGATTATGATTAATCTGGAGCCGTTTAAATGTTATCTAAGTCGATGTGAAACATTCTGCAAAAAAAAAAAAAAAAACAAATTATAGAAAAATCTATTGCCAAATAAATACCAAAAATTAAAAATGATTTAAATTTTCACAACTTTATTTGAAATCTCCATGTTCTTTTTTGTACAATTGTTTAATATTGTTGTTATGTCAAAAGAAACTGTTCAAATGTCATTGCTACGAGTAGTTTGAATGGCTGCGTTCAATTTCGTGTTGTATAGTGTATCTTGGATAGGTGGATTTTTAGATACCTACCTTGTTGAACGATTTGGATAGCTGTATTGAGACATTTAAGCTTAGAAGTAAAATTGTTGTAAGATAAAACATTTAATAGATAATTCAACTTATTCTTTGGACGATGATCAATTGATAGGTGCGTAAAATTTTAATAAATAAGTCAATTTTGAAGTTTAAAAAATAGATCATAATTACCTTCTAAAATTCGGAGGCAAATAGCTTCTTCATCGTCTATTATGTACAGAACATCTTCAAATACAACTTCAACTAACATTTTATATCTTTTTGTTTAGAAACTAATACAAAAGCTGAAATCAATTTTCAAGTTTCTTGAAATTCAACCATGTGTTGAATCAACTGTTTTGTCAGATACCTCCATACCCCAGAAATTCTTGCATACCTTTGGATAACTTTTTTGACATCTCAGCTGTTTTTGATCAGCTATTATTTTACACGTAACACTAACAAAAAGGTATCCGGATACCCTATCTGTCTGAGATTGAACGCAGCCAATTTGTACGAATCGTTTATAAACGACTATTGTGAGAAATTGTTGACCTGTCAAACTACCAATATTAAAACTTAAAAAATCTGCGTTAATAATTTTAAATCGCAAAAAAAAACCGATAGCAAAATTAAGGTAATGAGATGAAAATTTTGTGTTTAAAAACGCTTTTCCAACAAAGGAATGCAAAGATTATTGTACAATGAACATTTGTGGTTCAAATTAAGATGACGAATTACTTTAAAATCATTGTTTTCTCTGAAGCTTTTGAGCTGAGTTATGAATTGTTACAAGTCGTAAGGAGATGTGTATCACTTTAACAATGAGTTTAGGAACGATGTGATAAAGTCACATTGTTTCAAAACGTTACATTATTGAATTTTATGAACGAAAATAGTTAAATATAGTTGGAAAAAGAAAGCTGAGTTTTTGACTCGCAACGTGATGGTAAAGGCCCAACTATAATAGACATAAGCAAACATAAGCTTATGTCAAAAACACAACGAAAATTCACTTAAGTTTACGAAATTACTGCATAGCCATAATGCAATTTTGCTCACGTATCTACATGTCAGATTTTACTTATGCGGCGAGCGACTGAGATCGCTCTTGTTTAAGTGTGCCTAAGTTAACGAAACTGAGAAAAATTGAACGAAACGGAGCTAGACTCCATTATGTTCACTCATATTCAGATTCTTTGTATTCGCACGTTTACTTATGCGCGCATATGCTAGCTTATGCCTATTATAGTTGGGCCTTAAGTCCGTAGGACTGCCATGCCAAAGTTCTCGGGTTAAATCCCTGCCTGTGCTTCCTATTTTTTTTTTCATCGGTAGGTACTGCCTCTTACAAATAATTTACAAGTCCTTTAAGAGTGATTGTTGTTATGAAAAGTTCTTTCTTAAGCTGTTTGGATTCGGCGTAAGAACATTAGGACCCCTCCATCCCTGGAATTACTCGCATACAGGAATGGTTGGAAGTTCTAAATCACTTGGCGCTGGTCCTCTATTTTTTTTATAATAAGGACACACTCAAGGGGATATTACTACCCTTATTATGCACAGGCACAGTGTGAGCACTGGGAAGAGGAAAGAGGGTTTAAAAGATATGTCGGCGCACATTGGTTTTGAACTCCTGAATATTCCAATGACTATTAAAGACAGTGTGTGGTAAGGTATTCCACATTCGCGTAGTACGGCTAAAGAACGAAACTCTGTATTTGGCAGTACGGCCGAAGATGGACTGATACTGATACTGATGAGCATTCCTGGAACCGTGAGTATTACGGTTAAACTGTTTAAGGGAAGGAATGCAGCTGGCTATTTCACTAGAGCATAAACCGTTAAAATAACGGTAAAAAAGGGTGAGACAAAAAACATTACGACGATGTTCAAGCGAAGTAAATGAACTTATGATGATATTATCACCTATAAATTTAAATGCTCTATGTTCAATACTATTCAAGAGGCGTAAGTAAGTTGCAGGAGCACCAGCCCAGAGATGGGAGTTATACTCAAGCTTCGAACGTTTGTATGTATATAAGTCTTGTAGATAACAGCCAAATCAGAAGGTGTGAAACATTTCTTTCATCGCCTAAGGAAACCTAAAGACCTTGCGGAATTTTTGGCGACATCGCGTATGTTATCGTTCCACAAAAGGTGGTTGGAGATACACATACAGAGAATATTGAGATGTTTCCTCGATGCGAGTCCCATCCATGGCAAGGGGTGTATATCTCGCTTTAACGATACAAGACAGCATTGGGTTTTCGAAGCATTAAATTCCACGCGGTTTTTTAATCCCCAGAGGGATGTGAGTTTAAAAACGAAAGGAGATCATTAATAAAAATGAGATCAGCATTTATTTTATGGACTTCAGGCTTGAATTCATCCAACACTGCTTGTATCGAACGATCCGAGAGGTAATTACTAATCCAATGGAGCAGGGATTCATGAAAACCGAAAGCACGCATTTTTGAAAAGAAAGCCTGATGCCGAACCAAATGCTTTTGAAATATTAAGTGCAATAATCTTACTTTCTCCAAAGCGGTGTAAAGATTTGCTCCACTGTTCGGTGAGATAAACCATGAGATCACCACACCAGTGGACCTATTGACCGTACTGACGGTCATTAAGAAGCTTTTGATCTTAATCAGCGTTTCCATGAACTTGGAAAGAAGGGACGTAAGTGCAATCGGTCGATAATTAGAGGGTGAAAAAGATTCGCCTTTTTTGGGAATGGGCTGGACAAATGAAGTTTTCCATCCTCTTGGAACGAGACCTGAGGATTAGGACAGATGAAAAAGCTTACGCAGTGGTTTTGCCAGCGTTGAAGAACACCTCTTCAGAACAATAGCGGGGAAACCATCCGGACCAGCTGATTTATGTGTGTTTATGAAGTTACCCAAACAATTGCCGTGAATGACTTTTTAAATCGCGAGATGGCAACGGACTTTTTGTGAACACAAGTTAAGGATATGGTAGCTAGTTTAAATATTGAGGTGCCACTTGCCACTTTTCAAAGATAACACCCAACACCAATACCCTAGACTTCTTTCTTACGTCAGAGCATTTTATCATATCTACAAATATCTCATGCCAAAAAAAAACAGTCAAAGAAAAAACTCCTATGAAAACCGTTTTACAATATGAGAAAGCCAACTGGGACGGTCTCAACGAATTCTTCTTTAATTGGTCACTATGCTTCCTCGATTGTTACGTGGATTTCAGGGCAGATAGAATACCTGTAACAATTATATTCGACGAACCAAATTTTTATGACCAGAAATTACGGCAAAAAATACTACATTGCCTCAAAGGAAGTAAAAGTTTCTAGTCATTTGTAAAACACATATGTAACACTACGTCGTCCTCGATTCCAACGCTCGTTCACATAATGACACTCATTTTGTACGCTCGATCGGTAAAGCCAATTTGCGTGTAGCACAGTATATTGTTAATACCATGCTAACAGAGAGTGTCATGAGTACTTCTGTTCCTGAAAGCGTAATCTCGAGCGAAAGGTACGAATCTTCTTTCGCACCCATGCAATAGTAAGAGTACTGAAAGACGTTGACATGCACCGGATAAATTTATCCCCTATTGTTCTGAAAAGATGTTCTTCAACGCTGCGTAATCTAATCTGCAGGTCTCTTTTAGAACGGTTGGAAAACAGTATTTGTCCAGCCTGTCCCTAAAAAAGTTGAATTCTCCCCCGTCCAACTATCGTCCAATATCATTACTATTAGCTTAAAAGAAATATCTCAAAGATCGACAGTATGGCTTTCGTAGTAATAGGCCCACCGATGATTTGATGGTTTATCTAATCTTACAGTGGAATAAATCTTTACATCGATTTAGAGAAGGTAAAATTATTGCACTTTATACTTCAAAAGCATTTGATAGAGTTTGGCACTAATCTATCTTATCGAAATTCGTGCTTTTGGTATTGATGAAACTCTGCTGCTTTTGATTAGAAACTACCTTTCAAACCGGTCAATACAAGTTTTATAAGATGGTTTCAAGTCTGAAATTTATAAAATAAATGGTAGTGTTCCCTGTAGTGTTAACTGTTTCATTGACGACAGTACCTTTAGCTTTTAATATCTGTTTCTAAATTCACATCCTCATCCTGCGATTGCGGAACTTTAACGGCAGCGAATGTTAGGCTCCTTAAATCCTGATCTCCATGAGTGTCACTTGCATCCAAAAAACTCATCAACTTTCAGTTCTCACTTTGTGTGTCACAGATCACCTCTTATGGATTGATCACATATTCGGAATTGCCATAAATGCTGCTAGACTTCATTTATCCAAGGCTTATATATAATCGCATATATGGGCTGGTGCCCCAAAAACAAGTTAAAATCTCTTAGATAGAATTCAAAAAAGTGTTTTGAAAACCGTAGGCGGCAGAACTAGTATAAGCGAAACATTTACATCGCTAGAACACTGAGCTGCATGTTTCATTCCTTTTTTTGTTTAACCGATATTTTTAAAAACATTGTTCTTGCCGAATTAGCCAGTTCCATTCCACCCCTTAAACAATTTAGCCGTAATACTTGCACTTCTAGGAATGTTCATCAGTTTACCCTTGAGCTCAATTTCGGACGTTCTGTCAAGTATAAAGATTCTTTTTTTTAACCGAATATCGAGATTGTGGTGTGCTTTGGCCAACTCTGTTTTTCACTCCCATTTAAATTGAGTCCCTGTTAATTGTAAAATGAAAGAGTAAACGAAGACCTAAATGTTATAAGAAAGACGCGTTAAGCCTCGGAAATCGACTTCTTTAATGCTATGGTCTATGAGCTAGTTTGTAAACAGTAGGGTTTTCATATTTACACTCACTGGTCGGCAAAAGTTATATGAGTTTTGAGAAATTCAAACCCGACTCCAAAATCACCCTATTGCGTCAGGTTTTCTTACCAATTTTTTTTTCAAATAAACGCATTTTTAAACCATGAACGAACAAAATTTTAGATTTCACATAATTTCATACAAATTTAAATGAAGATTAATGAGCCATCTAACTAATGGCAAGTTCTGAAAAGCAGATATTTAAACTGTATTTAGGAGGCAAGGATTTGTATTTTGTAATACCATCCCCAAATTCATTGTCAAGGACTATGTTGTGCCCAACCTTAGCCTTGATGGTTTTCTCTAACGTTTTTAATTATATAAGTATATTTTAAAATCCTAATGTGATTGATAGGAACATGACAATTTAAAACTTTAAAAAAGTATTGTCTTGATTAAGGGTTGAAAACAAAAGCTTTTGCAGTCAGCAATATGATATTCTTAAATGAACTCTGCATCAAACATATCAAAAAAAATTTAACTTAACAACCTTAAAAGGTTTCATGTACTCACATTCTAAAAATGCTATTTATCTGTTCTATTGTCATAATTATCTATCCATAAATAAAAAAAAAGCCAATTGTACACTTATAATTAAAATATTTGTTTTATTCAGTTTTCATAACATTTTACAGATAAATTTTGTACACGTTGAATTTATTTTCTATTACTTTATCTTAATTTTATGCAACTTCAATTTAAATCCTAACATCTCACTAAGAACACCCGATAGCGCAGACAATATAACAACTTTAATTGTCGTGTATAAATATGGATTGGCACTTAGTCCCGAAATTTTAAATGGTAATTCCAATTCCTTGAGCAGATCTGCAGCCAGCTTCAATACGCTATTCGATACCATAAGCTCATCCTTCTTTTTGGGTTTTTGTTCAATCTTTTTTTTTAAAGAAAATAAAGAATAAAAATGTGAAATTCGTAGAAAAAAAATCTTTTGAACATTTTTCTTACCTGCAAATAAAGATTTATTTGTTCAGTAATTAAAACTGATATACTTCTATATTTTCGATTGATTTTGTTTCCGAGTGTCATGAACCTCAGAAGAAAAATACCCATGAAAGTTGACCAAGTTAGGGCTTCAAGATTTAAATGCGAATGTAAATGAACTGAATCCTTCAACCACTCTACACTCAAAAATGCCAGCAGCAGGAGTGTCAAAAGGAAAGCTGCAGAAACAATTACATCAACCGATCGCTGAGGACCTCTTTTCTGAAATATACAAAAAACGAATCTTCCATTGAATGATTCTATAAATAAAAATATATTAATTTACCTTTAAGTATGATCTCACACTGAGCCATGTTTTGATGTTTCGCACTTTATTCAATCGGAAATGAGGCAAATCGGATTTTCTTGCACGCCTTGACGATGTCAAATGAGAGAAAAGCTTAGCATACAAAAATCTGAAATGTCCGTAAGGTTTTAAAAAATGCTGTGCACAAATATTTCAAATAAATTAACCTCTGCTTAAAAGTTCTTTCTGCCACAGCAAATAGCATAAAGAATATCAAAGTCAATAACAATCGTTGCATAAACCCAATCAGTAATAGAGCACGTTCCCACAATGAATTGCCAAATGCAAAACGAAGTATGGCAATAAATGAAAACGAAGCCTTCTCCCACAATAGCATTGGTATATCCAAATAGTTTATGTCCGCATCTTCCGAATCAATTGTTTTCTAGGTAAGAAAATTGAAATACACACAAGTAGATTAGTTGGGAAGACTTACCTCACACAATCGACAAAACGGTGGAATCATTGAGAGAATAATTGAGAAACAAATACCAAAGTATATATAATCACAAGTCTCTGGCATAGCTTCTACACGTTCAATTATGCACGAAGAGATATCCAGGACGGACATTTGAGCCTTTTTAATATCTCTATTTTCCCAAATGGTACAACTTACTACAAAACATTGATAGTTAACATAAAATCCAGTATTTCAGTACTTTTAACTTGTTATAAACAAGTTTTGGAATTAACTTTTAAAATCAAATAATTTTAAGCTTACTTCGACCTGTTTTTCCATGCGGATTAAGAATTGTCGTCGGTGTAAAATCCATGTCATATCCTTCATCTTCAGATAGTTGCTTATAATCAGAGTTATCTAGTTCCGAGCTATAGCTGCACTCCTCACCTTAAACAAAAATTCAAAAAATAGATAAAATATAAATTAACAATTTAAATTGTAATAAATAATACTATTTGTTGTTACGCCTAGCCATTCCGTTGCTGATGTAGTGCATTCAGTGTAATTTGATGCTGCAAGTGAAGCTGGACTTGAAATAATCTCTTCCTCGTCACTTTCTTCTGTATCTGTATCACTACTTTTATTTGCTTTTGTATTTTTCTTGGCAAACATTTCGGTAGACGCTGATTTGGGTATGACATTCTTTCCCGATCTATCAATATCCGACTCAGACGAGAGTGGATATTTACGTCTGAATACTGGTAAAATTGGAGTATTTGCATTAAAAACTTCTTCAATAGTTGAATTTTCATCTCTTGCCCTCGTGATGTTTTCGTTTAATCTAAGACGCAAATGATTCTTTTCATTGATAGTTGGCTGTGCATTTGGACCTATCGCCACAGCAGGAATATTATTTTCTTCTCCACTCGAGCTTTTGCCATTTAAACTTTCAAATCCATCATCTTCTCCAAGACTTCGTTTGGCAACACGACCTCTATTGTCATCTTCGGCAACCTCCTGCTCAATTTTGTTCAAATCCATTTCATGTTCTTGGGTTTTTGGCTCTTTATTGACTTCGATTTCTTCTCGAGGTGAACATTCCACACTGCTGTTGCTGGTTGTACTTGCTTGAGGGCTAATATTGGTTAGCAGCTGACTTTCAACGTTTGCTTCTGTTGCAAAATTATGAATAGGGGTGTCCCAGTTTACGTTACGTTTCTTGCATTCATTTATGGAGCCGCCTGAAATTGGCAGCGCGCTTGAAGAACAACAACCCGTGAGATCTAGTGTAAGCTTAGATGAAATAATATCGGTGGATGGTAATGATTGTTTAGCTTCTAATAGTGGATGTGATTCTGATGAATTCTTTGGGGTTTGGATGAACATTTTGCTGTCTTTTAAAGGAACAAAAGAAGTTTTGGGGTGTAGACTTATGGTACTCTCTAGTGGGGTTGATGCTCTGCTTCGAGTTGGCTTTCCATTTGTTGGGCATTCTGTTTCGAAGCTTCTCATTCTGTAAAAAAAGTAATACAATTAATATTCAGTTCCTAACATCAATAATAATATGGAACTTACTTTAAAATTTTCCTTCGTCGCTTTACACGTTCTCTTGGCTTTCCACCCGCATTGGAATACCTGTGCTGTTTGGATGATAACCCACTTCCAGAACTAGTTGCAACAATTTGCGAATGAATAAAACTTAGTATTAGACTCAGAGCCATGGGGATGAGTAATTCCGATATAGAAACTATGTGCTAAAATCGGATTTTATTATTTATTTTATTATTGGATAAAACATTTTTTAAACTTACCTCAACATCGTCATCCAAACGATGAAGAATTTTGAATGTATAAACACTCCAACTTATCATTTGGGTTACATATAAAAATAAAAGCAAGCCAAAAACTTTGTGTGAAGTCTGCTGAACCCACCATTTTGCATATACGGGAAGGAGAAAATATCGCAGGATAGCCAAACGTATCACAGTTGAAAGAGATTGTTTCGGCTTGGCTTTAGGAAATGTGGAGCCTTGAGTAGATAGCAAAAATAACAAAGTTTGTTTAAAAAAAAATTAAAAATATTCAAAAAATAAACAATCAAATTATAGTTTTCCGAAGTTTTTGTATGGTTTTACTTTCTTAAATACGTCATACATTTAAATCAGTCACTTCAATTATCAGTTTTGATTCTACCTATCGACCAAAAACAAGACTTATTAAAATTGTTAAGTTTGTGGGGTTTCTTATTTAAGCAGTATTTTTTTCTTAAACAAAGGGCTAAATTAAATAATCAAAAAAGAGTCTGAGATGCGACGCACACTGTTAACTTCCCATCCCGTCTGTTTATTTGTCTTGCTTAAAAGGTTGTAGTTTTTCGTGTTAGGTTTAAAAAGTTGTTAGTTGAATTATTCTTAAAAAATTAAAAATTACCAACAATATTTTTCATATAAAAAAATAGTTTAGTTTGAAAATCTAGTTTTGTTAAATAGGTTTTTAGTCGAAAACAAATAGTTGCAAATTTAAGTAGCATTTCTTAAATGTTCTCAAATTTGATGAATGAAGTTAATTTGAGAGATATCAAGAACCGAACATCAGTTTTTGCCAAATTAACGTACTTTTTTTGTAGATTTTATTTTTGTATGAAAAATCGGACTGTTGGATTTTTATAAAAAAAAAACTACCTAATATCGAAAACAATATTTTTTGTAAAATAAAAAGAGTTGGAAGACAATATTTTTAATTTTTAAAATCTTTTTGAGTCATTAGAAAATTTTTACCAAGTTTTAGTATTTTGTAAAAAAACTGTCAATTTGATTTTTCTCAAAATTGATATTAGTTGGAAGCCACAATATCAAATTTTTGAAAAGATATTTGAGTGGAAAATCAATTTTTACCAACTTTTGTTAAATTTTGTTAGGTTTCAAGTTTTTTGTAAGAAAACTGTTAATTTAAGTTTTCTCAAAATTTTGCTGAATGTTGACAACAACATTTTTTTAAAGACAAAAGTATTTTAAAGCCAATATCTCAAAGATTTGAAAATATATTTGAGTCGAGAATCAATTTTTACCAACTGTTATTAATTTTTTTGATTAGGTTTTTATTTTTTGTAAGACAATTGCCTATTCGATTTTTCTCAAAATTTGTCTGGATGTTAAAAACAATATTTCTTATAAGTTAAAATTAGCTGGAAGCCAGAACCTTTAATTTTTAAAAAGACATTTGAGTCAAAAATCAATTTTTACCAACTTTTGTTAAATTTTCTTTTAAGTTTTTAGTTTTTGTAAGAAAGCTGTCAATTCAATTTTTTCTCAAAAGTTTACTCAATATTGACAACAATATTTTTTAATAGATAAAAGTAGTTTAAAGCCAATATCTCAGAGTTTTGAAAAGATATTTGAGTTGAAAATCAATTTTTACCAACTTTTTTTTAACTTTTTTTGTTTAGGTTTTTATTTTTTGTAAGAAAACTGTCAATTCGATTTTTCTCAAAATTTTTCTGAATGTTGAAAACAACATTTCTAATAAGTTTAAGTTAGTTAGCAGCCATAATCTCAAATTTTTGAAAAGATATTTGGGTCGAAATTCAATTTTTACCAACTTTGAGTAATGTTTTTTTTAGGGTTTTATTTTTTATAAAAAAAACTGTCAATTCGATTTTTCTCGAAATTTTAACATATGCTTAAAACTTTATTTTTCGTTGCACAAAATTGTTTTAACGATAAAATCATTTTGTTTTCGTACAATTTTCGAGGTGACAAATTTTTTTTTTAGTTTTTTTTTTTTGATTTAAAAAAAAAACCGTTTATTGGATTTTTTTTTCAAAAAATATCCTTGTTTGGTATCACGTTACAATATATTATATACAATTTAATTCAAGTCTCTAGCGTTTTTGGTTCGTAAAATATTTAGGGTTAACCAAAATGTTCAACTTTTTTTAAATTTCTATGGTAAAAAACCGTTCACGCAATTTTCTTGAGAGCCCTTTCAGCATCTTTCTGCCTTTTTATCTGTATAACAAAATGTATGCACGCACATGCATTTTTTTAAAAATCTTTCATTTCGACTCTAGGGACCTTGAAACGTCGAGAAATGTAAACATTTTCAATTTGACAAATCAGACCCATTACAATAACTTCCTATGGGAAGTAAAAAATAAGAAAAATACTTTACAAATTTAAACAAAAACGGACAATATTTTTGACATGGGGGGAATGGAGCTGTCAAGCCCTATAAAAATAACTGTTGATCTTATTGTTGATAAAAAAAGTCCAAACTAACGATAACACTGGTCATCGTCTTTTTGACAACTGCCACCTGATTTATGCTCAGTTTGGTTTTCAACTGCTCAAAGAATTAAAGCCAAACTATAATCAAGCTTGTTACACGTTCAACGAATTGGCCAAAAACGAGATGGCGACAAATCCTAATATTCACAAGAAAATTTGGTTCAACAAAAAAGTGATTATTATCCAAAAGTTATTGTTGAGTAGCTTGACATCCACAAAATGTCGCTGTTTGGTGTGTTCTATTGACAGAGGGAATTACTCGTTCAAATTTTTTTCAAAAATAAACCCGGTAATATTACTACAATGGTCAACGCTATATTGTCATGAATTATCTCTTTTTCGTGTCAGAATTGGAGGATGTTGATGTGGACGACCATTGTTTCTTAAAGACTGCGCTACATGAAATATAGTCAACGAAGCAATCAATTTATTGAAAGAGGCTTTTGGTAAGCGTTGTCGAATTGGATCGTGCGACTACTTTTTCTGGGAGTTGAGTGAAGTCGCTTGTGTATACCAATAAGTCTGGTAGAAAATATTCAGCTCTTTATAGCTACAATAAGTGATCGAAAATTGGACAGCCACGACGCGACGGCCACTTGGTTGAAATCATTTTTAAACCCTACTGCCAAACCCTTATCTTTACATTTAAGCTTAATAAATTATATGCGTCTTATGACTTCATGAAAATCACACGTCATTTTTTTTTATTCTACAGGTTACTATTTAGATTTATTAAAATTAATGCTTTGGATACTGAAAAAATAATTTTGATAGTGCAACGGTACCATGCTTTGCTGTCCGTAATTTCCATCCCAAGGGAATTTAGGCCGGAGTTTGACGGTACTCCCCTGAGTATATGGATAATAAAGATTGCACTCGCTGAAGAAGATAACACATTGATTATTAGATTGTTCATGTTTGATAAGGCCTATTTTTACATAAACGGCAATGTAAATAAGAAACATTGCCGTATTTGGATTGAATCAAATCAAGAAATGCTCCATGAGATGTGTGGTTTCAAGAAACCGGTGTTACAGTAACTGTGAATGGGAACCGTTATTTAAAGGTGTTAACTAAGTTTTTCTACCCAGAACTTCGCCGAAGACGTATCCCATTGAATAGCTTTAGGCTCCAGGAAGATGGAGCAACTGCACATATAGCCAGACCAGTTATGTATAGCGGTGCTCGAACGAAAATTATCAAATTAATTTATTTCTAGGAACTCCACTTTTCGCTGGTCCACAAGGTCACCAGACCTGACTGCACTAGACTTTTTATCGGTTTATTTCAAGCAGCAGGTGTTAAAAACGAACCCCAGGAATTTGACAGAATTGAAGCAGTCCATAATGATAATAATTAAGGCGTTTCCAACTTCAACCCTTCAGGCCGCAATGAACAATTTTTTGCTCAGGTGTGTGGTGAGCGTGGGGGTCATTTACGGTCTATCATCTTTAAAAACAAATAACTATTTAAAATAAATCAAATAAACTGAAAACAAAGTTATTTTTATTGTAGCACAATTGTTACTCCACCCTGTGCAATCCTTATCTTGAATATTCTTACTTTATCTTTTAATTTTAGTATTATTTAGTTTTGCTTAAACCATATTTATATATCCACAACAAGTTCAATCGCAAGATTAAATTGCATAGTTTACTACTTAAACATATTTTTATTTAAAAATTCGAAATGAATAAAAGTTATAAGTTATCAAAATTAAAAACAAATTTTATTTTAATCTACATACATATGTACATATGTATATATGTACATATGTAAGTATGTGGATATTTAGTTTTCATAGGATATTTTTATCAGTTACCTCTTACTAAGTCAACATCAATAAACTCAGTTTTAAGTCTTGCATTTTTTAGTGTGACGCTTGTTAAGCCATCTAAAATTTTCTGTTCAACTGTCTTTTCCCATTGTTGTTTATCATATGTGCCGATCTTTTTCTGGTACCTTAAATTAAAATTAAATAAAGTTTTTAGATTATATTTAAATAATAAAATAAAAAATCACCCTAACATAATTTAATTAATGGTTTGGAATTATTGAGAACAAAATTTGAGAGTTTGTAATGATTTACTCGTATGTTGGGCCTGGTATGACCCTTTTCAGGAGATTATATTGAAAAGAAGGTAAAAAAGATTCACTTAAAAGGTAGCTTAAAAAAAGGTGCAGAATTCCATATTTAAGTTACAAATATTAGTATTAAAGTGTAGTGAGGTACGTACCATGTAACGACTTCATCTAGTTTCATAGTATCATCAAAATTATCGTTTCTATAATCTGAAAATAAAAAAATAAAGGATGTACCTGTAGAAACTACAATGTTCTAAAACTTTATCTTGTTTATAAATTTTTAGTTAAACCAACTGTTTTCTGTGTCAACTACCTAAAGGAACTATAAATACTCCATCACGATGATGCTTTGCAACAACTTACGAGATATTTTTGTATCTACCTTAGTAACCTTGTAGAGCAATCAATCAATCAATCTATAACGAAGCAAACCAATATGATTTCCAGTTTTTCGAGTTAAACGATTAAAAACTTTAAATTAACAGTTTATCAATTAATTTAACTTAAATATAACAATTAATGTCGAGCATAACTCGTACTCGAGTGAGAAATAAAACAACATAAACAGACATCTGTTGAATATTTATACACATTGAAATGTCTACCCACGTTTTTGGACATGTCGACCAAAACCCAAACTTAAAAGTCCTTGAAAAACTAAATTGCTTTAAGGTCACCAAGTAAATTTTCTGTTGATAAGCAAGTAATTACATATTTTTGTTCTCAAAGTTAAGCAAGAAAAGAAAAAAGAACAAGATAGGTACAAATGTATGTACCTGTACCTTGGGTATCTCATTCTATGGCCCCAGAATCCGGGAAAACTCTAAGAAAAGTAAAAACTTTTTCTTTTGTTTATCAATGAGTTCGAAAACAAATTGATCATGATTCTTATAAACAAATTCACAAAACAGTTCACGAAATAAAGAAAGCTTTTGTTGTAATCAATAAAATTTTATTTATCGCACTTGTAATCGATTAAAATGGCTTCTTATATATTTTTGCTGCTTTCTCTTCTCTTATAGTTTTTAAAAATGTTGTTTTCACTTTTATAGGAAATGTTTTGGAATAAATTGTCTTTTTTATTTACCTGGAAAAACTACAAAACAATTTTACTTATTCAACCTTTATAAACATTTGATTCAAATGCAAGTTTAAGGAAATCAAATTTTGAAACAACAAAAACCAAGAAAGACCAAAATAGTTTTTTATTCTAGTGCGAAACGAAGAGATTTTCCGATGGATGGAAAAAGAAAACAATTGTGAGAAAATGCAAAATGTCAAAAACATATGTTAAGTGGATTGTTATTTTTTAGACGCTACATTTTGTGGATGTTGATTTTGTCATTCGTTGTTGTTTTTGTTTGTTCTTGTTGGTTTGAAAAACTAGATGGAGCTAGTTATAGTGCAAAAAATGAAAAAAATCAGTTCATATTTAAAAGAAGTCAATTTTCAAATTTGCTTTCCTTGATATTATGATGGTGACTAGTTAGGTAGACTTACAAAGGCAATTGCGTACGCCGACGATCTAATTGCGTACAGAACGGCCCGAAAGGTTGAGGTTATTAGAATTCTCTTGCAGCGTGATTTCGACAAGATTCAGCGATATTGCGACGACTGGAAACTGAAAATAAATGTCCAGAAGTCAGAGACAATTCTGTTCCGGACTCCGTTGGCTAGGGCCACGAGGGATACGTGTAAGAATTGACGCAAGATGGTCATCGTTGATCTTCACGGGCAGCCATTAGCGAGCAAAAGTGTAGTGAAGTACCTCGGTATCTGGTTAGATCAGTATTTATATTTCGACAGACATATAAATGCTACTCTGAACAGGGCCAGAGGATCCTTCGCTCTGACGAAACGGCTGTTTTTTAGCAGTCGGCTTGACCCCAGAGTGAAGGTAATTTGCTACATGGCCCTCATACGGCCAATGATCGTTTATGGTTGTCCTGTGTGGTTCAACGTTGCCCCTTCCCAGATGGAGAAGTTTCGGGTGTTCGAGCGGCAGTGTTTACGACGCTGTACCAGCTTATATCGAACAGCCGAATTTTCTTATGTGCATTACTATTCAAACGAGGTCCTATACAACGGGGCTCGAATCAACAGAATTGACAATTTCGTGATAAAACTCGTTCGAGGTCACATTGCAAGAGCTATGTCTTTGACCAACAATTTAATTTTCGGGCGTTCTATCCGAACGACGAGTATTTTGAGAGTGCACGCTTGAGCGGCTTCATTCCCCCAGAGGCATTCCTCTTTTTAGATAGATGCGGTCTGATACAGGATAGATTGGCAGTTCCGTTAATCTACCACGTCAGACGAAGAACCGTTGATAGGTGACTCCTGTACAATCGGGACGTCATGGCACAAGGTGGAGCAGAGCTCCTTTGGTTCAGTAGGGCTGTGTCCGGACGGGACCGAACTGATAGGGTGAAGCAGGAGAACCAGTTTTGGTGGCTTCAATCGGCACTTGATATTGGGTAGTCGGGATGGGGTTTTAAGCCTTGGCCGGCTTACATACTTGTTTTATAGTTTAAGGGTTTAGTTTTAAGTAGAATAGGCATGGTGGCACAAAAAAAAATTAAATAAAAAAAAACAAAAAAAAAACATGGAATATAAAAAAATATTTAAAAAAAAACATAAAAAAGACAATAAAATATAAAAACAAAAAATGTTAGATTTGCTGCTGTGGTTGTTCTAGTTTTAAGTAAATATATAGGTAGAAAAGGTAGTTTAAGTTAGCTTTAAGTTTTATATTAAGGGCCTTATTTTAAGTAGTTTTTAAGTAAAAATAAAAATGGACCTTGATATTAGTTTTTTCTCATAATTTTCTAATAAATACAAAATAAATAAAATTTAAATTGAAGTTAAATAGATCTTAGGGCCGAAAGGTTAGTGTCATAGTTTAACTTATAGTGTCCGTATGGGACCATTAAGTTAGTTGTAAGTTATGGATAATTAGGCTAGTTTTATGAATTTTTGTCTAGCTTTAAGATAGGTTTAAGAATGAATTAATAAAAATGAAATATAAAAAAAAAGTTTGAAAAACCTCAACCTCATTCGTGTAAGCAATTTTCAATTAATCTCCAACCCTCTGACGTTTGTGTTCATCCATGAAAAGTTCTGCTGTGAGACATATTTCAACAAATTTTGGAGTTGGACAAAATAAAAGTAGTAAGTAAAATAACGAATAAAATCTTTCGAGATTTTTTAAAGCTGTTATCGAAGTGAGGTACATTGTGTACCGGATTTATTGGTGGTATAAAGATTAAGCTTGCAGAGGCACCAGTCTTAGACCATGAATCATATTTCTCCCATTAAAGTCCAAGCAGTTCGTAACTACATGCTGAGACTTTGTGACGGAAGAAGGAAGCCCTGACATTTGCCATGATTTTAAAATCCTTATACATTTTTTAATTTTCAAAGAAAAAGAGAAGTACAAATATTTCTCCCAAGAATGTATGTATTGCTGGAGATTCTGCATATCTTCTTAATGACTTTCTCATCACACGATTCAGAATTAGGTAATTAGCAACAACTGGATAGCACAAAATAGGACAACATTTATTGACGCCATGCCATAGCAAGTAAAGAATTGAGTGTTTTTTTTCGGTCTTTTTAAATAAAAAAATTGGTAGCTTTACCCCCCTCAACATCACATCAAAAATCAGTACAATCGTGTGATGAGGTCTATTTCTATCCCAGAATTATTATATATTATTCAGTTTTAATTTTTCTAACTTATTTATAAAAAAAATTTCAAACATTTATCAGAAAAGTAAAGATAAAGTTTCAATAGAAAATTATTCTTTCAGGTATTTCAACCACCTTGGAATCGACACCTTCTTCACACCCCTAGAATTGGCCTTGACGTTGCTCGATACAAAATTGCACCGTCTTGGGAAAATTTCTCTAAAACAAAAGATACATGCCAAAAACTTCTGTAGTAAAGGAATTTCTTGATGATAGGAAACAGTATCGGCCAGTCCACTCATCTATCTTTTGATTTTCTAAAAGAATGGCGTTGCCGACTTATGTTCAAAAACCAAACAAACAAGTTGTTTTGCTATCGACGACGCAACATCAATGTTAGAAAACCTCTTCGGTACTAAAAATAAGCCCCTGATGACACTGGACTAAAACAATTTCGATCATTAGGTTTTTATTTATTTCTGCACACGTCAAACGCACCGCTGCTTGTATTTTATAAATTACTAGACGTGTCAGCAGAAGCGACTTTCATAATTTTTCGAAATTTTAACTTAAGAAAGGAAAAACCAAAATGTATTTAGAAACGATAAGCGTATCGTATATGGCGGAGGAGTTGATTGAGTGGGAAATTAATGACCGTTCACAGCCTTCAACGCAAAACAAAATAGGGAAAACTACTTTCGATGCCCTTTGCCATATGGGGAGAGGTCTTGCGAACAGTCCCGAAAACAATGGAATTTTCCAATCAGGCCTCTAAGCACTTTGAATAATGGCAAAGGTGCCTGGTTTCTCACAAAACTACTATACATATACCAAGATTTCAAAGTCAAAGTAGTTGTAAGACTTTGTCCTGATAACTGTATGAGCGATATGAGATTAAAGTTAATCAACTTTAAACGCTAAAAAAAGAGGGTGTGTTGCGACCCACACTGATAACTTCCCATCCCGTCTGTCGATTTGTCTTGCTTAAAAGTTTGTGTATATACTCGTATCAATTTTTACCAAATTTGCGTACTATTTTTTGTAGATTTTATTTTGTATGAAAAAACGGACTGTTGGATTTTTATATAAAAATTACTGAATATCGAAAACAATATTTTCTGTGAAATGAAATAAGTTTGAAGCCAATATTTTTAATTTTCGAAAAGCTTTTTGAGTCGAAAGTAAATTTTTACCAAGATTTAGTATCGTTTTTTTTTGAGTTTTATTTTTTGTAAAAAAAAACTTTCAATTCGATTTTTTTCAAAATTTTATGGAATATTGCAAACAATATTTCTTATAAGATAAAATTAGTTTAAAGCAAATAGCTAAAATTTTTGAAAAGATATTTGAGTCGAAAATCAATTTTTACCAACTTTTATACATTTTTTTTTAGGCTTTTATTTTTTGGAAGAAACCTGTCAAGTCTATTTTTCGCAAACTTTGTCCTAATGTTGAAAACAATATTCTTCGTTGCACAAAATTGTTTTGGAGATGAAATCATATTTTAGTCATAAAATTTTGAAGGTGACAGATTTTTTTCCAGTGTTTTTGATTTATAAAAAAAACGTTAAATGGAATTTTTCCAAAAAATATACTTATTTGGTATCATATTACAGTTTATTATATACAATTTAATTCAAGTCTCTAGCGTTTTTGGTTCGTAAGATATTTAGGGTCAACCAAAATGTTCATCTTTTTTTCAAACTGCTATGGTAAAAGAACCACCCACTCAATTGTCTTGAGAGCCCTTTCTGCATTTTTCTGCCTTATTATCTGTATAACAAAATTTATTTGAAGTCGATATCTCTTCTGGTTCTTGAGCTATGGAAGACGAAAAAACGTCGCGAAAGTACGGACGTACGAACGTACGTACACACGCACGCACAGACATCTTTCTAAAAATCTTTTATTTCGACTCTAGGGACCTTGAAACGTCGAGAAATGTCAAAATTTTCAATTTGACAAATCGGACCCATTACAATAACTTCCTATGGGAAGTTAAAAATAGTCATGGAAAAACAGGACCACAAAAACCATGAGTCACAAAGCAAAACAGTATTTTGAAAATGTTATGCAAGCCTAGAAAAGAAGTGGATAAGCTGGTTTATGCTGCTCAAATGAGTCTACGAGCTATTGAAAAAAAAGCTGACATAGTAAAAGCTCCGGAATTCCTGAATATCAGACGAGTTGTGATTGTAAAATTGGATTTCCCTACTAAATGCCTATCCAATGATTTTAAAACATCAATTTACTGTAGGGTGTGTAAAAAATGTAATTTCTTTTTATAAGGAAATTCAAAAAGATTAGATCTGCTTTTTCGCACAACTGGCAAACATTTTGAATGATGTGCTGGAACAACACTGACTTGAGTATAGTATACAAATGTGGTTTCGATGGCAGCTCTGGGCATAGACAGTACCGCCAACAATTTTTGGAGAGAAAAGATGCTAGTGTAGTACCCGAAGAGTGATGGTTACTGCATAGGACTGTCTTGCTAGATATCTTGGGTTCAATCCCTGCAATTTATTTAATTGTTGTTATGAAAAGAAAACTAATACTCGCACTAAGCTCCCAAACATTCACAGTATCCTCTTATCTAATTTAGAAAACGCTAATATGTAGATTTAGTTATTGTCCTTTTTTATGTGACACAAATAAACAGGTACTTTTTATGACCTTCTGCGGAAAAACCGCCATAAAACTTGCATGTACCAATTTAACCCAAACATTTTCTTGCAATACAAACTTAACACATACCTCATTCATTCCACATTTGTTTTTTTTTTTTCCAAAAAAACAATGGGTTTGAAAAATAAAGTCAAATAAAAAGCGAAAAAAGCTTGTCCCCGTCCATGTGACACGAAGTGTATTTGAGCCGAGACACAGTTTTGGCAATTTTAAGTTTTGTTGTGTTACACTTTGATCTATGTAATTCTTTTTTATTTTTAAATTTTAATATTGTTAAAAATTGTATTTTTTGTAGCATTTATCTTGTTTGATTCTGAAAATATTGAAGAAATAAGACAACAGTTTTTGCAGTTTCTTCTATTAAGAGAGGTAGAAGTCAAGGGTGTTTCAATAGGGCGGGTAGATGTTGAAATGGAATAAAACAAGATGTGTGTGGGGTATTATCAAAATTATTTTTTACTTGAAAGACGCATGAATGCCATTAGGTGTGGAATATGATATCATTCAAATACCCGCCTAGGCTTTTTGCGGTGTCACGGATCCGAGTTGTCCAATTTTCAATGACTCTTCCGCGTAGATCCGGCTGAATTTGAGCGATAGCCTGTGTACTGTTCACCTTTAGGGCATCGATTGATTGTGATTTATTTCGCATAACCTTGGTTGCCAATTCACATCACAACTGCGAGAAATAACCTTACCGTTAAATAGTTAATACAAAATGTCAATCATGGTATTTGCTGTGTTGCACGTAGCACCGACGTCTTGCTAGAACCACATGTCGTCTAGGTCCATATGGTTCAATTTTTGCCATAAGAAATTAGTTATCATCGTTATGTAGTGCTCGCTGTCGTAGTTTTCAAAAAAGTAAGGACCAATTACGCCACCGGCCCAAACGGTAACTTTTTGAGGGTGCATTATTATCTGGTGAATCTGGCGTAGGTTGGTGTCGTCCAATATACAGCAATTTTGCTTATTAACACAACCTTTCATCCAAAAATGCGCCTCATCACTAAAGCTGATTTTCAGCCAAAATTGGGGTCCTCTTCCAAACGATTCGAAGCCCAGTCAGCGAACAACATGCGTTGTCTATGGTCATGAACTTTGAGCTCCTGGATCAGTTGGATCTTGTACGGGTATAGGCCCAAGTCCCGGCGCAAAATTCGTCAAGTCTGTAAAGGGCTAAGTTCTTGTGCACGGCGGCGATGCTCTCGGCCGATCTTGCGTTCGCTACTTACGGGTATAAGCTGCACCGGTCGTCTCAAATTTGGCCACTAAACGTTGAAGAGTCGACTGTGAAGGGCCTTTTATCATTTGAGCGTGCTGTTCAATCGTGTAACTTGACATGATGATTTGAAATAAATAACTGAATAATAAACATAAGATTTGACAGATGCAACCAAAACAAAAGGGCCGCCACGGGCCGCCAAAATCTACGCGCGGCAGTTGATAAACCCTCCATAAGACGTCATATTTATTTATATTAACGAAAGATGATTGCACATAAGTATACATTTTTGTTTGTTGAACGATCTTCAATGGTCTCAAACATGATGTCCTTTGAGCCAAAATGTCTGGTTGATGCTCTTTCGTAGTTATTTGGCTGGATACTATACATCCTGTGTCTGCTTATGGACATGAAATATGTACTTATGTCACACAATAATTACGTAGTACATAAATATCTGTACGCATTGTTGTGGCCACCGATAGGCCAAAGTTGTCCTAGGTTAGTCATTATTCCTGCAAGAAAAATAAAAAAATATTAGGAAAAATAATAAAGAATACCTACAATGCTGACCAGGGACATAGACTGGGTAAGACCCAGATCGATAGTTCTGGTCAGAATAGGCAGGAGGAATTACTTACCTAGTGACTCTGGTTTGCATCAATTCCAATTAGTTATTTTATTTCTTTTGTTTTTCCTAGGACTTGTTTTTTTTTATGTTTATTTATTTACCGGCGCGGTGGTTGGCGTAGGAGTGAGCGACGGTCCTAGAGAAAGAAAATTTCATTCCCAAGGTGATGTGGAGGTTGTGCTGAACATAAGATTGATCCGTCGATAGACCCGGATCACCAAGTAACTTTACTAGCCGAAACCAATCTCACCCCTATATTTATATAAGTGTTAACTACATATACATATACATATATATCTCTTTGTGCGTTCTCGTTACCCTTTACGCCAATCCGGCGGGATAGGAAAAAAGGATTCGGTTCCTGGCGAATCGACTCTAGGATTTGCTTATATATATATAGATATATACGTATACCTAGCTGTCCAACAAATAACAAAGGAAAAATTAGTAACGTGACATTGAAACAACAAATATTCAAATTTATAACGACTTTATTTTGTAACTCCTTGTATCGGTATATGTGTCTAGAGTGCGTCGTTATTTTTTGTTAGTGTCGAGTAAGCATTACGGGTAAAGTTCGTCGGGGCGGCGTAGGTTCCCCATACCCCTCCCTGTCAAAGTAGAGGCAACATTTTGCATCCCTTTAGCTACCTATAGAGAGCTCTTGGTAGGTAGGATAAAAGAGGAATTTATACAGCCGCTTCATAAAAGGAAGACGGCGTAGATTTCCGGGGAGAACAAGGGAACTTAAGTCTCCTCCATACGGAGAAAGTCCCTGTTTTTTTTTTGTTTGTTTTTGGATTAGGTACACTAGGTACATATATACTTCTGAGGAGAAATTTTGTATTTTCCTTTGATTTTTTTTATATTTAAGTTATTTCAAATTTTCAATTTTTTTTTAAATTTACCAATTTTCTAATTTTCAAATTTCGAAATTATTCTTTATATTTTTTTTTATATTCCATTTATGTTAGTTACGAGTCTATTTAAATAAAATGTAAGTCACGTTACAGTGTAGTCGATTTGTTGTGTTTTTTTTTTTGATTTTATCAACTTTTGGTGTTCAGAACTTAAATATTATGGAGTGCTGATTACAATTTTCAGAGGAGGTGTGGTAGGGCTGGATAATGCTCTTCAGTGAACCGGGTTCTACAACGTAAACTTCAGCTTCAAAGACCAGTAAGGGGAGTTCGAAAGTAAAGGCCAGTCGAACTCCAGGTGGGGTGGGTACGGCCATGCTGCAACAACAGCCGCAGCGTTCCCGAGGTGTGTCAGGTCCGGCGTGAATGTCGTGTTATCCGGTGATAGTGTGTCAGGTCGAGCGTGAACGTAGTGCTGTTTGGTGATGGTGTGTCTGGTGATGGTGTGTCTGGTGTTGGTGTGTCTGGTGATGGTGTGTCGGTCGTAGTGTGTCGATAGTTCTGTGTCTGGTGGCGGTGTGTAGGTTGTCTTGTGTTTGGTGTTCTTTACTTGTAGTGCTAGCTTGGAAGTCGTGTTTTGGTTGTAGTGTGTAAGTCGGTATATGTTTTTGTTTTTTTAGAGTTATGTGTTAATGTTATGTTTTTGGGATCGTTTAAGTTTTTGTGTAATGGCATGAAATTTTAGTTTTGGAAAGAGGTGAGGTCCATCTACGAAGGTAAGATCCCCCCCTCATCCGGCGAGCTAAGCCGAGCATCGCGAGCATGCCATCGCCTTCGTAGTGGACATTCTATCCCAACTCCCGTACCCCTACCCTTATAGGCTGGTCATTGAATCCTCCGCACTCCTATCCTATCCTAAATCCCTTCCCTTATTAATCTACCTATTGCCTCTCATTTCAAATGGCGCCCAACGTATTTGCAACGTTTGTAACGTGTTTCCAACGTATTTGCAACGTGTTTGCAACCAAAGTGGTTTTGTGTATGAATGTGATAGTATGTTTTTTTTTAATCTTTTCAGTGGTTTGGGGCCCAGATCTTGGTCGGAGCATAAGACATAAACGAGATAGCTCGTAAGAAAACTCGGTTATTTGCGACGCAAAGACTAAGAGATGGGAACGGAAACCATAAATAAAGATGATGCAAAATTCTGTGAACCGTATCCGCCTGTTTTCGAAACCGTTTTCAATTGCAGCGTATGTCGTATGCAAGATAGCTTTAAGAATGCTTGCATACTTGCGACGAAGCGTTGAAGATCGGTTCGAGAGGACAGTCGGAACGAGTAAGGAATAAATATTTTTGCTAAACGTTTAAGGGAGTCCAGTATGTCTTCTTTCGGAGGGTTTTTACGTACCGAATGAATCGCGACTGGATTTCCAGAATCAATTTGAAGACGGTGATTTTGGTAAGGTTCTAGTCGAATCGTAAGTCTTGGATGGGATAGCTTTATAGAATGCCCACCCAATTGCGACGAGGAGGTAAGAACCCCAAAAAGCAAAATTAAAAACAGGCTTTTTATAATTAAATAATGTTGTGTGTGTGTTCATGGTAGTGATTGAGCGGTGTGAATGAGTGTAAGTTGTATGTTGGACATATCTCGGGAACATAAAGTGAGATTAGCAAGTGAAGCGAAGTTCGTTAGTGTCCCATGTACGAAGAAAAAGAGAAGTAACTGAAGAATCCGCCTGAAACACCTCCGAAGTGATTTATGAATAATTTTTTTGAAAAATTTTGGTATTATCAATTTGTCGAAGTCTTTAGTTCAGTCTTAATAATGTTCAACGTTCGCGGTGTCAGATAGTGATAAATGTTTTTTTTAGCTTTTCTATTACAAGTGGTTTAAGTATTAAGGTTTTACAAATTTTCCTTCAGTTTAAAATCGATACATACATACATACATATATTATGTTTTTTTTATTTCAATTTTATTTACGTTTAACATTAAGTTATTTTTTCTTTGATCAGTTTAGGTGTATAGTAATAGTAATATAGTAATTACGATAGGTTTAAGTTATTAATGTTTACAAATTTTTCTATCAGTTTAAAATCTGTATCGGCATAAACTTATATATTTTTTGTTTCTTTTCGTTTTTTTATAATTTCAATTTTTAATTCGGTTTTTAGGAATTAAGTTTTTTTTTAATTAATCAGTTTCGTTTTAACTAGAAATTAAGAATTTAAGGTTTAGGTAGAATAGTTAAATACATACAAAAAAAATAAAATACAGTCAAAAAAAAAATATATAAAACAAATTAAAAGAAAAATCCAAAACAAAAAAATACATAGGTATAGTTTTTTTTCTTAGATATAGGTATCGGTAGATTAAAAAGATAAATATAAATAATAGTAAGTTAAGTACCACATTTAGTTTATAGATATTTGTAGTGTTACTTAGATTAGTTAGGCTTAGTGTATTAGAATAGGGTTGTAGATTTTAAAGGATTTACGTAAATAATTTTCTTTACATTTTTTTTGAATAATTTAGCTTAGAATTAGATTTTATAGAATAGTTACATATAGCAAATTCATTTTTTTTGTACACAATTATAGTTTTAGGTTTTATATTTTTTTTTGTTTATAGATTATAGGAATAATTGTATCTTAGGTTAGGGCTTTGTGGTATAGCGTCTAGGGTATAGTTGTATAGTTTTTGTTGTGCGAGACCTATGAAAAGACAAGAGGAAGAAGAATTAGAAAGGAAAATAATCAAAGTACAAAACTTATTGCCAGATCAAAGACTTACCCGCTCCTTACGTGAAAAGATTTTACAAGTTCCGTCCGAGATGTCTCGAGTTCAGCACTCTCCTAAGGACAAGTCTGGTCCAAGGTTGGGAAACTCTCCGAATGAAGAAGTACGTTCAGCTAAACCTAGTGGGGTAGGACCTATTGACAATAGCGCTCGAAATAAAGACCATCATCCCCAGGAAATACAAGGTCGGTCAAAGGGTTTATTACTAACCGAAGGTGCAAACCCAATTGAGGGAGGTTTAGTAGGTTTAAATTCGGGGGATGGGAGAAGTGTGATCGATACATTATCGGCACCTTCGTATAGTAATTTAACTCCACCTGGAGGATTATCACCGGAGCCGTCAAATTGGGTCAACGGTATGGCAAGGTCATCAGATAGCGGGGGTCAATCGAACAATCATGCCGCGGGGGCTCAAGTAGCCATTAACTCTGGAATCACTGAAGAAGTTAGGTCGGCGATTAATCAGGCCGTAGGTGACGCGTGTGCGTCTTACAACAATACGCTTAGTAGGCAACTAACCGAATCGCTAAGAAATGAAATAAGAAAACAGTTTTTAGATCTTTTGAAAGCAACAAACCCAACTCAACCTGGTCCACCAACTGGGGGAGGAAGAGTTCAGAATTTGATAGGGGATTCTGGTGGGCAAACGCATCAGTCGAACGATCAGCTTAATAATTTCAGTGCCGATCAGTATCCGAGGCCGTCGTATACTACAAGGGATCGGAGTGTGAACCAAGGTCCTGTTAGTGCGTCTGAGGCAAACGGCATGTCCCATCCAAACCCATACCAGGAACCAAATGGGTTCACTCCGAGATACCCTCAGCCTCTCTACTTCAACCCACCTCCGGTATATCCACCACCGGTGATGAAAACGCCCATCCGGTTGGACAAGTGGAAGCTACAGTTTGACGGGAAGTCCGCTGACCCTAGAGTAGAAGAGTTTGTATTCAGAGTCGAGATGCTACAAGATAAGTATAGGTGTGCATGGGCTGAGATTCTAAGAGACTTTCATCTATTACTCTCGGGGGCCGCGAGTGAATGGTACTGGTGGTATCTTCGCTCAAATGGACAGCCAGATTGGCCGATGCTACGTGATGCCTTAATACGTCAGTTCGAGAGTTCCAAATCGGATATCGAGATAACTGGTGAAATAAGGGATCGTAAGCAAGGCAACTGGGAGTCAAGCGACGACTATTTTGCGGCGATAACTCGTTTACGGTCTCAATTAAAAGTCCAGATCCCCGAAAATCAGCTGGTAAGAATGATTAAGAGAAACCTGAACGAACGATTGGAGCCGTTAGTGTATCCTCAAACCATTTTCTCAATGGACCAACTGAGGATGGCTTGTAAGGAGGCGGAGTACGCTTTTCCGAAAAAGGACCGAGAAGGTCAAAAACCGAATAGAGCTCCACATCGGTTCGTAGCAAATGAGTTAGATGTTGTTGCGGATCCAGAAGTGGTTTCATCAGTAGGTGAGCACGTAGATGCTTTTCAGCGTTCGGGAGCTCGACCGAAAACTTCAGTAGGCCAAGGTGAAGGCAGGGCCGGAGAGTGTTGGAACTGTCGGATCCAAGGTCACTCTTTCGTGGACTGTCCTTCCAACAAAAGAAAAATATTTTGTTACAGGTGTGGGCTTGATGGTGTTATCACTCCCAAATGTCCTCGGTGTAATCCGGAAAACCGCCATCGGAACGCGACAACTCCGGGGGAGTCGCGTTCGACTCAGACACCCCAGACAAACCTTTAGAGAATGACTATTCAAAATCCAATATTGATGAGACAAGAATTACAATTTTAGGTAGAGAAAAAAAGAAAGATGTTGAATTAGAGAAGAAACCAGGAAACAAAAGAGAAATAAAACCATTACACGTTAGGTTAAAAGAATATTATGAGGCGAGAGATAAAATTTTTCAAGGAAGAGTTAGCGAAATATCCAGCAGAATTAAGAAAGCGAGATCGAGATATGAAATAAAAAAACAAACTCGGCATAAAATCGCGTCGACTGTCATTGATACCCAAACTGACCCTAGGCCTTACGCGAAGGTAAAAATATGTGACCGAGAGATAACCGGACTCTTGGATAGCGGGGCCAGTATAAGTATCTTAGGAAAAAATTGTCTTAAGTTTATAGAAGATTTAAAAATACGACAACAACCGTACAGTTCGGGCGTTAAAACAGCTGACGGTCAAAGTCAGAAAATAATAGGGAAAATAAATGTGTTAATCCAGTATAGGAATGTAGAACATAATGTCACCTTATACCTAGTTCCCAATCTAGACCAAGAATTGTATTTAGGAGTGGACTTTTGGAAGGCGTTCCAGATCGCTCCGAACATTTTAAGTTCTGTTTCGGTTCTAGAACAGGACGCTGATTTGATGAATGCTCATGAACTTTCATTGGAACAGCGATCGGTATTGGAAACGGTAAAGCAAAAATTTTTAGATTACGATCGGCACGGTCTCGGGAAGACGACGCTCATGGAGCACGTTATTGATACCGGGGATGCGGTACCGATTAAGCAGAGGCACTATCCTGTTTCTCCAGTGGTCCAAGCCGTGTTGTACCAGGAGATCGATAGGATGCTTAAGATTGGAGTTATTGAGGAGAGTGAGAGTCCATGGTGTTCACCAGTTGTTCTTATAAAGAAACCAGGTCCAAATGGTACCGTAAAATACCGGTTTTGCCTGGATTCCCGTAAGGTCAACTCGGTGAGCAAAAAGGACGCCAATCCTCTTCCCAGTATCGAAGGTCTGATCAGTCGTCTTCCAGATACTTACTACATCAGTAGTGTAGATCTGAAAGAAGCATTCTGGCAGATACCACTGGAGAAAGATAGCAGAGAGAAAACAGCGTTTGCGGTACCGGGGAGACCCCTGTACCAGTTTACGGTGATGCCTTTCGGGTTGTGTAATGCTGCCCAAAGGTTGTGCAGACTAATGGATAAAGTCATCCCGAGCCGACTTAGAGATCGCGTATTTGTTTACTTAGATGATCTGTTAATTATCGCGCCAGACTTTGAAACACATGTTGCACTGTTAGGAGAAGTAGCCGATTGTCTCAGAAAGGCTAATCTCACTATCAATGTCAAGAAGTCCAAGTTTTGTTTTAAAGAACTGAAGTACTTGGGTTTCATTGTTGGTGGTGGAAAATTAAAAACAGATCCGGCAAAAATAGAGGCTGTAGTTGACTTTCCTATACCGAAAAATGCTAGGCAGGTGAGAAGGTTACTTGGGTTGGCCGGATGGTATAGGCGTTTTATAAGAGACTTTTCAAACTTAACAGCTCCCTTGACGGATACTCTCAAGAAAAAGAACGCGAAGTTTGTCATGACAGATGAAGCTAAAGTCGCGTTCGAAAATTTGAAAAGAGCTCTTACGACAGCTCCGGTGCTGACACACCCAGATTTCTCGAAACGATTTTATGTTCAATGTGATGCTTCCGATTCCGGAATCGGGGCCGTTCTTTTTCAGAAGGGAGAGGCTGATGAAGAAAGTCCTATTTCTTATTTTTCCCAAAAACTTAACTCATGCCAGCGAAACTATAGTGTGACCGAGAAGGAATGTATGGCCGCGGTGATGGCAGTGAAAAAGTTCAGACCTTATGTTGAAGGTATGGATTTCACCATCATAACTGATCACTCTAGCTTAAAATGGTTAATGACCATGAAAGATCTCAGTGGTAGATTGGCTAGATGGTCTCTTGAGTTGCAATCATATACCTTCGACATAGAGCACCGAAAAGGATCGCTGAATGTCGTGCCAGACACTCTTTCTCGAGCACACTTGGATAGCTTGGACATGGGCGAAATAGTTCCCTGGATAGATTTAGAATCCGACGAATTTAAATCAGAGGAGTACAAAAACCTCATAGATACCGTACGAGAGCATGAAAAGGAATTACCCGACGTTAAGATAGTAGATTCATTTGTATACAAACGAACCTTCCCTATTAATAGCGAAAATCTATTAGTAGAGAACTCTTGGCGGTTATGGGTACCGTCAACCTTAACCGAAAATTTGATTGCTAATGCCCATAACCCGAAACCGAAAGCCGCCCATGGTGGAATGGCGAAAACATTGTACCGTGTACGACAGTATTTTTACTGGCCTAACATGACAGTACAAATTCGACAGTTTGTAAGTAATTGTGAAACGTGTAAAAAGTCTAAGTCTTCAAGTCAAGTCCAACGTCCACCTATTGAGAATGGTTATGTCACCGACCGTCCGTTTCAGAAGTTATATGTTGATTTTATTGGTCCATACCCTAGGTCAAAAGCAGGAAATGTGTATATTTTTGTTGTACTAGATCATATGTCTAAATTTGTATTCCTAAAGCCGCTTCGTTCAGCAACGTCAAGTAACATAATAACTTACTTGCGAAACGACATATTTAATGCATATGGCGTTCCACAAATTTTACATTCCGATAATGGAAAACAGTTTGTGTCAAAGGAATTTCAAAGTTTTTTGGAAAAATATGGAATACGTCATTTCAAAACAGCAAACTACTCGCCACAATCTAACGCTTCCGAGAGAGTCAACCGTACGTTATTAGCCGCCATACGTTCCTATCTGAAAGAAGATCAGCGCGATTGGGATAGCCACTTGAGCGACATCGCATGTGCCTTAAGGAGTTCAGTGCATTCAGCCATCGGTGTCTCACCATACTTTGCTCTTTTTGGAACAAATATGATGACACACGCGAGCGGATATGTACTGGCACAAAAGTTAAACGTCCTTGAGGATGGCGAGTTGGCGACCTTACCGCGGCAAGAGCGATTGCACTTAATACGTGCTAAGCTGAAAGAAAATATAACAATAGCTAACGAGAAGGGGAGGAAAACGTACAACACCAGGTCTCGAAATGTCCGATACTTGCCTGGTCAAGAGGTTTACAAACGAAACTTCATACTAAGTGACTCCTCGAAACTTTTATCGTCTAAACTTTGTCCTAAATATGTTAAATGTCGAATTGTCAAACCCGTAGGGAAAAGCATGTACGAGCTGGAGAACCTAGTTGGGAAAAAGATTGGAATCTTTCATGCGAAAGATCTCAAACAATAGATAACTGTTGAGTTTGTTTTTGCAGGACACATAAACATAGAATGTAAGAGGCAAATTGTAGACAATTGAAACGAAACAATCAAATGAGTCTCATGACAAATATTTATAAACCTGTGATATGATAGACAAAACGAACAACTGTGATATAGAGTAGTGGACAAGAAATGACAAACCATCGGTGATCGAAAGTAGGTACAAAGCATGATAACTGAAAAAAAAAGGATTGTATTTAATGCCGTCGTAATTCGTTAAGCTCCTTAACAACCTGGACAAACATCTGTGATATTTTTCATTTCGAGTAAACGAAAACAAAAAAAACATCTCGACTGACTCAACAACTGTGATAACCTAGATATAAGTAATTCCAATCTGTGATATTTTAATTATAGCTTAAGTTAGTACATAAACAATTTAAGCAATAACCAAACTTAGCAATATTAACTTGTACAATCCAGAGATTGACGTAAGTCATTGGAATCTTTATTCTAGAATACGAGTGTTGTTGAATTAGTAGGAAACACAACCAGGACGTCGACAAGAAACAATCGCTTTAATGTGGGGTAAATGACTACCTATAACAACACAGAAACTATATACATACATATGGATATACATTTTTTTTGAAATTGTGCCCAAGTACATCTACTCTTACAATAAAACAACAACTGATTTTATAGATATTTTATAGATTTTATAGATATAGTATGTACATATTATATCTACTACTTCTTTTTAAAGAAATCAAACTTCTCGTATCCGAATACGAATATAAGGTAGGTACCCAAAAAAAAAAAACAAACTAACGAGTAAATTATAAATTCATGCATATACATATCAATAACAAAATGAAGATGGACTTACTCTGTACCAAGAAATTTAATTTATGTTTAAATCTTTTCTGAAATTTAGTTGTAGCCTTGTTTTGCCCGGCTGAATGTTCGAGGGTTCTTCCCCACCTGATACCAGCTTGAAAGAATCATATTTCTTCCGCCCGGCTCAAACAGTGTGGGTTCTTCCCCACTCAAAACCAACAAGGAGGAAATGCATTTGCTCCGCCCGGCTTAAGCAGAGTAGGCACTTCACCACATGCAATGGCACTCGCATTAGATTGGCATAGGTCCTTCACAATTAAATCGATACGACCAGCCGTCGGCCTTCACCGTCATCCTTGTGAAAATATCGGCACTTCTGATGCCGGAGTTTTGTTGTGGCCACCGATAGGCCAAAGTTGTCCTAGGTTAGTCATTATTCCTGCAAGAAAAATAAAAAAATATTAGGAAAAATAATAAAGAATACCTACAATGCTGACCAGGGACATAGACTGGGTAAGACCCAGATCGATAGTTCTGGTCAGAATAGGCAGGAGGAATTACTTACCTAGTGACTCTGGTTTGCATCAATTCCAATTAGTTATTTTATTTCTTTTGTTTTTCCTAGGACTTGTTTTTTTTTATGTTTATTTATTTACCGGCGCGGTGGTTAGCGTAGGAGTGAGCGACGGTCCTAGAGAAAGAAAATTTCATTCCCAAGGTGATGTGGAGGTTGTGCTGAACATAAGATTGATCCGTCGATAGACCCGGATCACCAAGTAACTTTACTAGCCGAAACCAATCTCACCCCTATATTTATATAAGTGTTAACTACATATACATATACATATATATCTCTTTGTGCGTTCTCGTTACCCTTTACGCCAATCCGGCGGGATAGGAAAAAAGGATTCGGTTCCTGGCGAATCGACTCTAGGATTTGCTTATATATATATAGATATATACGTATACCTAGCTGTCCAACAAATAACAAAGGAAAAATTAGTAACGTGACATTGAAACAACAAATATTCAAATTTATAACGACTTTATTTTGTAACTCCTTGTATCGGTATATGTGTCTAGAGTGCGTCGTTATTTTTTGTTAGTGTCGAGTAAGCATTACGGGTAAAGTTCGTCGGGGCGGCGTAGGTTCCCCATACCCCTCCCTGTCAAAGTAGAGGCAACATTTTGCATCCCTTTAGCTACCTATAGAGAGCTCTTGGTAGGTAGGATAAAAGAGGAATTTATACAGCCGCTTCATAAAAGGAAGACGGCGTAGATTTCCGGGGAGAACAAGGGAACTTAAGTCTCCTCCATACGGAGAAAGTCCCTGTTTTTTTTTTGTTTGTTTTTGGATTAGGTACACTAGGTACATATATACTTCTGAGGAGAAATTTTGTATTTTCCTTTGATTTTTTTTATATTTAAGTTATTTCAAATTTTCAATTTTTTTTTAAATTTACCAATTTTCTAATTTTCAAATTTCGAAATTATTCTTTATATTTTTTTTTATATTCCATTTATGTTAGTTACGAGTCTATTTAAATAAAATGTAAGTCACGTTACAGTGTAGTCGATTTGTTGTGTTTTTTTTTTTGATTTTATCAACTTTTGGTGTTCAGAACTTAAATATTATGGAGTGCTGATTACAATTTTCAGAGGAGGTGTGGTAGGGCTGGATAATGCTCTTCAGTGAACCGGGTTCTACAACGTAAACTTCAGCTTCAAAGACCAGTAAGGGGAGTTCGAAAGTAAAGGCCAGTCGAACTCCAGGTGGGGTGGGTACGGCCATGCTGCAACAACAGCCGCAGCGTTCCCGAGGTGTGTCAGGTCCGGCGTGAATGTCGTGTTATCCGGTGATAGTGTGTCAGGTCGAGCGTGAACGTAGTGCTGTTTGGTGATGGTGTGTCTGGTGATGGTGTGTCTGGTGTTGGTGTGTCTGGTGATGGTGTGTCGGTCGTAGTGTGTCGATAGTTCTGTGTCTGGTGGCGGTGTGTAGGTTGTCTTGTGTTTGGTGTTCTTTACTTGTAGTGCTAGCTTGGAAGTCGTGTTTTGGTTGTAGTGTGTAAGTCGGTATATGTTTTTGTTTTTTTAGAGTTATGTGTTAATGTTATGTTTTTGGGATCGTTTAAGTTTTTGTGTAATGGCATGAAATTTTAGTTTTGGAAAGAGGTGAGGTCCATCTACGAAGGTAAGATCCCCCCCTCATCCGGCGAGCTAAGCCGAGCATCGCGAGCATGCCATCGCCTTCGTAGTGGACATTCTATCCCAACTCCCGTACCCCTTATCCCATCCTAGTTCTGGCCTACCCTTATAGGCTGGTCATTGAATCCTCCGCACTCCTATCCTATCCTAAATCCCTTCCCTTATTAATCTACCTATTGCCTCTCATTTCAGCATTAATCTTTAGTCAAAACATAGTACTTACATTATGCGGAAATGTATTACTTTTCCTAAAAAATTGGGTAACAAAATGTTCGTATTTTTTTCTATTAATTGATGACGAAATCCAATTATAAATGTAAAAAATCAATATGCTGTCATTATTAAACTTCAAACTTTGTCATATTTAAAAGATTTTATTTTTTGCAAGTTTACTTCAAATCGATATCTATGATAGATATGGTGGACGAAAGAAGGTATCCGCTAAAATACGAACCTCACTAAACTCACGAAAACCGGAGAGCCACGAGTTAAATATTGAACTGTCCCTTACTTAGAAATTTACTAAAATTAAAGGAACATTCATTGCTGGTACTGTTTTAAATTATTGTTTTTTATTAATTATTAAGTATATATATTTAAGTGTACGTTATAAAACGTACTGAGATTTTATATTACAAAAAGTTGTTTAAAGATTTAAGATTTAATTTCTTAAAATGCATTTGTTCATAGTTTTTTTTTGTTTTATCATTTTGTCAGTTGAAATGGAGAGTATTTATTTTTATTTCATTTCGAAAAAAAACTATTAACAAAATGTTGAAAGTGATTAAAATTAAATATTTAAAACCATTTTCATAATTTTCTTTTTTTGATTTAAGTTTATGATTTTGTTTTCTTTTTAATTTGAGATGTCTAATTTAGACTATAGTTTAGCGTTGGTAATTTTCGATGTTACTGAATTATTATTTATTTAGTTTTTTGTCTGGCTGTTGGCTTTTTTTATTTTAATTGATAGCGTGCATGTTGTTTCATTAAAAATAAATTATAAATAATTAAGTCTATCACGTCTGTTTAGGATGTTGAACGGGCGGAGGAGGTGTTGGTTTAAAACATTGCATAAGGAACGCTGTATACATAACGAAACCAACGCCTAACGCTATCAGGGCATACATGAAAATATTAAGTTCAGGCTGTCGGAAACGATTTTTTCTTAGCCATTCTAAGACTTCATCTTCCGATAGGAGGTCACCTATAGAAGGAAATGGAAAAAGTACAAATTTCAATTATTTTAAATATCATATTGCAAACTATAATATACCTCGGTAAATACTGGGGAATCTTCGTCTGAAATAGACCATAGCTGGAAGTTTTGTTACTCCCCATTTCTTTGCATATCTGGAATCAGCCATTTTGACAAACGTAATGTCAAGATTGTCAGTTTCACTGTCGATGTTTTCTAGTTTTTCCAAGGCTGCTGCACTGTCTTGTTGATTATGTTCGTCTTTATTTATGCATACAAAGAATTTAAACAAATTTAATTGAAAATGAAAAACAAATTAAAAATCTGTGGGCTTATCTTACAGAAAAAGACAGTTATGAATTCATTTTCCTCCAATAGTTTATCCAACATTTTACGATTGACTTCTTCGATTTCATTTTTTATTTCGAAAACATCTTGTGATGTTAGCCAGGTTATAATTTTATCATGTTGATGCAAATCGCCGTCGTACAGAACAGGAACTTGTTTTCTAAATTAAATAATAAAATTCATGAGTACGATAAAAATATTACAATTATTTTAAATTTATCAATTCATTTTATTTTATTTATTGGCATTAAATCAAACTCTATATCCTCCTAAAATACTTTAAACATTTCGATACCGCAAATTAAAATTTTCGGTAGCTGAATTATAAGTCGGGTGAAAATCCAAATTTGCTTAATGACTTCATTTACAAAAAAAAAATTGTTTGATGCCGTTTGCATACAGCACCGTTATAGGGCCGCATTTTGTTCTCGACGATAACGATTGTCACGTAACGAAGCCGATTTCCATTCATAAATGTTTTAATTGTACTTAAAGCCGATAATAAAGCTTTTGAAGTATCTCAAATAGTTTGCGTGTTATTTAAAAAAAAAATGTCAAGTACAAAGCTTCAAACGGACACTTTTCCTTGCAAGTATTTAATATATATTTTTGTTATATAATTTTTAATTTGGCATTATGGCATTCTACATAGTTTTTGATTCTCCATGGGACAATGCTGTCAAGATCAGAATTAAATGAACTTATCATACGCTGCCGTTGAAGTTCCACATCCGAAACGAATATGAAGCTGAGGGTAGTGTCGTTAACAAAACAGTTTAATATATTAGATGTGCAGACGAGAGATCATTTATGAATATAAGGAAGGGAGTCGGAGACAAAATGGAGCCCTGGGGGAAGCCAGCATTTTATGAGTTTCAGACCTGAATCCATCCAATACAACTTGCATTGAACGGTTAGAAAGGTAGTCCAAAGAAGAAACGATTCATCAACACCAAAAGCCCGCATTTTCAATAAGATAGAGTGCCAAATTCTATCAAATGCTTTTGAAATATATTTATAAAATCAAGTTAAATGGAAGGACTGACTGATGAATTTTTTGGTGCACAAATGAACTGAATTTCCTGTTGTTTGAAGACTGTTATCTAGAGAGACTGAAGCATAAGGGGTAATAGATATTTGACCAGATTTTGTTCAATATTACTCATATCCTAATAGATGGAATCACTGACAATTTTGTTTCAGCGTGGAAACTGACATAAAACATCAAAACCATAATATGTAGTAATTAAACGTAACAATTTAGTTTTACAGAAGAAAAAATATAAGTTAATCAATCAATCTCATACAATTGAAAACGGTTGAATAAACAAAATTATTGTGGCGGTGATCTTATGTAAACTAAAAAATTCCAAATGCACATCCTTTAACCTGCTAAATAAAAATTGTTTTAGTAGTATTGAACGACGGGTAAAAGAACTGTTAAGTATTAATCAATTCATTTTGAATCATGGAATACAATCGACGTTTTGACGGATCGAAGTCAACTAATGAAAAAACCCATTGAAGATTAGATCTTTTTGGTTCTTAGTTCTTTGGTACTTAAGCAAATATTTACACCTTTTATTATGTTTTATGTTAATCCGTTTGGGATGTCAATTGATATTTTACCTGAAATAGACTAAAGATGGAATATTAACAATTTCATATTTCTTGGCAGCATCAACGCTGGCGATTTTAACGAAATCAATTCCAAACATATCTGCTTCTCCATCAATTTCTTCCAATTCTTCGAGAATCTCTTCACATTCAGCACAATCTTCATCATCTAAAAATATACAAAATTTTGTTTTTCTTTTAATTGGAGACAAGATTACCAAAGTATACATTTATTTCAATAGAATTATGCTTACAGAAGAATACAACCAAAAGTGTAGATTCAGCCATCAAACGGTCTAGCATTCGTTCATTGACTTCTTCGATTTCATCAGCTAACTCTCGATTATCATCATCGATTAGCCATTCCAAGACAGATTGTTCATTTTGAAGATCACCCTCAAAGAGAAGAGGATTTCCATTCCTAGAAAGATATTGAAAAACTTATCAAATGTTTGCACAAAAATGATTGTTGTCTTTTACTTATTTATCTGAAATACTAAGCTAGCAACTCGTCAAATTTTAGTTCTACAACAACAGTACTCCGAAAAATTGCAATAAGATCGTAAAACTTGTCCACTTTTCATATTTATGTTTTCGAAAAAATATTGTTAATCGTTAAACACGGGTTCCAAAAATTAGAAATAAAATTAACTAGTTATGGTAGGCCTTATTTTGTCATATCTGCATTAAACTTTGTTTTTTAAACTGTTTGTTCATCTATTTTTCGTCAATCTTATTGTCATATCCATATACCAATTAAATGCGTTCTAGCTCAAGAACTTAAATAAATTCAGTAATCTTAAATCACAAAAAGAATCATAAACTTACCTAAAGTAAACAAGAGCTGGGAAAGTTTTTATGGAATAACGTTTAGCCAATTGAGGATCCTGAATTTTTACCATATGTATGCCAAAAACATCACATTCATCATCAATCATCTCCAATCCCTCCAAAATCTGATCACAAATATTACAGTTGATCTTATCTAAAACATGTTTTTAAGATATCAGTAATTTGTTCTTCTAAACTTAAGAAAGAAGGCTCTTTAAAGGCAAACGGAATAGCAAATTGATTTTTAAAAACAATAATTTATTATTTAGGTTAGGAACTTTTGAACAGATTTATGTTAGAAATGCTGTGTGGGTTAAGGAATTTTTAGTATTTGTAAGTTAAGCCGAAGAAGACCGCCCAAACACAGGTATTCTCTTTTTACCCAAACCAATGATCAGCTTCCAAGAACACATCACAGTTCACAGAGTATTATATTATAATATGTTGATGTTTTAATTTTAGATATGTTTCAAAAAGTCTTTATGGAAGACGCAAGTGTGTTTTATGTACAAGTTAGGTACTAAGTGGTTTTAGTAGAGTCTTAAAACTATAGATTTGCATAGAGAGAAAAGAAGATCGCCACGATCCAAAATGATTTTTTTTTTAATTTAAGCGCTCAGTGTAAGGCTTTAATTATTTATTTGGCTTATAGAAGAAGAGTGAAATTACTCAGCAGTCAGTACCATGTAGAATACCTTGTTTACGGACACGGTTTCTTTTTTGCGTGATGTAATTCTGTACAAAGGCTTTTTTAGCGGGATTTGTTGTGGTGATATTGGTCGAATACATAATAGGGGCGCAAAAACTTCGGCAATAAGCAGGTGGCTTTCCATTTCGATCTGAGGGTACTGGTTGTTTAGGATTGGTAATTTTGTTTTGTTTTGTTTAATTGTTTTTTGTTTGTTTGTTTTTTGTTTAAATATCGGGGATATTGTTATTTAATATCAACAAAAAAAACATGAAAAACAAGAAAAAGGACTTATGTGAAAGGAGGAGCCAAGAAATTAAGTATTATTAAAAATGCTTAATAACTTAGGTATGGAATACTTACAGAAATAAACGGCTAGATATTGGGTTTCTTCGACCATAGTTTCTAACATCTGGCGAGTAATAAGTTCTATTCGATCTTCGGTTTTTTGTGTAATCAACCATTGAAGTACTTCTTCCTCCTCATTTAGTTCTCCTTTTATAGTAATAAATAAATAATAATAAATAAAATTAGACAAAGTATTTATAGTGTATGTTAAAATAAAGTTATTTTAATGTATTTTTTTCCGAATTGGTAATTCGATTTGCCTTATCTATCTCTTACTTCAATAGATACAGCTGGCTGTTTTTCTTCGTTGTAAAAGTACAAAAATACAAATTAAAAGAGAATGGATAAGTTCATTAATTAAAAAATGCAGCAGTAATGCAAGATTTGCGTTCATAAGTGTTAATAGACTGCATTACTGCAGTCGCTAATGATTTGTTATTAATAAGTGAAATATAATGTTTATACTACATAGAAATGAATTAATGTATTTTTTCCATTAAAAACATTTAAAATAAGTCCTTTTAAAATATTTTTATTTGACATTTTGAAAAAAATTTGTTAAAACACTACAAAAACCAAAACTAGCGTATCTCAAAGAAATAACTTTATTATTTCTGTCATACTTTATTATTGGCGCCGACTTTAATGACATTTATTAACTGGTTTTTGATATTATATATCTGCATTTCTATTCATAAATACATTGCAGAAATTTTCTGGGCATGACTTGTGCAGCTAGTTGCATTTCTAAATACACGCAATGTCCAACATTTCACTATCTTCAATTTTTGAAATTTTCTTTGTTTTAATAATTGAAAAAAAATTAACAAAACAAATTACGCATAACATTTAAGTTAGTGAGATATTGTATCTTTTTCGTTTAGTTTCGTCAGTTTTACGTGAGTGAGTTAAGCTATAGTTAAGACTCTTGTTTCAGAATGTTATATCGAAAAAAACCGAGCAGAGCTGCTGCCGTGCAACTTAAATAAGCCTTTTGGACAATACTCAAAGTAGAGTATTAAAATTGATTGGTTAATTTACGTCGCTTCAACATCATCTGAAAAATTTTGTATCTCGAACTTAATTACCCTTATTTCAAACCCTTTCTTCCTTTCCAGTGTTCACATTGTGTATCTGCATAATATCTAAGTGTAGTAATGGGCAAGTTCAGACGATAAGGGACTTGAGTAAGGCAAGTTTCTAGAATCTGATAGGACAGCTGCCAAAAAATTACCTTCCAACTAAGGTAAATTTAATGGAAATCTGACTGGAAAGTAAGTCAAGAAAAATCTCCCTAACTATCTAGTCAAGTCTACTTCTGTCAGAACCACAATTGATAATATTTTTAATTGAACTGAAAGCTGAACTTTATTACTCTATGATTTATTTATTTTCTGCACAACTTCATTTGATGCTTTCTGTAAAAGGACTCGTTGTCAATTTGGAAATAAAAACAAGTTATATTTCTTTACAATACATAATACAACTCGTGATGGACTTGAAGCTTGCCTGCAATGGCGGATCCAGGGAGGGGAGGGGGGGTTGGTCATAGGGGTCATGACCCCCCCTGGGAGATAATTTGTTTGCTTTTTCGTAGGAATTCCCTTCAATTCAAAACTAATCGTACTGCGTTAATGGATATGACCCCCATTATATTTTAAATTATTTATTTTTTGTATATGAAAACAAAATTTGCATTTTACTACCTTAAACTTTGTTGCTAAAAGTACTACTTTTGACTGAAGATTGGACCAAAAACAAAATATGAATCGGATATTCAGCCCTATTCCAAAAACTCAGCACAAATTCATCAACTTTTGACCAATGGACGATCCAGGGGGGGGTCATATGAGCCAAAAAGCTTATACAGTTAAGTTGTATACGTAAAGATTTCATTTAAATATTTATTAGTAATTTAAAGACAAGTACCAAAAAGTGGTTTGCTGTCAAAAACAACTCAAATTTTTGCTCAATTAAGACAACCCAAGAAAAAACTTTAGTAATGCTTTAAATTATTTTCATACAAATTATTTCTAAGAAAAAGAGAAAATATTCAGGTTCTTAACAAGAAACTTTGAATAAGAGATCATCAATTTTATATTAAGTTGCCTTTGAATTCCTTAAACTAGACTTCATTTTACTTCATTAATATTACATTTTTTTGACACACATAAATAGTGATTATTGAAGTGATTTTTACTGCGACATATAGGAACTATATAGCAAGTTTTGCATTAGTAAACAATTTCAGCTCTTGTCAATGATCAAAATGATGATAATTTTGTATGATCAAAAATGTATTTTTTTAAATTTTTTAATAAAATACTAATTTTGTTTACAAAACTCGATATCTCAGAAAGGAGACAACATTTTTTGACGAAATTTAAATGTAAAATGTTCATATTTATAAGCTCTTTATTTAGTGCTTGTACGAAAAATATTTTTAAGACAAAATTTAAAATGATTTTCGAAAAAAAAAAATAGGTTAATCTAGATTTGTGACAAATAAAATGGCATTTAAATTTTGGAGAAAAACTTATTTTGCAGGTACATTTTTAAATCTTAAAATATAGGAAACATTTTTAAACGGACTTTTTGGAAGAAATTATCAAGTTCTAGCGACCCAGTTGTGCATTTCATTTCTTTCAAAATTAGTTTTCTGTTGAATACTTTTAAAGTGAATTTGCTTTGGATGCTCTAGAACTGAGATTCAAACACGAATTTCAATAATACGAATGTCCCAAAAAAAAACAAGTTACACTTGTGTTAATAATAAACGTTTCATATCTATTGATATAAAAGCTTTGAAACGTGTAATTTGTGAGAACTACAAAACTTTTCTTACCAACTTATTTGTTTTAATTTATTTTTTTTTAGAGAAATTATGTATTTAATTGCCATTATTTCTTTAAATTCAAGAACCAAACCTTTTTGTCTCTACAATTTTCAAGTTTTGTTGACACCTTTATAAGATCAAAATACGAGTAGGCATATTGATAACGATAGTAATAAGAAACTCCCGGAAATCGAGTTCGAAAAAAATACGTCAAAAAAGCCAGACATTTTTACATGTCAGATCCTCTCTCATTTTGTGGATTTTTTAATTTGTGGAGCGTTCTTCGCATCAATAGAAAAAAAAACAAGAAAAGTGTGTTTTGTTTTTGGAAAAAGCAACGTTTCAAAATAATTTCCTACATTTCTGCGCGAAATGCACCAAAAACCCTCTAAGCTTATATATTAGCTCTTAAATATGGCATATTTAGAAAACTGTTTAAATCTTGGAATGCTTTCATATGAGTCATCCAAATTAAATAGTTAGACCATACCTTGCTGGACAACAGTGTTCTAAATTATTTGATAACTAAAGTTGTCATTTTAGCAATTATTACATTTTGTTAGGATCCTTTACAAAACATTAAAGAACAATTTTAAGCGGTGAGTAAAAACTCAACTTAGTGTGTGACCCCCCCCTGATGAAAAGTCTGGATCCGCCCTTGCTCGCCTGAGGAGTCTTTTGTAGGCAATAATTCTTTCGATAATTTGAGCTGAAAGTATATGTTAGTGACGTAAATTTCCCAATTTGAAATTCATGCACTTAAAAAACTATCTAGTTGACTTGTTCAAAAATTATGTTCAACGAATGCAGTTGCCTGCAGATTAAGTACCTTATGTTGCCTGAACCTGCCCAATATTCAATTCCCATTACATAAAAGTTAAAAGAATGAGGGGCTGTTCACGGACGCCGCCATTCAAACCCTCTCTTCCTAGTGTTCAAATTGTGTCTATGCATAATAAGTGTAGTAATGGGCAGGTTCAGACGACACAAGGGACTTGAAAGTAAGGCAAGTTTCTAGTATCAGATTGGCCAGCTGACAAAAAATTGCTTTCCAATCAAAGGAATTTAATTAGAAATTTAACTGGAAAGTTAAATAAAATAAACTAGGTACTTATAACTCTCAACTCAACTTAACGATTCTTGTGTTCGAGTCATGTCGGGAATAAAGAGTGGACCTACAGTTTAAAGTCGAATCCGAACGGCTAATTTGAGAAAGCACTTTTCATGACAAGAATAAACCTTGAAGAATTTGTAAATTCCTCTTTCACGGCAGTACCATCCGTGAAGAACTTTAAGGTGACATAGTCAGGAATTGAGGACAAGACGTCTGGCATGACAGTCCTACGCACTAACCATCGGTACTACAGGTGAAGAAAAATCTCCTTAACTGTCAAGTCAAATCTACTTATGCCAAAATGACAGTTGACAATTTTGTTCATCCAACTAAAAACCGAACTTTATTAATTTGTTATTCGTTTATTTTCTGCACAATTTCATTTAATGTTTGATGTGAAAGGGTTTCTTGTAAAATTAGAAAAAAACATGTAATCATTTTTTTTTAAATACAAAACATAAATCATGATGTAGGCAATAATCTTTTTATTAGTCTATGAGTCTATTTGACTCATTGACTTTATAAAGTCAAATAAAAATCAATTTTAAATGCAAGTCAATTTTGAAAAAATATTTGAATATAGTCTTTTGACTTAAATCAATTGTTTTTAAGTATGGATTTTGATGTGGGTGAAGATTATATTAATTTGTACATTTTGTAGATAAATTCATTAAAAAGCTTCACCATTTGACATTGGGTAACCTATTTAACATACATACATACAATAGAAAGGGGATTGCTCATTTAATAAGGGACGTCCGGCCCGGAGTGTACACCAATGAATTTGGTATCAAATTAAAGGTTGTTTTAAGCCGGATATATCTGCAAAAATATTTTGTCGATAACTCATGGGAGATCCGAGATATTTGAGATTGAAGTTCGAAATGTCCAACCATTAAAAATCAGCACTTTTTCGACATAAATGCTAATATCTTTGGATACAGAAAAGTTAGAAAAATCAAAAAGGTTTTAAAATAAAGGTGTCAAAAATATCTTTTAAATGAAACTAAAATTACATTTCTATGATTTATATATTTTGAGTTATTTTTAATCAAACCTTTGAATAACAGCATTTTTTAGGCTAACTTTTGTACAATAATATCTTTTAAAATTAAATTATGATTTTAATTTTTTTTGGCATCAATAAGTGGCTTAGTTCAGAACCTTTATTTTCATATATAATTTTTTAGGGTTTCTTCAACAATTTATTCATTTTGACAATAATAATTCAAAAATATGCTCCTAAAATACAAACAAAATCTTATACCTTACACTAAAATAAAAATAATTCTTATAGTAATAGTGGAAAAATTAAAACAAAAAATAAATAATTCTTATCAAAGTGGTGGAAATATTAGAATAAAAAAATAAGTTGTTTTCACAATATCGACAAAACAAAATTAAATTAATTCAAAGAAAAATAATACATAATTATAAACTAAATAATAATTCAAAGAAAAATAAATAAGCAATGGGTTTGGAAAAACATAATTCTAATCTGAATCATAGGTCACTAAAAGGTTGAGAAGGGGGTCTTAAATTACTCTCATATCTTGCCCAACTTAAAAACCATATTATGGTCATAACATGAGCGCAGCATCCAACCGTTCTTCGACCTACTAGGCAATTGCAATAATATTGTAGAATTGACCTTTGGCAATTAACGCATACCTGTCTTCGATTTCCCACACCTGAGCTAGGTTCGTTTCTTTGCACTTGGGAACTATTTACGTTACTTGGATTTTCATTAAAAGTTGAATCGTAATCCATTTTTGTCAAAAAACATAGTTAAAGAAGAAATCACATCAAAAAACCAAATATCAACTGCATCAAACCAAAAAATATAACGGAAAAAAACTTATTGACAGATATTTAATAGCGTGAGTGGTTAACTCTTTCCTGTATGTTAAACTTATACCGCTCACATTCTACTCTTCTAACATTGTAGTGTTAGGTATAAGATTTTTTTCGTATTTTAGGATCATATTTTTGAACTATTATTGTCAAAATGAATAAATTGTTGAAAAAACCATAAAAAAAATATACATATATGAAAATAAAGGTTGTGAACTAAGCCTCTTGTTGATGCCACAAAAAATTTATATCATCATTGAATTTTAAAAGATATTATTGTACAAAAGTTAGCCTAAAAAATGCTGTTATTCAAAGGTTTGATTAAAAATAACTCAAAATATATAAATCATAGAAATGTAATTTTAGTTTCATTTAAAAGATATTTTTGACACCTTTATTTTAAAACCTTTTTGATTTTTCTAACTTTTCTGTATCCAAAGATATTAGCATTTATGTCGAAAAAGTGCTGATTTTTAATGGTTGGACATTTCGAACTTCAATCTCAAATATCTCGGATCTCTCATGAGTTATCGACAAAATATTTTTGCAGATATATCCGGCTTAGAACAACCTTTAATTTGATACCAAATTCATTCGTGTACACTCCGGGCCGAAAATGAGCATACCCCTTTGAAACAAACAATAATCAGCCTCGTTACGAATAGAATCACAATCTGAATCTATTAGCAATTTACTAAGGGACTACAAAGCTTTCTTTTCGTTTAGCTCACTAGTAAATTGCTTATTGCCTTTATTAAAAAACGAGCATCTAAACATGTCTAAAAAGTTACAGTTTATGAAAAATAAACAAACAAACTATTTATTGGAATTCGCAAATGTTGACTGGAAAATTTCATCCACTGCTATTATAAAAATAATTTTAGAGATGTCATATGGATTTAGCCTATTGCTAAAAGTTAAAGTAGCCATTCCGTGATTACTTTACCAATTGTTAAGAGATATTAGAATTAGGTATGTACAATTGTACATCATCTTTTAAGCTTAGTAAATTGCTAAAATTTAAAATTTTCTAAATCGTTTAAAATTTTCCGCCATTGGCTTTCTACTACCTATGTTTGTGATTTCAACCATTGTCGATTCTTTCTTTATTGGTTATGAGTATTTACCTAGAAGAAATTAAAACAAAATCTAATTTTTAAATGTACCTTCAAAAACATTTGGAATTCCGCCTTCAAAGTAGACCAAAGCCGGATAATCATGTACTCCATAGCCATCCGCAACAGAGAAGTCTTTTGTCTTGACAAAAGTTATTCCATGCTTATCGCAGTCATCGTCGATGTTTTCTAATTCCTCCAAAACCTTCGTACACTGTTCACATCCATCGGTATCTGTGTATTTGAAGATTCAATTGAATTTTTAAAGTACTAATTTAAGATTCTTGGATATAACTTTGAGGAAACATGAAGGTAGAAGATATTGTGCAAGAAAAGGTGCAATCATATTTTAAAGCGCACATATTAAATAAAAAAACATGTATTAGCAAGGAATTAAGATTAACTAACTAAAAAAGTCTTAAGCAAAAACCATTATTTCACACATTGCATAAGATTAAACAAAATAAGTAAAACTCTATGATGGTAAAGGGTTTACAACAGGAGGTGTGATTTAACTATATTTATGGGAATTGGTCGCATATCCAGGCGCATATGGGGGGAATAAAGTTGTACACGGCATTTTTTTTTTCATTTTTTTGTTTAAATGTTTTGTTCTACTTTACACAATACCCTCTTCGTGATGTGTTGGCTTTTCAGAAGCTTCCATAGTTTCCTCGCCCCCAAAAGCGGCTGCAACACTAGCGCCACCACCTTCCTGCTGTTGTTCGCGCTCTTTTTTCATGCGCGCCTTTCGCATCGCCTTCGAGCTGCAAATGTCGCATTGCGTTTTGTTCCCTAATTTGCACAGTATTTTCAATAATAGAGAAATGTGTTTTTAAACTTAAAAAATGGTTAGTTTTGATTTTTTTTTTTAGAATCAGTTAAATTGATCTTTTTTTTTTTTAAGATACATATTATACAATGAAAAATAAAGAACGTTAGTCACATTTTTTTCAAAATCTTGTTTGTAGTAAGTGCGGCTATATATGGAGCCAAACTTAACAAACAAAAATGGATGCTTCATCCATTTTGAGTATTATTGACACAGCAGCTGTTGTTGTTGTACATTTATAGTGTTTATGAAGAAGAGTGCCCCACGGCAGACCTTACATTGAGTTTTAACTTACAAAAATACACAGCTATAGAACCGGATTCCTCGATAAGATGAATTAATCGCTCTCCTTCCAGATCTTCAATAACATCGCCGCTTGGATCCTTCTGGGTTAATAGCCAGTTCAGAATTTGTTCCTCCTCATATAGATCGCCTGAGGGAATTACAAAATGTTCAATATAATTTTGAGTTTTCTAAATGAGTCTTATGAAGATTGACAGATATGTACCAGCATAGATAACAGGTTCCTTGGAAGTTGGCTTAAAGAACACAATTGCAGGTAACGCAAATACACCATATTCCTTAGCCATTTGCCTGTCGTCGATTTTAACGAAGTCAATGCCTGCCTTATCGGCTTCATCGTCTATGTGTTCTACTTCGGCCAGAACTCTAGGGCATTGCTTGCATTCATCGCTGTCTAAAAGTACGTGTGGATATATTAGGATAAAATAAAGTATTATTTATATTTGAATTGACTAAATTTTATTTTGTATGAGAACTTACAGAAAATAACAGCTAAATAATCTGAAGCTTTTCGAATTTTCTCAAACATCTTTCGGTTAACCTGCTCGATGTGATCAGTCATTTCCATGTTTGCTGGACTTGTAAGCCAATCAAGAACTTCCTCTTCGTCGTCAATATCACCATCATAATTTATATACTTTCCTAAATTAAAACATAGAACTATATTAGAAAAGATGTCCCAAAAACGATGATGCAAGTTTTGAATTTGCCCCTGATAAAATAAAACTAAAAACAAAATGTTACAGCAAATTCAAAACTTGGGTGAGTTTTGAAACTGTACATATGTTCGTAGGCTGTGCTTCAAATTCAAACCTTTTCTAAAGTATGTTATTCCTGGAGGATTTCTGTATCCATATTTCTTTGCCATCAAACGGTCCTTCATTTTCACAATACTTATTCCATATTCAACGGCTTCGTCATCAATTAATTCAATATGACGTAATATTCTTGGAGTATCTGCGTCTTCTTCTTTATCTAAAAAGACAAAATTAAAGCCCAACATTTTCATTTTCAATATAATATTTGTTTGAACAACAAATTAATAATAAAATAATAACTAAGCAGTTACAGTTTTCGCAAATGCTATCCCTGACCGCTGTTCTTTTTTTAAAGGATTTGTTGTACCTATTGCGATGAAAACATTGGAGTTGATCCTGTTGGGAACGAAATGTTCAATACTTACAAAATACAACGGCTAGAAAATCTTTTGTGGCAATGTATTCAGTGAGAGTATTTCTTTCGATTTCCTCAATTGTTTCGTCGGCTTTTTGTTCAAGAATCCATTTGAATACTTCTTGGTTATCGGAGAGAGTTCCTGTTAAAAATATATCATGTATAAACATTATGTTAGATATTGTTTTGATTAAAATATAAGTCAAAATTAACATAACTTTCATACCTGTGCTTTGCAATAGTTCAGTCAATCAATTCAATTTTTACTAGAAATAATCTTAAAAAGTATTTTCCTGATAGAAGAAAATGTTGCTCTACCGATTTAAAACAATTGTAAAAATTAAATTATTAAAATTTTTACTTTTACAAATTTATTATAATGACCTTTAATTTTTTAAGTTTTCCGAAGTAGACATGAGAGCTCGTGGCACTCTTATAAGTTTATTACAAAATGTGGGTTATAAGCTTCCTGTTTTTTATAAATCAAAAATACGGAACAAAAAAAAAAAACGGTCACCTCGAATATTTACGAACAAAAAATGATTTTGTCTCCAAAATAAGTGTATGCAACGAAGAATGAAGTTCTGGTTGATAGTTTTTTTTTACAAAAAAATAAAAACCTAAAAAAAAAACATTACTAAAACTTGGTAAAAATTGATTTTTAACATAAATATCTTTTCATTCCACTCTTGAGATATTGGCTTTAATCTAAGCCCATCTTATAGAAAATATGGTTTTCGAAAATCTGTAAAATTTTCTTAGGAATACAACAGTCAGTATCATAAAAATTAAAATCTCCAAAAAATAGAACACAAAATAAGTAAAAATTAATATTAAAAAATGCTACTGAAACTGGTAAAAATTGGTTTCATCTTGTGCAAAATATTGTTGGTAATTTTAAGTTAATCTTTTAGAAAAATTAAACTAACAGATTTTTTTTAAACCAAAAATCTACAAAAACAAAAAAACACTGATAAGAAATGATTTTTGACTCAAATATTACAAAGAACAAAGAAAGATATTGACTTTCAATTATATCCCTCACTCAAAATAATGTTATGAATGTTTTGTAAAAGTTTTAAGCAAGAAAAATCGACGGACGGGAAATGTTCAGTGTGGGTCGAATCCCAACTCTTTTTTTGAGAAAATTGGAATTTACGACTAACAAATTTATATGGGGTCTAAAAAAATGGAAAAATCGCTCAATACGAATCTGCTCAAAACCTTAGTTTCCAAGTTTGATGTCAATCGACAAAATGCTTTGGGCTGTACGACCCAGGACAGACAGACGAACGGAATAGGGAGTTCCATATGTTAGGACTTTAGTTTTATACTTCAGGACTTTGATCATTTTACGCTAGAATTTCATACCAAACGACATACATAAGTCACAAACCTTTGCAACTAAGTTCATTGGGATTTAACATCTTTTGACGTTAGTTCGTACTATTGAACAACATTTTTAAAAATAAGTTGCGCAATACATTTCAAGGGTGAAGGGGATCTACAGTTTTTATGCCGAATCCGAACAGTGAATTTGAAAAAGTTATTTTCATGGCAAGAGATACTCTTGGAAGATTTATCAATTCCTGGCTAGAGGCAATACCTGTGAAAAAAAAACTTTAGGTAGAACAAGCAGGGATTGCAAAGAACTGTAACGCCACACACTGGTAATACTTTAGAAACTGTTAAGGATGTATAAATAAAGCTTTTCACAAAAGTTCATCTTGATTGATTTTTTTTTCAAATCGAGGAAAATGTTTGTATACAACTTTTCTGGCTCTTCTCGAAAAAAATATAATTTTTTTGGACTCAAAATAAATTCTCCAATTTTGTATTTTGAAAATTGTACAAATTTTTAAAATAGTATAGTTTAGACAAATATAATTCAGTCTAAAAATATGTTTGTCTTCGTATATGACAGTTGTTGGATGAAATTTTACACTTTAACGCTTTTATATTGTAATAATTGTTAATTGTTTTTTTTTTTCACAATCATTGTGTGTTTGTTTTAACGGCTTCTTGGGCGTTAGGTCTTTTTGCTCGAAACCATATAGCCCAAACTTAAAACGGCATAGCGCCCAAAATAATTTTACTAACATTCTGTCGTTGTACAATTTGGGCAATAGTATAGGAACTTTGGTTGTTTAACATTATTTGGGTCTTATGGAATTCCAAAAAATGTATAAATGGCAATTTTCAAAGTGTAAAATTTCTAAATTTGGGCGTTACAACATTGAAAGCTGGTTTGGGTGATATTGGAGTTTATGACATTTTCTTAGTGATATTTTTTAAGACTTTTTGTGTTTTTAAGCTCTATGTCATTTCATGGAAATTTAAAATAAAAAAATCTTTTAGATAAAATAACAATTACTAATTTGGACGTTTTTTTTATTTAAAATTTATCTGGGTTTTCGGATATTCACTAATTTTTTTTGGCTATTTTTGTTTGTAATTTTAAGGCTTTATGACCAATATTGGGCGTTATGACATTTAAGGATCTGGGCGTTATGGTTTTGGGCGGTAAGACCTTACTCCACCGGCTTCTATGTACTTACAAAAGCAATCTTCAAAATAGATTTAAATAATTAATAATAAACAAAATAATTTATTCAATTTATATAATAAATTGTACTAATTCCTTATTGGATTAAAAGTATAAGATCGTGAAACTCACAAAAATGTATCCTGATATTGAAAGCTAGCATTTTTATTCAGATAGGTCAATAAAAAAAACACACCCTTCGTTGGGTTCAAAAGAGTTTTGAAAATCTTTTTCTCTATCAGATTGTCAATTTCTAATTTTGTGACTTGGCCTAAATAATATAAACTCGGAAAAACCTGCTCCAACTATGGGTGCTTTGTTTTCTAAATGATTGAACAGCTTAATTAAGTAGAGTTTAAAAAAATTATAATGAAACAACCAAATCCATAAAATTGTGATTTCTTTATTAAAAAAAAAAAAAACAGAAGACAAACAATAGAATATTCTGTTCCAAAAAAACATTTGCAATTCCAATATACAAAAATATGTAGGTCTTATAAAAATTCAGCCAAAAGATTCCATATTTCGTTCGTAATTTTTGTTGTTAATCTTTAGAGAAAAAAGTTTGAGTTTTAACAATTTTATTTTATTTTTTTAATAAACTATGTAAACAAAATTTTAATAAACGAAGTTTAAATTCTTACAAGCTTAATATATTTTTAATTTTCTTAATATAGTTTTGGTTTCTGAACACTTCGTTTTTTGTATTTTTGTTTGTTTTAAAATAATTTTATACTTTCTAAATTTGCAAGTCTTCTCGTTATTATATTCTCACTAAACAAATCAAAAATTTTAATAAAGTTGTAAGCTTAAAATTTAATGTTTCTATTAATAAAATAATATAAACATTTTATAACAGTAACAACAATATAAGATAACAGCAGTAAATATTATATAACAAAAAAACAAATAAATTGTATTTCTACTTTAACAAAAAAAATTAAATTATTAATAATTGTGCAAAAAAAATGTTTGTATTTGTATTATTCAGCTTTGGCGAGATTTTTCGAGATTGGAAGTTAGAAAAACAAAATCAACTTGCTTCTTAGTGTTATTGATTTTAAAGCATCAACAAAATGTACAAATTTGTAAACGATAGTATCAAAAGTTATTTTAGTTTTATTTTTTTTTAAGATTTTAATTTAACAATAAAATATACAAAAATATATTTATTTATTTTTTTTTTGAAAAAGCGTGCAGCTTTGTGCAAATAGAATGAAATAAATAATATTCAGCCTTTTCTTGCAGTTTTTGTGTAGTTCGAATCTGATTGAATTTGTTTTCTTGGCTTGTTTTTGACAAACGGATGATAGAGTTTAGCCTAGAATGATTTGGTACACACAGCCAATAAAGAATAATCATGATTTGCTTTTTATTTAGAAAATCCAATCAACCGTTCCCGGAAAAAAATAGTTTTTGAAATTTAATCAAAAGGTTAACACGATTATCATGTGTACCCTACTAATTTATGGTTATGAATAAAAGACTGCACGCTTGTTCTTTACAAAATAGGATCCAGTAAATGACGAAATGCACTTTGTTAACAGAAATGATCAAGTTTTTTGAGATTTGAATTTAAAGGTTTAGAGAGCTTATTTGAAATACATGTTTTTTTTGAGGAGAAACAGTTAGTAAGACAGTTCTGTTAATTGTGATTTTCTGGATTTGTGTTGTAAACCTTTCGGGCGATTTTCATGACTTATGGCAATGTGTTTGTGTGTTTTGGACCATGCATCCAGGATATGACGTGATGACGTTCTTGGATTGTTTTGACAGTTTGAGTTTCGGTGACGTTTACAGTGACAGTGACATTGACAGTTATGGTGATCATTGAGATTTGTGACAGTCTGGTGTTGGGAACGTCACTTATGATGGAGCAATTGTCAAATCGATTCGAACAAGCTCCTGCTGTAAAATTCGTTTCTCTCTTTCTCTCTTGGGGGAGGAAACGTTTTGTGTCCTGTTTTTCAAGGATTTTGCTATTGAATTTTCAAAATTGATTCGGTATCAGGTGGATCAGGTGGCTTAAGGCTTAGATTTTTTTTTATTTTGTTTATTTTTGTGGTTTGTGTGTTTTTTGTGTGTGTATTGAATAGCAATTTATTATTGTTTGGGTTTTTTTTTCATAAACAAAATCAAATTCAATTACTATATTGCTTCTTTATTCCCACAGAGAGTAATCCTGAAACATAAGGTCATATAAATTTTTAATTCGAATTTGCAAATAATTTATTCCTGAAAGACAGAAAGAGAGAAAAGAATGTGAGGAAAACAAAGACGTATACAGTTAATTAATTTCATCGATTTACTGTCTACCAGAAAATGTATTTGCCAATGCCTAACATACCGGATTTGACGTTGATCTTTTCGCCGTCTTTGCCAATTGAATGATGGTCATTGGATAGGGATTTTTTGCCGCTTTTGCCAATTGGTTTCTCATCAGAGGGACTCGTTTTAGTGTTAGATTTTGTGTCTTTTTTCAATGTGGGCAATGGGGTTGGGGTTTTTTTGGATGAAGCACCGGGTTTTGGGGAAGCATACGAGACCTTAACCATTGGTATATCAAAATCAGCTGCGGATGCGGACTTCTTTGTTGATGATGATAGCTTTGGACTGGCTGTTGTCTTCGATGGTGCAGATGTTGGGCTGAATTTGAAGTTTCCACCCTTGTCTAGGGTTTCATGGCCGATACGCTGGGCAGTCATTTGGGGAACTTTGGTTGACTTCTCAAGCTTTGTTGGACAGCACTGGAATGGTTTGTATTCATTGGGAACGTATATATTGCCCTGCCTTGCTGATTGGCCGCCATGACCCAATCCAACATAGAAACATTCGTCATCTGTATGTAACAAACAAAAACATTTTGTCAGATCGGTATTTTTTTTTTGAAAAAATAGTTTTTTTTTTGGTTTTTGTAAAACACAGAGAATAAAAAAAAAACAATTCAATTTTCATCCGTTATTATAATTATTAAATATTTATTTTTTAAGTGGTTGTAAAGAAAACATAGAAATGAAGTCAAATGTATACCACAAATGGTTAGTATAGATTTTTTCTTTATCATTACAACATTAAGAATAAAACTTAAGCGTGCTCTTGTAGTTGCAAATGGTTCTACATTACACAATTAACAAAATATATAAAAATTGATTTTTATTTCTATATAACTGACAAAATGTTTTTGATGCTGATACATTTGCGTATATTATATTATCACATTATAACAAACTCATAATAATGTTAAAAAAAAAGTAAAATATTTTTCTTTGATTTTGACAATTCTTTAATAAAAAGTAAATCTTATTTTTTGGTATAATACTTTGTTTAAAAAAATAAACTAAAACAAAAAACACTTTTTGATAATAATATTTATAATTGTCTTATTTCATAATAATGGAATTGCATTTGTATTTTTTTGGAAAGAATTTTTTCGTCAACTTGAAAAAAATTTTAATTTGAATAAATTAAAACAAAAAAAAATATATATAAAACATTGTGTCAGCTATGATATTTCTGGTTGATTAAACTTTTGGTTAATAGTTGCATCAATTTGATTGAACGAGCAAATTTTGGACGGTTTTTTTTTCAATATGGAATTTTCAAACAAAACACACGTTTTTAGTCGAAAAATAATTTTATATCATGAGGCCGTGTTTGAATTGTTGTGTTGTTGTTTTTTTGTGCGTGAAAGTATGATTTTAAAATTGTTTTATTTTTTTTGTAGGATGGGTGTTGAATTTTGTTTTGGGAAGCGATATATCAATGAATTTTATTTCACTTCAATTAAAAGTTTTTTTTTTTATTTAAAATTATTTTTTTTGCTATATTGATTTCTTAGCATTTTCAAAGACACTCTATTGAACTCGAAAAAGGAAGTTTTGTTCTAAAATGTGTGGGATACAAAATTATAACTTTTTTTACCAACAATTATTGCGACTTGGAATGTTGTTTGTCCTTTACTTATGCTCACGTAATAATGCCTTAAATAAAATACAAAGACAAAGTTTTTTTCGGAAATTCACATTTACAAAAAATTATGTCTTAAATTTCAATAAAATTTTTCAAAAATTGATTTAATTTTCCTAAAATTTACTAAAAAACAAACAAGATTGAATCTATGTATATTAAATATAAAAGAGCTTTAAAAATGTCGGTTAACCTAATGTATTTAAAATTTAATTGTTTTCCTGCTTCAAAATATTAATAAAGTAGAATATAAGGATTTTTTTGTTTTTGAATATATTTTATAAATTATACAAAATTGCTGATTTTTAAATACAATCAAAAGCACATACATTTTACAACTTAAATTGACAGTCAATAAAAGTGTCGTACTTCTACTTTGTTGTTAAATACAATTCTACATGTAACACGGTTGCTAAGGTGTTTTATTGTGAACCTTCTTTAAATCTTACTTCAAGCTTTCTTGTTTATATTTTGATATGCGTTCCACACGAGAAATGAAATGAACGGGAATTCATTTTAGTAAAAGAAAAATAATCAATATACCTTAGAATTACCGACGACCGAACAGTGACGTTTTTTTTATACTTAGTTTTCCCGCGGACATTATAACATTCCAGCAGCTTTAACCTTAAGTATACACGATTGGAAGATCTTTCCATATTGGTAAAATTTCGCATAGCATTTACTGTCACTGCCTTGAAAAATCAACCATGTAAAAATCCAATTTTATCTGTTAAAAGTGACATTTGAAATTAAAATTGGGAGTCCATTTTCTATCAAAAAATCTTAAGTACTGGTCTAAACACAATTTTCCAAAAATTGGACGGTTGTCCACTGTTTGAATAATGGACGATTTTCTTTCCAAACAAGATCATTAAATTTTTAATTGGCAGAAAGTTTTTGAGCAGAAAACAAAAACTACGAAAACCAAAAAAAAAAAATAAAAAGCCACCGTTTGGCGAATTAACAAAAAAGAAGTTATATAAAAAAAAACGATGTTAAAAAGGATTGGAAACTTAAACAAATTTTACATAGCCGTTAAAAAAAATAGCTTAGGTAGTGCAAAAGTTTATATTTTATATTTTTATAAAAATTTTTTTGCACGACTTGTTGTTTTCACGTCTAAAATAAATTTGAATATGAGTCTACCAATTTTATTGTTTTCTTAAGTCTTCTAACTGTCAAAACAGACAATTATTAATTGTAAGACATACATTTTGTAAGAAATTGTCAACCGATTTTCTACTAAAAAATTGTCTAATATTTCGATAAAATCAATCAAATTTATAAACTGACAATTTCCACTTGATAGAAAATTGGAAATTGTCACATAATTGGATGCTATTAAAGAAATTTGTCTCCCTACAATTTTTGAAGATCTTCCAATAGTGTAACTTAGTTCTAGCTTTGTGTTCTCAAAATGAAGTTTGATCTTTTTTAATGGTATAACAGATTTTTTAAATACATAATTTTTTCTTATTTCATTAGAATTAATATATTATACTAGGTTGAAAACCGACCTGAACAAGTCGTTTTGATATTTGTATTGAATTTATATTCAATAAACTTTTAAGGTTAAAACTTACCTGAGATTTTTTAAACGAATACAAAATGTGGAGAAAGTGAATAAAAAAATGTGACTGCTGCTTCTTAAAAAAACTTCTTACGTTTGCAGTCAACTTCATTCTTTGAACGTACATTTTGAACAAGACAACTAGTTAGTTTGTTGAGTGGTGTCATGAATTCCAAATTCAGAACTTTACCTTTCAAATCTTCACTTTGAGTTCATAGTACAAAGACTACCAAAAACATTATTGTCTACAAAACACTCCTCAGACAATCTACAAGTCCATCAGGATTTGTATTTTGTATTATCAGAAATTAATTTTTTTTTCCAAAATGACAACGAGCAGTTTTACAGAAAGCATTAAATGAAGTTGTGCAGAAAATAAATAAATCATAGAGTAATAAAGTACAGCTTCTTTCCAATAAAAAAATATTATCAAATGTGATTTTGACAGAAGTAGACTTGACTTTCCAGTCAACTTTCCATTAAAGTTGCTTTAATTGGTAGGTAGTTTTTTAACAGCTGGCCAATCAGATAATAGAAACTTGAATAATTTTTAAGTCCCTTATGTCGACTGAACCTGCCCAATGCTAAAGTATTATTGAAATCATCTGTTTACACTATGAGAAAACTTTTTGGTTTTATTTTTTCTTCTATACTAAATTTCTTTGGCCAGAATAAATTTGAAATGCATAAATTGTAGTCTATTCAAATGTTTGTTTGAACTTTGAAGTAGCCTATGTACAATACATATTTGTTCAATTGCAGAAAGTACCAAAAATTACTAAATTGTTAAAACTGTTTCTTTAACTCTTTTTGAAAATAAACCTAAGCTTGTTTTGTTATACTGGAATAATGTTCAAAACATTTTTTCGAAAATTTATACTAATTCGAAAAAAAAATAGACATTTATAAAGTTATGGGATCCAAATGAAGTTCTAGTGTTTTGTTAATGAGTTTTGTGTTTGAATAAATTATTAGGGAAAACGTTACGTTAAACAGTCAGTAACATTGAATTATTCTAGAAACTACAAAATCAATTTTTTTAAAACTAAGAGTAAACTCTTTACCTTTCGAGGAAGGCTTAGATTTTGTTTTTTTGGGATCTGTTAAAATAAATAAATGTTTCAATATTTTAATTAAATACTTATTTATTCACTATAATAAGGTTACTAATATAAAACAAATCTGCTTTGGACCATAATGATGTTTATATTTTCTTTTGAATTTATTACATTAAGGAGGAATATCCAATAGTGATGAGTTTTTTTTTTGAATAGGCAATGGAATTTATTATAGGCCAATGGAATAGGCCGCCATAACACACTGAAGTAATTATATCTTTGGATTTCAAAATAAATTCAAAGTTGGTCTTGTCAAAAATTGACTTAGTGTGTGATAGCCAAATATCAAACAAAAACAAAATAGTCATTAAAATAGGAAAACTACAAAGTTTAAATTATAAAGACTTCAAAAATTCAAGTATTAAATTTTCAGAGATAACAATTTATAATTAAATCTGAAATAAGAATGAAGAAATTGAATTGTTCAACGAAAGTATCTGTCTAATACAGAATGAGTTTAAGGCTCGTTCAGCTTGTTTTAAAGATTGTATGGTAGAGTTACATGGAGCGGTAGAGTAGAACTTCAATATGAACTCTGGAACCTCCGTTTTCAATTTAACAAGAAAAGCAATTTATGAATTGTGTTTATTTTACTCTTATCGCCAAATTATGTTATAATTGAGACTAATCTTTTATATGTAATAAATTCTAATCACTTTTAGATTATCAATTTTGTATTTTTATTAACTTAAATACTATGCCATCTATCGGATAATTTTTGTAATATTCAAGTTAATTTTGAACATTTTTAATAAGTGCTTTTATTTAAAACAAGTACAAAGCTCTTGATTGTGTTTTTCCTACTTTACTGAATTAATGTTTAAGAATGATACATATAGCCATTTAAAAGGTACATATAATTTTGATTTGCGATTTGTAAGTATGATAAATTTAACTAACTGCAGTTACGTAGTGGGGGATTTGATGTTATAACTTGGAGTTATAATTTGTTTTAATAAATTGGATAATTCCATTACCTAGAAATTTTTTGAAAAATTTTGGTGCGTTGAAATTATTGGTTCCACTTGGCTTTGTGTTCATAGGTAATTTTTTGACAGTTTTAAGGTGATCATCGTTATCGTCATTGTCATCATCGTCGTCATCGTCGTCATCGTCGTCATCGTCGTCATCGTCGTCATCGTCGTCATCATCGTCATCATCGTCGTCATCGTCTTCGTCATCGTCATCATCGTCATCGTCGTCATCGTCGTCATCGTCGTCATCGTCGTCATCGTCGTCATCGTCGTCATCGTCGTCATCATCGTCATCGTCGTCATCGTCGTCATTGTCGTCATTGTCGTCATTGTCGTCATTGTCGTCATTGTCGTCACTGTCGTCATCGTCATCATCGTCATCATCGTCATCGTCGTTAGCACCATTCCTTTTAATGTGTTCATCATCATCCTCCTGAGATTTGATATATTTCTTTCTGATACCTCCAACTTTTCTTATATTCCCACCATTTCCTATCACATTTAAACAAATTATTTTCAGTTAAAAATAAAACAGAATTGTCTACAAAATTTCTATTAGAAATTCGGAAACAAAAAATCTTCAACCAATTTCTCATTTACTCCTAAATTAGTTCGACTCTAAAATTTAAAAAATTGTTATTCCTAAAAAAGTACAAAGTACTGCGTTGTTAATTAATTAAAAATGTTTAAACTAATAAAAAACGGAATGCTCACTTTTTTGATTGACCAACCACTGCAAAACACGGTTTTCGTTTTTGAGATTACCTAAAATTTGGAATTAAATAGAAAATGTTAAAACAGTTTCTTATATCTTATTGTATAATTTTTGAAAACTTACCATCATACATGATCGGAACTCCAGTTTCATAGTACACTAAAGCTGGGAAAGCAAATATTCCAATCTCATGGGCTAATTTGACATCATTGGATTTGACAAACTGAATACCATGTTTATCTGTATCATCATCAATATTCTCTAGTTCTTCGAGAATTTCAGAACATGTACTACATTTATCGTCATCTTGAAAACAAAATATTTTTTAAATGTTACTTCTTGTAATAGTATGAAGACAATTAGAAACTTACAGAAAAATACTGCTAAATGTTCAACATCATTGATCAAAACTTGAAGGGTTTTGCGATCAACAGATTCAATAACATCAGCATTCGATTCATACAGTTCAATAACCCATTCTAGAATTTCCTCTTCCTTCATCAAGTCACCTTTTGAAAAGTTTTTAAATACAATTTTGTTGATTTAATTTTCTCTAAGATACAAAATTATTTTTCAAACCTTGATAGAATGTCCTAAATTTATTTCTATAGAATGCTAGAGCGGGCAGTGTTTGTACATCATATTCCTTGTCAACACCATCATCAGAAGTTTTGACAAAATCAATATCCTTTTCTTCACATTCATCGTCAATATTTTCAAGTTCATTTAAGATCTTTTGGGCTTTCTTATCACCTTCCCGATCTAAAAAATAATTAATTTAAATTTAAAAATTAATATTTTTTGTATTGTGACGTTCCCAATTTTTTTTGAAAAAACTAACAAACGCTCGTGCAAAAGAATTGCTTCATTTAACTCAAAAAACGAATAAATTCAATCGCAAGCTCTTCAGATTCTCATAAGTATATCATTATCGCACTCTTTGTTTCTTTTTGGAAAAAAATATATAAACTGGGCTTGTTAAATTAACAAGGTGAAGTTTTCAATATTAAGCTACATTGTTAAACCAAATAGCCAGAATTTTGAGAATATCTTGTTTTCAACAAATTAAAGTGTGCAACTAGAAAAATTAGACGTATGTATTTCAAAATAAACCCACTGTTTAATTTAACAACATTTGTTATAAATATTTATGTATGTTTTTTTCACTTTTTCAAATCCGCACAATAAAATATAACATAACATATAATTGTACTTACAGAAAAACACAACAACATGTTCGTTCTCCGACAAAATCTTCTCTAACATTTTCATATTAACTTCTTCGATTTTACCAGGAATTTCCAAAGTTTCTTCATCGGTTACCCAAGACAAAACTTCATCTTCGTCGTCAAGATCTCCAGGGAATACCATTGGATCACGGTTTCTGAAGAACACCAATTGTGGATAGGTCTTGATTCCATATTTCTTAGCCAAAGTTATATCTTCAGTTGTTACGAAAATAATACCAGCCTCATCTAGCTCATCGTCGATACTCTCAAGTGCATTGAGAGTCTTTTCACATTTATCACCAGGCTCACAATTGCCCGTAAAGAATACAACAACATATTCATGATCGTTAATCAAATTGACCAAAATCTCATCGGTGACCTCTTCAATTGTGGCAGTTCTCTTTTGTAAAATAAGCCATTCCAAAACTTCTTCTTCATTCATAAGATCACCTTCATAGAGGGCTGGAATTTTTTCTTCGAAGTAAATCAAAGCTGGCAAATGATCTAAGCCGTATTCCTTAGCTTCGGCAGCGTTATCAATGCGAACAATAACAATGCCTTCCTTTTCTAGTTCATCATCGATATTTTCAAGTTCATTCAATACCCGAATGTCTTGTTTGTCGTCCTTGTCGTCTATAAATGAAGATAAATAAATACAAATCTTTTTAAGATATAATAAATATATTATTTACAAAAAATAACTGCTAAATGCTCGGTGGTTTCAATAAGTTTATCCTTCATTTCGTCAGTAACTTCTGGAATTTCAGAATAACGTTTCTGATGAATCAACCAGCCAAGAAGTTCGTCTTCTTTCATTAAATCGCCTTCATAAATATGGGGAATACCGCGTTCGTAGAAAACAATTGATGGAATTTCATCAATACCCCATTCTTTGGCTTCACTATCGTCGTCGATTTTAACAAAAGCAATGTCATTTTGATCACATTCATCATCGATGTTTTCCAACTCGGCAAGGATCTTTTGTGATTTCTTTTGATCTTTGTCGTCTGAAATAAAATAAAATAAATATTAATAACAATGTTATCCAGAAATTGTAACTCCTTTTAACTAAAATAAGTAAAACCCCCTGGGAATGTTTAGAAACGCTTTTAAACATACAAATATTTTCAAGTCGATTCTACAAGAAATCTAGACATCTTTCAAACAACAATTTTGTTTTTTCGACTTAAAATTAAAATTTGAAAAGGATGCAAATAGGACGGATCTGATAGCTTTTAACACTGTTTTTTGTTTTTTAGAAATGGGTGTAGAGCTTTCTGTTTACTCTAATCACAGTTATAAGAGTCTTAAAAATAAGTGACTAAGATATCGGAAGTGAACTCTAATTGTATTCAACCTGGACACAAAAGTTTTGTAATTAAGGAGTTTTTCTTTTGTGAAATGTTTCAAACAATATTAAATGTGAATCCATACACTATCAACATCGTTTAGGATAAAAAAAACTTCGTGAGAAAATACAGACAAAGAGTTTCTTCACCATCGTTTGGGATCCAAAACTTCGTGTAGAAAAAAAAAGTTTCTTCAAATAATTCAATAAACTAGCTACTATTTCCAACCCATCACATACAATAGATCTAATTAGGTTTTTAACTAACAAAAAGCTTGCAAAGCTCAAACAAATTAACAGATTTTATACACTTACAAAACAACACCGCTACATATGACATTTTTTCCACAATCAAATCTAACATCTCATCGGTAACATCTTCAATTTGATCCGAGCTAGTTTGATCCTCAAGCCATTTGAGTAATTTCTCTTCATCCTCTAAATTGCCTTCATATATGGTCGGAATGCCTTTTTCAAAGTAGATAAGTTTAGGAACTTTATTAATGCCATACTCGAGAGCTTCATCAGGATTGTCGATCTTAACGAAGGTAATACCCAGCGAATCGCATTCATCATCGATATTTTCTAATTCTTCGAGAACTTTTTGTGATTTTTTGTCATTGTTGTCATCTATTTACGTATATGTAAGAAATGTTTTTGAGAATATCAAAAATTGCATGTGTCAAAATTGTGTGTAGACAATTTGTATTTTATTTTAGGTATATTTACAGAATAGAACTGCCATTACTTTGCCCTCCTTGACCAGTTTATCGAGCATTTCGTCAGTAACATCTTCGATTTCGTCACTTTCCAATTGTCCCAGCAACCAGTGTAAGATCTGATCCTCATCCATCAGATCACCATCGTAAACATTTGGAATTTGTTTTTCAAAATACACAATTGCAGGGATCTACAAAAGCAAAAACAACATTCTCTTATGAGTTGACTCCTTTTTTTTAGGTATGCTTCTAAGGCACATACCGAATCAATTCCAAATTCAGCTGCGACCTTAGCGTCATCAATTTTAACAAACTGAATGCCATGTTTGTCACAGTCGTCGTCAATTTTTTCTAGCTCTTCCAATACGGTCATGGAGTCATCGTCGCCGTGATCATCTGCGAAGTGTGAGGTTATATTCAATTCAAAAATATTACTGAAAGAAGGGGTTGGGAAATACGTACAAAATAGTACAACCAAGTTGTCAATGTTGCTAATCAAGGTTCCCAATGTTTTGGCAGTGACATCTTCGATAACATCATCTTCATCACCAGTGGACTTATTCTGAACCAACCATTCGAGAACGTCTTCTTCGCGGGACAATTCACCTGGATTAATGATGAATTGGTAGGATCATCAATTTTTAGGTTTGCTTTGTATTCATTTACCTTCGTAGATAATGGGTGTTTGATGGCGATAATAAACGAGAGCAGGTAGGCCTCCTAGATTATATTCATCGGCAAGTGCTTCGTCATGAATCTTCACAAATCCAATTCCCAATTGATCGGCTTCATCGTCAATGTTCTCCAATTCCTGAAGCGCTTTGGCGCATTTTCGGCAATCCGGCTTATCTAGTTATACAGAGAAGAATTCGTCAGGTTTTTGTTGAATTTTTGATTTTTTGTAAGCTTCTTGGTGAGGTAAAGTTTGAAGGATGTTGGTTGGGTTTTGGCATTCAATATAGTGTTCGTGCGTATTATATCGTTTCGAGGAAAGTGTAAATAGGGGTGTAGGTGTGTTGAGTGTAAATGTCATGCGTTTTTGGGGAATTAGGTTTAGATTGTGGGTAGTGTGGTGCAATTGTTTCACATTATTGGAGGTGCGTATTATTTGGATGCTTTGAAATGTTTATACATTTTATTTATTTTAAATAAACTTACAAAAGAAGATCGGGATTTGAAAGATTATAAAAAAATGGTCCCAAACAAAAATAAATACGTTTTAGCATGCATGTCGCATTCATAATATACAATTTTTTAAATTTTTGAGATTGGATTTTGTTTTTTCAATTTAATATGATTTATTATTAATTTGAAGCCTCCCAATAAGAGATAGACACTTTTAATTTAAAATATTTGAACTACTTATAAGTTTCTTATTAAAATTTTCAACGTTTTAACTTTACTGGGTAATTTTGTATGTGTTTCCTGCTAAATTTAAACCTACTTATTTTCAAATTGACTTTTTACCCACTAATATTGTTTTCATTTTATTAATAAAATAATTAATTTTGTACTTATTAAAATTAAGCAAGAAAATTATCAACAATACATCGATGTTATTGTTTGATGAAAAGAAAACTGCACAGATAAGTAACAAAAAGTGTTTAAGCATATTTCATTTCGAGAAGAGGGATGTTTTCAAAAACGAAGACAATATTGAAAAAAAAAAACTGAAAGTTGTCAGAAATAATATATGTACATATGCAAATGTACAACTTCTATCATTGAATATTACACCGCTAACTGATGAGAGTTTTTATAAAGCTATTAATGAAGATGTACAAAATATAAAAATGTTAAGAGATTTTTGTTTTTATGTATACAATTAAATGAAACAATTTCATCTGTCGAAGAGATTTATGATTTCTTTAATTATTATGCACAGATTCGTATACACAAAAAATTAAGGATCTTGGCTGAGTTCGAAATAGCAGGCTTTGTTGCCGTGCCAGTACACAATTAGAAATGCATTTGCACAGTCATCGTACTTTTTGTGAAATGAGTTACAACATGCGAATGATTTGTAGTACATGGTATCAAGAAAAATGTGGTTATTATTATTGTTCATCTTATTTTTTAACAAAAAAATGTAATTTATTAAAGTTTCCATTCGCTTGCGTAAACGTCTCGTCTGGTAGCTCTACTGACGAACCACATATTTTTTTAAAACGATTATCAAATTTCTTTTGTGACAGCTTTTTAGGTATCATATTGACTATCACCTTACAAAGATCAAATTCGATTATTTTGGCTGTCATTTATCAACAATAACCTTAGGCGATTTCACCCCCGGTATACTACATTTCAAGTAAATCCCCTTGTAGTGATAACTGTTCGCCCGTATTTATAAAGAAAATATACATAACACTCGTTATTTCAGCTCCCGTGTTTAGGAAAACTACAACTACGTTTCCGAATGTTCTTGGATGTGCAGGCAGATCACAAATTTAGATTAAAACCCTTCTTATACCCACAAAGTTTTGGTAGTATTGTTGAAATTTTCTATAGCCATTTCGTCAAAGACTGGGATTTCCAATCTTATAAAACCCGCATAAAAACAGTCACACGTTGTGGGTGAATTTGTTTCTGAACAATTGTTGTTGATTGTATTATTACTCGATGATTTATTAAACCCCTAAAAACTACAATTTTAAAGACTTTCTTAAAAAAATTAGCCTCCACTTAAAAACATCGCTCAACAATATGTATGGATTGTGCTTTTATGTAGTGCTGCATTTTCCTGACTCTTTCAGCTGTCACTTTATTAACTTTTCATGTAACCGGGATACCTGTTTTCGCCGACCCATATCTAAAATACCACTTTAGACTTGAAACAAATGTTGTTTTACAGAAATTGAGTTTTTTTTTTTTTAAATAGCCATTTTTAAAAAAACTAAATTTTGGTTGAAACCAAATATCTCACGAACCAATAGCACTGGTGACTTAATTTAAGTTTTATATTATACATTGTAACGTGATAAAAAATCAAAACTGAACAAAAAATTATGTATGAATCGAAGAATAACGTTTTTGACGTCAAATAATTGTTTTAGAGAAATACAAGCTACAGTTTGTTTACCAAAAACCTTACAAAACTACTAGAAGTTGTTAAAAATTGATTTAAAAAAATTTGGGCAACAATTACAGAAACTTCAAACTTTATTTTATAAAAAAAAAACGTTTTTTTTTAATATCTGGTTAAGTTTTTAAAAAAAATATTCAATTGATTGTGTTTTTAATTACAAAATATATGTAAATCTACGAAAAATACTACACAAAAGTGGTAAAAACTGAAAATCGACTCCAATATCTCGATAAAAATAATAAAGGTGTTGAATTCGATATTATATCATTTTATACCAAATATTGTTGCTAACATAACTTAATTTTCTTAAAAAAATCTAATCGGCGTTATTTAATTGCGTAAGCACTTTCGTCATGGCCGTGTAAATTTCGAACGCTTATAGGAACATGGAAAGCCAACATGACAAATTATGCCGTCAAGATACCTCAAAAATAAAATCTGCTATGAATTTTTTCGGGTCAGCGATGTGAATGATATTGTATTTCGCACTTACAGACAAATTGTGTAATTAAAAAATTTTTATGAATTTAACTTTATTTTTGAAACTGAATAGTAAATAACCCTACTAAATTAGGAAATTTTAGGAGAACCTTAGAAGTTTTTGGTTATCATACGACTTTCACGCATAATTGCATAAAAATTGAGGTTTTCCCTTATAGTGCAGCTGACACAAGTCTGTGAAATCTGAAAATTGAAACTTAGACTATCCTAACTTGCACAACAACAACGTATGTTTACAAAACTTAAACAACCATCACGTTGTTTAATTTTTGAATGTACAGTTTGGGTAAGCTATTCGGCTATTTAAAAAAAATGCACGACTGGGTCGCCCTAACTTGCTTATGTGTCCAAAGAATCTGTTTAAAAACATTTTCTGCATTATAAAATTTAAAAATGTACCTGTAAACAAATTCTTTTTTTATATTTTAGATGCCATTTGATTTCTCAAAAAACAACTTAATTTTTTTGAATTTTGTATTTAAAAATCGTTAGACCTTTTTTTTAATACATCTTTTATATATACAAGTTTTCAATTTTAGTTTAAAAATATTTTTGGTATTTAGTTATTAAGAACTTATTAAAATGCATTTTACATTTCAATTTCTTAAAAACAGAAACAAAAAAGGATGGCCTGTTTTCAAGATACCGAATCAAGTTATTAGTTCTTGAGAAAACTTAAAAACAAAATATCGGTTTTTTGGAAAATACCCTTCTTGAGCAATGCAAAATCAGTTTTTACACCGAAAGAAGCCAAATTAAGAAAGACAATTTTAGAGAAAATTTAAAGAAAATCTTAAGGTTTGTTATTGAGAAAATTGGAATTTTAGACTTTTGGCCAACAGATTTGTATGTTGACTATTGTTATTTTGAGTCTTAAAAAAATGCCTAACGCGAATCGGCTCAAAAGTTAATTTCCAAATTTGAGGTCAATCGACAAAATGCTTTGGTCTGTAGGAGGCAGGACAGACAGACAGACGGACGGAATCGGATTACCGTTTTTTTTTTTACTTTTCTTCCATTGAAATGTCATGTTTGAATAAAATCTCGAGTTTGAAATTGTTTACGAATGCAAAACTTGCTACATATATAGTTCCTATATGTCGTAAGTAAAAATAAAATTCATCGGAGAAAATTTATTTATAGGGAAATTCTTCTATTTTTCGTCAATATTATTATTCTTGATTTATAACTTTTTACTATCTATCTAGAAAATAGCTTTTGGAATGTGTTTTTTTTAGATACAATTTTTGTTTTCCGCTTGGTGGTCTATTAAATACGTATCCACGAAGCGACGTTCATATATTTTAAGAGCTAATCTTACAGTTTTTTTTATTTATTTATTTGGAAAACTTTAATGGGCAGATCAATCAAAAGAAAACAATGACCTTCATACATTATACTTTAGGGTAATTATTTATATCTTCAATATGTATATATATTTAATTAACTTTAAATATTTTATTTTTAAAACACGTGAATGAAAACTAATATTGAGGTCATGGTCAAATAATTTTTTATTTTTTATTTAAAGAATACTTAAAAATGTATTTAGTTTAAATTTTTAGTTTCCATATTCATCTTCAGTTTAGTCAGAATTTTGTATTATTCTCGAGATGATTCCTACCTATTCTATTTTATTTTTTTGTGGAAAGTAAAATTAAAAAAAATTAGTTCTTTCTTATGCCACATGGCGGCTATAATGTGTCAACTTTTGCCAAATACTATTTTGCTTCAATTCAATATTGGAATTGAGCCAATTTGGTTCTTAATTCTTTCGTTCGAACAGACGAGTATCTGTATATTATATTATATGAGTATTTACGTACGTAGTTAAAAATGTAGAGGGCATTGAGTGTTTGTGTATCTATCAAAAAAAAAAAACGGTACCCAACCCATTCGTGTATACATATAGATATGTATACTTAAGAAAATATATATTCTATGTTTGCAAATAAACTTAGAAAATGCAAAATAAAAATGATTTTCAATTGCCTATGTTCAATGCTGCAATTAATTTTTCTGGGTTTATTCACTCTTCCTCGGCGGACATCACATTTAGATGGCGCCCAAAAAAAGACAATTATATTTTTCGGCAGGAATTTTTATTGTTTTTAAACGAAAAAAAAAACTGTTTGGTTTTAAATTTTATATTCTTTTTGTTAAAGAAAATTTAAATTAATTGATGGGATTTTATAAAAACTAATTTAAAGAAAAAGAAAAACTACCTAATATAAAACCTCAACAAAAAAGCAGCAGAGTTGAGGTTTAAGTAAAATTGTAAACAAAATAAAATATAAAATTTTTATTTTTAACAAGTATTTTTGTTGCTTTTGTACACAATAAGTATGCTTTTCTCTTGATTTTTGCTAAAAATGTTTTGTTCAAATTGAAGTGAAATACAACAACAACAACAAAAAAACTTAAAATAAGAAAAATGTTTGAAACACAATATAACATATTTGTCTGTCGGCGCGACTGACAACGACTTGTCTCTAAATATCTATTTTTAAATAGCAATTGTAGGTGGAAGGTTTTTATTTAAATAAAAGCGCATAGAAAAGTATACAACAAAATAGTGCAAATAAAATACATGAAAAGGGAAAGCGGGAATGAAAATTGAAGCTTCACATGGCGACGAGTATATAAAGTATAAAGGATTGTAAGTACCTTCTATACCATATGCACAATATTAAATGGGTAAGTTGAATATCTGGATCTGGGCCCAGACAATTTAGATGTTTATTAATGTATATTGCATGTAAAAATGTGTTCATTTTAATGAAACAAAAATTCTTTTGTTTTAAAAATTGATGTAGAAAATAATTACACGTGTATAATTTTTGAAAAAAAAAACAAAAAATATTTTGCATGTTACTCATCGCAAGTATTTTCATTATTTATTTTCAAACTGAGTATTCATGTAGATAGAAGTTCTTTTCTTATTGGATTTATTTCTTCGTTCCACATAATTTTAATTTATTTCCTGTTCAATATTTTTTCAACAACGTCGATTTATAGATAATAAATCAAACTCCAAGGTGAAGTCGAATGAGGAACGCATTTGGTTGGAATTTATAATATGTTCCATTTTGAAAATACTTTGATCACTCCACTTTTAGACATTAAGTATTTATTAATTGTTTATGGCGTATGGTTCAATATTGATTGGAATAATTTTCTGTTATGTATTTTGTATTATTTAAAGAATTACAAAATTAAAATGTTCATTTGTTGTTGAAGTTATTATTTGGATAGTTTCAAATCGAGAAGATGTACGGTACCTACATAAGCATATTTGTTCACTGGAAAATTTCTCATTTCTATGAAACATCATGACAGGTTCTGTCCCCCAGGAAAAAATAGCCTTATTTATATATCGCATCAGGTTTATAAAATGTGCCCTTTATTTTCTAAGTCTTAAAACAACAAAAAATCCGTTTTTAAGACTAAATTAAAACTCAAAATACATGTTATGTATAACATATTATGTATAACAATAAATTGTATGATGATTTTTCAAAGTACAATTCCTTCTTTCTAGATGCAATTTAAATCAATTTAGTTATGAGTCTTTATGAAGTTTTGAGAAAATCTTAAATTTGGTACTTTCATAGTTTTGAAAAATACTTTTTGTTTTGCACTTAATTTTTAGTTCTGGGTCAGAACCGGCTAAGGTGATAGTTGACTGTCATATTTTTGACTATCGCATAGTTTTCTATCTGTGTAAGATGATTCAAATCAATTCAATTCGATTGAACAATTTCAGATTAGAATTGTCACAATTGCTATGGTGACATTTTAAATTAATTCCCATAAAATATCTAAGCAAAAGTATCAAATTGGCTGTGTTTGAATAACATTCTAAGTTTTCCTCTTTTTTCGAATTTCGTACCTCTAAGCTTTGTCGGTCACAAGAATGTGTAACAAAAAATAAGCTAACTTAGAAAATGTTCCAGTCGTTTGTGTGAGCGTCTGATAGCTCTATTCGGATACATATTTATTTGAAAATGACTATCATATTTTCGTTATGACAGCTTTTTAGGTATCAATTTGACTATCACCTTACGTAGATCAAATTCGATTATTTTGGTTGTCATCTATCAACAATCACCTTAGCCGTTTAACCCCATGTTTAAAAAATATGCCTTTTAAAAATTCTAAAAACAACAATAAAATAATATTTCAACTAAATATTAAAGAAAAAGATTATAGATTTGTAAAACGGATTTCATTGAAAAAATCTACCTTACAAATTTAGATAGATATATATAGATAGGGGGTCTTAATGGTTTCAGTATTTCGTAGGAATTACTTTGAACTCAAAACTTATCGTATTGCGTTAATGGATATGACCCCTCTTACATATCATCTTAAGATTTGTTAGTAATTTAGGGATATTCACCAAAAAGCGATTTGATGGAAAAAACAACTTAAATATTTGCTTTCACATAATTTATAGAATTGGAACAATCTTTAGTAACATTGAGATCCTTGAATCGCCAAAAATGGTCAATTTGATACTAAGTTGCCTTTAAATAACTGAATCTCGTCAATTGCTCCCTATTTTATTTTAACGCACATAAATAGTTTAAGGCTTTCTATAAAATACAAACACTTTTAAGATATTAAAAATATAAGGAAATCTACTTTTTGACGTGAATTTGCTCTCAATGGTCTAGAACTGATATTTTAAACATGAATTTCAACAATATAAATGTCCCAAACTCCACAAAAGTGATACTTTTGTTAAACTAATCGCTAATTGAAAAACAATGAAAGTTTCATATCTATTAATTTAATATAAAAGCTTTAAATCTCTCAAGAACTGAAAAAAAAATTTTGCAACGTGTAGCTTGCGAGTGTCACACTAAAGTTTCTTCCGAACTTATTTGCCTACTTTAATTTGTTTTTATTTAATTTTAAGAAAAATTATGTTATTAAATGCACCTTTTTCCTTAAATTCAAGAAACAAACATGTTTCTCTACAATTTGTAAGTTCTGTTGACTGTTTTAAGATTAGAATATTTTCAAAACTTTCACCCAAAACCTTATTTTTTTGGAATTTGTATTTTAGCATCAGTTCTAATATACGAATAAGCACACTAATAACGATAGTAATAATAGACTTCAGAAAATTGAGCCCTTTATAAAAATGCTGATAATAATAGAATATATTATTTTTGGAAAGAAAGAAACGTTTCAAAAAAATGTCTCACATTTCTGTGCGAAATGCACCAAAAACCCTAACCTAAATTGTACTTTAGCTCTTAAATGTAGGGAGTCGTCCAAACTAAATAGTTACACCATATCTTGCTGGATTTTTTCAGCCTCCTTTAAAATAAATAAATTGGGTGGCGCAACAGTCCATGAAGAACCAGGGCCTAGTGACTTACAACTCTCAACCATTCCTGCGTGTGCGAGTAATGTTGTCAGGAATGGAGGGGACCTACAGTTTACATGCCGATTCCGAACGGCTAATTTGAGAAAGCACTTTTTCATGACAAGAGTTACTCTCGGAGAATTTGTCAATTCCTCGCAAGAGGCAGTACCCGTGAAAAGACTTTTAGATGGCATAGGCAGGGATCGAACCCAAGACCTCTGGTATGACAGTCCAACGCACTAACCATCATGCCACGGTCAGCCTCCTTTAGAGAACATTAAAGAACATTTTTAAGCGGTGCTCAAAAACTCTTCTTTATGTCAAGTGTGTGATTCCCCTCCCCCTGATTGAAAGTCTGGATCTGCCCTTGAAGCTAACGTGATACATTAATTGTTCGCGCCAGCAATTGAAACTTCTGAAAGTCAATTCATTTTTTTCTAAACAAACAAACGAAACGATTCAACATCCTGCCTCAATTTTCACATTGCTCGTCATAGGAATTTTTTACTCAGAAGCTTGAAAGAAGTTTTAACAGTATTATTGTATTTGATTTTTGAATTAGCAATACCGTTTTTAATACAGCCAATTTGACAGTTTTGGGTTGCATCATGAATTAAAGCCCAATGTAGATACTAAAGTACAAAATAATTTTGATTTTTTATTTCACTTTTGAACGTGCAATAAAACCTTTAGACAATAGTATTTTATATTGTAAAAAAAATATATTTTTATTTTATTATACATAAATCGTTTTGGAATTTATTGCAGGGTTCGTAAAATATAGTCACATTTTTCCTATTTTCTCACGATCCGAAAAAAAATTCTAATACCCTTCCTTTCGGACTCTTAAAATATCATTTATCTATCAGAACAAAAACAATTATTTGCTTTATGTTTTTCTTCAATTCGTGAGAGAAAAACCTCCCGAGTTTTGTTCACTAAAAGATCTGAAAAGATTGGAAGCAAATCATGCTTTGGATGCTTTTGTTTCAGTTGTTTACTAAATGAGTCAAAAAAAGTATTCAAATTAAAAAAATAAGTCTTTCAAAAACTAGTTAAAAATACGTCAAGTTGTTGAAGGTGTAAAAAAATATAAAAGGAAAAATGACATTGCATAAAAATGCTTAGTGTAAGTTCTGAAAATAATTTGTATTAGGAATTTTCAGGAAGTAAAAGTGTTACCATTTTTAATTAAACAATTTGAAGGCACATAAAACACTGAATTGTTTCAATAATCACTGGAAAACTTTTAGGAGGAAGGAAGGCCTATTGGAAAACTAGCATCTACAGTTCGTGCGGTTCCATCAGTGGAACGGGCTTTAAGTTTTCTTGCAGTCATTATTATTAAAAATAGGAGCAAAAGAAACAAAACATAATGTGTTGCTTGTTAGTCTGAACATTGATTTAATTTTGATTAAGAATCACTACAAAAACTGAAATATATTATTTCTTTTTATTAACGATCGGTTCTGAATGAATCTTCTGCGATTAATTCGTGAACGAATTATATTCTTCAGTTCCCAAAAAATTGTTTGTATTTATTTTTAAAAGAATTATTAATATTTTTCCAATTTTTTTTTTTCATTCTCTTTAACTCACTATTATAATACAAATTCACTTATTTATTAGCATTTTATTATCTGCTAAGCTATGACCATAAATAGAATAAATGCATTTGGAGCAATCGTTTTATTATTTAGTTTGAAAAATATTCCTTGTACGAGTATGAAATAATTTAATTGGAATAGATGCTATGATAAATAAATCTTATAATTCGTTATTAAATTGAGAGTTATTTTTGGAATGGGGAAATTAAACAGTGGAGGTTGCCTAAAGGGATTTTGTTTTGTCAAGATCACGGTTAATTTTTATTTGATTAAATTAAAGTTAGAATTAAAGGAAACAAAACAACAGAAATATTAGACAAATACACAAAAATAGATGTAGAAAAATTCAAATCAAATTAAAAAAAAAAAACACATGGAGTGGAGGAAGATTGGGTCCTTCAAACATTTTTAGTGTTTAAGGGTATTTTAAACATTTAAAAGCCAAGACTTACCCATTACCCTTGGAGGACATGTCGCATGATCAGGACCTGCAGTCAATTTAACAAATTAAAATAATGTAGAAGCCTCCTTTTTAAGACATATTTTGCGTTTTCCTCCACAATGATGTTAGTCACAAATCTAGTTTTATTTTTGTTTTTAATTTGTTATCTACTGAACTAAAATTGAAAAAGAGCTTTCAGCCTGCTCATTTTTTGACTGCTCGAAGAAAACCGAGTATCCAGTCTAAGCAGCGTAGATATTTGTACGTTTTTCTTGTTGATTGTTTAATTTTTTCTTTTTTGCAATTATTAAAAATTTCAAAGAACAAAATAAAATAACTAAATCTACTTTTATTAGTTTACCTTGGATTACCTACAACACTTCAAGAAACAAATTAAAACTAACTTCACATAAATAATTATATTAATATGTTACTAACAATGAGTTTTTGGCTAAATGTGAAAATTTAGTTCTATTTATATGAATAATCCGAAATGGAGTTTAGTTGTCGAATTACTATTATTCTACAACTGCAACTGCATTAATTATTATTTATCTTTTATTTGTATTTACAAATATTTTGAAAAATAAAACAAAAACAAAAAATAATCCCTTAGCAACACACAGAAAGCAACGTTTAAACTTACAGAAAAGTACGGCTACGAAATCAGTATCCTCGATGATTTTAAGCAAAATCTTTGCGTTAACTTCTTCAATGCGATCGGGCAGGTCCATGGCTTCGAGTGATGTAAGGAAATCGAGGACGCCTTCTTCGTCCATAAGATCACCATCGTAGATAATTGGTTCCTTTTCACTGGCGGTGATTAACGTTTTGTTAATTTTAAGTTTTCATCATATTATTGTTTAATTAATTTGGCAATTATGCAGTGCGGTGTATATTGGATTTTGGATAGTGAAACTTACCGGAAGTACGTGAGCGCTGGGAAGGTTTTAATTCCATATTGTTTTGCTAGTCGTTTATCGTTAATTTTTACAAAGTCCACACCAAACGAATCAGTGTCATCGTCAATTTTTTCGAGTTCAGACAATACTTTATCACAGGTTACACAACTTCTGGCATCTAAATAAAATGATAAAAGATTTTTTTTTTAATTTTTTACTTTTTCAAATTAAAATTGTAGTTAAATCGAATAAATGGACGTTCTTGATATCCAAAATAATTGAATATTACATTCTCTTTAGGATACAATATAGAATCATTTACGTTTGTAAATTTGGGATTTTTTTTTCTTTAACGAGAGACAGTTTAACAGTTTTGATACTTTGTATGTTTTTATATTTAAAAAGTTTATTAAATCTTTAATTAGCGTTTGAAAGGATTAAAATTAAGTATTTAGCGTTATATGAATTAAGGTGTTTTTTTGAGACTACTGTAACTACGTAAATTTCGCTCATTTCTTGTTCACGTTTATACTTCAGCGGCCTTTAGCAGTGCAGGGTCCTTCTCAAAATTTAATACTCTGCAATTGACACTTGCTATTTATCCCTTACTCTTACCAACGAGGTAGTACGGTTCCTTACCTTAATTTTTCCAAAAAAATATAATTTTTCTGCTAACACCTATATTGTAATATATGGATAAGTAGTGATGGGATCAATAAGAAGTATAGAGTGGGGCTAGTATGACTTCTATAAATAATTTCAAGCTTAATGGAAAACATATCAAGGCCAGAAATTTAATATATTAGATTAGCAGGAAATTCCTTCAAAACCAAGTTTGTTGCAAGATATTTTTAAGACAATTCTAAGTTAGAAGTTTTTCGAAAATTTGATGATGACGCCAATTGAACCCCCTTATGCTGTTTTTGTGGAAGAACTATTTTTGAAGAATTTCAATGAATAATAAATAACGACAAACTTCCACGACTACTGACGAAGACTTACAAACATCCGTGCTTGAATAAAGAAAAGAATTTAAAACATATGCGAAAAAAACACAACACGAATAAAAACGGAGAATATAGGACGCAGATTTAATATAAAAAGAGAAGTTAGACAAGGAGATCTGCTTTCATTAATTTATCTAGTTCAGTCCTGAAAGAAATGTTCGAGAAAACTAACTATGAAATAAGGATATGAGGAAAGGTTTTTAACAATTTAAGATTTGCAGACGATATAGTTTTTATTTCTAGAAAAGCTACACACATTCAAGATATATTGACGGAACTTACTTAATGAATTAAATCAGTACGTAGAAGATTACATATATTTGGAAGAGCTTAAATCATTTAAGGACCAAGAAAATTAAGAAATTAACAGACGCATCACCAATAGCTGTGAACGATTCTGTAGTCTTAAGCATATTTTACAATTCTATCAGACATAATGAAATTTATATTCGACTCTGCGATTCTACTGTTTCTTACTTACCGACTTTAAACAATGAGCTTGACTGCAAAAACACTTGACCAGCTATTCTTGGCTGTCATGCTCAAAATAGAAAGAAAAACTCTGAACATACGACCAAGTCAAAAGGTGCGAAATATATTTGCAATTGAACCTTAGTTATTTACATCAAAAATAAACAAAGAAGTATAAAATGAAGTTGGGTAAGTCATGTCACTAGACTTCAAGACCAAATATGGACAAAAATGGTGACCAGAGAACAAAAGACCAGCAGAATGACATAATAAAAGATAGTGTGACTATCTATCATACATAAGCAAAAATTGGTACAACGAAGCCAAACATAGAGACACATGGACAGCCTTAATAGAGAGTTATGCCAATAATGATAAAGTTGTATTCAACTTTTACCAATCTTTAAAGTGTTGATATAGGCTGGGGACTTGTCTTGTGGTATAACAAATACAAGAAATATTTTCATTTAAAAAAGGCATAAACATACATACATATAAAGCCAGTCTCACAAATAAGGTCCTCTTCCTATTTAAACTTCAAAGAGAATTTTATAATCATATTTTAAAGTATTTGTTAATGATATGTTGAAAAAAAAAATTTTTGAAAATATGTTCAGTTTACTCAAATCCAAAAAAATAAATTTTTTTTATTTAAAAGAAATTTCAAATCAATTAATTAACAAATAGAATGTAAAATATAGATCTAAGAATATGTAAACTGAAAGTGGAGTACATCATGACAAACCAAGAATATTGGAAAATAAAATTGTAAGAGAAAATGAATTCAAAATTATATCTAAGGAGAATGCGTGTTCATCTTTCTTTCTGATTCTTTGTTAAACGCGTACAATTTTTTACTTTTTCTTCTTGAAATTGTTAATGCTGTAATTTTGTAATGCTGACACAGAATTGGTTTAATGTATATATATTTTATATTATTATATTGCAAACATAGTGAGTAACTTTACAATTAAAAAATGTTAGCGTTATATTCAAAAATTGTTTTCAAAAAGAGTGCTGTTGAGCTAAAATACATCAATACCTGCTTTACATAAGTTTGCACAAAAAAATCGTTAGAGTGGCCCAAAATTTCACACACTTGCTTAAAGAGATTTGTATCTAAAGATCTTAGATTATTCGGTTACACGTTCGAATTGACTTAACGTTTTATATCTCTGGCTGATTCATAAACCCTTTTGATATTTTTTTGTGGGGTATTGTTAAGGTCTGATATTATATTAACAATCTGGAATGAAGTACTTAAGGATAGTGTCACGCAAGCAATCCGTAAGCTAATCTCAATGACTTGATAAATGAGATACACTCGTATAAACGGTAGATGTGAGGAATTTTTTAAATATATATATTTTTTAAAAACCACTTAATTATTTAATAGGAAATATCGTAAATCTTTGTACATGTACATATTTTTAAAATAGAAAGAATAGATCTGTATTTATAATTAAATTATGTGGGTACATTTAAGTATCATAACAATAAATCTTTGTAGTACCCTTGGAGTGTTGGCTAGTTTTTAAGACCTTTTGTTAGATGCATTGGGTTTAATCCCTATTTTACACGGGTTTTGTCTCTGGCGATAACCCGTGTCGTGATGGTTAGTGAGTTGGACTGTCATGCAAGGGGTCTTGGGTTCAATCTCTGCCTATGCCAGCTAATTTTTTTCACGGGTACGGCCTCTTGCGAGGAATTAACAAGTCCTCCAAGAGTAATTCTTGTCATTAAAAGTGCTTCCTCAAATTAGCCCTTCGGATTCGGCATATAAACTGTAGATCCCTTCCTTCTCTGAAAACATTACTCGATCACAGGAATAGTTCAGAGTTGTAAGTCACTAGGCCCTGGTTCTCTAAGGATTGTCCAAAAGAAAGTCTTCAGTCAACGGAACTTAAGCTTATTGAGCATTTGTGTGAAGAAAATATATCAAGTGATAGCTAGAGAACTGCAACCCAAGCAACAAAAACCAATTACCCAATTAATATTGAATACATACATTCTTTCACAAAAAAACCTTGTCGCATCGATGCCGCAGCTACTAACGGCTGTGATAACGATTAAAAGTGGCCGTATAAATTAATAATTTATAATTTTACCATAAAATACAAATTCTTCTGGCTTTCATATCCAAGTGTACGCTTAATTTTGTGCCAGGTATTCCAAGAATTTTACAGTTTCGTAAATGTTATTCTGATTTGTTAATTGTTTTAAAAATTGTTTCTCGCGTTTATGCCAATATTTAATATTTTATAAAAGAAAATTAAATACAAAATAATACTAGAAATATAGAATTTTAAACATTAAAAACAGCAAAACAGTTTGTTCTTATTATTGTTGTACGTCTTAAAGTATTGACAATAAATATGTTTTTAAATAATGTTTGTTTATTTTGGAAGTTTTTGCTTGCAACATTAAAACAATTTATAAATATTTTATAATACAATACAAAGTTCAAATTTTAAGCTACCTGAATATATACTAATAAACATATCAAAAATTATCAAAGGAAAGGAAGCATTAAAACCAATAAAATTTGTTCGCACATTTTAAACAAATTTTGTATTGATTTTGTACCTAAATAAATTTAAAGAAGTTCTTTTTTTTATAGACAAATGATATCTTCTTTTTGTTTTGTTTTCAATAATTAAATACACAACGAACGAGTATCCGCATCGGGTGATGGCTTATACGTAATATTTGTTTGAATTTTCAACATTTAAACTTTCTTAAAACATATAATTCGCAACATCGATAAAATCTTTAAATATTGGATTGTGTTCTTTGAAGTATAATTTTAGTTTATGGATCTGCAAATTGGAAATGTGTTTTTAAAAGGTTTCTAAGTAAAGTTTATGAAGTTCTTGAGACATTTGTTAAAATTAAACCCCATTTTTACATGAGTTGATTTAATGATCAAATCAAATGGTGTTTATTAAGAAAATTGATATAGTATATGATATTAGTGAAATAATATTTGCATGACGTTATTATGCATTCACTCACATTTTTAAGTAGTAAACAGGCGCATTATTCAAAACTTAAGGGACCTTCGAGGAAATAGCTATAATAGTTGGAATTTACAGATTTGAAAATCTGTTCACTGAAAAACTGTACTTCAATGTTTTCTTCCAGACAATAAAATTGTACTTTTCAAATGGATTTTGAGGGGCTTATTTCAAAACCTATAACAAAATTAATGTATTACTACAGTTTTTGGAGATATATATTACTTTTAAAAATTCGAAAAACACGTACTTATAAGTCTTTGTATATAAATACACATAGTCCAAAAAGTTTTCGTACAGCAGCTTTTTTTTTTGTTGATTCGAGATAAAATATTTACTGTAACAATACATTAAAAACAGGTTTTTAAAAATCACAATCCCATTTTTTGTAATTTGGTTAAGGTGAAAACTTTCATTTTTTTAATGTTCCCACTTTCGTTCTTACATTTATACCTAGTATTTTTTCAAAAAATTACTAAATTTAGGCTGCTGTACAGCACCTTTTTGGACTAAGTATATATATATCTCAATTTATGAAATAGCATTTTTTTTAAATCGTAATGGTTTTCCAAATCTATAATCCTCTTCTTTAATACTCATTTGAAACTTTTTATTATTTCATAAAATATTCCTGTCTTAAAAAAAAATATGAAAAATACGCTGAATCATTGTGCGAAAACAGTTTCAACACAAAAAGGTTACACGGTTTAAAAATATTTGTTTTTGTAACGAATCCGCTTCCCAAACAATAAATAATGTTGAAAACGTGTACTTTTAAAACGCCAGTAATTAGTTAGAGTTAAAATCAGTAATAAAAATTAAGTTGAAAACGTATTTTTCAAAGCTATAAAAGTATTAAATTCAAGGTTTTCTTAAAACTTCATGCAGAGTCAAATAGAGACTCACAACTAATGAGAATTAGCAAAAACTAATTTATATTCTAAAATTATTTGCACTGTATCTAGAATAGAACGATTTGTAGTTTTCAAAATCATCATGCAATTTTTTGTTAAGAGAAATGCATGAGTTCTTTTTAGTATTTTTAAAGGGTCATAGTTTTAAAAATCTGAATTAATAGACAAATTTAAAGGCGGTATTCAAATTAAGGACATCTCACTAATTGAAGAAAGTATTGTTTAGTTTGTGGGACCAAAAGAAACCAGTGTTGCTGGTGTACTGTTTAATTCTTAATACACTTTAAATTTTCCACATAACAAAACCTTCTTTACAGTTTGCTATGGAGTATTGACATTTGTTGTTTTCGTTTGAAACCTTTAGGTTTTTGAACTACCTGAAAGTCTATTATAGGAACAGAAAACCGTTGAACCTATAAGATCCAAATAAATTAACGCCAACATTAAGCTACTTGCTAAAAACTTTCTCAGACAATTAATTAAGTATAAATGATTTATAATATCAACTGTATTAAAGAACTGATATTCCATCCCCCAGACCAGAAAGCGTGTCACCAGAGCGTAGAGTATTATAAAATAAATTATGATTTTGTGGTGGTCATCGTTGTCGCCATCGGCCAAGTTCAACAACGGCCAGTCCTCCCAAAGAAATTAAAAAGCCAAGTAAACTAGCAAAGCAAAATAAAAAAAAAATTAAATAAGACTTATTAATAATGCTGCAGTTTTGGCTCATTGAAAAACAAAAAAAAACTGCATTTTACGGGTGCACCAATTTAGAATTTGAACTTCCCACAACATCCTGCTGTCAGCGATCAGAACTGATAGAACATGGCGAGCAGGTAGAAATAGCAAATTTATCAGCGTTTAGCCTCAAGACGAAAAAATAAATAAATCGAAAGGAAGATTCGAAGAAGATGCAAAAGAATCTACTGAAAACGCTGTACTGTCTATAGTGTACAGTGTATCATACACGTTACACGTAGCAAGTGTTACAGCTGTTTTTCTGTTCTTAGCGTTTTTTCGGTTGATTAGGTTTTCGAGTGTTGTACGAAAATATTTGTTTGCTTTTTAGTAGACAAACTATTTTGTGTCACAGTTTGCCAAGAGTTATGTTATGTAGGTATAGTTTTTCTTTTTAGTTGTGACAAAAATAGAATTTTTGTTTTTTTTTGTTTTAAAGTTTAGTTCAATTGCGGACATTCAAATTAAATACAAAGTATTAATTTATGGCAACAAACAGACAGTTCTCTTTAAGTGCAAAACAACATTGTGTGTAATAAACCATACATCAAAATATAATTGTTCTATAGGGACAAATATAATTTGATAGTTCGTCAAACTGCATCTTGAACACAATTTATGTGTTTCACAATTTATGCAGCTATGATAAAGAAATCAATCTAAGCAATTGGACTATTTTTAAAACAACATATTGTCAGAAACCTCAGCTTCGATAGAATGACCTATAATGCAATTTGCTTCGGAAGACATCGAGAGTTGAGCAAAAACTGTTTTTAATTGTTTTAAAGTTTATGAATTTATCATGATTAGTATCATAGCAACATTTTCAATGTTCAAATGAAACCGTTTTCTTTACAAATTTTATTTAAACGGTGATTTTTTAAGAGCTTGAGAATTTAAAAAAAAAAAAAAAACGCATAAAATTTGCAAAATCTCATCGATTCTTTATTTGAAACGTTAGATTGGTCCATGACATTTACTTTTTGAAGATAATTTCATTTAAATGTTGACCGCGGCTGCGTCTTAGGTGGTCCATTCGGAAAGTCCAATTTTGGGTAACTTTTTCGAGCATTTCGGCCGGAATAGCCCGAATTTCTTCGGAAATGTTGTCTTCCAAAGCTGGATTAGTTGCTGGCTTATTTGGGTAGACGTGAAACACATTTCGAACCGAATACTGATTTTGGTAATAAAATTCAATGATTTGCAAGCGTTGCTCGTTAGTAAGTCTATTCATGATAAAATGTCAAAGCATACTGAGCATCTTTCTCTTTGACACCATGTCTGAAATCCCGCGTGATCTGTCAAATACTAATGCATGAAAATCCTAACCTCAAAAAAATCACCCTTTAACTTGATTTTTGGTAAAAGTATTTAAAAATGTTTATTATGCATGCTGTCATGCCAGGTGCCTTCTATTCAATCTCTACCTTGACACCTTAAGTTTTTTTTTCATGCGTACTGACTCTTGCAAGGAATCGACAAACCTTCCATAAGTAATTCTTATCATAAAAAGTGCTTTTTCAAACTAGCTGTTCGAATTCGGAAGCATCTATACCCGACATTGCTCTCACACAGGAGCGGAATAGAGATGTAAGTTGGTCCTGGTTCAATACGGGCTTAATTTACTTATTATTTTTATATTAAATTGCAATTGCGCGCATAAATCCACAGCAGATTTGGAATGTTGATAAGCCTCACACATCTGGGTCAAATAAATTATTAAAACTACTAGATACTTTATAAATACAATTGTGTGTTTTAAATATTGCATTTTTAAATAACTATAAAACCTATTTCCAGGTATAATACTTAACCCTTTAAATAATCTTTTATTATGAAGTAGAATATTGTACCACAGAGACCAAAAGACAGATTTAGAAAAAAATTGCTCAATAGTGATTAATAAAAACGCTATTAGTTATTTTTATTGAGCTTTTTTATGACATACAATTTTAAGCAAACCAAACAATGTTTTATCTTAAGGTTTAATTGTATACTCAATTCGAATCTTGCCGTAAGATTTTTCTATTACGTAATTTTTTGTTTTTAAAGACAATCAAAAATGGAGTTTTTAAGTCACATGTTAAAGGCACATTTTGTAGCTTAAGAATTAATGGTATGATGATTTAGCAAAGTACTATGCTTTGTCTTCTAGGTACAGTTTAAATCATTTTGGCATCTAACTTGGATTTAGAAAATTTTCATAAGTTTTGAGCCTTTATTTGACTCTATATGATGTTTTCAGCAAACCTTGAATCATTGGTTTATAAAATACATTTAGGAGTGTTGATTGAAAATCAGAACTTCGATTTTAACTTTCTGCTTTGCTTTCAAATTTGTATATATTTTTAAATACCGACGGATTCGTTACAAGAACAACGGTTGCTTTTAAACCGTGTTAACTTTCAACGTTTCTTTTAATAAATAATAAAGATTTTTCGAAAATTGTAAGTAATACTATAAGTTATGTCGAAGATATTGTCCTTATTCAGACGAGGAGCTCGAAATTAATAAAAACAAAGTTTTATTGTAATAAGAATAAATTGACGGAGAAAACAGAAAATAAAAACTAAAATGGCAACATTTCTAATGTAAAGAGTGCAAACTGTGGTATCAAAAACGAGACTGCTATGTATATTGCTGCATTTTTTAATGAAGTAAGTTCTGTTTGTGTTTATCGATGAAGTTAAGATCTGTTTCGTTTTGAACTTCAGGGCGTTCTTCCACAGATATTATAGATTACACATAATAGATTTGGAAAACCATTACGAAATAATTTTTTAGTTGAAATTGAATAAAGGCCACCAAAACCAATTGGAAAAGTACAATATTGTTAACCAGTGTTAAATATCGTTTTTTTTACTACTATAGAAATAAATGTAAAAACCAAATCATTAACATTGAAAAAAAGTTAGTTTCCCCCTTCACCTTTTTACCAAATTAAAAAAAAATGTGGTTGTATTTTTCAAAAACCCGTTTTTAATATATTGTTATAGTAAATATTTTATCTTGAATCAATAAAAAGAAAGCTGCTGTACTTTGTCTGCGTAATGTTACTTTTTTTAAGTTCCCATTGCAGAAAATTGTAACTGTTGCAATTGGTTGAACTGAATATTGAGAAGTTTATTGACGTTACAAGGTCTCTAGAAATCTAAATCCTTTATTTTAAGTGAAGTGAGATGTCTGTATAAGCGTGTGTATGAACTCTTAATACACTTTTTTCTTTGATCATATCTCAAAAACCAGACAAAAATATCAACCTACAGAAACTTTCAAGAATAGTTTTTTGATTCAAAAATCTTTAAGAAAAAACAATAAAAGTAATTTTTAAACAATCAATACATAATACTGGTGGTAGATGTTTTGACCCTTCTTCGAAAATATATAGCTGTATATGTATATAGTTTAGTACACTATATACCTTTATATACCCTTCACGTTTGGAAGGGATCCTATATGGTGCCGGAATCGCGGACTGTAAGTATTCAAAATGTGCTCAATTTTTAAAAATATCTGTCCCTCAAAAATTAAACTTATTTTCCTCAAAAATTTTGTCTGCATAGATTATTCAACCGAATCACTTGAAAATTGGATATTTTTTTCACAACTTTTAAAGCTAGAATCATAATCCGATTTGAATTATTTCTCTTACAATAAAAAAAAAAAAACTAATAAAAAAAGACCCGATCTTACAAACTTCCTTTTCAAAATACGCCATTTTGTCAATTTGTATGTTTTTTTAACCACAGCTGGACTCTTTTTGATTGAGAATCTTTTTAAATGTTGTGTTTCAGATGAGTAGAAGCCTTGAAATCATCTACGACGAGCCATAACCTGGGTCATCTTCAGCAGAATTTGTATAATAATAAATATTGTTTTTAAAATGAAAAAGAAAAATATTGTATGCTCAATAAACGTAGCAATAAGCCCCTAAACAGTTGAAACATCCTTCTTTTAATTTTTAATGGAAAAAATAGGTGACATTTTTGTACTTTAGACGACCTGGTCCCCTTATTGGTAAATCTTTTCATCAGTATGTACTAATTCAAGTTTATGCTCTAGGAATCTTCAAATCTTATTTATATTAAAATTTCCATAAAGTAAAGAAATGATAGAACACACATAAATTAAAAAATCTATAAACTCCAAAAACAACTGACATGAATGCTAAAAGCTGTAAGAATTAGTGAATTTTGAAAACCCGATTCTGGTCACAAGTAGATTTATGCATCCACATTTTCAATTAACATTTTTAGTCTCCTAGGCTTGAAAATTATTTCAAAACAAGAGGGCTGACAAATAAGTCAAAAGTAACCTTGTTGTAAATGTGGCTGGCTGAAAAATCCAACACACTTAGACCAGAATCTGGTGCGTTGTGATACCTCAAGTCAAGAGTAAATTTAAAAGTAGGTGCCTATAAAATATATTTTCAAGTTCAAATTCAAACAAATGTATGTATAACGTACGTCATGTGTCTTAAATTCACCTGATGATTCTAATTTTAACAAAATCTGACATTTTCAACACTGAAAACTGCTTGATATAAAAATGCATATTTATTCTTGTGCGATGTTTTAGAGAGACTTGGAGAAAACCAAGAATCATATTGTGTATAAAATTTTTGACGTTTGTTTACCTACAATAATTCAGTTTTCGAATTTAAAAAATAGAATTAACACAATGATAAACAACAAGAAAAAAAAACACGTAAAATAAAATCATTAGCGGGATTTAATTTCTTTGTCTTTTCTTTTATAATTTTTAAATTGTATTCACCTTCCAAAAATAATTTTTATATTTCTTATTTTTCTTCTGTCACCATTGAAATTTATTTTTGGAAAATTTTCTTGCGTGAATAGGTATATTTTTGTTGTAATCGCAAACGTAGAAAAGTATCTAATATCGAACAGCATTTGTATTTTTTTGATTTTATTATTATTATTGAAGTCATGGAAAAACATAAAGACAAATTATGTATATGTACGAGTATATACATATGTACATACATACATATATACATCACATGAGTTGAGTATAATAAATAGACGAACAAAATTATTTAAAATTCTTGTCAAGAATATTTTCTACATTAAATATTTTGAAAATATTCTGAAAGCGGAATGATGGTTTTGATAGTTTTTAAAATATTCTCAACAGCAGCATTGGTGAAAAGTAAGTTAGAGCGCACTGAAATCAACATTATTCTGTTTTCTACCGCTGCTGTCTCGACAGCTTCTTCTGGCTAGAGAGCAAGGAAAATCTATTTCTAGAATAGAGTTTTTTCGTTTTTACATTGAAATTGTATAAAATGCAGAGCTCTTGAGACTTCTGAGAGAAAAAGAGATTAAAAATGAGGGAGCAATCTCAAGAATGGCGGGCGTTGCGTTGAATTGAGAGGAAAAAGTGAAAAAAGTAAGATATTTTCTACCATAAGCCATCACGTAAAACCAGAAAAAAGTAATAAAATTGTCAGAAAAATGTCGAATCAGGTCGGACGGTATGTAGGTAGGTAGGTATGTATCAACTCTGATGCCTGATGTCTGATGATTTTCCCAGAGTATGTATATTTTTTCAAAAATGAAAAAGTGGGGAAAATTATATTTGCCAAAAATTGACAGCACCACCGAAAGATTTAACGTTATATAATCCGACGAAAGGAAATGGATTACGTCGATTAGCAGCAGCAGCAGCCATATTGGTGTATAGCGGAAATGCAAATGTATATTAATAATATTTGCATATCAGTCCATTGTAAATAAAGATTGTTGAACACAAGTGGTGTTTTCTTAAAAGTCCTGGGTCACTCTCAATCTGAATCGCGACGGATGACGGGCGTGGGCCGTTAATTAAATTCCGAGTGCACCATGACTAAAAATCTCATAAAAGCGTAGGCAAAACACAAGAATAACCCCACAGATACAAAAGAATTTTCACGCTATTTTATTTTTAAGCCCACCGACATACACACTCACACATTTTTTTTTCAGATAAAAAAATACACTCTCACTTTTCGCTTGGTAAAATATTATTCATATTCATTTTTATTTATTTCACTTTCATTCGAATCCTTTTTTTCGCTCTCGAGTCTGGCGGAATATTAAAAACTTACACCAGAATACGGCCACGTAATCCTTTTCGGCTAGGAGCTTATCCAATTGCTTCGCATTGACCTCCTCGATTACGGCTTCTGGTTCTAGAGGAAGTGCTGGTGGTGGTGGTGGGGCAGAGCCACCACCCTGTGATCCTTTTTTGTTTGCACAGTTTACATATCCGGGAAAACTAAGTGCCAAAAATGAGCACACTAATATAGTTATCACTTTTATTCGCGAAAATGTCATATCGTTTTGATGAAAAATTTGTATTTAACTTTAAGTTTAAACAAAATAAATTAAATAAAAAAAGAAATATTTTCTAACTTAACTTTATATAGAAAGGCGTATCAACTGAGCGAACGTGAAAAACGATCAAAAAGAAAACTAATTTTTGTATATATGTGTGTATATTTTCTTTTTACAGAGAACACAATTAAAACAAAATTAAATAAAAAAGCTAAACTTAAATTTAAGTTAAAAAAAAGTCAAAAAATGAACGTCTTTCGCGGACTATGGTTGGCAAAAGTTCCGCTAATTTCAGAGGTCCGCTCGCAACTGACCGTTTTCTAATTTTTCTTGGGGAACGGAATTTTTTTTTATTTAAGTGTTTTTGTTTTAAGTTTTAAAATAAACTCTGTTCCTTTCGACTTTCGTGGATGTCTAAACAGCGGCGAAAAAGTTTATGCTTTGCTTGTTTTTCATTCTCGATGAGCTACTCGTATATGCCTGAGATTGAAGCGAAGGAAAATCATCATTTGGTCGGTCGCGGTCGGTCGTCTGCTCGTCATTATCGGTCTGTTGAGTTTGAGCATATCGTTGAGTTTTTCCTCGAAATGAAAATTCTTTCACTATGGCCATCTTGTTCTAACTTACAATAAAGGAGGTACAATTGTGGTTTTGAAGGAAATGAAGCTACAGGAGGCATACGAGTATAAGCAACACCAACTTGTTGATGCTACATTTCATACATACGTTAGGTTAATTCTTTTTTGTTTTTTAATTGTTGTAAACATTTAAAAATAGATCAAACGTAGATTTTGCCACCTATGTACATAACCTATGCAAGTAATTTAGCTAGAGAAACACACAGCTATCATATTAATGGGTCTTTTTGTTTAATGTTTATTGTTTTAAGTCTTTTTTGGCATTTGTTTTTATTGGAATTTGGAATGATATGAGTTTTGTGTGGATGTTAAACAATCCACAGTCACTCAAAAATGTTTATATTATTAACTTCCCATAGGAAGTTATTGTAATGGGTCCGATTTGTCAAATTGAAAATTTTGACATTTCTCGACGTTTCAAGGTCCCTAGAGTCGAAATAAAAGATTTTTAGAAAGATGTCTGTGCGTGCGTGTGTACGTACGTTCGTACGTCCGTACGTCTGTACGTCCGTACGTCCGTACGTTCGCGAAGTTTTTTTCGTCGTCCATAGCTCAAGAACCAGAAGAGATATCGACTTCAAATAAATGTTGTTATACAGATAATAAGGCAGAAAGATGCAGAAAGGGCTCTCAAGAAAATTGCGTGGGTGGTTTTTTTACCATAGCAGTTTAAAAAAAAGGTGAAAATTTTGGTTAACCCTAAATATCTATCGAACCAAAAACGTTAGAGACTTGAATTAAATTTTATATAATAAACTGTAACGTGATCTCAAAGAAGTATATTTTTTGAAAAAAATCTATCTAACGGTTTTTTTCTAAATCAAAAAAAAACTGAAAAAAAAAATTTGTCACCTCCTAAATTTAACGACTAACATATGATTTCATCTCCAAAACAATTTTGAGCAACGGAGAATAATGTTTTTGAAATCTGATAAACTTTTGAGAAAAATCGAATTGACAGTTTTTTTTATAAAAAATAAAAATCTAAAAAAAACATTACTCAAAGTTCGTAAAAATTAAATATCGATTCAAATATCTTTTCAAAAACTTAAAATTTAGGCTTCAAGCTTATTTTATCTTATAAGAAATATTGTTTTCAACATTCAGTAAAATTTTGAGGAAAATCGAATTGACAGTTTTTTTTACAAAAAATAAAAACCTAAACAAAAAATGAATAAAAGTTGGTAAAAATTGATTGTCGACCCAAATATCTTTTGAAAACTTTGAGATATTGGCTTTAATTTACTTTTATCTGTTAAAAAATATTGTTGTCAACGTCCAGTAAAATTTTGAACAAAATCGAATTGACAGTTTTTCTTATAAAAAATTAAAAACCGAACAAAAATTAACAAAAGTTGGTAAAAATTAAATATGGATTCAAATATCTTTTCAAAAACTTGAAAGTTAGACTTCATACTTATTTTATCTTATAAGAAATATGGTTTTAAGCATTCTGAAAGATGTTTAGAAAAATCGAATTGACAGTTTTTTTACAAAAAATAAAAACCTTAAAAAAAAATTTATAAAAGTTGGTAAAAATTGATTTTCGACTCAAATATCTTTTAAAAAGTTGTAGATATTGGCTTTCAACTACTTTTATCTTTCAAAAAATATTGTTGTTAACATTTAGTAAAATTTTGAAAAAAATCGAATTAATAGTTTTTGTACAAAAAATTAAATACTTAAAAAAAAATTTAACAAAAGTTGGTAAAAATTGATTTTCGACTCAAATATCTTTTCAAAACTATAAAATATTGGCTTCAAACTAATTTTATCTTATAGAAAATATTGTTTTCAACATTCGATAGAATTTTGAAGAAAATCGAATTGACGGTTTTTTTTACAAAAAATAAAACTCTAAAAAAAACAATACTAAAACTTGGTAAAAATTTACTTTCGACTCAAATAGCTTTTCAAAAATTAAAAATATTGGCTTCAAACTTATTTTATTTTACAGAAAATATTGTTTTCGATATTCAGTGATTTTTATATAAAAATCCAACAGTCCGTTTTTCATAAAAAATAAAATCTATAAAAAATAGTACGCAAATTTGGTAAAATTGACACTAGTACATATAGACAAACTTTTAAGCAAGACAAATCGACAGACGGGATGGGAAGTTATCAGTGTGGGTCGCATCCCAGCCTCTTTTTTGATTTCATATTGGAAGCGTTGATGGCTTCTGCAATTTACTGGGAAAAAGATTGCTTCTGAATCTGAACAACTGTATGTTAAACTATTGTTCCTTTAGGCTAAGAAGCCGGTTCCGGTTTGATTTATGTCATTATTTGATATTTGAACAACATTTTTAAAAAATTGAGGATATGTTCTTAACCTAAAATGTGTTTGACAGCAATGAATCAAAAGAATGTATAGAGTCAACTTTTTGGTGATTTGAACTCCGTAGTGCAGTAACTTGACACCTGTCAAATTCAGTAAATTATAGCCTTAGTCTAATCAAGAAAACTTAAGTAACTATAGTTGTTTTAGAATTCTTCGGGAGCAGTTTTTCGTATTGTAACGATTTAAATTAACAATCGAGGGTGCATTTAAAGTATACATTTTTTCTTGATTTGGGGTTTTGTAGGTTAGCTATGGTTCTTATAGATTTTTGTAAACATATCGAAAATTTGGGTTCTTAAGATTTTCAATGGATCAATTGGGTTTTTGGTTACAAGGTTTTCAAAGTTGTGAATGTGTTGGTTTTTCAATTTTTTTTTTTAGATTTTGAACTTTATGAATTTGTGTTTTCTTGATTTTGAACTCCATTCAAAGAGGAAACCGTGTTGATTAGAAACACGAAATTTAAATCAAAGATTGATATATTTGTTCCACTTTTTATGAAAACATGTAAGAAGTTATCAATTATAAGTTTAAATTTTATCGTTACCCTATTTTTTTTTAATAATTCTGAAGATAAAGTGGTTTAGGTCTCTAATTTTTAACTTCAAACAGGAAGTTATTATAATCGGTCTAATTTGTCAAATTGAAAATTTTCTAGACGTTCCAAGGTCCCTAGAGTCTAAATAAAGACTTTTGGAAAGGTGTCTGTGTGTTGGTGTGTACGCAGGTTTGAGAAGCTTTTTTCACCGTTCCTATCTTAAGAACCAGTAGAGATATCGATTTCAAATATATGTTGTTAAAAAGATAATAATAAGGAGAAATACACAAAGGTTTTTTAAGAATTGCGTGGGTGGTGTCTTTACTATAACCATTTAAAAAATGAGGGAACATTTTGTTTGACCCATAATAACGCACGAACCAATAACGCTAGCGACTTAAATTAAATTTTATATTATGAAATGTGACAGGTACAAAATTTGTATAATTCTGACAAAAAAAAATTTAATTAATTTTTTTTTTATAAATCAAAAAACTAAAAAAAAATGATTTTATCTCCAAAATAATTGTATGCAACGAAGAATAACGTTTTTGAGAAAAATTGAATGGGCAGTTTGTTTTTACTAAAAATTGAAACAAAAATACATTACTACAACTTTATAAAAACTGATTTTCGATTCAAATATCTTTAATATCTTTTTAAAAATTTAGAATATTCGCTTCAAACTAATTTCATCTTATAAAAAATATTATTTTTAACATTAAGTAAAATTTAGAGAAAAATCGAATTGACAGTATTTTACAAAAACTAAAGTATTTTAAAAAATAAAAAATATATTGACTTTAAACTAATTTATTGTTTTAGAATATATAGTTTTCGACATTTAGTAATATTTTGATAAAAATGCAACAGTTGGTTTTGTTCATTAAAATTAAAACCTACAAAAAATAGTACGCAAAATTAATATTCGATTTTTGATATCTTGTGACGTATTGTATTAAAAAGGATTTCATCCTGATAAGATATTTTTCTTAGAAAAAAAATGCCTTTTATAAAAAATTAGAACTTTCAAGAAATCCAACTAAGATTGTTAAAATTGGTTTTCGACTTAAAATGTCGTTAGCAAAAATAAATTATGAAATCAAACTATTCCATCATATGAAAATAATTGCTGGTGATTTTTAATCTTTAAGACCAATTCTACTGACAACTTTCTTAACAAAAACACGTAAACCTACAAAAATAGCAAAAAACTCCGACAAACGGGATGGGAAGTTATCAGTGTGGGTCGCGTCCCAGCTTCTTTTTATTTAGCTTTACTTTGAAAACTAAAAAGATGAATGATTTGTTTTAATTATAATTTAGTCATAGTGCTCTGTAAGATTCTTATTTAAGTGTAGAAGAAGAAAATCATGACCTGTGTCTAATTCGAAAAACTTACCAAACTTAAACTTGTGTCCACAGCAAAGAAATATTTCATGAAACATTGTTTAAAAACATTTCCGTTCAAACAGAAATGTTTCTAATTCGTTTTTTTTTTTTAATTTTGGTTTGGACGCTTAGAGAATCATTTTTCAAAATGTCCTTTGTTTCTATTTATCTATCTAATAGAAATGAAAATGGATTGTAATTGTCAAACTTTACGGAATATTACATATGTAGTTTCTACCTGTGTTGATATTTGGGAAACAAATTAATTTTCCGTTTGAAATTGGAAACGGAAAACATTTCAGAAATGTTCTTCAGATTATGAATTTTTTTTGTTTTCGAAATTGTGAGTGATGAGAAATTTACATGTTTGTTAGGTTATGATTTTGTGTTATCTGGATTTTGAACTTTGAAAACTAATTTGAAGACCCTTGGCGTAGAAACGCTAAGTCTAAATCAAATAAGGGGTTATTTTTTCACTTTTATGTAAGAAGTAAGGAATTATGAGTTTAAATAGTACGTTTTACTCTTTTGTTGCAAATAATTCTGTTAATAAAGTGGTTTACGTCGCTAATTTTTGTTTTCAATTTATTATATTGAAATAGTGATGTACTTCGGAAAACAGTCTTCAACTAAAACCCTTACAACCACTGCAGCACTGCCGAAGTAGCACCGTCGTCGTCGGTGCTCTAGGAAAACGCAATGTAAAAAATAGTTTTCAAAAACATCAATATTCATAATCATGCTTTAATTTTACCACATACTAGTGCATCAGCTCAAAGAGTTTTTTCGCGTTTAAATGACATAAAATCGACTATCTTTTAGAGTAATAAGATGGATTCTGTCGTTAACTGAACTAATAAAGGATGAAACTTTCCATCACTGCATAAGTGCATACCATCATCTAATAACTTGAATTCTTGATGTTTTATTTATTTATTTGTAATGTCTTGTTTAATAAAATTCTTTTACTTAATTTATTTATTTTATGTTTATTTGTTCCTATTTTTTCTTAAGTTTTGATGATACACATAAAATTAAAAATTACGTATGTAATCTTCGGTTTTTTACCTTTTTAGAATTGCGGAAACACTGTACAAAAGTCTTACACTTAGATAATTATTTATAATTTATTTATTAATGTTCAATCCCCACCTTCTTTTCTAATATCTAACTTAATTAATAAAAGCAAACTTTCGTTTAAACCTGAACAATAAAAATTGTTCATTTAAGTAAGCTCTAAATATTTCTTACTATTACTTATTATATTAAGAGTGTTAGTTATTATTTTAAGAACTGATGATACGATTTTGTCATTTCTTTATCTTGTAAAGCTTCAAGAAATTAAAACTTTCTTAGAAATACGATTTTCCATAAATTCTGATAGAAAATGTCTTAAGCTTAACATTCACTAAGTCAGACAAGTATTAAAATAGGGAATACTTAAGTTTGAAATACCAAACCCCACCAACATTGCTATGGTTCGATTTCGAATAATTTGTTCATTGTTTAAATACGAACACAATATAAAATTCAAATTATCTCACAAAAGCATCATGGTATTGATATTGGATGGTACCAACTGATTCTCGAGAGAGTCGAGTACCTAGAAAGAGATATTCTGTATTAGAAATTGAGCCTATTCATTCTATTTTCCGAACGCTAAATCGAAACAAGCATATGTACGAGTATTTGCACGGGCTTAGCCATTTCATATTTTATTTAAATACTTAAGCACATTTTTTTCAATTGCAGAAAATTGTGAAATTTAGAGAAATAGTGAGCTTATTTGAAATACTTTCTGTTATTAAATGTTTTATGAAACATTTAATTTTTCATTCAACTTGAATTTGTAAAATAAACTGTGGGTTGAACTTATTTGTGTATGTAAGGAAATATTGAAGTTATTAAATACTTATAAAATTCTTATTCACTATTTACTATTCGAATACATTTGTTAAGTAAAGTATGTTAAGTTACATTTTATTTTTATTTTATTTCATATATTAACTTTTAGTCAAAGTTTTCAACATTTTTTTTCAGTACTTTTTTTGTAAATGTTGATCCTTTTTTTTTGTAGAATTCATTTAAAACAATCCATTCGATTGAATAATCTTATCATAATACATAAATACAAGATCAAGTTGAATACTATTTCCAAGGTTTGTTGCAGAGATCAAAGATAATTCTTATCAAGTTTTACACACTTTGATTATTTTACATATATGATTTTATAATCTTACAATTTCGAGGCATACATATGTATGACATCATAAATGTACAATGAACATACTTACATTTATTCAAATATTAAATATTAGAATTTTTGTTTTGTTAAATTAACAACCCTTTCCCTTAAAGGTCTTAAGCCTTTGTGGGTTTCTGTAAATTCCATATAATTTGAAACATACACTTATTTCAGTTTTCACAAAATTGCCATCTTAATCTTTGCGAACTAAGATTACAGTTGAAGCTCTCTACTTCGAATTTAAATAATGTGTAATATATGGCGAAAGGAATAAACATTACAGGCACAGCCTTCACTAACTTCGTTTTTAGTGGAAAACTAATTATGTTCTGGTGAAGTTGTTCTCATATTTAAGGTCGGAAATAATTTGATCGTATTACGATATGTACGTAGTTAATTTATAAAGATATTTTTTTTAAGAAGAGATGTTTATGGCCGAATTTAATGATCTTGATTATTTCCTTGGCTTTTCTTTGTTCGGTTTTATGAGCTATGCTGGATGTGATACATTTTTAAAACGACAAAAAAAGAGATGGGATCGGGACTTAAATTTAAGCAGAGACGCAATGGATTATTTTTATTTGTTCTTAATAATAAAACAATAAAAAACATGATTCAAAACAGTTTTGTTTTTTAAACACCGCAAATGAAACCGGCAACGTGGTGACATTAGATTTGCTGAGAAATTTTATAGAGCCAAAACTAGGAAAGCATTATTTCTCGCCTTTATCCATTTATTTCTTATTTTACTTTAATTTCCAATTATTAAAACAAAATGACTGACAATGAACTGCCAAATGCTCGACCTGGCGTAAGTCTGACGTTTACGATATACATATATAACATTTAAGATTGCCTCATAAGTGTCCATTGTTTTCATTCGAAATGTCAAAGCCCGACAGAGCAACTTGACCAGAACAGAAAAAAGTTAAGTTATTTCTTACTTAAAGATGAAGTTATTTTCCATGTGAAGTTAGTGCCTCACTATTGCTATTCAAAATATTTTAAATAACTCTAAAAGCTTAAGTGTTTTAAGCAATGACAGTAAATAATTAATATAATTAATAAATAATTAATATAATTAATAAATAATTAATATAATTAATAAATAATTAATATAATTAATAAATAATTAATCTTAAGTTTAAGTTCGATTTAAAGAGATCTCACTGTGTTTAATGTTCTCATTACTTTGTAAGCCGTTATCTTTGAATTATTTTTTTGTTCTTGTCATGAAAAATGAAAAACGAAATCATTCACAGTCTAGCACTTCGTTTCGTTGGTTATAGTATCATTTTCTTTTCTTGCGGTTTGAAGTGATGACAGTTTGTTTTAGGGCTTCTTTAGTTCAGTTTTCTGTTTTCACTTGATTTTCAACTGTTAGTTAGTGAAGTTGTAATTTATTGTTTTGTGTTTTTAATGAAACTTCTTTAAATCCTTATACAATACAAATTCAGTTAATTAAATTATAAAAAGAGTGTAATGAGTGAAATTGTTAATAGTTCATTTCAAACACCACAAGAAATGGAGAAAATTAAACAAATTAATTTAAATGGAAGTAATGTTCAGCCCATGAAGGTTGCAGTAATAGGAGCTGGATTGGTAAGTTTAAATAAGTAATACATTTAGTTTTTTTTTTCAATTCTATTGTAAGTCATGATTTGGATATTTACATATGTATCATTATATATTTAAAAACTCATTAAGCACAAATAATATGCATGATTAGTTTAAAAGCATTAAAGTAACTTGAACTTCTAATGGAAAGCAACAAAAGTGAAAAAGAAAAAATCTATTCGTTTTGAAATGGGCCCAATAGTTCAATAAATTGTTGTTAATTTTTTTTAGAATTGTGGTAGTTTTTGTCAGTAAGAAGCATATTCATCCACAGATAAGATTTTAATAGAGACTGGATTGTAAATTGAATGTAAAATTTAAGATTTTTTGGGCAGATAAAGTATTTTCTGTATTCGATTTTTACTGATTAAATAACGCCTATTTAATGAATTTTTAAAGCAATATAAACATTTTGTTTGTATATCTTAGAAATTATGATAAAATGTATAAATATATTTTTATCACGAATATATTTCCCTCCGAATTAAGTAAATTAGCTCGAAAAATAAACAATACAGCAGCTTTTTTGCCCTTGTATGCCTAATAAACTATAAATTGATATTTAAGGCAATTTCGTTTTTTTATAAAAACATAATACAAACTTAACATTTTTCGCATATTGTCCCATCTGAAAGGGAAGGTATTGCTGTGATCTCTGAACAAGTTGCCAAAATCTAAGTTTATTGCTGAAAACCAGCTTAGAAGGTTTTTTTTTTGTAACTCCATTCTATTCCTTTATTTGATGGTGATTATGTCTTCTCTCTTATGGTATTTTTATTTTGGAACATACAACAAATTTTACTAAATTCGATCTGGTGTAAGGGGTTTAAGGTTTTTGTTATTATTAAAATTCACATTTGTATAACAAGAAATCTATACAATATCATGATTTTGTTAACTTGATACCGTCCAACAAGTTTTGCCCAAAATACATGCCTAAGTTCTTTAACGATATCTTAGTACAAGACATGAAACTTACCATTACAATAAATTTTTCAATTTTATTTCTTAAAATTGTTTTAAAAAAGTTGTTAGTAAGATCATTTTCCGCGTAACTAATGTAACTTATGTATAGTTACATTAGTAACAAATGTGTCTGAATAAAGTAAACAATAACATTTATAAGTAAACACTAATTGTTATTTCATAAAAACAACAAATAACAAAAGAATGATTATAAAAAAATTCTGAGAAGTTGAGCGAAGAGATTAAGTGCAAACTAAAATTTTTTTTGGATGCTTGATTGTCTGCTGATGCGGCGGCTTAGTACGAAATGGCTTCAGCTGGAAGAACATATAAATTTTACACTTTAGGTTTCTCAAAAGTTTATGGATACCTGAAGAATGTCATGTTTATACTTAATGATTTATCTACGGTATTTCAAATACATTTATTGTTATAAATCATTGCGCTTGGAATTCACTAGAGGCATCTTAAATGTATTCCTGAAGATCAATAGATAAATTAGTGAAACAATTAATTAAAAACAATTTTTTTAATAATTAGTTTTATAATAAATTTAATAATATATAATAATAATAAGAGCTGTGTTATGCGATTGCTTATTTATTAAATTGTACACAAAATCACTAATCTTGAGGTTTAACATCATCTATGTATTTTTGTATGAATCCGAGGTCCTCATACGAATTGGTTACACGCCTTCCAGATTGAGGCATTTTTTTATTGGGAAATTTTACCTTTTTAACTTCCCATAGGAAGTTATTGTAATGTTTTCGATTTGTCGAATTGAAAATGTTGACATTTCTCGACGTTTCAAGGTCCATAGAGTCGAAATAAATGATTTTTAGAAAGATGTATGTGTGTTCGTGTGTACGTACGTTTGTACTTCCGTTAGTCCGTACGCCCGTACGTTCGCAACGTTTTTTCGTTGTAGCTCAAGAACCAGAAGTGATATCGACTTCAAATGAATTTCGTTATACAGATAATAGTGCAGAAAGATGCAGAAAGGGCTCTCAAGAAAATTGCATGGGTGGTTTTCTTTACCATCTCACGTACCAATAACGCTAGAGACTTGAATTAAAAGTTTTATTATATATTGTAACGTGATACCAAACCAGTATATTTTTGGGAAAAAAAATCCAAGTAACTGTTTTTTTTTATAAATAAAAAATAAAACGAAAACAACCTCGAAAATTTTACGAATAAACAATAATTTTATTTATCCCCAAAACAATTTTGTGCAACGAAGAATAATATTTTTAACATCTAGTAAATTTTTGAGAAAAATCGGATTGACAGTTTTTTTTTATTAAAAATAAAAACCTAAAAAAACATTACTCAAAGTTGGTTAAACGTGAATTTCGACTCAAATATCTTTTCAAAAATTTGAGATATAGGCTTCCAACTAATTCAGTAATTTTTTATACAAATCTAACTCATATAAAATTTAAATCTGCAAAAAATAGTGAGCAAAATGGGTTAATTTTTTATTTTTAATTGTATATGTTTATTCAAGAAATAACTTTTTTTTAGAAATGCTACTAAAATTGGTAAAAATTGCTCAACAACTAAAAATCTCGTTAACAAAAGCAGATTTTGAAATCAAACTTTTCCATCATGTGTAAAATGTTGGTTATTTCAGTTTTTTTTAGAATAGTTTAACTGATAACTTTTTTAACAAAACACGGAAACCTACAAACCTTTGCAGCAAGATAAGTAGATGGGATGTGTGGGTCGCATCCCAGAATCTTTTTTCTCTTGAGATGATTGTTGACTGTTATTTTATTAATTTTTTATTGTTTCAGAACATCTTTTTTGTATGAATCCGAGATCCTCATACGGATTAGTAACAGGCCTTCTGGATTGAACCTTTTTTTTAACTTTTAAATCTGAACATTTTTAACTTTCAATCATAACTTATAAAACTTTTTACTTCATTGTGAAGATTTTTGGAGAGAAATATCAAGATAATATATTAGTTACGTAACTAAATCAATTATTTACATAAGAAATGCATAACTAATTAAATTCGTTTAAAACTAGCGTAACAATGTCTAGTAGAATTTTAACCCAAATATGGCAATTTAAACAAGCCGTCAAAAAACATGTTAAATAAAATGCATCCTTCATTACGTATATCATGTTCTATAAATATAATTATATGTAAAAATAATGTATTTATTCATATCAGTTCCGTTAATTAGCTGTGAAAGTATCGATTATCTAGTGCAATATTTTCTACTAATTTTTTTTTGGTGCTTTGTCAAATTGAAATGTCAAATTTTGAATATGATGATTTGGCAAGTAACTAAATATTTGGGTCACATAACTCCGAGAACTGCGTAGTTAAAGAATTTCTAGGTAATAAGGTTAAATTTAGGCTTTGAAGGAATGAGTCGTTTTTAATATTTTTCTTCGTTTTTTATCAGAAATAATTATTATTTATTTAGTTAAAAATACTTAACTAAGTCTAAAAATTCCTTAAATATATTTGTTAGTTTTTGTATTCACTTGCTCACTTTTTGATAAGACGCAAACAAATCCTAAGGCTCCGACCAGACGCCCGCCACTAAAAGTCAATTGTTAGTTTTGTAAATATGCACATGCTTATGTACACTCCGGTGCAACTGATAATTGATAATTTTACTATTTTAATTATACACCTCACTTCAATTGAATAACTGACAAACATTTTTGAAAATACTTGTACTATTTTTTTTCTAAATATTTTAGTGTTTTCAGTGATATTCAATTTCTGATCTAAAATTTTAAGACCAATAGGTAAATCTACATGCATTAGCAGTTTTTTAAAGTAAACAATTGTAAAAACAGCAGCTTGAAGACGAGCAATTTAAAGGTGTACAGCAGATTCTTCTAGTTCTGGGCAAAAATAAAAAAAAAAAAATGAAACGCAAGTCACTCAGAAGTTTAAAAGTTATTAAAATTTAAGCCATCTTGAAACAAATCAAACTTACAAAACCGCTACTTGAAGAACAACAGAAAGCTATGCTAGTAGAGTTTTTCAAAACTTAAACTTACCTAAAGTAAGAATAATAGCACCTTGACATAATGGCCTTGAATTATCAATTTAATATTTTCACGATTTGAGAATATAAGAAGGATGTGTTGTGCTATGAAGAAGTTATTACGAAACCAGAGTTATTGAGCGTGGTCGTCAGTTTGAAAACAAAGGCCCCTTAATTTTTACAAATTGGGTTGAAGTAGAGCGAAATTTCGTGAAAATATACCGACAAACTGTTGGATTCAAATCAGTATGAATTAACAAAATAATCAAAAGTAAAAGTTGGAAGTACCGACTACCAAACTTAGCAAAAATAATTTTTTGAATGGGCGAAAGAAAAACTGGTGGTTGTTTTTGAATAATCATTAAGGAAGTAGTTACCACCCACAGATGGTACAAAAACCCGCAAATATTTGGAAAATATATACAATTAAAATTTTGTGTGCGTATTCAATTGAAGTGGGGTGTACTCGTATATATTAAAATAGTTAAATTATCAAAAGATCATGAAAACATTCCTGGTACAAATAAGTGAGGCGTGCGTGTGGAATTGTTGTCAAATTTATTTGATCCCCATTAAATTTAAAACTATAATTTATAAATAATATATACATGTATATTAACACTAATTTTGATTTAAATTTTAGGTTGGCTCTCTTGCGGCGTTAAATTTGGCAAAAAAGGGACATGAAGTTCATCTATACGAATACCGAGAAGGTATAAGTATATACTTTTTCTTTAATTAATAATCAACTAAAATTATATTCATAAATTTAGATATGCGAGGATCAGATATTCCACAAGGACGAAGTATTAACCTCGCACTATCTCAGCGAGGTCGAAAGGCATTAGCTGCTGTTGGTTTGGAAGATGAGGTTCTTAAAACTGCCATTCCAATGAAAGGACGTATGTTGCACGATATGAAAGGAAAAACTACAGTTGTTATTTATGATTCATGTAATCATCAGGTATGTATTTTAAATTCATAATTAATCAAATACATAACATTAAAATTCTTTTTAAGTGCCTCTACTCCGTCGGAAGAAAATATTTGAATGAAATACTTTTGAACGAAGGACAAAAATATGAAAATATTCATTTGCATTTTCAACATAAACTGCTTGCAGCTAATTTATCGGAAGGCACAATGCAGTTCAAGAGGTATGTTTTAAAATTTTCTATTTGTGACATTATTTAGCTACTAACGGATTATAAGGAATTAGTTCCATGAACTTATTTTTGTTATTTTAATAAAATGCAAGCGTTATCCTCGCAGTCACATATATTTTTCGTAATCGCTTTTTCAAAATTTCCTGTTTAAGCCAAAGATGTACCAATACAATGAAATACACATGTACCTACTTTAGAATTAAGTTAACAAAAGCTAAAGGGTATACCATATTGATTATGAATTTAATATTTTGGATATAGTACTAAAATAGAAAAAAAGATCACTCGACGACGATGGAAATGTTTTCTCAAATTTTTAGGCTTCAATTCGAAAAATATTAATCAGGATAACGTGTGAGTATTTAATGTATCCGTATGTTTACAATTTCTGCTTACTGCGAGATTATAAAGCTTAACGTTTTCTGTTTTAAATGATTTATATTGCCTTATTATATAGAAAACAAATTGAAGCATGCTTCACACATTATCAAAATGCATGAATAGCTTAAGTTATATTCCACATTTAGGGATAGTCATATAGAAAACAAAAACTTATTTGTCAGATAATTTTTTCAATCCTTAGTGTTTTGTGTTTGTTTGAAATATTTTATTTCAAGTTAGCCGCGAAAGAATTTGACACCTGTCAAACTCAAACGTCACTTGAAGTGTCATAATATTACAGGAATCGCTAAAATGTTAATCCCAATTTAGTAATTTATCTCCTTTTTGACTGAAAATTGAAGATCATGTGAGGAGTTTCCTGACAGCCAAATTTCACTTTTTGGATACTACAATTGTCAACATGCGACTTAAAACCGTTATATTATTTCTTGTTCTTACGCAATAGACTTTATGTATACGAAAAAAACCGAAACTCTAGACGCAATTAAAATCAACATTAGTGGCATGCTGCCTCAGGCTTGAATGATACTGCTTCCAAAGTTTATTACTCTTGTGCCTTTTCTTGTTTTTGTTGCTTAACTTCCGAAATGAAGTTATTGAGTTTGGAAAATCGCCTAAGTGTTTGTTTGTTTAAAATGTTGGTACTGTTTATTTTTTTGGTCTACTTTTCAAAAATCGATTTAAAATAAATTTTTTTCAGAAAATTTAAAGAAAACAATTATTTTGTTTTTGGTTTAAACGTCGTATAAAGATGGCATAGTGGCCATACCATTGCATGACTAAAGGGCTTATTATTTGGTCTGTATCATTGATTATTTTCCTTCAGAGAAAGCGCAATAAATGATGGGAATGGGTATCGGTTATTGTAATTTTATGTCTATAAAGCTTTTATTTATAACATTTTCCTTAAAAATCAATAAATTAATTGGGAAGCATATTTGTAACATAATATTACGTTTTGATTTTGTAAGATTGCTCTTAATTTACTCTCTTCTTCCACAGAAGCCAAACACCTACCGAAATCGTAAATACCGAAGCTGATCTGATAATCGGGTGTGATGGGGCCTTTAGCGCTGTTCGAAACCAAATGATCAAAGTTCCTGGCTTCAACTATACCCAGGAGTATATTGAACATGGCTACTTAGAGCTCTGTATCCCAGCTAAGGATGGAGAAGTAAGATTAGTTTTGAATTTTCAAAGTTTTTATAACAGTACTGTTAAGTAAATAATTTCATGTATATTAGTTTCAAATGCCCGAGAATTATTTGCACATCTGGCCAAGGGGTTCTTACATGATGATTGCACTTCCAAATCAGGACAAATCTTTCACAGTGACACTGTCCATGCCATTTACGGTTTTCAACACAATTACGGACGCAGATTCCTTAATTGATTTCTTTGAAACAAACTACTGCGATGCTCTTCCGTTGATTGGAAAAGAAAGGCTAATCAAAGATTTCTTCAAGTCTAAACCCCAACATTTAGTATCGATAAAGGTTTTTATTTATTATTATGTTTTTGTTTTCACGGTCTTAAAAAATAATTTTTAAATATATTTAGTGCTATCCATATCATAATTCTAAATCACTACTGATTGGAGATGCTGCTCATGCAATGGTACCCTACTATGGACAGGGAATGAATGCTGGATTTGAAGATTGTAGTGTGCTATTTTCAATTCTTGAACAATCTAATATTACTGTTGAAGAAGCCTTGAAACAATTCACCGAAACAAGATGGCGAGATGCTCATGCAATTTGTGATTTAGCAATGTATAATTATGTAGTTGTAAGTTGTTAAGAAACAAAGAGTGCTTAACAAAAAAAGGAATTGTCATTTTAAAATTGATTTTTTTTCAGATGCGAGATTTGACAAAAAGATTCTCTTTCCGTTGTCGTAAGGTATTCGATGACCTGCTCTATACCCTCTTTCCCAGCTTTTGGGTGCCGCTTTATAATAGTGTCTCCTTTACTAATATGCCTTATAGCAAGTGCATCGAAAATAGAAAGTGGCAAGACAAGGTAAATAATTATAGGTTCAACAATAATAAGAAAAAAGTTGATTATTATTAAAGATCAAGAAATTGCAATTGCTAAACTTGATAAATTTATCAGACCCTTACAAATTTTATATATAATTATCATAATCTTCATTTTATTTTATTTTATTTTATTTTTCAGGCTCTGTACAAGACATTTGTTACTGCAGGAAGTATAACTGCACTTATTGGGTTATCCTATGCAGCAGTAGTTTTTGTTCCAACTTTAGTTTCTAAGGGTACAATACGATTTTCTTAATTTTTTTGTACAAATATATCGTTTCTATGTTTTTAATAAAATTGAATGTTTTAGTTTAAAAATTTAGTTTAATTTATTAACATATGTCTTTCTATTTAAAAGTTGTATCTGACTATTCAACAGTTTTTGGTATCAATTCAACATTTTAAACTACATATATTTTAAGAAGAAAAACCAAGAAGTGTGGAAGATAAATAATAACAGTGTAGTAAAACTTGTTTTTTGAAATTTTTTTAACGAGAAAAAAATACCTTTAAAACGCAATTATTATTTGTATTGGTATCTAAGCTGATAACTTTCCAACCGTGCTCTTCGGTACATTTTTCTAAAACTTTAACGAAATATTTATGATAATATTTTATCATGTGAGATAAGACATTTGAAGTCAATATCTTTCTTTGTTTTCATAATACTTGAACCCAAAACCATTTCTATCGGTTTTGATTATTTCAATATCAATAAATTTATCAATTCCAAATTTGTTTCTTGAATTTTAGTCAACATTTTTTGAAATACCCTTTTATTTTTCTAAGAACATTACCCTTGCTAACAACAAAATTTTTCATAGAATGAAAACATTTTGATATAAATACCTTCTCGAATCGGTTTACAAATTGTGCGTTGTTATTTTTGTAGATTTTTATTTTTTATAAAATTTGATTGTTGTTTAAAAATTTAAACAAATGATGAGATCAATAATCCTCATAATATAAAATTAGTTTGAAGGTAATATCATTAATTTTTGAAAAGATATTCTACAATCAGTGGTTTTTTTTAGGTTTGTATATATTGTTACTTTTTATATATACTTTTTCTTAGCTAAATATTCCAGGTGACAAATACATATAAGTTTTCAGTTTTTTTTTTTAGTTATAAGAAAAACTGTTAATTGAATTTTATAAAATAAAGTTTAATTAAAGTCGCTACTGGTTCGTGAGATATTTGTAGCCAACTAAATTCTTTATTTTAATTGCGGCACCCCTGTCAAACTTATCCGTTTGTGCAGAATGACGATGGAGAATGCACCCTCCTCTATCAAGGTCGGAAAAGAACTCACCAATGCATTCGATGTCAAAAAAGGTTTTAGACAAGACGATGCACTGTCATTCGACTTTTCCAACATTGTTCTGGAAAGAATTGTGCAAAAATGAACCGTCAACACCAGAGTTACATAATTCCAAACGTCCATCCAATTACTCGGATACGCCGATGATATTAACAAAATTGGAAGATCAAAGCGTGACAACAACAACAGCACTGAAGTCAAACGAAAAAAATAACTCTTGCAAATCACTGCTTCTTGTGACTTGGAAGGCAATTGGGTAGTAAAGTCCCCTCTCGAGCATCTAAATTCACAATCTATAAGACACTCATCATCCCAGTTCTCATTTATAGCGCTGAAGCCTGGACCCTGTCAAAGAAACATGGGAACATCTTAGGATGATTCGAGAAAAAAAATTCTTGTGGTGATTTTTGGTACCGTCTGAATAGGTGGAGAGTGGAGGAAAAGAAACAAATATGAACTGACCTGATAAAAAGAATAACAGTCCAACGACTTAGATGGCTAGGTCATGTAGAGCGAAGGACATAAACGCTCCAGCCCGGAATGTTTTCGAATCCAAATCCAATCCGAACGGACGTGCGCACACACAGACAACGTCAAAAAGTGTAAAAATTTTCAATTTGACACAAATCCGATTACAATAAATTCCCATGAGAAATTAACAAAGATCTGTTTACATCGAGCCAAACCCTGTTCATCTTTGTATTTGGAAATACTTCCTTTTTTAGCCAAATGTCTGTTTTTCTTACTTGCGGAAATTTTACCATTGAAATAGATATTGGTAGTATTAGTATAAATAACATTTTATTCAAAAAAGTATAATTCTGTTTCTTTCATTTAGCTTTACTTTTGAAACTGAAAATTGAATAATTCTGTATAATAAAGGTTGTTTGTTTTCAAGAAGAAATAAAACGCATGAACATAAATTACACCATAAATAAATTCTAAGAACTATATAAATTTTGAAAGTAATGTAAAATTGCTTAGTTTGCATGTTTTTGTATTTCGAAAACAAATTTTAATTCAAGCGACTTCATCTAAAATGAGCAACTGATTTGTGAATTGTATGCTTTCAAAACTGAACACAACAGTTAGGTACATTAGTTTTCTTATTATTTATGTAATTATAAAATTATGTTTACTATTGAATAAATAAAACTTGTAAAATAGCTATGAGAATTGTTAAGAACATTTTAACGCTTATAAAATATTGCATGAAAGCTATAAAACCGTCCCTTATTTCTATGAGATACTGCTTTCTGAGTCTTAATCAATTTATTTTCAACTTGAGTGAATTATAATGATTTTTTTTACATATTTTAATAATGATTAACGACAATATTATGCATGCAGTCATATTTGCATCGTTGAGCTTTGATGTAGATATGAAAAAATAGTACAACGAACTTTGGTTTTTAACCTTTTCATTTTAAAACAACATGTTTACGTTCATAGCATAAATATAGTATATGTATTCGTAAAACTGCATTGATACTATAATTTTAAATGGGAAACGCCGATTTGTATCTCTTACTTTACCCCCAGAAAGCAAGTGGGTAATTATTTAATTTATTTATTTGCATTATTTTACAATTTTGTGTCTCGAAAATAAAATTTAAATTTGGTTCCTTCCCAAAAAAAAGAAGAAACAAGTCTGACGATTTGCCTCGCTTCTATTTATAAATGACGATGTCTGTCGCTCATCTGTGATTTAAATGTCATTTTCAGTGAATACACTACTTTTTTTCATTGAAAATATGTATGTACATACATACATGTATATATGTTATGTTTAAAGTAGCTAAATATATAATGTAAGGAAAACATTATGTTCAATGAAAACTAATTTTCTACAGCTTTTCACTATATTACCACCTCCATCGTCGTCGTCGTTGTCGTTGTCGTTGCCGACCTCAACATTTGTAGACTGAAGACAACGCATATAAAGCGATCTAGTAAGAATACTAGAAATGTTTGGCTTTATAAACAAAATAAATATTTAAATGCTTATCAAAAATAAACAAAAATAAATAAATACCAATAAATAATATTTAAATCTCTTTTAACAAGGTGAAATTGTACGCAAATTTTAAGAACAATGCACAATGATCAAAATTATTTGCTTTGACGATACAAAAGAGGTCAAGGTTATTATCCATGATTAAACAACCAACAAAAAAAAATAATGTTTAAATTAAAAAAATTATTTTTAATTATAAAAATACATTCATACATTAAAAAATGTTGGAAATAAACGTCCTCCTAAGCAATATGTAATTATTCCGGCCACACAAAATCAAAAATTCACCATAAAAGCTGTACCCAGTCTTGTTTTGGGATGCAATCACCCAAGATTGACAAACCTAGGTTTTCGTCAACACGTCGAAAGCAGCAGTAAGAATTATTCTCAGCTGTTCTGGAACAACGAATATACGGTCACGCACTAACATATACGAAGACGAGTTTTTACTTGCCGTTTCAAAATGTTCTTTAAAGAAGGCTAACAACATTTAAATAACATAATGTGCATATTTACCTTAAAGGTACACAAAGTGACAACTTTAGTTATTAAATTATTTTAGAACGCTTATGTCTAGCAAGGTTTAGTCTAACTATTTAATTAAGTAGACTTTCTTCATATGAAAGAATTTCAAGATTCTAACAGTTTTCTAAGTATGATATATTTAAAAGCAAAACACAATAGTTTAGAGGGTTTTTATTGCTTTCATGGAGAGATGTACGAAATTGTTTTGAAACTTTGCTTTGTTCGAAAAACAAAGAATCTGACATCAAGAATTTTCTGTTTTTTTTTTTTGACATAGTTTTTTCGGGCTCAATTTTCGGGAGTCTATTATTACTATCGCTACCAGTCTGCGTACTCGTAGATTGGAGCTGATGCTTCATCTTAAAAGAATCAATAAAACTTTAAAATTGTAGAGAGAAAAATTTATAGTTCTTGAATTTTAAACAATAAGTGCATTTAAGAACATAATTTCTCTGAATTTAAAATAAAAACAAACTAAGGTAAACAAATAAGCTGGAAAGACACTTTTGTGTGGCAGTCACCAATTACACGTTTCAGAATCTCTTTTCACTTCAGTTCTCAAGAGATTCAAAGCTTTTATATTAATAGATATGAAACGTGCATTGTGTTTTTCAATTAGCCATTAGTCTAAAAGTGTCACTTATGCTGTTTTTAGGACATTTATATTCTTGAAATTCGTGTTTAAACCTCAGTTCTAGAATATCTAAAGCAAATTCCTTTCAAAATGTAGATTTCTTTAATCTGTTACGACCTGTTTTTTTCCAAACGGAAAATCAATTTTGAAATAAATAAATTGCCCGGCTGCAATACCTGCAAAAAAAATGTTCTCAAAAATTTAAATACCATTAAAAACAAAATGATGCCATTTTCGATCATCAAAAATCATCATCAGTTTGAAAATTTGACCATCGACAAGAGCTTGCATTGAAAGACAAGACAATTTAAAGCATTACTCAAGTTACAAAAATTTTAAATGTTTTTGACAACAACTTTTTGGTGAATGCCGTTAAATTAAGGCTCATATGACCCCCCCCGCCCTCGCTGGATCGTCCATTGGTCAAAATTTGATGTATTTTTGCTAAGTTTTTGGGATAGCGCTGTCAGTTAAAATTGGTACTTTTGCAACAAAGCTTAGAAAGTAAACAATAAATGATGCTTATATAAATAAATAATTCTAAATATAATAGGCGTCATATCCATTGACTCAATACAATTAGTTTTCAATTGAAAGGAAGTCCTATAAAAATACAAACAAATTATCGCCCAAGGGGGGTCCTGACCCCCTCTTTGGATCCGCCATTGATTGGAAAACCCTTTGTTTTAAATAATTTTTGTTTGTATTAAAGAATTCGAGAATCGGAGGCCACAAAAAACACTTTATTTTTTCCTGAAGCCTAAATTGGACCTTTTCTTCAGGACATATAACAAGAATGTTTGTTTTGAAACTTTGTAGGGTTATCCAGTCCATTTAAAGGTACAAAGAACATTGAGTGGGTGTTTTATTTTAACTACAGCAATTTAAGAAAAGTGAACATTTTAGTTGGCCCCAAAAATATTTGCCACCACAATTATTTTGCAAACAAAAAATTATGTTGTAACTAAAATAATTGTTTGCATTAAAAAATAATGTTTTTGACTTATTTTAACATTTTTAGAAATGAATTGACAATTTTTCACAATAAAATAAAACCAAAAAAAATATAACTGAAAATTGGTAAAAATTGATTTTGGAATCAAATATCTTGAAAACAATGAAATATATTGTGAACATATTCATCGTCATTTATTAAACCCGAGTTTATTTGAACTGGAGCCTAAATTAAACATCCAGGTTAAACACAGCTTTTAATCATAAAGAATTTGAAACCTCTGTTTAGTTAGAAACAGGTTTAAGGTTTATTGTACTAAAATCTAGTACAATTTCACTTAAACCTATACAAAATGGCTTGTAGAGGAGAACAATATAAAAAAAATGAGTTAGATAGAGATCCAAAATCTTTGAAATCCTTTAAATGATTCTGTTTACTGTTAGTTAAGAAATTTTGTGTAAGTCGCGCTAGTGCTGCTGCTCGAAGCACTCGGATATTGGCAAACTTTCATTGAATTTCGATCTTCAATATTTAGAATGTCAATCATAAACTTGACAGTTTTATTTTTCGAATCGATACCTTTCATATACAAATCGTCGTCATCTATTTCAAATGGGTAGAATCGCGTTAAGTAGAGCCTTTGTTTGGTAACATTCCAACATCCAGCAACATATTAAAATATTGATATATGCTTAAATCTTTTGACATTTTAATTTTTTTTGGACATTAAAACTATAAAATATAATGCCTCGCAACGTAATTTGTTCAACCAGTTTAACGTTAACGTTTTATAGATTCAAAAACAGCTAAAACATTGGTTCCGTCGTGTTTATTTTTAGACTCCAGACTATCGTTTAAAAATGGGTTTAAATTGTCTATGAATATCATTAACTAAAGTTTAGTTTAGCAAAGACAATATCAAAACTTATCAAAGAACTATGAACATGGCCCATTGCCTTCAAACAAATTAAATCTTATATTAAATATTGTTTTTAATATTAAGTCAAATTTTAAGAAAAATCTAATTGTCAGTTTTATTATTATAAAAATAACAATCTAAAAAAAAAAAACACTTCACAAAATTGTTCAAAACTAATATTGAATTCGAAAAGCTCGAGATTTGAAAATTTATTCTTTTAATGCAAAATATTGTTGCTAACATAAAATAATTTTCTTAGAAAAATACTATTCGTATTTTGTTCTGAAAAATTAAAATTCTACTAAAATTTTTAAGAAACGGATTTCGACTAAAAATCTCGGAACTCATTTATCATATGGACAATATTGACGTGAATACTTACTTATACAATTTACTTACACTCGAAATGAAATTGAAATCAATATAAAATAAAAACTGGAGTTCTTTAACACTATCAGTGATACTGATTCCATTTTTTTTCGAACTTAAAACGGAGTTATTTACAAGTGATTTGATTTCGACCATATGCGTGTGATTTGAGTTTGACATAACAAATTTTTTTAACTAATAGTAGATTCACTTAAAGTAAATAAACCTTAACTTCTTGGTTGATTCTTCTCGTCTTCTCAATTATACCACTTCAAATAAAACAAAGTTATAAAAAATCTTTCAAGACACATTCACTAGAATCTACATAGACTTCGACCAGAGTCTTTCCCAAACGATATTTAAAAATTGCTTATTACAAGGAACAAAAATCTGCGGCTAGTTCCCACGTGCACCAACAAAATGAACGTAAAAACACTAATATGTTATATGAATGTACGAACATATGTATGTATAGAGCATAAATATGTAGATACATATGTATGTACAAAAGAATAATGTTTAAGGACTTAAAGATTTATGAAAGAACAAATGATAGCAATCATTATTGATTAACCTTGACAAAAACTAACTCTAACTTGAAATTCTCAAAATTAGTGAAGAAGAATTTTACCGGAATTTCTTTCTGTTCGTGAGCAATTCCAGTTTTTGATTCAATAAAAATACAATACAATTTTGAATTTTTTTTAAAAAACAGTCAAATTTTGCGCCACTGAGTTTTTGAAGTGTAATTAAGTTAAATCGGAGATTCTGAGAAAAATGAAAATCTGATAAAACTGTTTTTATTGATTTTAAGCAATCATCAAGAAGAGGAAGTAAAAAGATCGAGAAGAGAAATAATAGACAAACAAAACAATCTTTTGGTTTGGGGATTCCCAAATAAGAAAGGCTCAAATTTGATTATTGCTTACAAGTCATATAAGAAACATTTTTGTTATCATTATAAATTCTCACTTTTCTCTGATAGTATTTTGTTTACTAAATATGATCACACTCTCCCTCACACTGCTGATCAATAAAAGCTTTGTTATTTCGTGAAAATAAAAGCTTACATACACGACAACAATTTATGAAGAAAATAAAATTAAAAATAAAAAAAACTGAAAACTGAAAACAAAAATGAAAACGAAAATTGGAAGCCAACAAACAATAAGCTTTTATCAGAAAAAGCTTATTATATTTTTCTTCATTTACGTGCGTTCGTTCACTGAGCCAAATGTCGTGTTTTTTGTTTTTGTCAATATTATTTTCAATGAGGGTTATGAAGGGGATTCATGAAATTTAAAATCACTTAAACGATTTGGCCTAAAATCATCTTTTACAAAAAGAGTTTATATTACACTTAGCTTGTTCCAGTTATTTTCTTTAGCGATATTAAGATCCCGAACAACAAGTTATCAAATTTTCTACTTCGTGAAAGTTGATTTTCAATTTGAATCCATCATCGGAACATTACGAATTCTAGTTAAACTTATAGTAAAAAAACGAATTAGTTTAACTTTTGGCGTTGTTTTGACGCACATATTTAGGTGAGTGATCTATGCATTGCCATTGGTATTCATAATTGCCTTTCAAATAAAATAATAATTGAACTATACCTATATTACACTGATCGACGAAATAACGTTTTTTTTTGTTGTCACACCAACAAAACAATATACTTTTTTATATGATTAAGATTTCCTTAATTCCAACCTTGCCTTTCAATCTAGTCAGTCTATCAGGTCAGGTTTTAAAATAAACCCCTTTACAAATGCTAAAAACAACCAAAAACAGGGTTTTTAAGGCTAACTTAAAATGATCTCCTAGATCATTTTTGTATGTTACGTAATTTCTTCACATTCTCATTAATTATGAGTGTTTATTTGACTCGACATGAAGTTTTGAAAAAACCTTGGATTTCATTCTTTCATAATTTTGAAAAATGGCCTTAATTTTAAGTGTTGATTCCGAATCCAAACTTTAATTTTAACTCTTTGCTCAAGTTTTAAAAATACATGTTTTCAACATTATTTTTATATTTTGTAATGTATTTCAAAAACTTTAAATAACATAATTATTTAGAAGACGGATTCATTACAAGAACAAAATTTACTTTCAAATCGGTTTACCCATTTTGTGTTGAAACAAGTTTTAGCACAAAAAGTTAAGCCTTTCTTTTAGATTTTTGTAAGAAAGGTCAAATCTAACAAATTATGAAGATTTTCGAATATTATATCAAATAGTATAAATATTTCAACTGAATATAAAAGAAAGGATTATAGATTTAAAAAACTTTCACGGACTATACTGGAAAAACTATAGAATTTAAAAAAAAATATCTTAAATACCTCACGTGATTAATTAATTTTTAAGTCGGATTTAAATTAAGGCGTTTTGGAAAAGTGCAATTTTATTGGTAGAAAGAAAACCCTGCCGACCAGTGTTATAGCTCACTGAAGTACCTGTTGGTGCATTCCATATAGACCCTTTAAGCTTTAACTTCTTGCCACTTTTTTATCAACAAAACCGAGAGAAACCGATCCTTTTTTCATATCAGAATACAGTTTATATAATAGACAAAAACATTTAATGAACAAATCTTTTCTTTTATTTTTTAAACAACTTTTCTAGTCCTTTCTTTTTGTTCACCTAGAAGACTCACAGTGTTCCCCTCTCTATTGGAATATAATGATCCCTGATAAGTAATTTGATCGTGGATGCAGATCACGCTGCAAAAAAGAATCTGGGTATATTGTAAAAATATTGCCTCAACAATTTAAACAACCTATTGTTAAGAATTTTACAATTTACTAGTTAAAATTTCCTTACGTAGTCCATAGTCTTAGGCCTTTGCTAGCTAGTAAATTGCTAATTGACTTTTTTTTTAAAACGAGCTTCCAAAACTCTCTAAAAAGTGTCAGTTCGTGAAAATAAACAAAGCAACTACGCTTAAACGAACCTATTGATTGAACTTCCCAACTGTTGACCAGACCATTCCATCCACTGCTATTATGAGAATAATTTTACAGATTTCATATGGATTCAGCAATTTGCTTAAAGTTAAAGTAGCGATTCCGTTATTTTAGCTTTAACAAATTGATTATTTATTAAAGAGATAGTAAAATGTTAAAATTAGCTTAATCAACATAGTAAATTGCTAAAAATCGATTAAAGAATTTAGTAAATCATTTAAAGTTTTGCTCCAATATATTTTAAAGTTTTAAAAAAATGATGTTAGATGATTATAATTTTATAACTTATTTACAATTGGAATAAAAAAATCGTAAAGATCTTAATTTCTTTTGTGCTAATAATTAATTTTGAGAAAGCGCTTTTCATGACAAGAATTACTCTTGAACAGTTCGTCAATTAATGGCAAGAGGCAGTATCCGTAAAAGAAAACTTTAACAGGAAGCGATTAAACTTAAGATTTCTCGCATGACACTTGTATGCACTAACCATCACGCCACGAGTTATTGTTTCTTACTAATTTTGTTAACAATTTTAAAGCACTTTTTTTTTTTAATTGTTGCCAACTTCAATATTTGGTAAAAAATTATTGTTTTTTGAAACCAATAGGATTTATTGCACTCATGCCATTTGTCTATAGGGTTAATTTGAGTTTTAACAAACAATCTGAAGCGACCTCCCAGATTCCTTATTTGTATGCTTTAAATTTATTAAATTATATTATTTTCGTCTGACTACTGTTTAATTGATTTCATTTTGTTGTTGTTGTTGCTAGTTTCTACAAATATATACATTTATATACATATTCTTTTCCAATCGCCACCGCAATCCCACGTTGCTTTTTAGCTTTCATAAGCTCTTGTTCTTCAAATTCTCTAAAGGTATTAACTTTTGTGAGTTTATTTTTATTCTGTTATTCTTCAAACAGCTCAACAAAATAATAAAAGAAAAAAACAACCAAAAAGCAAAACAACAAAAGAAACGCAAGCAAAAGAAAAAGTAACAAATTTAAATGAAAAAAAAAAAAACAAACACTTCTCTATAAGCTTTTCAAAGACGTCGTCAGTTGGTCATCACATGCTCGGCTATTTAGACACACAATACGTTTAAATAATTTTTATTGCGAAAAGATATAAGAAAATTATTATTAATCCGATACAATTTTTTTCGAAATCGATAACCCACCTATTGCTTTTACAGAAATATCTATAACGGATCAAAAAGCGCATATATATGCACCATACAATAGCATAAAGTCTTTACCCGGTTTACGAAAATATAAAGGCTTTTCGAGGTGTCTTTAATATCGCTTTATTAAAATCTCTCCCGGTACTTTTTTCCCTTAACCAAAACGAACAGCGGTACCGTGTGACCGTCAGTTATAGCTGTGAAGAGTTGTGTGAGTGTTTCGTTTTTGTGTGGCTTGAATTTCCACAAAACGGTTCTCAATTTAACTTAACTTAACTAAGAACGAAATAGAAGTATAAATTCCCTACGAACTATACACTCTCCTCTCAAATTTCTCGTCACCTCTGGCTTTTATCGTAATTGCAAGAGCATAACCAAAACCAACCACCGCGCTACCACCACTGCCAACACCACCATCCGCGTCCCCTAAGCGACAACAATATTGGCATATTTCCTTTTCCGCTATAATAACGTTAGTTTTGTGCTGTTTAAAAGCCTTTTCCGCGTGATTATAAGCAGTCCCGAATTAGGTCTTGTCGTCGTTGTCTCTCAAAGTGCTCCGGTAGTTCTTTTCTTCTGCGTGTGTTTTTTCTGTGAGTTTTATTTTCTCTTTCAAAAGTGTGTAAGGTTCGTTCAAAAACTCTTTCCTGTTTTCGACTTGGTTATTGTTTTTCAATTTATTTTACAATACCCTTATAAAATTGTAAGCAGAAAATAAATTTTCGATTGTTAAGTTAATCGCGCACATGGCATAAAATCTCTGCAAAAATAAAAATAAATAAAATCCCCAACCTTACTTAACTCACCTTGACTGCCTTGAACACAGTTTGTGCATTTAGGAAGATTCTAAATAAAATAATTTTAACAAATAATACAAAAACAAAAAACTTAATTACACTACACTTTTACCTATTTTTGTCGCGTGGTTGTTTTTCGTTTTGTCGCCCTGTAAAGCTGTCGTCTTCGTAGTCGTTGTCTTCGTTTACCCAGCAGCGCCACCCTATACCCCAATCTCACAACATCGCCATCGCAATCGCATACCCGGCAAAGTGGCCACAACATCAGTCTTTATTTCTGCGTAAATTGATATAAACAATTGGACTCTATCTATAATTATCTTAAAAGGTGGAAAAGTTAAATTTAAATAAACTCAATAAATAAAAATTGTTGTTGGTTGAAGACGGAAAACAACAAAACCAAAAACAACAACAAAACTATACAGAAAATAAATTTGAATACCCCTTAAATATTACATCATTATCGCAGACTATAAAATTCTCACTCTGCAAAACAATTAGCAAAGTGCTTCTATTTTACTGATTGAGTGAGAAAAATAGAAAAAAGCAATACAATTTTATAAAAGCTTTCTGGCTACGATCACACTAAAATAATTGTTGTTTATACGCAAACATGATGAATAACAAACCAAAAGGAAAGCAACTGCAACAGCAACCACAACAGGAGACTCAGTCGAAACCACAAACCAAAAAGGCTTCCAAAACTCAAAGGACACAACCACCAGCCCAACCTTCGGCATCGGATTCCCCCGACATCAAAAAGTCTACATCTTCCATCCCGTACAATAATAACAACAAACCCAAGAACACTGTTACCGTCCCAGAGGCAAATCGAAACACTTCCGGTCAAAAAAATGACAACAGTGTTTCTAATCTTAGCGCTTCTTTAAAACGTCTCAACTACAACAATAAAAAAGCTTCCAAAGCTTCCGGATCACACCAGAATTCCTCAAACAAGCGAAATCATCATCCTTCCTCGGGAACATCTCGCATGAAGTCTCGTGACGAAGATCATAAGAACGACCCGATGGGCCATAAGAAAAATCAGTTCGGAAAAATGAGACTTACTGAGTTTCTAAATATTGATCAGGGCAATACAACGAAAAGTGGAACTTCTAAGAAAACATCAACAACAACTTCGAGTTCTTCCTCCCCATCATCATCATCAGCATCATCGTCCTCGAGCTCCCTTTGTGCAAAATGTTCAACTCCAGCGGGTTATACAAATTACAGTTTGATCGATCCTATGATCTTTACAGGAAAACAATTCCAGAAAAAGAATTCAAGATATGGTAAGGGATCCTCCAGCAACAACAACAACAATAATCAACGCAACGAACCCCGAAACGTGATGATGAATAGTACCTTTGTTCCAATTGCACAACCAAAGGTACCTATTTTGTCTTCGTCCAATATTGCAGCCGTGATTGCAGATACGGATCGGTTTACTATTTTTGAGAAAACTGGCAAATTAAGGACTTCGTATCCCATAATGCAGGTGAGTTTGACATTTAATTCGTACAATGCTGTGCGAAAAAAAGTTAATTTGTTTTAAGTATTATTTTTGCATAAGTAAGTAAGCCAACGCTCAAAATGTTTTGAAACCAAGCCTTTCAAAGTCTTAGATGTTTTATTTATTAAAAATGGATTAAGTTAGAAAAAGAAAATCGATACAAACATTTTATTCTCAGAGTTTTGACAGCTAAAGCGATAAATTTGTGTGAGATTTTTTAAAAAGATTTCATAACCTCTGTAATTGTAGAAACATAAACTGATTTTTTTAAGAAATCAATGGAAGTTACTATGATGTTAAGAGCACTTTTTCATTAAAAACGAAGGTGTTTTTTAAATGAGATAGGTTATTCTTACAAAACAGAAGTTGTTTCTCTGCCTTATTGGGAAAACCTGCACTGACGCACTTGGTTATTTCAATCAAATCAAAATGGTGCACTGCTTTACTAATTAAAGACTTATAAAACTTTTAACTTCAATTTCTATCAAATCTCAAAAATATAGATATACAGAGAAGTACTCGTATACAAACCAAACCACTAATAGTAATGCAAGTCCAAATTATAATCTTCTTAAACGAACCTTATCAATGTTTTTTTTCTTTGATTTGTTGGTATCTATAAATTTATACCAAAAAGTTGATAAGGTTTTCAAAAAAAAAGCTTAACTATTCACTTATTTTTTATAACTTATTAATAAGAGAGTGGATTTAAAATCTATGAAGATTTTAAGAAATCACAGAACCTTATAAATGTCTTGGTTAATTTCAGAGTAAAAGTTCAAAGAGGCGGGTATGAGGCAACTAATTGACGGCTTATAACACGATTCAGGAATTTGATGCGTAAACAATATATTGTGGCATATCCTGAATGAACCAGACGTCATCCAAATTCATGTCATTTTAAATTTTGCCGTTAACCGAAACGTTATTTATTAGCAACAATGGTCACAATTGCCACTTTGGCGAGGTTACATCAATTTTTAAAGTTAGTGTAGCCTTACTTACTTTAAGTAATAACCTACAGAAAGTAATAACTTTCACCAGCTTATACTCGATTTCTAGCTTTCCAAATACCAAGTGGACGTGCGTCGGCCTCAACTTAATCACTTCACCGGAGATGTGGCCTGTCTCTGCTGCTTTTTCCTTCAGGCTTGGCGTTGAATACCTTACGGGCTCAAGCTTCGATGTTCATTCGCTCGACATGCCCTAGCCATCTTAAGGGTTGAACACGCAGATTTTTGACCAGTGGCAAGTCGCTGTACAGCTCGTATAACTCATGATTATCTTATATATATCTTATATTATATCTTCTCCGCCAGATGTTACTTTGCCTGTCGACACAAACCGGACCATAGATCGTACTCAGAACCTTCCTCTCGAAGATACCAAGAGATCCTTCATCTAGAAGAGGGTCTATGCTACTGTACCATACAGCAAGACTGGGATGATTAAGTTTTTTTTACAGTGTGTCTTTGGTACTTCGAGATAGGGCCTTATATTTCTCAACTGCTTGTTTAGGCCAAAGATACAGCGGTTAGCAAGGGTAATTCTAAGTTTAATCTCCGCGCTTATGTCGTTTGCAGAATTAATGGCAGTGCCCAGATAAACAAATTCGTTTACCACCTCGAAATTGTACCTGTCAATTGTCACATTTTTACCAAGTCTACGGTGTGAATGGACTCTATTTGACGGCAGTAAATACTTCGTTTTGTCCTCGTTAATGTCAAGACCTCTTTCATCATCGCCTCAGACTCGATATTAGAGAAGGTACATGTCACTGCTCGTTTGGTTCTTCCCATAATGTCGATGTCATCTGCATATCTAAGATATTGTGTGGATTTTTGAAAAATTATGCCACTTGTATTGGCGTTGGTGATGCGCACCTTTCTATCAAGAACAATATTGAAGCAGCTACATTACAGCTCATCGCGTTGTCGAAGTCCTCTAGTTGTTTCGAAGATTTCGGTCGAGTCTCTTCCAATTTTGATGCAGCAACGAGCATTTTCAATACTCGCATTTCCAGAAACTCAATTTTGGACGTATTGTCAAGTAGCCAACTCTGTTTTTCCCACCCATTTTGATATTCAAAACTTTAAGACCAATGTGCACCTATATCTCCTCCTAAATCCTTTCTTATTTTCCTAAAGCTCACACTGTGTTTAAATAAATAAATATAAGGTAAATTTCAAAAATTCAAGCTGTTCTAAGTGTTGAAGCTTGATCTTTGAGTAGAATTCTTCTCAAGTGCTTAGCTGCTAAGATTGATGGAGAGTTGATATCCGTGAAATGAGTCTCACGAGATACATCAGGGACACTTTCAAGATTATAATTGCCATTACTTTCACGGCATGGTGGTTGATGCTTTATTTTGGCCAAACTTCCTAAGAACACGTACAGTATTTCTATGGAAAGATTTAAAAATCCCAAATTTTGTTCCACAGCAGTGTGAAAAACGACTTGAACATTTTTGTTTAAAAAATGTATTTGTAGGAAATGTTAATATTTAGATTTTGTTTCAATAAACTAGCAAGTCATGACGGGTGTATTGAATTGTGACACTCGAAAAGGAAAGGGGAGGGTAACTAACGAACTAGTCACAAATAGCGTATCGCTTTAATTAATAACAAGTTTAATTTTAATAATACTGTTTTTGATTTTTGTTTTTTAGTTGTTTTTTCTAAAGTTCACGGCTAAGTAAATAACATTGAAAGTTTGAAGACTTAAATAAAGCTTTTTTTTTTAATACCTACAAGTCTAATCAGTTTTTGTATAGTTTTCGGGGTTTGATAATTTAAAGGGTAGGTACATACATACATATATCGAATAAATGTGGATACTTTTTGTTGAGTTGACAACAAACAAAAATTTCTTCTTTTAATATTGTAAACAATTCAATGAGATATGAGAAATTGTGTAAATATTGATTTACTTTTATTTTAAGGCTAATTAAAGCTTTTACATTGTAATAAAATAAAATTTGTATGTTAAAAAATTTTGTTTCAACAGGCTTCAGAGACTTAATAATGAATGATATTTATTGTTTTTTGAAAGAGCAAAAACAAGTAGTAGAACAAATATTACTTTGCAATTATCAACAACCTTTTCTGTTTGTTATTTGTAATTGCAACAATTATTTGCAATTATTGTTGACATAATACAACGCACAACTACACAGTATAAGGCTTTTTGTATGACAACATTTTTGGGGTATAAGTTGAAAGAGTCTAGTCAATAAATATTAGGAATTTGCTAATTGTGATAAGAATGAGGTGTGAACAACATTTAACAAGAATTTAAAAATGTCTAACTACTTTTACCTTTTTGGGTATACTCGTATACTTAATTTTTGAAATTCAAAATGTTAACTAGAATACAGAGTTGAACTTAAAAACTTAATGTTAAGGTAAACACATTTAATATAGTATAACTGCATTATGTAAGATTTATCTGGGAAATAACGTTTATAATGAGCGGATATAAATTATACAAATTGTTTGGTCGCAAAAATGATTGCACATTTTATTAAACGCAAAAGTGAATGATAATGGTGATATAAACGTCATGATAGTTGCGATAGGTCTTTATAGCGATATCGCATGATTCGTTCCATTTTTGATTGTTAATTATAACAAGTTAACGTGGATGAATTTACCTTAAGTAAATTCATAGAACTATATTTTGTCACATCTGGTTTTACAATATTTTACTTATTTGGAACAATCTTCTTATAAAAAATAATATATGATAAAACATGAAACACTTGTTACACCAGAAAGTTGACGTGCGTAGTTAATGAAATTAAAAAATTACGTGGCGCAACAGTGCGTTGAGAATTAGGACTTACAACTCTCAACCATTGTTATTGAAAATTGGTAAGAACTGTTTTCCACATTAAATTTCGGGAACAAAAACAGACATTGAAATCACAGTCTTTTTCATTACATTCAAACTATTGTTGTAAACTATTATTACATTTTATCAGAAAATATCAATAGACAGCTTTTCTTACAAAAAATGTAAACCAACAAAAAATAACAAAACACTGATAAGTAATAGTTTTTGACTCAGAAAGATATTGACTTCAAACTTGTTTTATCTTTCACAAAATGTTGTTATTATTATTTTTTTAAACTTTTGGAAATATCGACAAACGGGCTTTGTTACAATTTTAATGTTGGAAAAAAGACTACATATGGAATGAAATATCTTTTTTTGTTGTCAAGATTTTCGAGTTGTAAATTAATTTTTGCTAATTTTTAGCAGTATATTTTTTAAACTATTCTTAAAATTGCAATATTATTCTTGAGGTTTTGAGAATGAAATAAACGCAAAGTATGGTAAAGTAAGTACGTCACACCTATACTTGATTTAATGGGCCTTGAAATGTGGAGAAATGTCAACATTTCTATTTCCATAAATCGATAGCAATAATATCCAATGGAAAGTCAAAACAAAGTAAATATATTTTATATATTTTGTTTTGTTAAGCAATATTAATACGTCTTTACTTGTTTATTTATTTTGTCTGCTGTTATAATAACATTATATGACTTCAAAATCCAGGCTGTTTTATTAATAAGAATTTTTAATGAATTTATAAAAAAGTATTATATTAATCTAGAAGCAAATATATTTCATCAAATTTTTAAAACAACACCAAAATTTTGAGTCCTTTAAATAAAATGTTGTTCATTATACATTTGAACATGAAAAACCATTACAAGCTCTTGCGACAAGTCTTAAGTTTATATAGAAAACTATTATTATTAAGGTAAAAAAAAACGACTTCAAAGCTAAGCCTAAGACTATATAAATCTCAAAACATTATCAAATGGTTTCCGGGGCTATTGCTCGTTCATAAACACTTTATACAAAAAACATGTTAGGTGTAGTTTATGTACCTACCCACACACGTGTTTTTCTTCTTCAAAGAACTCACAAAACATCATTATGATCTTTTTAGTACCTCGCATAATTTTGTCTGTTTTCTCACATTTAAAGTTAATTTGTCAACCAGATAATATTAATTTTATGTTAAAATTCAAAAACGAAGACTCAATTTAAATAAAACACAATATTATCACCTATAACAAGTTCTAGTAACAGTATAGTTATAATATCCTAAAAGTGAAACCAGTCCATTAATGTGTTTGAAATTGAATCTTATTTGTTTTATTGCGAAATATTTATAGGAACAGACATAAACAGAATTGGAATTCCATTAAAATTGGATGAGTATAATGCAAAATAATACAGCACATTGTTGCAAAACTCATATGACAGGAATAACAAGAAATATTAATTTAGAAACCCGTTGGATGATTTTTCAAACAATGTTCCTGAAAAACAATACGACAAATTTTGCAAACTTTATACAAATATGTATATGGCTTAAAGCCCATTGACTATTATTGAAGTACATATATTTAAATAAACGTGAAATACAAAATACTTTGATCAATAGCTTTGAAATTTATAATTTTTATAGAACAAATGTTTTAATTCAGAATCAAGTTTTTTTTATTTTTTGAAACCCGTACAATTCTTTGCATGTGACGATCGTTAGATTGTTAGAAAATAACAAAATGTTTTATCCCTGTTTAATACTTGTTAAATAGCTTGATGCTTTGAGACAAATTAATGAACCGTATTGAGAAATTACAGCGAGTCCCTTAACTATGATATCTGTATGCCCAATTTTGAATTTATCTTATTTTGTTTAAAAAAATTAAAGAAGTTTATAAGTGAAAGTAAATATGTCTAACCTGACTAAGGAACTAAAAACGACCCCACTTTAGAAGTTTATGTGACAAAAATGTTCTTCAACAAGTTTTTCTATTCTCATTGTTATTATTGGTGACCACTTCTGGCTATTTCCTTAGAGCATAAACCGTTAAAATAACGGTTAGATAAGAAACATTTCGACGATCTAAATGCTCTACGTTCAATGCTGTCCAGGAGGCTTAAGTAAGATGCAGGAGCACCAACCCAGATATGGGAGTTATACTCAAGCTTTGGACGTACATATAAAAGTCTTGTAGATAACAGCCAGATCAGAGGGGAGAAACACTTCTTGCATTGCCTTAGAAAACTTTGCAAAAATGTTGGCAACATCGCTCATGTGAACGTTCCATAAAAGGTGGTTGGTGATACACATACCGAGAATATCGAGATGTTCAGTCTCCTCGGTGCAAGTGCCATAAATGGATAATGGGAAAGGGTGTATATCTAACTTTAACTATACAAGACAGCATTGGGTTTGCGAAGCATTAAATTCCAAGCGGTTTTTTAATCCCCATTGTACAATGCTGTTTTGGTCGGCATTTAATGAGCTTATCATAAAGTGTAGTTGCAGTTCCACATCCGAAGAAGAGGGATGTGTATCTGGAAACGAAAATAAAAAGCTTAGAGTACTTTCGTCACCGAAACAATGTATTGGACTAGAAGTTGCAGACAGGAGATCATTAATACAAATGAGAAAGAGTATTGAAGATAGAAAGAGCCCTGGGGCACACCAGCATTTTGTGGTTTTCAGACTTGAATCCATCCAATACAACTTTTATTGAAAAATTCGAAAGGTAATTACTAATCCAATGAAGGAGGGATTCATGAAAACCAAAAGCACGTGATTTTGATAAGAGAGCCTGATGCCAAACCCCATCAAATTCTTTTTAAATATCAAGTGCAATAATCTTATTTTCTTCAAAGCGATGTAAAAATGTGCTCCACTGTTCGGTGAGATGAACCCCGAGATCACAAGTAGACCTATTGCTACGAAAGTTGTATTGCTTTTGATCTTCGAGATATTTCTTGAGCTGATAATTAATCTGCGTTTCTATTAACAAATTAAAGTTAACAAGTGTTTATAGACGGTCCTTCTTGACCGTCGAAAAAATGTCTTCAATTTGAGTAAAATAAAGTCTGTTAACATATCTTGTAACACCCACTGTTGACCGATACGTTGCTGTTCTCAGCCTTTTTTACGAAACTGTAACTCTCAATGATTGCGTTGGCTCTTTGACAACAACGTGAGAATTTGATAAACTGAAGATGCGAACATTTTGTTTGTTACTGTAGCTGCAAATACGCTTTGTCAGAAGAAATAATTTTTATAGCATACAATCCTTCACCAATTAAAGCTATCTAAGGTGCAAACTACGAAGCAATAACAAAGACGTGGGTTCTATTTAACTCTGCTAGACTATGTTGTGTAGGGTTGTGTGAAGTCAATTGTCTACAAGGATAAGCCCGAGACAATTGACGCCTTGCTAAAGAATATTCTGCTCCAAATGCTAACATACGGAACTAATTGATGAAAAAAGGTGTACAAAATTTGGCCACTCAGCTGAAATCTATTCGCACCAGCCGGGGCGCAATTGTTGTATGGAGAAGTGGAAGACTTAAATCATCCAATCGGTTTAAATGAAATTTTCAGGTAATATAAGGGAGAATCCTTTTCCTTTTCTTCTGTTACTAAATGAGCTCCTAAATTTTTCAATATCTCCAAATATTGTCTTTTTTTAGAGTTTTGCCTTAAGGAACTTAAGAAGGGATAATTTTATTATTTTTAGTAAACCGAGAACATTATCTTGATTGACTAAATCGGTAACCACGATAATCCTTGTTACGATCTGGGGCCAGAAGAACCATCCAATCCATATTTGGGGCTATTTCAAGCTGTTTTACTGTTTCACAGTTTTTAAAGAAAATTGAAAAATGCTTTTTTATGATGACGTCGATTTCGTTTAAATGTTTCCGATTGCTCACTGTCCGAGTTGATGGTATACCACATCAGGTTTTTAAATAAACCTCTTTAAAAATGCTTATAAGAACCAAAAACCGTGTTTTAAGCCTAAGTTAAAACAACAAATTGTATGATGATTACAAAAAGTACAAGTCTTTCTCTTTTAGGTACAATTTTAAACATTTTATTATCTTACTTAATTTCTGGAAATTCTCATTAGTTATGAGTTTTTTTTTGAATTTGAATCTATATGAAGTTTCGATTAAAACTTGAATCTGATACTTTAACTTGCTGCTTTCGAATCTAAACTCCTATTTTAACTATTTGTTCAAGTTTTAAAAATACCCGTTTTTAACTTTATTTTTATATTCCTTAATATATTTCAAAAACAATAGACTAGTTACAAGAACAAATTTTACTTTGAAAACATTTTTGATTTCTATTGAAAACCATTTAGCTATATTTTTGTAAGATATGTACAATTTACCAACTTTTAAAGTTTCTTCAAATGTTATATGGAATAATCTAAATACTCCTATTTCAACTGAATTTTTAAGAAAAAAATTATTGATTAAAAAAACAATTACGGATTTTATTGAAAAAAAAACTATTTCATAAAATATAACCATATATTCGTGTTTTTCGAATTTTAAAAAGAAAACCTTGTTAACTAGTGTTTTATGTGTTTTTTGTTTTTGAAAATCAAACGTCTAAAAAACAATATTTAGAATCTTTGAAAACCATTTCCCTTTTCTCATATTCCGGTGTCAATATTTTCATTAGAAAATAAAAATAATGTCTGCTTAAGTAACCATATTGTTAATTGTTGATACATTGACGTAATATGATTGACGATCTTGTAGGCATAATTAGATACAGAATCAAAGGCTAAATGCATAGTATGTATTAAAAATCAAATGCGAATCATGTATGCAAGCAGTCTGTTTAAAAATATTCTGCAAAAAAGGTTTGTTCTCAAAAATTTAAGTGCCATCGAAAATCTTTAAGTTTTTTTTGAATATTTAAAATATTAGATTTAAGATTTATATTAATTGTATAATACAGTTATTTAGAGCTTATTAATAATCAATTTCGTAAAAAAAACCTATTTTCAAAATATTGAATTTCGAAAAAAAAAATTAATAAAAAAAAACAATGACATTTCCGATCATCAAATATAATCGAGAGAGTATTGAAAAATCAAGAAAACTTTACAACAAAATAACGGTTCCATGGGGGGTACCCCGCTGCAACACATTTTTTTTCATAGAAAGAAGTCAAATTAACAAAATAAATGTAAGAGAAAGTTTAAAAAAATCTATTAATTTGTTTTTAAGTAAATATGAATTTTAGATCTTTTGCCAAAAAATTTGTATGTGGATTACTGTTATTTTTAGTCTTAAAAAAAGGCTTATGCGAATCGGCTCAAAACCTTAATTTCCAAGATTCAACTCAATTGGGCGAGACAGACGGACCGAATCGGGGACCCATTTTTTTACTTTTCTTTTATTGTAATGTCATATTTGATTAAAATCTTGAGTTCGAATTTGTTTACAAGAAAAAATAAAAACATACAAATTTAAAAAAAAACAGTCTCTCTTATCTTCATATCAAATTTTAAAAATGTGACAAGATACTGTATCTACATAAGTTATGATATAACTATTTAATAAAACGTGTAACATTATGTTTACATTTAACTTAGTACGTGATCATTATGATTACGTTCATATATATACATCATGTTTAGAGAACCAGCTGTTTATTAACAACAACAACACCTCCCAACCAAAACCAAACTGAGTGAGCCAAAACTTTATATCTTCCAATGTCAATACACCTAAATGTAGATGTGGCAAAAATTGACCTCTAAAGCTAAAACTATTTTAACAATAACACGACATTATGTAGATATTCTTTTTCTGTCGATATAAATAATTTAGCGGCATAAAAACTTATCGTGTTTTATTTTTGTTTGATTTTATTTCATTGTGATATTCGCTAAATAAAAGCTTTTTCCTCCTAACAACAACAAACTAAGTACATATTCAAAACCATTTGCGATTCACATATGAGTTGAGTTGGCGAGATCTCGTGTTGAAAATATTGAATTAACAAATAAAAAAAACTCACCCACTGGAAATGAAAACGGAAAGAGAAGAGGCGTAGTAAATTTCGAGAATTCATGAATCAGTCAAGCGAAAAGCTTTTTTGTTTTCGAACGAACTCGAACTTTAATGTTAATAAAACAAATTTGTGTAATTGTTAAATTGCTTTCGTTTCATTCGACATCGACACTCGACACTTTGAATGAAAGTAAGAGCAAGAGCAAGAGGAAACTTTGCCATGTTTGGTTTCGTTTTCAATTGGGCGATTTGTTGTTGTTGTTGCTGCTGTTTAATTTATGTGCGTTACTCATCAAAACGAATATCAGTAGCATGTCCAAAACTGTAATAATTTGTTTTATTATGATTAGTTGCACGAAACAATTTTAGATTTTTTTTAATTATATTTACAATTGCGCTTTAATTTCTGTTTAATTCTATTCGTTTTGTTTAACTTTGGTTCGGATATGATCATTCCAACTTACAGATCTAAATATTTTTTTTATTTTTTGTTCTGGGTACTTCACTTTTCTTAAACTTATTATTCTATATTACCCGTGTTTTTTGGCATTCTATAAATAGTATAGTAGATAATTCCCAAGGAAACGCATCGCCAGTAGCCAGATTTTTGCATTTGAAAATTGGTACAACTGAAAGAACACCTATCAGAATAATAATTAAAAAAAAAAAAACACAAATAGAAGAAAGTTTTATTAAAATCAAAAGTTATAACTAACTTCAGCAAAAAAACTAACTAAAACTAATAAAATGCACAATTTTGAAGAAGAAATTGTAAGAAAACATCTGGAAATTTAGATTCTATAAGAAAAAGTTCATTTAACAATTGCAGCTTTGACATAAAATAAAAACTTCAAGAAGGGTGTTTGTTCGTAGACACGTACATTAACACGTGGTTTTGAAGCGAGCTCGAAGCTTGCCTTAATTGTTTATATACCTCATTTCGAGTTGAAATGAGTATGATTCGACTTGATTCCGGTCAGGGATCGGAGGATTAATGGTATAAATGCAATATCAATTGTTCGTGTAAAATCCTACTATACTATTGATAGATTTTCCAACAAAACACGGGTATTGTGTCAAAAAGTGTACCTGTAAGTAATTTAGAAGTTAGCACTTTCCGTATCACCTTTCTTTTTAAACACATCCAAGCAAATAAATAAACTTAGTAATCTTTTATTGTTAGAGATGCAAATCAAATTCAATGCGAAGAGGAAGTGTACAGCCCTAAATACTGTTCAAAGTGGCATATAAATTAAAACACTAACTTTGACAAAGAGGCTTAACCGTATTTTGCATAGAATTTTTTATGAAAAACTATGAGCTATCGAAAAACAGAAACATTTTTGTTTCATTGTCGATCGAAGAGATACAAAAAGTTAGCTAGATATTTAGTTCAAAACCTACGATTTTTCAATTTAAGTTTTGTTAAGGTTTTTTGTAATGTAAAACATTGAGAAACATATCAAGGCTTGTACAATGATTGTATGTTGATGCAATTAAACATTTGTCAGAATAATTTACACTAAAATTGTTAGAAATTCAGAGCAGAACTAATTTCAACTTAATAAAATGGTATTTTTTTAAGGTTATGTTAAGAAAATATTAATAATAATGTATAGTTCATTTTTTTTCTTCATATTTTCGATATTGTAAATTGAAATTGGAGGAAATTAGAACTTAAGGAAGGGGATTCGTTTGGAGATTATGGTCCAACCCTGTGTTTGTAGATCTTTACGTGCAACAGATGGAACGCTATATTTGTAGTAGGACATTATAGTAGAATAAATTATAAATGATATAGCGAAACATTTTAGAAAAATAAAATAATGTATTCAGTAGGTTGTCCAATAAATGGAACCAAATGCTTTGAAATATATATTATATACCATATAATACATAATTAATAACATAATTTTCAAAATTTTATAAATTCATGAAAAGAATTTTCTAAGTTAAATACTTAATTAAAAGATCCTGATTTATTTGTAAGAATCCCAATAAAGAAACATCATCTGGGGCCTGACATGATCTATTGGCAGTAAGAACATTGCCTGCTGGCTTTAAGGTCCTTGTATTTTTGGCCTAAGAACAATCCTACTTGGGCAGGTAAAATTTCCTTTCGCAGTGATTTAAAGGTAAAAGGCAAATGCAATTTTTCTTTTTTCTTTTTTATTCAATCCATTAATAAATATATTGGTTCTTTCCAAGCATGATGAAAGCAAGTGCAAGTGTTGTACACGGTAATCATCAGCTCATACTCAAGTCAGGTTGTTATAAAAAGATTACAATATGCTTATCTGCTTAAAACGGAATTATGATGTAAGATTTTTATTTTTTTTTGAAGATTTGCAAAATACTTTATGGGTTTTATTTTGAAAGGTAGTCATACTACAGTTGATATGGAGTCGCCACAAAATCAAAAACAAACACAATTTTTAAAATTATACTTTTCAAAAGTATTCGTGGAGCTCGTAGAAATGAAAAATTGTTCCAAAAATTCACAAAATCTTCTCTCCTGAGAAAATTGCAAATATTCACATACGCTTTCGCGTCACTAGGGCGACTAGGTATTGGTTTAGAAATTAACACTTTTTTTTTATTCTCAGATGATTTATTACTTCAAGGTTAGCCAGAATAGGTTCGTAACAAAAACATTCTTAGTTCTAATTTATTGAGGGAAGATAACATTATTTATTTTGTAATAAAATTATATTTTAATTTTATTTTCATCCAAGCCCAAAATTGATAACAATGGTAAATAAAATGTTGTTAAGTAAAAGCAAATGGATGAAACTTAGCAATTAAAATTTTTATAAAATTCTTGATTATTATGAAAACTCATTGTATTAAAATGTTTATAAAAATCTCCGGTTTCATAACTTTTTTATATTTCAATTTTTGTACATAGTTATTCAACAAGTAGAAATATTTGTTATTTTTTTTAAGTGCTCTTCAAAGGGTTTGCTTGTTGCCATTTTTATGGTAAAGAGAGGGTTAGAAACTAGGTGCAGCGGTTCGGTGTAATAGGGCTAAATATCGACTCGAGGAGAGAACTAAGTAAAGCAAGTAAGTGAAGAAGTCCAAAAGAGTGGAATAAGACAAAAAACAGTTCAATTGGTCAACTTTTCTAAGTAATAAACTTAAATTCACATTTATTAGGATAACGATCTCAAAATAATTAAATTTGTGGGACAACCGTCCGTGAAGAACTAGAGACTAGTGACTTACAACTCTCAACCATTCCTGTGTGCGAGTAATATTGTCAGTGATGAAGGGGACCTATAGTTTAAAGTCAAATTCGAACGGCTAATTTAAAAAGGAACTTTTTAGTACAAGAATTTCTTTTGGAGGACTTTTCAATTAATCACAAAAAGCAATAACCTTAAAAAAAGACTTTTGTACAAGCAGAGATTGAACCCAAGACCTCTTTCATAAAAGTCCAATGCACATAACGCCACGCGTACTAAAGGGTGATTTTTGAGCTATTATCTTTTTGGCAAGACTGGTTTAAACAGCTGACAAACGTTTCATGTTTTGTTTCACTGTCAAGCATCTTCAGTTTGGTTCATAATTTAACCATGAATCGTTTTACAAACGAACAACGCTTGCAAATTATTGTTTGTTAAGAAAGTTCATTTTGCGCTTCTTCCATTTTACGGTCAGTTTAATCGACCCACTAAATCGGCTATTCGTTCAATTGTGACTAAATTTCACACCAAATTTACATTGTTGGACATTGGACCACCAACACGCTTACGTAGAGTGCGAACTGAAGACTGCGCATCTGTATCGGCTAGTGTTAATGATGACCATCAATTATCGATTTGCGCGTTCGTAGCAATTGTGCCTCTGTTACTCAACAACGTGGAAAATGTTGGTGCAAGAATTAAAGCAAAACGATCTACTGCAACGTAAATGGGCTCCTGGAAAGTTGGCCGAAGATCCACTTGTTTAACGAAAAATAGTGTTTAGCGACGAAGCTCAATTTTGTCGCAATGGGTACGTAAAAAAGCAAAATAGTTGATTTTGGAGTGAATATCAGCCATAAGTATTGCAAGAGCTACCAAGAAAAAGTCACAGTTTAGTGCGGTTTATGGGCTGGTGGCACCATTGGACCGAGCTTCTTCAAGGATGATGCGAATCGTAAAGTAACTCTGAATGGTGACCGCTACCGTGGGATGATATCCAACTCTTTTTGCCCAAAATGCAAGAGCTTGGCTTGCATGACATGCGGTTTCAATAAAATGGTGCCACATGCCTACATGCCACACAGCACAGACGAGTTCGCTGAACATTAATATTTATTTATTATTTCACGTTCGGGAGGGGTCAATTGGCCGCTTACATCATGCGACTTAACGCATTAAGACTATTGTTGGGGCTATGTTAAAGATTGATTATGTCTATACAAACAAGCCCGCTTCAATTAATGCATTGGAAGACAACATTGAAGCATTTATTCGTGAGATACCGGCTAAAATGTTGGAAAGAGTATGCCAAAATTGGACTAAGCGGATGGATCATTTGAGGTGCAGTCAAGGTCAACATTTGCATAAAATAATCTTCAAACATTAAATTATTTGAATTTCATGTGTTTTTTTTTTGAAAAACTTTCTTGCAGCTATTAAAAAATCATATACATATATTTTAGCATTCCAAAATTCTTTGAATAAAAAAAAGAATGGAAAGCATTTTCTTTTAACTGCGTAGAAATGTACAGTTTCTTCTAATAGATTCTCCAACTCGGAATCTTGCATTAAGGCGGAAAATCTGCCGGAATTATAAAACTTTGGTTGATAAACTCAGTGAAAAACGATTTATAAAATAATTACTAACCAAACAAAAAAAAACTTATACTTAAAACACATTTTGGCTGCCATTCTTATCTTTAAAACAAATTTTAACCTAAGTGTTTACGTGTTTATAGATACTTTTTTATCCGTCACATGAATCAAGATCTGTTTTTTGCGTTGTTAGGTTTTGTTTTTTTATTTTTTGTGTTTGTTTCTTTTAATTTGGCAATTTGCCACTTAGCACACATGTGCGTCTTCGTTAAGATTTCATAACTTAAATGTGGTATTATACTAAACAAAAACAAAGCTAACCAAAATTGCCATCCCATCAGTAAGAATTAAAAAATAAAAACAAAAATAAAACTCAAACATTTTTATCGACATTCAACTGTTAGTCTATTGGTAAGTATATCAAATCGGCGATAGTGAAGACAAAAGAAAATGTTATTGATTAGATTTTGTGTCTTTTAACGGGAAGCACCTTCATAATAAGTATATCAATTCTTGAAGCAACAAAATGCAATTCAAAGAAAAAGATAAACAATCATTTTAAAATAACTTCAACTCAGACGGATATAATTATCTTTGATTGTGAATTAAAAATTTCCATTTTGTATCTTAAAGTTTCAAGGACACTTGAAAACTTATATTTTGATTAATTTTGCTGAATTAACCAGGTACGAGTATTAATATTTTCGTCAGAAATTGTCGCTTCAATATCAACTTCATTTATTTTATTTATATTATGTTCAATATCTTAACTACCAATTTTGTTTAAATTTGTTTGAGTATTTGAATTTAATTTATTTTAATTTGGTAAAATAAGTATTTTTCGGAACATTTTCAAAATTTGATACAAAATATTGCTTACCTATACTTTTGATAGTCATTTTTATTTATTAATACGGAAGCATATTAATTATTAAAATATAAAATATTATGTGGTTTTAACATTTCTTCACGTATTTGCTTGCATATTTTTGTATATAAGTAAAAACCAAAAAACAGTGTCTCGTATTATTGAATTTGAAAATTCCTCCTTATTTTTGGGTAATAAAAACATATTTTTTTAAAATAATAAAAACAAGTTTAAACAACCAAATTGTGTACTTTAATTATAATCTGCAAAAAAAGGAAATTGATACTTAGTTTCAATCGACATTTTTGCTGCACTTAAAATAGTTTTTAGATAAAAACTTTAAGTGCATATAATTAATTTTATATTAAAAACATTTTTTAATTGACACTAGAAAGTACCTACAAATGTGTACCTACATATGACTTACTTGGAAAGCTTTGATACAATTTTTTATAACAATGAAGCGTAAGACATTTGATAAACTATTACATTGTAAAAAGTTAATAATTTTTGATTTGATTTAATTGATTGAATTAGATTTTTAGATTTTTATCGAAAGCAAACTAAGAAAAGTAAGAATGAATTCTTAAAATTTTTTAGTTGACATACAATTTTGGAAACAAAATCAATTGTCTTTCTTAGGGCTTACATTTTAAGTATCGAATGTAAAGGATGTTTTTTTTAATAATAATTTAAATAATTTAGCTTTATTATAAAGATAAGGGTTTGCATTATAATTTAAAATTCCTTTCTGGTAAGTAGCTGTCACGGCTAATGGCTATACTAAACTCCAGCCGCAGAGCCTTATTCGATCCCTGTCAGCAATAACTGGACGAATATTTTCTAGTAGGCTAACCATTTCACTTAACCTAACAAAAAATAGTCCTAACTGTATTAAATGGCACGATATTGAAGGCCACGCCACAGTAGTGAGATAATGCGCTCACCAAAAGCTTCCTTCAATAAATTGACAGTTTAGCTGAGCCACACAAAACGAACCATTATTTTGATATAAAATTTGTACGCTTTACACAAATTTTTCAAGAGTTAATCTATTCATTGTGAAATGGCAAATAAAACTGCCCACTTTCAAAATTGAATATCACACTTCTAAAAAACTGCCCGTTTTGATGGAGGCATGACTTAAATAGAGGATGCAAGAATCGTGCAAAATTTAGAAATTAAAACAAAAATTAGTATCAATATTTCATTTAATTTTTCAGCTCTAATTTGATGATGTTAATTCTTGCCCCTGATTTAAGATTTGATCAGAAAGTTGTGTTTTGAAGTTTTGTAATAATTTTGTTTAATTGTGTTGATTTATTGAATTTGTTTACAGGAGTAATTCTTGTCATTAAATTCTCTGATTAGCAGCTCGGTTCCGGCATAAGAATTCTAGGTCCCTGACTCGGTCAGAGGTTGAGAGTTGTAACTCACTAGGCAATAGTATTGCATTTTAAAATAATATACAATATTATTTTACAGTTAGAAATATTAAAATAGAACATTTTATTTTTAATTTAATAAAATAATATTTATTGAAAAATAAATTATGATCAGAAACTCCATACACCCGATAAAATAAATGAACACTTGAATTTTCTTGCAAACGATCAAAAATTGGTTTCAAAAATTGTATAACTATTACTTCTTGAACCAAAATCTCTTTATCATTGAAATACACAAAAATACCAAAATCTAAATGATTTACTTTAATTCATCAATAATTCCAACTCAGCACATTATATTTTTAAAAATAAACTCATAAGCTTAAAGATAAAAAGACGTTCAAACATTTAAGACAATTTTGTGTTTAATTCCTAAAAGTATGCAACTAGTAAATACAAAATAATACAAAAGCTTTTTTGTTTTTCAGATAAATTTACACAAAGTTATCTCATGCGATTTAGCAAGCTGGCATTAAATTAACGAAAGTTTTCTAACAACTAATTATTTTGTTTATCTACGCAAATACATACATACATATGTTTTTATTTTAGTCTTTCGGAAGTTTATTGTTGTTTTTAAATAGCGAAGGAAAGTAACTTTTTTAACGTGATGTTAGCAATCAAATGAATGAAATCTTAGCTTAGCTTTAATTTAACAGAATAAACAATTACAAATCAATGGAATTCTTCAAACATTTTGAGAAAATGGAACCAATATGCGTGAAAGAGTTAAAATTTGACAATAATATTTTGTTTTTAAATTTCCAAAAGTACATACTTTCAATAATAATATTATGTATATAACGATTATTTGTTCACTCTAGCTTTTGCTAATAGTTTTCGCTCATTTGCGGGGTTGAATTCGCAAAGTTTTGTTAATGAATTCGATTAATAAGATGGGTTCCATGGCCTAGAAAGAATTAACATTTCAATCAATAGGAAGCCCTAAACTGTTTTTCAGTTCCTAGTGATATTGCGCAATTATTAATTTTACATAGGAAGTTATTGCAAAAATTTTGAAATTTCTCGTCATTTCGAGGTTTTCAGAACCTAAATAAAATGTTTTTTGAGATATTTCTGGTCTGTGTTTACACAAATTCAAATCATTATTTTTATTTTGCAAATAACAATTAGAGGTATGTATTTTAAAAAAAAGTGAAAAATCTAGTTGATCGCAAATATCTTTCAGACCAATAACGCCAATGACTCCAATTGAAATTTATATTATACATCGTAACATGATTAAAAATTGCTAAAATCTAGAAAAACTTAACTAACGTTGTCTTAACAAATTTAAAAAAATTAACAAGTATATTTTTCACCTTAAATATTTTTTGAACATAAAATTAATATTAAATGCAAACTAATGTGCCTCAAATAATAACTTTTTTGAATGTTGGTAAGTATTTAAGAATCATCGAAGTAACAGTTTTTCTTTTGACAAAAAATGAAAAATCTAACAAAGTAATTACTATTTCGACTAGAATATCTTGCCAACAATTTGCCAACATTTAGTACAATTTTTACAAAAATCGAACTGGCAGTTTTTTTTATACTGTTGGCCCAATCGGATTCCTCGAGATTAATTAAAGGGATTGACATACAATTTTTTTTAATTTTCTGCAAAATATTTATGTTAACATAAGATAATTTTTGTTTTAAAAATTGGTTTTCGAATAAAAGTTTTAGGATCAAAAACAGACATTTGAATCAAAATAATTTTGTATATGTAAGATATTTTTGTTAACAATTTCTTATTAAAAAAAATACATTTTATAAAACACAAAAACTAACAAAACCAACAAAAAACTGTTGAGAAATGGTTTCCGACTCAAGTATTATGAGAACAAAGAAAGATATTGACTTAAAATTTTGTATTTTACACAAGATGTTGTTATAAATACTTTTTAAACTTAAAAAAAAATTCGAAAGACAGATGAAAAGTTATCGGTGTGGGTCAGATCCTAGCCTCCCTTTTTTTTCTAATTAATAGCAAAAACGTTTCTGTTTGTATACACATTGTACATTACAAACATTTTTTGAAATGTACTTAACTGTAGGACTGTAGGATGTAAAACGAATAATATCCTTATTTTTATAAGGAACTGTGAGTTTAGTAAACCTCGTTTTTAAAGTTATAACATTTTTTATCTATCCTGTTAAAGTCAATTTTCTAAGTTTCATAATAGATCCAAGGTCTATAAGATGGAATTCGTGAAAACATTGAGGACATACAGCCTCAAATCAAATAAATATCACATAAAAATTGATTAATCTAATTTAGCTGGCATTATTTAAAAAAACTATAATTTTAAATAAGTTTTTAAAAATCTTAAAAATTCTATCAAACAAATTTCAACATTTTGGATTTTCTAGGTACTGTAAAAGCAGAAAAATAAACACATACAAATAATTCATGAACAAAATCCACAAACAAATCGATTAAATAATTACATATTTTAAATTCAAAAGAATTATTTTTTTTAAATTATTCATCATTATAACTTATGGACGTTGCGTTTTTTCCACTTTAGCCGGAAATTGCTTAATAGCCTAAAAATTGGAAAAATAGCAACATTTAAATCACTATTGTTGTCTTGAACTATGAAAATCTACCCTTCACTTTTGTTTTGCTATACAAAATTTAAATAGTTTATATTCCAACTTAAATTAAAACCATTGTTTCTAGCTTAAGCTATGTAAAGTATACTCCTTAATGTTACCTTATTCTACATCTAAATCAATTTTAATTTTGAAAATTCGTATGCATATTGGTTTATTTTGAAAGATTTATTTTATATTATAGGTAAACCTGTTACTTTACCATCGTCCACAGTCAATTAACGCATTAAAGACAAAATACAAAAATAAAAACTTAAATATTTATCAACATAATTTTTAAATGACCTTGGTTTAGTTAATAGATATACCTACGTTTTCTAGAATACCATGCAATAGGCCTTTCTCTTTTAGGCCAACAACGTCGGGTTCGGATGTAGTTATATTTACAAGAACACACTTACTTACAGAATACTATTCTACATACCCGCTTAATTGCTCCCCTTGCAAACGATACAAATATACATATGTAGATATGTTTATGTATATGTTAGATACATTTTAATACAAACTCTTGGTTATGACTTTCAGCAAACGGCATCAAGGTTTCGATATCATTTGATATTGTCTAGAATGGTGCAAAGTTACAGTACTGAAATTAGGTGATGAAGCGCCTTTTGTTGTTAACGGTGAAGAAAATCGGTTTAAAAGTTCTGGTTCTGATATATTTCTTCACATTTGAACTTTGAAGAACAAATTACTGTATTAAGGATGGAAAGATGAAGACCTTCATTGCTGCTGACTCCAAACAATTTTAATGAGCCCTGTCCTTTTTCGCCTTGTTCAGGTTTTGAAGCTCATAAACAAATTTAGCTTTCCTATACAGGTGGTTAAAGTACATACATTTTGAAAACGCTTCCGACTGTAAGTCCTGCATAACCCCACGAATTCCATTTATAAGGTCTTTAATTGATTGTTTAGCCATAACGTAAAATTAATCTTTCACATGGCTAAAAGCAAAAAGTCCGAAGGAGATTATTTACTAGATTTCAGTTGCCAATCGTAATGATTGATGTCTTATAGATATAACACGGCCATAAAACTTTTCTTTTAAATTTGCAATTGTTTGTTTGGGTGGCCCGAAACGGAATTTTTAGCAACACCGTGCTACCTTATGATTTTGGAAACTATAAAATTGACATGGCTTTAGTATAAAAAGCGAAAAATCAAGAAAGGTGAAACATTTTTATGCAGTTATTGGTATTCATTGACATTTATCCCCTAAGATATGGTTTATTTCCAAGGAGCCCCAATATTATGATAGTGGCCTAAATGCACTTATTCCGTCCTCTTAGGTGTCCAAGCAGCACCAGCGACCAACTGCCGTGGAATGACTATGTGACTGCTTTACTTTGCCAACGACCTTCAAACGCCCATTATTACAAGTTTTTTTTTTTAAGTCATTCTTGAAGACTTGAATGAAAATTGTTACGACACGGTATTCAAAAAAAATCATAGAACAAGAAACTGTAAACAAAACTTATAGTTTTTTCTGAATATGCAATATGTAAAGTTTGTTAGTAATTTACTTAATCTGTTTCTTATGCAGTTTTAAATTGTTAAGATAAATATTGTAATTATTGTTTACTAATAGCTTATAATTTTATTGATACCTACATATATGCTACACACCACCATATGAAGAAAATTTAACTTAAAAAGTATCAATATCGTAGTGAAATAAGATTGTAGTAATTATTGATATTTTTAATATATTTAAATAAATAAATTTTATATAAGAAATTTGGTACACAGTCAGTGTACACAGCTGCTGTTGCTGTTGGCTTTTATTATTCTACTTCTTAACTTATTGTTTTTGAAAGAACTTGTTTTGAATGACTTTGTCAAGATTAAATGGAACGATAATAATGCACCTTGTTTTTGTTGAAGTTATTTTCTGAATCAATGTAGCTAACTAAAAGAACTTTTGTGATAAGATTAATTATCAGTTTTTTGTTTCTTATTTTATAATATTAAGGCTCTTATTTATTTCCATTTCTATAAATATTACAAGGTCAAATAAAATCAAGGTGATATGCATGGTTGCCACAAATGTTTTGATTAAATTAGTGAACAGAGCTTTAAATTACCGAATTAAATATTAGTATAACTTATAAAGGGTGATTTTTTTGAGGTTAGGATTTTCATGCATTAGTATTTGACAGATTACGCGGGATTTCAGACATGGTGTCAAAGAGAAAGATGCTCAGTTTGCTTTGACATTTCATCATGAATAGGCTTACTAACGAGCAACGCTTGCAAATCATTGAATTTTATTACCAAAATCAGTGTTCGGTTCGAAATGTGTTTCGCGCTTTACGTCCGATTTATGGTCTACATAATCGACCAAGTGAGCAAACAATTAATGCGATTGTGACCAAGTTTCGCACTCAGTTTACTTTATTGGACATTAAACCAACCACACGAATGCGTACAGTGCGTACAGAAGAGAATATTGCGTCTGTTTCTCAGAGTGTTGCTGAAGACCGTGAAATGTCGATTCGTCGCCCATCGCAGCAATTGGGTTTGTGTTATTCGACCAAATGGAAGATTTTACGCAAAGATCTTGGTGTTAAACCGTATAAAATACAGCTCGTGCAAGAACTGAAGCCGAACGATCAGCCACAACGTCGAATTTTCAGTGAATGGGCCCTAGAAAAGTTGGCAGAAAATCCGCTTTTTTATCGACAAATTTTGTTCAGTGATGAGGCTCATTTCTGGTTGAATGGCTACGTAAATAAGCAAAATTGCCGCATTTGGAGTGAAGAGCAACCAGAAGCCGTTCAAGAACTGCCCATGCATCCCGAAAAATGCACTGTTTGGTGTGGTTTGTACGCTGGTGGAATCATTGGACCGTATTTTTTCAAAGATGCTGTTGGACGCAACGTTACGGTGAATGGCGATCGCTATCGTTCAATGCTAACAAACTTTTTGTTGCCAAAAATGGAAGAACTGAACTTGGTTGACATGTGGTTTCAACAAGATGGCGCTACATGCCACACAGCTCGCGATTCTATGGCCATTTTGAGGGAAAACTTCGGATAACAATTCATCTCAAGGAATGGACCGGTAAGTTGGCCACCAAGATCATGCGATTTGACGCATTTAGACTGTTTTTTGTGGGGCTACGTCAAGTCTAAAGTCTACACAAAGAAGCCAGCAACTATTCCAGCTTTGGAAGACAACATTTTCGAAGAAATTCGGGCTATTCCGGCCGAAATGCTCGAAAAAGTTACCCAAAATTGGACTTTCCGAATGGACCACCTAAGACGCAGCCGCGGTCAACATTTAAATGAAATTATCTTCAAAAAGTAAATGTCATGGACCAATCTAACGTTTCAAATAAAGAATCGATGAAATTTTGCAAATTTTATGCGTTTTTTTTTTTAAAGTTCTCAAGCTCTTAAAAAATCACCGTTTAAAAATGCGCAGGACTTAAGTAGACAAATAAAAACAAGTACAAGCAATCATTTTCAGTATTGTCACTACAAAATATTGATATTGAAGCTCAGTTTAAACGAAGTCGAAACCGAGGCTGATATTACAGTGTTACAAATGAAAAGATAGTAGAAAGATAGATAGAATCAAATTTAATGCAGATGGATAATATTCATATTTTCTACTTTGATTATCTTTCTTTTTAAATGATTACCTAAAATAGCTTAGGAAAGGAGTTTTCAATAAAAACTTTCATTTTGATTTAAAAAATACGTATTTCTTAGAAAAATCAATGAGTGTTTATTCATCATATCCTTTCCATTTTCATCATCAAATTGTATATTTCCTTGAATACTATTTTTAAGGCCTGACTTTTGAAAATTGTCAAAACCCTTACCTCTCAAGAAAGAACACGTTAAACAATTTCAATTCTCTGCTTTCTTTTAATTCCGGCTATTAATATACTTAATCGCAGCAATAAATTTGTTTTTAAATAAGTAAGGTTATAGCAGTTCGAGTTTCCGAGTTCCAAATGCAGTTTTCTAAGGTAAAAATGGATTTAAATACTGAAGATCTGGATAATAATGATTTTAATTACTTAGCTGAACTTTAATATCATTATAACAAACGCCTTTATGCAAAATACGGTATTCCTAATGTTTTTCGTCATCCACTTGCACAAATTCGTCTAACCGTTTTATTATTGCCAAATAGAATGTGCCTTACGAGGACGCAAATCGCTTAAGTCTTTCGAAATGTAAATCTAAACAATTTCAGTGCGTGTTCCCTTGCATTTTTTTTTATCTTTGGCGTAAGGTAAAGGTCTTAAGTCGAAGAATTGCAATTTAGGTTTTTGATTTAGTGTAATACTCTTTTTGTGTCTCTTTCGTTAAATACTAACAAGTTTAGAACAATTGTTTAATATCGCATACAGTCAATAAACAATAAGACAGAAAACACTTTATATTTGTGGTGATAATAATTTTTTAACTTCGTTGAGCCTGTGTGACCTCCTTTTTTTAGCTTAGGTGAATTTTAACTCTTAAAATTTTGTATATCATTTGCCAAGATTACGTTTTAGCTAAAGCAATTTTCACTGATAGTTTAAATAATATCGACTTGAAATTGCCTTTTTCTTCCTAAAACTAAAAATCTTATTTATGTCAGAGCTTTTTACAACTTAAAGTTTCCAAAATCCCATAAACCCAGAGGAGTACTGTTTTATAAATACAGAAAACACATCGTTAGCGCCTGACGGTATTGCCTCAAAAATTATGAGCTCAAGTTGGTTTTCATTCTATGTCGATGTTATATTGAGAAAGTGACAAAATAAAAGCCGTCCCAAATAATTTACCACAAACTTTCTTCCTACTAACTTTTCGATGGGTGATTATATTATTTTTCTCTTGGATAGAATACAATAAAATGTTTTAAAAATGACAGTCGATAGAACTATAATCGAACCATTTACATTGCTAGAACACCGCCGCAATGTTTCATGCCTTTCGTTGTTTTATCGATATTTTTACAAAACAATGTGTTATCGAATTAGCCCGTTGCATTCCACTCTTTAAACGATTCAGCCGTAATACTTGAACTTCCAGGAATGCTCATCAGTTTACCCTTGAGTTCAATTCCGGGCGTACTGTCATGTATAGAGAATCTTTCTTAAATCGGACATCGAGAATGTGGAATGCTTTGCCAACTCTGTTTTTCCCTAACATTTTGATGTTCAGAACTTTAAGACCAATGTGCACCGGTATCTCCTCTTAAATCTTTCCCTATTTTCCTAATGCTCGCACTGTGTTTAAATATAAAAATACATATAAAGGGTACTTATTACCCCTTAAGTGCCTATAAATTATAAAAAAAGATGAATAAAAACCTTTTAAACATTTTTCTCTTATAATAATCTCCAAAAAAAATTTAAAAGAAAATTTGAAGTCGAGACAAAATAAAAACCATATCATTTTTTTTTTTAAATTAGAAGTTTGTGAATTTATAGTTTTCAAAATTTGTTTCTTTGCTAAGCAAAAAGTCCGATCTTTTTATACAATAAGTATTTTCTAAATTTACTTTTAAATTGCTACTGTGAATACGTTAATCTTATTTAATTTAAAGGTACTTTTATTTGTTCAGAATAAAATGTTTCATTTACTCCAATAATATCATTCACCTTTCGTTTATGGCCTCTTCTCAGAACATGTACAGCAGTCTTGTTCGCACAATCCTGGCAAAAAGAATTTTCTGAATTATCATTTGTCAAAGCACAATTAAAATGTAATGGTCCGTTACATTTCCAACAAACCACTTCCGATGTCAAATGTTTATCACAATTAAGACACTTAATAGATTCTTTAATTTTATCACAGTTTTTCTGATAATTCATCATCATCATGGCATCATTATGGCTCTTGCTTATTTCCTTTCGAATTTCACTAACTTCGTTTAGTTTTTGTTTGAATTCTTCTATTTTTAGCCTTAGTTCGCCTTCGGTTTGTAATTGAAAATTATTAACGTGATTATTCAATAGGGAACTCGATTGCCGATTTCCAAAAAGAGCTTCAAACGGTGTACGTTTTATTGATGGATTAAAACAGCGATTTTTTAAGCTTTGAATGATTCCCAAACAGGAAGTCCAGTTGTTTGAGTCATTATGTGATATCCAGCTGACAATGGTGTGAAAAATATCTTCAGAAATTCGTTGAATAGGTTCTTGTTTGAATTCACCTCTGATAAGTTTAACCATCCAGTTTTCTGAGAGCTTTTTGAGAATCTAAAGTAAAATTTAAACGAAGTGTTTTTTTTCTTCAAAAGGTATCATTGTAAAAGTATTGTTAAAATGTGTTATGGGCCAACAAAAATTACCACAAAATTTTACTCTCCGAAATAAAGCCAGAAAATCTCTTCTGGAAAAATTACTTTTTTCAAGATTTTGTAATAAATACTTTATGTTTTGCTAAGCAACTTTCTATAAGTCGTTTAATGAAACTCCACGCTATTTTCAAAAACTATATAATTAGTTTTCATTTTAAGATACTTCTATTGTTCATGTTAAACTTAACTTACCATCTCACAAAATCCGTCCTCATTTGAACACATAAACACATTTGGAACTCCTATCAAGCAGAAAATATCGAACAAAACTTCAGCAACTTCCTCTGAACCATTCGATTTTAACGGTCTCAGTATCAGAAATTTTGTCAAATGGTCTTGATAGTTTAATACAAATCTAAATCCCTGATGTGTTTCCACCTCCATGTCAATTATACCAATCTACAAGTTTTTTTTATTTTTATACTTTAGGAAAGCCTATTTTCGGCAAAAAATAATTTTCGAACCAACCTGGCAACGTGAGTTCAAGTCCTCAGGCAGAGCATCGACCTTAGTACTCGATGTTGTTTCCTTATATTTCTTTTTCAAAGCACAAGTTTGACACAGCTTCAAATAGATGGCTATTACCTCGCGTGTGATATTGCAATACATCTTCTTCAACTCCAATTCCATTCCTTTCTCTTTTTTATGACCAATTTTTAAATGAGCACTATGAATAGCCTCAAACATATCACTTGCCTTACAATAGTGTATAGCTCTTGTGATTTCTTGTCCATTTTCATTTCGCTGGATCAACTTATCACAACTATCAATTGTGATTATGTCAAATCTTTTCAATCGACGATAGTGCAGCCCTGACAATTCTAAGCCATAACGTCTGCGTTCAATGGCTTCTCTGGTCTCTAGTACTAATTCATTGTAACGGTCATCTGTCATCAACAAAGTTCGTTCCTTCTTAACTGCTAACAGCTGATTTAATTGGTTCTCGAATTCAGCCTTGATAGTTAGATAAGCGCACATTTTGTGTTTTTGGTTTTGCTTAGCTTTCTTCGACTTGACTTTACTTTTTACTAGATACTTGTTGCTCGCAAAGCTGAAGATTTACGACTGCGAAATTAATTTTCTACCCGCTAGGCGGTGAGTGCTAAATGTTATTTGTTTGGTGTTAAATTGTATGGAGTCAGTGAGCAGTAGATATTTAAGATTGAGATTCACGTGCAATAGCGGATTATTCTAATTGTGACAGAAAGAATCTTCTAAGGGCGGAAATTTGAAGAGGGCTACAAAGTTTCCATTGTGAATTTGTTTTGGATTACGAAGTATCTGCTAAACTTCTCGGATTTCGAAATTGGATTTTTTTGGTGTATGCAATTAAAGGACTTTGAACTTAAAAGATAATTAAAACGTATTCCTCCTGGTAAAAAATTTGATACCTTATTAATACTCGTTTTAATTTACTTAATATTTATGCAAGCAAATGCATTTTTCAAACTTCATAATTTAAAAAAGGGAATAAGACAAAATCAGCTTTAAAAATCCTAAAACGTGAAACCCCATGGTTTTGAAAAAGGTTGACAGCAAATAATTCTTCTGATGTATTCTACGCATTAACTAATCCAACCCTGGGTTTACTTGGCATAATAAATAAATTTGTTTCAATCTCAAAATGTTTAATTCGATTATATTGTTAATTTATGAGCAGACAGTGTTGGTATATGTCTACATATGTTAACATAGATTTCCCAGTTGTGGCGAGACGTAGTCGGTGACGACAACAACAAAACAAAAAAAATTAAACTTGACATGTATTTATTTTCTCCCTGAGAGGGTATCACGTGATGGGTAGTGTTTATCAGCTGTTTTACCCAGTACCTACATAAAAGGGAATTTAATATAAATGTAGGTACCTTATACATATTATTATGATAAGAATTATTATTTACGGTGACCAACCGTATTGTGTTGAAATTCTGCAAAGGTTTTAGACATTTTAATTTTATATTTTTTTACACTTTTGAATCTAGTTGGGCAATTTTTTAAACATTTAAAGCTACTTTAAATTATTTAAAAATGGAAGCCGATTCTTAAAATGAGTTTTACAATATAGGTTGACTCTTTGATAATTTTAAACGATGTAAAGTATACTTTAAAGCCTTTTTACAGAAGTATACTGTGATTTTGTAAAATAGGTTCATTAGTTTCAAACATTTTCAAACATAGAACTCCTTTAACTAGAGTCGGCTTTATTGCTTAAAAAAAGACTGTTTAAAATTTTGCGCTATTATTTTTAAATAATAAAATTATTTAAATATTAAAACTCAGGTTTTTCAAAATTTTGATATGGAGTTAATACTGAAAACAAAAGAGTGGATCAAATACAAGGAGTTCATAATTAATTATGTTTGTATTATGGTTCAAACGTTCCTACTTCAAAAGGCAACAAATTAATATTGCAAAAACGAATAATAACTTGAGATGGGAGTTGTTGACGTAAAATCCAAGAAGAAAATATGGCTCCTCGAAAACAAAATTGATGATTTCTGCCTAAAATCGGTGTCCGATTCGGCCAGAGTCCAGATAAATTATACCTTGTAAGCCATAAGTTTAAAAGATCATTGTGTAGAATTCTACTCAGGATAGTTCGTGAAATGTTAAGCTTTGAGACCGTTGTTGAATTGATATTCGTGAGTTAAATGTCATACTTACGTTGACAGCAGTCATATTCTATAAAGTAAATTAAATTGGGTGGCGCAACAGTCAGTTGAGAACTAGGGCCAAGTGACTTAAAATTCTCAACCATTCCTGTGTGCGAGTAATGTTGTCAGGAATGGAGGGGACTACAGTTTATATGCCGAATCCGAACGGCTAATTTGGGAAAGCACTTTTTCATGACAAAAGTTACTCTTGGAGAATCTGTCAATTCCTCGCAAGAGGCGGTACCCGTGAAAAGACTTTAGATGGCATAGGCAGGGATCAAACCCAAGACCTATGGCCAAGACCAAGACAGTCCAACGCACTAACCATCATGTCACGGGTACTACACAGTGAAGTAACTCATATCTTTAAACAGACGTATATGATATTGAAATAAACCCATGTGTCAAAAATAAACCTCTACAACCTGTGTGAAGCATGCTAAAAACTGAAACCTTTGCTTATGGTTATGGGTTAGTATCATCAGAATATTAAAAATTCCAAACACATTTAAAGAAACGTGTCTTGGCATTTTTTCAAACCGAATTTTAGTTAATAAACTTACTTAGTTTACGACATCTTTCGCTATAACATCCAGTGTTATAATAAAAACAAATATTTTAAAAATAAAAAGCTACTTTTGCGTCACAAAAACATCTGAGGTGCAGATTTCTATAGAAAATTCCTGCCGTCATGTAAATTAATGTAATGACTAAAATAATAAAGTCAATTAATCCCAAATTCTTGTCTAAAAAGAAAAAGTTAAAGAATAAATTTAATATTATTTCTATGATTGGAAATAAAGATGCATGAGAGAATCTGCCTTTTTCAGTTAAGGTAAGAAATTACGAGTACAAATGTTTGTTCCTTAATTGAGGGTTTTGGTTGTTCAAATAAATTAAATGCAAAAAATAATGATTAAAATCCATTAAAGAGTTACTGTTTTCAACTAAATGACAGACAAATATTTAAGAACAGTTGTGCCTTTTTTAAAGGCTATAGAAAAATATATTGAATTTTTGAAATTATTAATCGCTTTTAAAGATGACAGAAGGATAAATTAAATTTATCAATAAGAATTTTAAAACAAAAACAAATTCTAATCATAGATATATTTGGAATTTTTATTAACATTGCATCTAGTGTAACTGTTATTGAAAATATTAAAAAGATATCTTTTTCGTTGGCTGATTTAAAGATGAAAACTACTTCAAAACTTAACGAATCTTTGTCAGTTTTCGTCCTTTATATTTTTTAAGCAAAAAGTTTGAAAGAAAAATATAGAGAGAAAAATGTATTAAAAAGGAATATATCAATGTCCTCTTTAAAAAAGGACTTACAAGATAACAGATGGTCAACTTACTTATTTGTGAAAAAGAGTTAAAGGAACAAAACAATTATGGCATTTTTTGTATTATGAACCCATTAAGTACCTTTTATAATATACGCGGCCACAAGGAAAAACAATATAAGTAACTTTTTGTAGACTTTCAAGAGGGTAGCTTGAACTTTTATGTAGTTTTTTCCTTATTAAGCGATCTCGCAAGGAAAGAATGAGAAAAACCTACACCAATCAAGTTATTTTCGGATAGCACAGAGCTTTTTGATTTAAAAAACGACACAAGTCGACTTATATATCTTTTCAAAAGAAATATCTTTGTTTGATTTTTCTATTCTCCAAATTATATTCTTTTTTTAAATATTTAGTTTTCATATAACTTTAATATTTTTAAGTTTTTAAAGTTTTTATTTGAAATTAAAAAATATATCTCTTCTTACACATTCGTGGTATCAAAAGAAAAGTCTAATTTTTTTAAAATTAATAAAATGACCATAAAAGTTAACATTTTAAAATGCTTTGAAGCTTCAATAACAAATAGTTTAGACTCTTGTATATGATATTTTTTAATTAATTTTCACATCGATAAGCTGAGGTCAAACATCGATCCTTGCCCCTATACCTTCAGTAAAATAGAATTATTTTGCTTAGATTAACTGATTTAAATTTTGTGTAGCTGTCAAACTGACTATTGCTGTATTTGCATTTAACCACCGTCAGTTGCAGTTGTCAATCAAAAGTAAAGTAATTTTATTACTGAATAATTTAAATGTGGTTTAATTTATTTTTTAAATTTAATTCTTTTTACGTAGATAGCAGAATGCTCGTGCATTTCATAATTTAAGTGAATAAAATCGGAACAAAATACACGATATTGCAAATCGTGCTTTATTTAAAATACTTAGAAAAATATTTTTTTTTGTAATCGTCTTCTCTACTTGAGGGGTTAATGAACGATAAGCTTGGCGTCACCATCACCACCGGTTGCAAGCTTATAAGTATTTCTACTTATGTTCATGTAATTAATATATATATGTAAGAAAAACATTATATTGATAGTAAAACAACATTTGCATTGAAATATATAATGAGATGTTGATTTAGGTATGTAGTTCTTAAACTCAAAAAGTCATGTGAATACTCGTAAAAACAGAGGTATTGAGCTTTTATGTATGCATGAGTGAAAAAGTTTGATAAGCCACTAACATGGTTTTCGAAAAAAGACAAATACAATTTTAATTTTAAAGCAGTATGGTATTAGTTTGAGTACAATATATTTTAGCAAAAGTAACTCAATCTTTTTTAAATAATCAACAACATGCAAAACACACTGTTTTATAAAGATGACTTCAGTAATGTCTGTAGTAATTTTCCATCGAAGATTTAAGAATGTAATTTAACAAACTTTTTTTGTCACAAGTCATTTTTCCCGCCTTACAACTTTAAATACTTACTATTTAAAGAGGCAGAAGGAAAGAGCGTAATGTCAAAATGAGTTTGCTCAAGAAATAAAGAGGAGCAAGTTAATTGCGAAATATTTAAAAAGTATCATTTCTGATATTAAGGAATGCCATTTAATACTTATTTTGGCAACTTCAATTTTACAGTTTCGACTTTACTTTAATTGTTGTACAAGATCATAAAACTTAACTTCTTCTGAGTCTTGAGCAAAGTTAATGAAAATAATCACACTGGAAGGTACTTACAGTATAATTTTAATGGTCGTGACCAGTTCTCTTCTCTAAAAATAACCACACTTTTGAATGTGTATTGGAAACAAAATCCTTACGACAAACTTCTTCACAGAGTCCTAACGGTAGGAACAGTATTAGTTCTAGAATTACTACTCAAATCGGTATCAACTCATTTTGTCACAGAAGTACTAGGACTTAGTCATATCAATTTAGAACCGACTATTTGTTATGACACGTTTTTAACCAACACGCTGGGACAAAATCGATAGAATAGGGTTTTAATACTTGAAACAAAGCAATAGAGTTCATTCGATTTGGCAATTTTTCGACTGGTTTTATTTAGAAATAAGTAATTTTATTACATTGTTGTGTATGATTTATTTTTAGTTCTTGTGTCTCTAGGTATTTTCTGCTGTCCATTTATGTTTCAAATAGTAGAGAGTAAAATTCAGCACGAAAAAGACAATAATCATATCTCTTCAGCGTTCCCCATTAACTGTAATATTATTGCCGGTTTCAAGTAAGAACAAATGATTTAATCTGACAATAGAGCACACCAAACATTGACTTTTTGAAATTAACAATTCGTAAGGGATTATGTGCCCGCCTGTGCTTCCTAAAGTTTTTTTTTCACGGATACTGCTTCTTGCGAGAAATTGACAGATTCTCCAAGAGTGATTCTTGACGTTTGAATTCGGCATATAAACTGTAGGTCCCCTCCATCTTTTATTGATTACGATCATTACAAATACGACAATTTTGCTTATTAACGTATCTATACAACCAAAACCGACCTTCATCACTAAACGAAATTTTCATGTGAAAATATGGATCAGTGGGCATCTCGTTATGGGCACATTCACCGGCCATGGCATTCGTTCGTTGTTCGAATTACTGACTCTACTGAGCCATTATGACTAAGGAATAAAAAAAACACGTTATTTAATGTATGATAGAAAATGTGTGTTTCAAAAAGTCCCACACAAAAGCCTGAGACAGCATGTATCAATCTTTTTAGTGTATGCCATTATTTCTAACTATCTGATTCCCGCGATTTCATCCTTGAAGAATTAGTATTTCAAGTACCTTATATTACGATTTAGATAAAAGGATTCAATTTGAGATGCCCCTGTTCTATGTTAATTCTGTAACTAGAACTACTATTTCTGTACAGACGAAATCGCGGTTAATAGCTTAAAAATGTTTAAATTTGAAAATAAATTTAAAACAAGGCTTTATTTCTTTAAAGTTTAAAAATATGCCATATATCTTGATCGAATCTACCATTTTTTTAATATCCAATACGCTTACTTAAACAAGTACTAAAAATATAAAAACAAATACTGTCGGCTTTTAAAATTTGAAAGAAAAATTTGTTTTGGTTAAGGCTCAAAAGTCAGAACTCAGTAATTAAATAGTAATTTCAAATTTGATAGAAATATCAAGTTTGATTTTTTTTTCTCAACACAACTCATAACTTGCAATAGAAATCTGAACATATTTGCCGATAAAAATCTATACATATATTTTAAAGATGTGATATTTGTGTTCTCATCAAATTCTTTATCTTGTATCTTCATCGTAACATTCATATCTTCATTGATGCAATAATTCCTTTCACGATGTTCACTTAAAGATCAATACTGCATCGAATCCAATATCAAAAGAACAATTTTTGCAAAATTCAAGTGAGGTATGACGGTGGTGACGGGCGGTAAGCAGTGCAAGGCACTTTACATTTTTTTTTCTTTTTCAAAGAACAAGATATTGGTCTTCAAACTATTTTATTTTGCCTCACCTCGAAAAGCACAGAACTGACATAGACAGAGCACACCTATAGACTTCGACTTTGATAAATCAAAAACCATAAAAATGCAAAAAGTATTCGATTTTTATAAAATAAATTAAAAATACAGAAATAAGAGTCTCACCTTTTAATAAATTATTTTTTATTCATAAAGTTTATTAAAGGTATATTATAATTTTTGTTTTTTTACCATGAAAAATAAAATGATTGAATGCAATAAGCTTTTCATTGTGAGGGAGGTGGTAAATGTGTGATTGGAAGGCAGGTAGGTACACAATAAGAAAAGAGAAGGGAAAACCAGAAAATTCGATGGTTGATGGTGAAGTGATGAAGACGCGAGACGCGAGCTAAAACGGCAACGCCAAACCGCGCTCGCCCGCCGTCGAAGGCTCTTGAAGTGAAAATGAAACAAGTCAAAATGGATGCAAAATGATTGCGAGCATCTTTTGATGAATTTGATTTGTAAAGTGGTTAAGATTGTGCACATACTCGTACTCGTATAGTTGATTTGTTTGTTGTTGACCTATAGAAAATTCCGTTACAAAAATTTCAGGTTATACCAAGATATGTAGGTTTAATCTTATGATTTATGCTTAACAAGCTGGTAAGTACATGCAAATACCTTTGTTGATTTTAATTACCAACATCGCTTGAAGATGTTTACATTTGAATGTATCGCAAACTGAAAAACCGGTGCAAGGATTTGAGCAACATTTGGAAACATCTTACAAAAATTGAAATATTATTTTTAAAAATAATAATTTTGCCCTATATCTACCTATTTAAATACAATATCAGTTGTATTAACCTAACCCTTATCCCCTTTTTCCAATCAAAATTTAAAAACTCATTATCAAGACTTCTTTCTTAATGACCAACCAGATTTTCAACCTCCTCTTCATTTTATTATTGACTAAATTGTATCAACTTTCAAATTTATAAATTTTTATTCACTTAGTAACATTTTGCAGCGGAAATAAAAATTCATTGATCTCAAACCATCTTATTATTATATTCAGATGAGATGATTAAAAAAACATTTTTCAGATTGAGGAAAAAAAATAAATCTAAAGTCACGAGCATCTAACGATAAGAAAGACCAATGTACTCTTACGTATCTGTATAAATTTACATGTACCTACATTTTATTTAAAACTGTTTTAGGACAATATAATCCAGATAATTTCAATAAACTACATTACATTTAATATTTCAAGTTTGTTCATCAACTTTATTATAATTGCATATAACATTATGCATTGCTTACCAAATTCAAAACAAGTAACAAAATAAACAAGTTTCTGTCAAATCAAACATCAGTAAATTCTACATTTTAATAATCTTATATTTTGTTTTCATATTTAAACTTATAATGCAGGTACAGGTATATTTACTACCTGTGCACTTTGCTTAAATGTAATGTAGTACAATGTTTTGAAAAATTTAAGAGGCGGTTTAAGATTGTGCATTGTTCTTAATTTTAAATGATTAACAAATTACTCTAGATTCTTATTATGCAGGAGCTTATTTAGTGGTCAAATTTTGATAAATATATTTAAAATACTTTCCTCAGATAAATTTCAGGCCTTATTTACTCCAAGAATTTAAATGTTGGAAAACAAGTGTGTATACAAACTTGGCTTTCATAGGTTTGGCTACACAAAATTGGTGTAAGGTAAACCAAAAGGCTAAAGCTCTTAGGTTGGGAAATGGAAATGAAATCAAATATTAAAACTAAAGTTGAAAGCTAAAAAGTCATGCTTTAACATTTTGAAAAGCAAGAAACTGGCTGGGATGTGATTCACACTGATAACTTCCCAGTCATATACGGTTTTCGGAATGTATGAAAGCTTAACAAAACGTGTGTATGATAAAAAAAAAACTTAGAAGTCAAAATCTTTCTTGAGACGAAAACATTTTCCTAAAGGTTTTCGTTTTTTTCTAGGTTTTCGTGTTTTGTATAAAAAAAACTTTCAAAACATTAACTAAACGTTTATAACATTATTTTATATGATAAAATAAGTTTGATTTCAATGTCTGTTTTTGTTCAAGAGGTTTTAGTCAAAAACCAATTGTAGTCACAATAAAGTTTGTATTTCTTCTAAAAAAAAGAAAAGCAAATTATCTTATTTACATGAATTAGTTTTGAAGTCAATACTTTAATTTATACTTAAAATATTCGAATTAAATATTAGTTTTTAATAATTGTATGTAATATTTTGTATAGATTTGAATTTTTTTTTAAAACTGACCTTTGCATTTTTATAAATAATGTATTTACTGTTAAAAACAACAATTTTATCAAAAAAGATAAAAATGGTATTCGAGTTGAAAATTAATTGTTACTAAATTTTAGTAGTACTACCCGTGGTGAGATATTATGTGCGTAGGACTGTCATGACAGAAGTTTTGGGTTCAATCCAGGTACCATCTTACGTAGATTCGTACGTCCGTTCATCCGTACGTTCGGTAAGCTTTTTTCATAGTCCCCACCTCAAGACCGGTAGAGATATCGAATTTAAATACATTTTGTTATACAGAAAATAACACCGAGAATTGCAGAAAGGACTCTTTTAAACAAATTTAAAGGCTGGTGTTTTACCATAGCTATGGGATATTTGAGATATTTTGCTTAAAATATCTAACGAACCAATAATTTTAATTAAATTTTATATTGTGTAATATATCGAAATAACTGGAAGAAATAATTGTCAACACCAATATTTTACAAACTTCAAAATAATCGTATGCAACGAAGTACATATATTATTTTTGACATCTGGTACTATTTTGAAAAAAAAAAACGAATTGACAGACATTTTTTTTTTGAAAAAAAAAAAAATGAATTGACAGATAGTTTTTTTTGCAAAAAAAAAACCTAAAATAAAATTAAAAATAAGCTGTGATTCGACCCACACTAATAACTTCCCATCCCGTCTGTCGATTTATATTGCTTAAAAGTTTGTAGGTTTCCGTGTTGGGTTAAAAAAGATGTCAGTTAAATTATTCTTAAAAATTTTAAAATTACCAACAATATTTTTCATATAAAGAAATAGAATAGTTTGAAAATCTAGTTTTGTTGAATAGATTTTAAGTCGAAAAAAATGTTTACCAATTTTAGTAGCATTTCTTAAATATTTACAAATTGTTGATTTGTTTTTTCTTCTATGAAAAAACGGACTGTTGGATTTTTATAAAAAAAAAAACTACTGAATATCGAAAACAATATTTTCTGTGAAATAAAAAAGTTTGAAAAAAATATTTTTCATTTTTGAAAAGATATTTGAGTCGAAAGTAAAGTAAAGTAAGAAGACTGTCAACTAGATTTTTCTCAAAATATATTTTTTATAAGTTAAAATTAGTTGAAAGCCATAATCTCAAGTTTTTGAAAAGATATTAGAGTTGAAATTCAATTTTTACCAACTTTGAGTAATTTATTTGTTATGAATTGATTTTCGACTCCAAAATAATTTCATCTTATAAAAACTCACTTTTTTTTGACAGAAAATAAAAACATTACTAAGTCTATTTAAAAATTGATTTTCGACTCCAAAATCTTTTTAAAACTTTAAAATAATGGCATAGTCATCTAATAAAAATTATTATTTTCAACATTCAAAAATGTTGGGAAAGATAGATTTGACATTTTTTATTATAAAACAAATTTGCTAAAACTTGATAAAAACTCATTTTTCACTTAAATATTTTGTTTAAAGTTTTACAATATTGTCTTCAAATTAATTTCATCGAATAGAAAATATTGTCTTCGAAATTTAGTATTTTTGTTTGTTAAAAAATCAACAGTCAGTTAAAAAACAAAATTTTCAAAATTGGTGTTCAATTCGCGATTCCCCTTAAAATATTTTAATAATTTGATACATTTTTGATAAAATGCTACTAAAATTGGTAAAAATTAGTTTTCGATTAAAAATCTTATGAACAAAAATATATTTTAAAATTAAACTATTTCATAACATCCAAAAATTGTTGGTAATTTTTCTTGTTAATTCTATAGAAAAATTCAACTCACAACTTTTTTAACAAAACCAAAAACCTACAAGAACAACTGAAAACTGATAGGATAGTTTTTGACGCAAGTATTAGGAGAACAACGAAAGATTTACGCTTCAAATTATTAATCTTACACTGAATATTGTTATGAATATTGTGTTAAAATCTTAGACAAAATAAATTTATAGACGGGGTGGGAAATTATAAGTGTGGGTTGTATCCAAGCCTCTTTTTTATTTTTATTATTATTTTTTGGTCACAGTTTTTTTGATTTGTAAAAAACTCGTTCCTTTATTATTTTTTTTCAAATTAATTCCAACTTTGCATCACGTCACAATATAACAAAATTTAATTGAAACTACCTACGTTATTGATTGGAGAGATGTTTGGGGTGACACAAATTTTGCCCGAGCGCTCATTTGGACATAATTATTTAAGTACTTAAAAATGGAATTCGTGATATGGAAAGTTTCACAAAGAGAATATGGTGATATGTTTGTCCATTTTTAATATTATCAGCAAACCCTCATTGGTAAACCCAGTGTTTTTCAAATTAACTGATTGACGTTCTTCAGGCAAAGGTAAAATGTTCTATTTTTACCAATAAAAATTGGTACAAAGCCTTTTTGTAGATACAATAGATATCTATTAGTTAATGTGAAAATAGATTGTACATTAACAAAAAGTACTTTTATGGTTTTATTTCTCTATGCACTGTTATAAAATTGAGGTTAAATAGAAATATCATAGAACTAAGCAAACGAACATAAAGTTTGTTATTTCCAAAATGTCGTTTATAATTATAATTGTATGCATTTATGTTAAATATTAATTTAATATAACATTCTATTGTACCTGAAACAAACATTAATGTCAGTAAGTTAAGAAAAGTAAATCAAACTCGAAAAACTTGCTTTTATTAATTTAAAATACCTGAATTTTATTGCTATTTGCTTTTTGAAAGACATAAAACTAAATTTACATGCTGGAATGTTCTTTGGACAAAAAAATGCAATTTAAAAAACAATAAACTTATGTCTTTTAGCATCATGTTAACAGCAAAAATAAAACACACACGAACTGGTCGTATTAACTTGCTTTAAATTAAAACAAATCACGTTCGAGTATTGAACGAAAACTAGTAAAACTCAATTTCGTTTTATCTCCATGAAAAAGTTTAAATTTCAATACATATGTACGTTCTTCTTTGAGTGGGTTCATATCATTGTTTTTTTTTAACAATCGATCAGGGTCACTCGGGTGGATACGTACTATTTTCTTAGGTTAGAGAAAACAAGTACTATGATCCAACTTTAACATCCATCTATTCTTTAATTTTTCTGTATTAATTTTAAATATTACTGTAAAGTAAGTTTGTTAATTTTAAAAACATAAATTACGTTTCAATTCTTAAATCCTTACATTTCAAAAGAAATAATAAGGTAGACTTATTTGCGGATTATATTTACCAATGTTTTTTTATGAAACCAATATAATACCATGTGGACCAAGTTTAAGCCCATATCTGGCCTTGACCTTTTTAAATGGTTTGAGTGCAACAAACAAACACAACCACCACCGCCACAGCCGACTGACTGGTTTGCGAAAAATATTTAAGTTAAAAGATATTTTTTTTATTACTGCCCATGTTCTGTCCATTGATCCTGTATTCTGGATCTTAACTTCTTAAGTAATTAAGTTAGCCCTCATAGGGTGCGCGGAATTATATTGGACATATAATAAAAATGTGTGTTAACATCGTGGGGGTGTAACAGCACTTTTGGCGTAGTAACACCGCGCAAAATTACATTTATGTGCTTAAACACATTCTTGTTTTATTTTTCTTAATGACTTTGCTTAAAGTAACTTGGCTTTAAGAATAAAATGTTAATAAAAATCACAACTCTGGAACTGTGAGCTGACTTTAATTTATAACCAACGAACGTTATAAAAATATTACTTTGCGTGCAGATGCAGATACATATGTATGTAAACTGTACAGTACATAGCTTTGGCTTGTTATGGCATGACAAGACCATTTTATATAGATTGTTTCTTATCAGAAGGCGTTCCAGATTGGATGCTGATTTTGATGCAGCTGGGAGCAAAAGAAATATACATGACTTAAATTGGTTTCGCTAACTATCTATATGAAAAGCGCGTGCAGCATGACTATGGTAAAAATATACAAAATATTATTTTGGCCTTGGCATTATTTTTTGCATTCTCTAAGGTGCGAAAAATATATAATTTTCTTTCCAGTCCTTGATCATTGTCTTGAAAGGCCTTCAGTTAAACAAAACTGAAGAATTGACAAAGAAAAAAATATAGAATGTCCAGTTTTGATATATTCGAATGTACTCTTATATAAAATATATATTTCAACACGCTTCGGCTTGAATCTTATTGAAACAAAATGATATTGATTTTAAAATATGTAATTATTTTTCTGTTGTTTTAGCGAAATTTGTTTTTCTTCTTATTATCAAGGCAATGCAAATTGGTTTTAAATCTGTAATTCAATGTTAATAATAGGTTAAAGGCCTGAGGAAAATTATAGGTTATGATGATGGTACATAAAATTATAAATAAACATTTTGATAAGCAAACATTTTTTTAAGTGAGAAAAATAATTTATATTTCGATATTTGAATGCATGCTTTGTCATCATAACTAATTTAACATATTGTAAAACTTTTTACCCTGTAGTTTAAAATGTTTGGATTTGAGGTAAAGGTTTTGGGGTGTGTCAATCTAAATTTTGAATTGAATGATGAAAAATGATTGAAAAATGGTTTTCTTGGTCATAAATAAATGTTTAAAGATGTGGAAACAAATTTTAGCTGAGCACTTTTTAAATTTTAAACTAAAATTCATAGAAAGATTATTTTCTAGTACCAAATAGTTTTGTATGTTTTTGAATTGCTTTTTTTCTGTTTAATAATACAATACAAAATTTCAAAATTTCAATACAAAATTTCAATTGAAAGCGATTCGATATTTGTTTGTTCTTTAGAAGAACCTCACATCTATGGTGTTGAAAAACTAAGTTTAAATGTGTAACCATCTCTTGCTGTCTTTTTTCATGAATTGTGCTAAGCCGCAGAACTATACTGATTCTGTTTGCCACAAAAACTAATTAACCCATGTTTACTCTTCCCCAATAATAATATTATTTCCGACTTCAGTATATCTAGAAAACAAGTCTTTAAGCAGACCCAAGCAAGGTATAAACAGAATTCTTTACAATACCAACTGCCGTAATTGTGGGAACAACAGTAAAACAGTCTTGTCATAAATATACTTATCAATCAAAAAATTGGTATTGTATGTGACTCCAACACGGGTTTTGGAAGGCCGGATCGACTGTCTCAAATTTGATTGAATATTTGAACTTCTGTATAAACTCTTTAAAAGATAATAAACAAATCAATAAAGTATACACTGATTTTACAAAGGCTTTTAGTAAGGTCAACTTAAAAATCTTTAGAAAGCAATGGAATTAGTGGGCCATTATTGAAGTGAGTTGGTTCATATTTATTTGGTCGTAACCAATTTGGAATTGTTGATGAAATTCATTTCAAAAGTATCCAAGTTAACTCTGTGGTTCCTGAAGGAAGCCATCTGGATCCTACTATCTTTCTTATTCATATAAATTATGAGTCTAAAATTCTGGAAATGTCCCTTATTAGCAGATTATATCAAGTTTTTTGTTGTTATTTCAAACGTCAATGGTTGCCCGCTCTTCAAAAATTACCTAGATGAATTGATTTCTTTTTTTAACGATCCTAATGCTCTTAAATCCCTCTATTGTTGTATTACTAGGCCTTTATTGGAATATTCTTGTGTAGTATTAAACGTAACAACTCAATGTAAACAGGATTGATAGTGATCAAAGGAATTTTTTTGCACTTTGCTTTAAGAAAATTCTTCGATTGTGTTAACACTATGTTGAATGTTAATCATTCGTATCAGTCAAAATGATTGTTACTAGGGATGCAAACTCTGAATTTGCACAGAGAAATGTATAGTGTAATGTTTTTTCGCTATATTCTTCGTAGTTTTGTAGAGTGCAGGAAATAACTTGCTCTTATTCCTTTTAAATACACCTTCAAGACCATTTCTATTTAAGGTTGCAAGAACGGCTTAGTGATTACGGGAGCCTTTAATTCGTTATTGAAATTTTTTTAACCTTATTATAACCTAAATACAAGTTTAAATAGAAAAATAGAACCAGTTTTAAGATATTATTGTAAGCTTATTTAACCCACAAACTTATTTTTTATACTAATGTTAAATTTCTTTTTTTTTATTTTCAGGTATGTTTCAATAACAATTAGTGCTCTATTGAATACTTGAGATATTTCATTCAGGAGACGTGGTATTCATTCATTCAGTTTTCTTATAAATATTATAATTTATATGAGAAATGTCTTCTTGTTTCAAGAGAATGCAATTTGATAGATCAGAAGAATACATATATAAGGTAACATTATTATTCAAAGAGTAGATGTAATAACCCACTTACTCCCTCAGAATTGGTATTTATCAGTGATTATTAATAATAAAAATGAGAAATAGTGTCAGAGACAGAAAAGAGCCCTGGGATACACCAGCATTTATTTTGTAATTTTCAGACTTGACCATATCCTATACAACTTCTATATTGCACGATCCTAGAGGTGATTTAAAAAAGAGATTCATCAAACCATTTCCATAAAAGAGCCTTATGTCAAACTTTATTATTAGCTTTAATTTAAAAACAGAAATATTTGACTAAAATCTACTATACAGCGAAAAGTATTAATGATAAAAAAGGTTTTTTCCAAAAACAAAAAACTGTTCAAAAAAGAAAACCTTGGTCACCAAATTTATTCATTACGAAATTCTCATATCAAACTTTTTACCACAAGAATATGTGTGTACATGTGTACTTAAACCTTTCGGTATAGTGATTGATTTGGCAAGGTAACATTGCTGTCCATACATTTTAAGCTTGGATTTTAAATGCCTATTACTGCTTTTAGCCCAACAACAAGCTATAAGAGCTACTACAAAATCACACAGGTTCTTAATGGCAAGCTAGGTGTAATGAAACAAGTGTGCTTGTGCTTACCGTCACATATTCGCATTGACTTGTTCTACTATATACTCTACTCATATATTCATATGTATGAATGTGCCCGCATATCGCTGTTCTATTAAATGGGGCTTAAAGACTGCCTTCGGCAAGGCCGTCCGACCCGTACAACACTTTCAATAATTTTCAAATTCAACATCCCTTTCAGCAAAATGCAGCTGCTGTTGCTGTACTGCTGCTGCTAACGCTTGTTCTTGATGGTCAGTTCCATATCTCCCGCCACGCCATAGGTGAGTCTTTCATACAAGGCGTGGTAATCGTGTGTACTGTACACAGTTCACTCTAAGCACGTACCCTGTAATCGTATTACGAATATATATAAATAAAACCTTACATTGAGAGTATCGAGATGTTATAGTATGGACTTAAACCTAAAACAGAAATAAAACAACATTTTCGCGCGCCGCGCGTGGTCTCAGTCACTAAGTCCGCGGTATGCGGTGGTGTGTTGTTGCTACTGCTGCTGCTGCACTGTTGCTATATTGCTGTTATATTGAAGTGAGTGTTGCGGATGTGGACGGACGCGTGCAGCACTTACTTGCCTAGTAACCCAGAGGCGGTTATTGTATTAATTACCTTGTTAAGAAATTACTAAGCGATCAGTTTACGCTGTACTCCGACTCACGGAATCTATTGCGCATGCGCATTGTTTCGTGCACTTTCGACACCGATGAACAACTTAAACTACAACTACTACAACGACGATGAAACAATTTAATTTAGTTTTAATTCAAAACCTCTTAAAGCCAAATTGACACTAGTTTTAAAACTTATCTGAAAATTTGAAGCCATTAGGATAGATTTGTTTAAGAATTAGCAAATTTATTGAAATGTGCAGTAGCCATTAGGGTATTAAATTTATTTTACATTTTAAGTGATTTTTTTTATTTCATTGAGTCTGGTTTTGTTTATGATCAGGGCGTTGTCAATTTATTTCTCTATATATTTATGTTTATACCATAGATAAATGTATTTTTAAAATATTCGATCTTTAAATGATCTAAAAGTTGTTCTCCACATAAAAAGTCCTAAACTTTATGGTGCGTGGTAGGTACCGATACCAATTCTGATTGCAAGAAAAAGACCAAGAAAATGAAGTCAAATTAAGCTAAAAGAACGGACAGAATATATGAGAGGCACTTTGGGTGCGGCACTGCAACAGCTAACAGCAACAAGACATTGAGCGCATATTTTTTTTTTTGAAAGCAGACCAATAGCCACTTGCCATGGCTTAATGGTTAGAATTGAATTTAATCGGATTAACTTATATGGACTATTGCCTTTCAAGACCGGCTTTCTGTCTACTATTCCATTCGATATTATTAGCAAAGCAACCTTTCATTTATCATGCCTGTTGCAAGAAGTACTTAAGTTAGGTCTTTTTTCAAACGTCAGCAAAGTATATTTATTTGCAATTTTTATATATTAATATTATAATATTTTTAAACCTTTAATACTTTTAGATGTCTTATTTAATTTAGATACTGAAAAAATTCGTTTATAGTTGAGTATGTTTATGAAAAAAGGGTCGGTATCTATTTTGACGAACGTAATATAAGAACTCTCATAGATTTTCGTATTTGAATGAGTAAGTTGCAAACATATGCATGTTTTAAGGATACTTCTTATCTTTAAATTGTTTTATAAACAAAATTGTATCTTATCTTAAAAGTGACGGAAGCCGAACATTGATTATCCAATTCTTCATATAAAATTTAAAAAATCAACTAATGTTCGAATAAGATTGTATTAAATTTCAAAAACAATTTGAGATTCAACTGTCAACCATGGAAGGTTTGTTGCTTATTGATGTTGCTTATTTATCATATCCATTATGAGTTATCTTTAATGAGTCCTTAAATTCGTTAACCTGTGTGCAATAAAAGGTCCTAAAAATAAAGTAATCAACTACAGACCTATAGCTTAATTATCTGTAATACGAAAACTCTTCGCGTCCATTGTATGTAATGTGCTTTTATTGTACTTTGATTATATGTGATAATCATCATGGTTTCCTGAAAAATAGATCTACACGCACTTCACGTCCTTTTGTTTAGATGTTTTTGGAGAACGTGGACAAGTCGATTGTGTATTTAATGATTTTAGCTTCTACAAGTTGTGGAACAATACATTTATTTTAAAACTAAATAATCAAGGTTTAAAACTTTTTACAGTGGATCTAATCGTATTTAAAAAATAGAATTTTTAGTAATGTATTTCTTAATTATTATTCGGATCAATTTGTTGTGAATTCTGGCGTCCCTCAAGGAAGCCATTTAGGTCCAATTTTATTTATAAATGACTTGTTTTCGTTCATACAAATTAATCCATCTTTATTTATGCCGATGGCATTAAGCTTTTCAAAAGTATAAAATCAAACTAATTTCTTTTTAAGGTGTTATTCTTAATCCCGAGTTAAATTTTAATGAACATTTAAACAATAAAGTTAGGAAAGCAAATAGGATTCTAGGATTCATAAAGAGAATCGGTCATGATTTCCGTGACCCTTAAATTCTTAAGCTTATCTTTGTTTCATTTGTAAGACCTTTACTTAAATATACATAGTTGTGTAGTGTGGTCACTTTCTCTCAGAGGCTCCCTTAAATAAACGTTTTAAAACTTATCAGTCATATAAAGTATTTGCAATCTTGTTTTTTACAGTTGGCATTATTAATTAATCATCTCCATCAGTTTTAAGTCAGTTAAATTTTAGTTTTATTCGTACAAGTATAAGACTACATCAACAATTGCCATATGTTTAGTAGATAAAACAATGGTGTAAACCAGTTGATTTCAAAATATAATGCATTTTACTTTTGTGTAAAGTCTACAAATGATAATATCTAAAATGCATCAAATTTAAAACTACACATGTCCCCTCGATTTTTCTGTAAATTTAACCAAATAGTACTTACAATATTAGAGTCAATATCTTTCATTTGTTTTACAAAATATACTTGAGATGAAAAATATTTCTTATTTCTTATTTTTAAATGTTCATGTTTTGTTTTTGTTGTTGTTTTTTGTCTAAAATAATAACAAAAAATAAGCAACAATATTTCGAATTTGATAAAATAAGTTTAGTTTCAATGTCTATTTTTGTTCCCGAGATTTGCATTCTTAAACCAATGCCTTCCAATTTGAGTATAAAGTTTTTATTTTCTATGAAAAAATACCGATTTGAATTTTTTAATATCATCAATAATTTTGCATGTAGTGACATAATTTTTAAGTCAACATTCACATTTAATCTTGAGATATTCGAATCGAATGCAACGTTTTCTTTTTTCGCCAAAATATCTGAGTCTAAAATCAAACTTTACCAACTTTTACTAGTATTTTTTAGGGTTTGTATAAAATCTCCCTATTCGGGTCTTTTTTTAAATTTTAATCGATGTCAACAACGTTTTTCTTTGGTGAAAGATGTTAAAAACATTATTCTCTAGAGGTAATATCGTATTTTTTTCGCTAAATATTCGATGTGGCAAATTTATGTGTCCAGTTTATTTTGATTCATAACAAAACCGTTAATTGATTTTTTTAACTTTGGTATCATGTCAAAATATTCAATATAACAGTTAATTAAAGATGTCTTCATTCTTTTTAGCACATACAAAGGTATTCTTGAAGAAATAGAATTTAAAAACTACAGAAATAGATTTTAAATAATTCATTCCTTGAATGCAAATAATTTTGTTTTTAATATAACAATGAGAATTAATGTTTAAAAGTAGAACTTTAATTATTATGTTGTTTTATACTGAACAAATAATAAAAATAATGTGAAACAGTACTCTTCTTGTAGCGAGAAAGTTTCTTAACACTGAAAGTATTTTAAATTTTTAAGTAGCACCTCATTTTTGGTAACTGCTTCCAATATTCGTTCCATCGAATTCACCAATATGGCACTCACATGTGTCCACGGTTATGAATTTTTCACCACAACTCTTTCTTTATTTTTGGCTTTGATATTTTCGATCCTTCGTTTTAGGATACCCCAAAAGTGCTTTATTGGGTTAAGGTCGGTGGGTTTTGATAGCCATTCGATAACATTGAATTTTGTTTTGTTGGAACTATTTTTTAGGCAATTTGGAGGTGTGCTTCGGGTCATTGTCCTGTATGAACTCCCATTTAATTGGGAAATCTTCTTCAGTAAATGGAAGCATGAGTGAATATAAGATGTGGACATAATTCATAGCGCACATTTTATCTGTCATCCAAAATATTGGACGAACGCCAAAGGCTGAAAAGCATCCCCAAATCATTATATTCCCATTACCGGGTTTCGCTGTCGTCTTTGTAATTTTTAGTTGAATTATTTGTTCTTTAGCCTTCTTACATACATTTTTCCATCGAAAGCAAGTGAATTGTTCTTCGTTTCATCCGACTACAAAACGTTATTCGAATAAGAACGATGATATTATTCTAGTCGGTTTCTTATTATTCTAGATGTCACTGGTCGATTAAATTTATTTTTAAGTTCTCTTGAAGAAACGAGTGGTTACTTGTTGTATATTTTTACCAATAGTATATCAAAACGCTTGAATGTAGAGCTGTAAATACATTTTTCCTTACAAAGTTTATCTATTTTGCAATTCCATCAATCGTTTATCCAGCTTGTCTTAGTTTTTTCATCATTTTTTTAAAGACAACTTTTGAAAATTTTGGTAAGTATTCAAAATAAAATATCTGAAAAGCTAATAAAGAAAATCAAAAAGCCTATTTGCGAAAATTAAAAACTGTTCCTTAGGTTAGAATAACAATTAAAGTTGCTTTGTTTCTATTATTTTCCCCGGTTAAATCATCACTGAACTCTTATTTTATCGTTAAGTGAAAATAAAAAGTTACTTTCGCACAATAATTTTTCCATTTAAGTGCATTATTAGATACCGTTAAAATATAGAAAGTATAACAACAAAAGACTTAATTGGCAAACAAATATTGAGTATTGAAAATTATGATGACACTTGTTTCTATTATTTTTTCAAACGCTGTATTTGTTGTGAACCATATCTTCACTTTTTTTTAAGTTGCTGTAGTTAAAAAACCACCCACTAAATTTTTTTTGAGAAATGGCCGACCAAATAAGGTTCCCAAACAAACGTAAACATATGCGTACAAGAATATCTGCGTTTAGGGACCTTGGAACGTTGAGAAATGTCAATATTTTCAATTTGACCAATCGGACCGATTAAAATAACTTCTTATGGTTAAAAAAATTAATATCATAATCTTAGCAATCCTCATTTTCGAATTAGTTATTATAAATCAACCGCCATCACAAGGCCAAAAACAGCATCAAGAAGTGGCACGTTAAGAATAAAGAGTTTTTTCAAATAGTCACTTTTGGATTTTTCAAGCTTCAAATGCAATAATTCTACAAATTAAAGAAGCATTTGAGTTGGAAGTGAGATTCATCACTGAAAATCAATTTCAAGAACTGAATAAGCGAAGATATTACGTTTGTTTTCAGGTTTGTGTTCAATAAACTTATAAATAGCCTTAAAATATAAGTCCTTATGCAAAAAATGTTATCAAGTCATTTGAAATGCCCAATTCTAAAGATTAACAAATGTACGCTACAGCATAAATATTCTCAGTTATTTTTAAGCAGTGCAAACGGTTCCTAACATCCCAGCACATATTTTTCCACTAGTTTTGTTATTGTAGGCTTAGAAGATTATTCTTGGATTCCAGATCGTTTCTGTTTTAATATTGGCGTATTTTTAACATGAAGAAAGACGGCGGCTTTATAAGTGACAACTTCTCAAATATTGAATTGTTCAAAGTAAAACCTCTTATATTCGTTGCTAAAATGTCATTTTAAACTTAAAAGTAGACATAACTCACTTTTTACAAATTGGGATTTTTAGAAAGAAAAATCTTTCAACCTTTTTTGTACTCCAACAAAACACAAGGAAGTTGCAGTCAACAAATAATTTTGAAACAGGTGTTTTTTATTTTAGTTTTATGTTAGAAGTCATTGACATACGTTTTTTTCCAACATATTATTTCTTTTATAGTTAGCCTCATAACCATAATTATTAAAACTGAAGGACCACAACTTTGTTCTGTTTTCAAATAAATTTTAATTAAAATTCATTTAGTTAAACTTAATAACATTTTATTTTAATTTTAAGTGTAATCAAAAAAATAAAAGTGGATGATTTGTTAATTTTATACGAAGACAACCAAAATCCGGTTCTTAGATCTAACAACCTCTTGAAACTACATTGTATGAAAAGACATTCCCGTTTACTTACCTCAAATACAAATAATTTACTCTATGCATTATAAATAATATTATAAGACGACGATGATCATGGTGGAATTTAAAAAGTATTTTTTTCTTTTTTTTAAATTCAAGTGACTTTATCCACCTATCTAATCGCGTCTCCCCGCTTCGGTCGTCGAGTCCATCCATCCGTTCAATTAAACTTAAGAAATAAAACAACTTCAATACCATTACAGTCTTGGTGACAAGTTTTAACGAATATTTAATCATATTCATATACCGTTATAAAGTTACTCAATCTTAAACTGCATCAGAAAAGTATCATTTTTCTATAATTGCCTAATTTACATTTAGATAAAACCTTTTTTAGTGTCTTGTTTTCTTTGTTGATATTAACTTTAAGCGACTGCTGAAGGTAAATGTTGAAATTCATTGTAGAACTAACAAACTTAACTTGTGCTGTTGCAAAAATATGAACACTGAACGCATGGCATTAACCAACCTGCGAGCATAAAAGCTGCGACAGCGAGCGTGGTAGTGATACCAAGATCAGGTTGCAGGTTTCAAAATTCTTGTACTTTACGCAAATGTAAGAGGTGTAACGCATTCAAGATTTTACAGATCAACGCTTATTGAAATATCTTAGAGTTACCACCGCAAAGCAACGCGAGGGTTGTGCACCACCATCACCATCACCTCACATCATCACCATCGTTATGTTTATTACATCTGTGGTCAGTTTTGTCGCTGCGACAGACGACGACGACGATTGAGCATGAGCGCCACTCTACCACCCCATCAGAATTTGAAGGTGCGCTCAGCGATCAGCGTTCGTCAGTCGTCAAATTAAATCTAAAAGTCCGACTTGTCATGTGACCTGTAGCTGTCATACTGAGGCGTCGACGTTGTCGGTTATAAACAAATGACAATCAAGTCAAGAAACGATGTTGTTACTGGCTTTGGCTTTAGTTTCTTTTCGGATCTCGGATCTTGGGTCTTGGATCTCGGCTTGGATCGCATGCAGACCGATTAAAGCAGGTTGACTATCACTCTTGTCTTATTGCTGCTGCTGCTGCAATCCCAAACACAAATAAAAATAAATAAAAAAGCAACAAAATCGAACTCGAATTCGTGTTGCTGGCCTCAGTGGTATGCCATTGGTATGGTTCTGGTGCAGTGGGAGCTGCTGGGCTGCAACTCTAGCAACTTTAGCTTCAGTTTCGGATTCTATGGCAATCGCGCATTAAATTTTGAAAGCACGGCATCGGCATGCCTCTCTATGTCTCTATATGCATGCGCCTAACTGGTAAGATTGGTTTTTTGTTTCAAGGACTTTCGGTGGACATTCACTTTTTGGTCTGCTATTAAAAATATAACCTGAGCTATGAAATCAAAAACAAACAAACAAAAATTGCAACAAAATGAAAAGAGAGAATAAAAAGCAGAATAGATTGCATAAAGTTGCTTTAAAACTATCGCTTTGCTTTTGTGCATCAGAAGCACCACCAGCTTCAGCTTCATATAGCTGCACCAGCATCATTTTATAACGAGCGATTGTAGTTTTCAAACACAGCTGATTCTTTGGATGAAGCCTTTTGGATTAAAAACCTATACCTACCATAAATACTTCGATGCACTTTTGTATTGAAATGTTTGCATTTGAAGCTCTGATGGTGTCTCCGTTGTTGTCATCTGGAGTGAATGTATCTTGAAGATATATCTGCCTATGTGCATGGAGCTTGGTGCACCACTTGTTACAAGACAGTTTTATATTTTTTTAGTAGCTAGCTACGTAACGTAAAACCTTTGAGAAGAATCAGAGTGGTTTGTTATCACTTAAATGGGTGGGGTGGTTGTTTTCTACAAGGCTCTTCTTTGTCAGTATCAAACTTGTCTTTTATAATAACACACAAATAGCTTTTTTTTAAACAGATTGTTTATTACCATTATGGTAGCATGAATTGCTGTTAATTGATCAAATGAAATAATTTGATCGCTGTTGGCCTTAAGGCTTTGGTTTGAACGGGATTGACATGCCAATTCAAATTATTGTGATATAGAAGGTATAATTAATCGGTTTAGTGGATTGGAAATTTACAATTTTTGTAAAATTGTTTGTATAATGCATTTTAATTATATTCATTATTTGAATTTCAAAAATGATACATGCAGTCAAAAGTGACTGGTAATAATGTTTCCAAAGGAAATATCGTTCTTTGCAAACTAATCCTGCAGGCCTGTTAAATACCGAATGTCACTTTTAATAAGTAAACGTAAAGGTTTAAATTGAAATGAAAAAAATAGAACAAAAATTAATACTGATGCTGCTTTATCATATCCGATCAAAAGATTATTATTATTTCATTAATTTTATGTGTATGCAATGTTTTTAATTTATGTTAAAATCATATCGCGTTCGACTTTAAAAAAATTAACTTCACTCAGCTTTTAAATTTATTACTCGAAATCAACTAGAAAACATAATTTACAAATTTGTGTTTAGAAGAAATGATGTTACGTTTTAATAAAATCTTGGTTTGATTGTTTCTTAGACACTATCCCATTTTAAAAATAAAGAAATAAGGCCTTGTTAAAGTTCAAATTATCGAAGAGTGATGAGACACTTAGAGTTTACCAAGAACTGCATTATGACTTTATGACTTATTTAAACTTTTTGTACTCTCAATTCATTGGTAATACTAAGTGTGATCTAAAAATTAACCTCCGTATGTTTAAGAGAAACGTAACAGTTAACTTAAATTTGACGGATACTCAGCTAGTACGATCTTTCAAAATTCTTTAAGTCATCTTCCAAAGTCAATTTCGAAATTTTTTGCAGATTAATTTAAGACTGCCTCTGAAGGTTTTTCTTCTAAAAGCACCTCTTCTATTATTTATCCTAACACACAAGAATATAGTCATAGTATACCACTATAACATCATTTATGCTGAAGAAATATATGTCTTATATTTCCCGTCTATTGTTTATTTCTTTTACACGAGTCTCTGAAGTATTGTAAGTTCCCTCAATGTCAATTTGAATTCAATTCCAATGTACACCTCAAGGGAGTCATCTTTGTCCATTGCTGTTTATTTTATTTGCTTATGTTTTACCTTATGTTAAATAATTTTATATGCAAATGATGTTAAAAATTTTTTTCGAAAACTCCATCAAGGATTCTAGAGGAGATCTAAATCAATCCGGGAAATATTGCAAATACAAATAGTTTGATTTTAAATATTGACAAATGTAAGACAATGGGTTTAACACGCACACGTAATAAAATTAATATTGACTGTGTGTTGACTTCGTCTTGTAGGAATAGGGAATCTACTTTTTCTGATATCGGTGTTAAACCAGACTCAAAATTAATGTCTACTGATCACTACAATTATATTATAATACAATCTAACAAAACTCTTGGTTTTGTCAAAACGTTTTTCCGTGATCAAGATTTAATTACAATTCTGTATGTGTCTTTTGTCAGCTCAATTTATCAATACCCCTGTGCTGTATGGGAATACTATGTCCTATCATATTGATGGAATAAAAACTATTTAACGTAGATTTTTAAGATTTTGTCTTCCCCTAGCCTGTTAGATTTTTATTACCTCCATAATCTCGAAGCCTTCCCTTGATAAATCTCAAATCTCCTTCCGGTCACAGTATTTGCAATTCCGTATTGAATAAATTGATGTCCATCTATTCTTGTCCGTTGTATTTTAATCTGAGTCAGGCTAGCGTAAGGAGCAATTTACCCCTTAGAACTACTTTTAGAAGACCGAGTTATAATGCTAACAGTCTTCTTAATCTTTTAATTAGTAAATCTAACAAATTCTCTATACTCATATTGACGACACTACAAGCGAAAATTTCAAATCATGCAAGCTTTGAATTTGTTTGCTATAAGAAGTTGAAATATAATATAAAATTATAATATCAATTCGTGTTTTTAAAAAAAGTTTCTTGACAATGTCATTCCTGGAGTAGGTGACCTCTGTTAACTATTGGGATTTTGTGATTTAACACCTTTTTATATGACCCCGTGAAATACTTTGCAATCAATTAAAAGAACTTAAAGCTTCGAATTCGTATGAAATAGTTGAGTACACACAACCGCAAATGCTCGAATTGGTTAGGAAAAATGTCAGGCAAACGCTGTGGCGCTGCAACGGAAACTGTGAAAAGTAATTAAGAACAATTTTTTAAATACTGTAATCTTGTTCTATTTATATTTAGTTAAATAGCATTTAATATTCAGACAAATATCCAATTGGATGTGGTTTTCACTTGGCGCTTCATGAAACCTTATTGTTAGAAATACCGATTCCGTAAATGGTTTCAGACACTGGTATAGGGCTATTATAATCGAGCTTTTGCAACAGAACTGAAAAGCATTGCTTTATCAGGATTAAATTTTCCACTGATATAATATCAGCTAATCAATTTGGATATAAGCTCGAAGCCAATATTGAAAAAATTATAATGCAGAATATTGTTAATTTAAAATTTATTTAGAAAACCAAATGGCACGATAGGTCCCCTTCATGACTGATGTAATCCAAATCAATTGGATTGCAAACAATTCGAAAATCAAAATACTAACAAATAGCTCTCCAAAATCAAATCAGAAATGTTCAGTGGCTGGCTTAAGATTTTTATTAGCTACCTATTTGCGAACTTATTAGAAAACATGAGTTAATAAATTCGTTTCAGTTACTTCAGAGTTCTTGAGTTCAAAGCTCAGAATTTGTCCTTCTTTTATATTGTTGTATTTAATCAAAACTCAAATGCTCCATTCACAATAACAAAAAACTTCTCCTTTTAATTGAACGGGTCTGACGTAGACATCAAAACAAGCAGTGGTGAAACCTTTAATATATTAAGTTAATACATAATTAAGTTGATGCGGATCGCAATCAAGCGTTCATTTAGTCAAAAAATGGCTTCATTGTCATTTCTTGCAAAGCAAATATACCCACAATCCACACCCTAAAATACTTTTAAGCACATGATGCATATTTTGAGTAAATTTCATTCAAAGTACTAAAACTAAAATTTTGCCAAACTGGAAATAAAATGCTACCATATGGCACCTTTCTAGCCTTATTGTTTTTCTTTTAAAAAGTTGATTTGCTTTTCTATCAAATGCTGATAAATTACTGTCGCTGTCAAAAAAACAAATAAACGAAAAGCCTTAAAGCCAGAAGTAAGTATAACCAAATACCTACGCAATTTTGGCTTTGGCTAAAAAAGGAACACACCTCATATTTTCGTTAATGATATTTTTTTGCCACAGGAATAAAACGTGGGCGACAAATAAAGAATTTGTGGGCGATATAGAACATCATAAGGACTACCCCAATGGCTCTGATGAAAAGTCAAATATCAAACAAAATCACAGCTTCAACAAAGATAAAAATGGAGCGGGAGCCGGTAGGTACGAGTATTATATTGATTCCATCTGGCGCCATCAAATCATTCTTGAAAGCAAAAAATCCGTTGCTGACAGAAACCTACATGCATCCCTTAAGTCCTAAAAGTGTAATTACTGAATAATAATTATAATCAAAATTCATGATGTGAGCATTGGAAGGATATTGAAAAAGCAACGAAAAGATAGAATTACACTAAGCTAAAGCAAATTTTCACTCAAATTTTACCTTTCTCACTCATACACATACATTGAAAATTTAGTAGGGTTTATTGTAGTATTTGTAAGGATGAATACTTTTGCATAGTCTCCAAGAAGTCCACCACCTCTGCTGCCATGTGACTTGTCCTACGAAGGTTCTTTAATCATAGTTACCATATGGAAGCTCGTATTTATTGTTTCAATAAGATTTCCTAGCTAAAATTAGTTCTCCGTCCTCCAAAATCCTGAGTTTATGAACAAGCATTCAAAAAATATTCATTTCGATGAAATACTAGTACCAGTTGATGCGAAAAGCTTCGTTTTTCGAAAGAAATCCAAATGTTCTAGAACATTTTAGCTTCCCTGTGGTTTGCTGCGTTCAACCCCTCCAACAACTACCAAGGTTAACGAAAATCGGTTGGGGAAATGCCAAAGAGTATTCAGCTTCTTCCTTAATCAACGAGTAAACTACGCAATAAAATGTGAGTGGGTGTAGGCATTATTTGACTGTGTTAGTGTTCCTATACATATCTCATCATTTCTTCCTTAAAATACATGAATGAATGAAAACCCTTTTTAATGAATGAATGACGTAGGACAACTTGTTCACTGGATTTGATTTTCATGATTCTGACGTCAATGGGAGGATTCAGAGAGCTTTTGTCTGCCAGTGGCAATGCAAATAACAGTTTTCAACCAATATGTTGGTATAACGGTAAGGAAGAACGTCACAGTTACAGTGCGCAGAAATAAAATATTGTAATGATTGATAAATATAACAGTAGTCGATGCGTAGGTGTTATGAATATACATAAGTATGTGAAAGTTTTTATAGTGAAGGAATGTTTTCCATTTTCGGATAAGCCCATTTGGCCACTTGATTTAAATGCGTGTTACATATGTATTGTATATCTAAGGACAGCAGAGCGTCAGCTTTGGAGCGATTTTGTTTTATTTTTATGAGATGGGAAATAAAAGATAAAGGTAAGCGGCTATAATTTTTGTATCATGGTGAAATCGAAATGACGAATTTGTATTTGTCGTATATTTTTGAAACAAGTGCTTTGGAGCAATAAACAAAATATGTCCCAGGGTTGTCATTATTCTTCAATGTAATGGTGACTTGTTGCGCATATTATAAATAATGCAGTAGCTATAGGACAAAAAATGTGTTTCCGAGAATTCCCTTAAACCTACCCCAAAACCACTTGCCTTTCATGTAAGTTTTAAAGTTACTAAAATGGGATACAAGTAAAACGTGTACAGTTAATTCATGGGAATTGACATTAAGATATTGATGGAATGAAATAGTTTTAACGTTGAAAATGTGGAAGAATCCATTTACTTTCGAAAAATTCTTAAAAAGACAAAAATATGCATGGGAGATTGAAATTTGTATGCGGATTAAACAATAATCAAAGGTTTATATTTTAAAAATTGATAGGGTAAGTACGGGAAGAGTGGAGTTCCCTTAATATTTTTTTTAAATGTAATCACACATCATTAATATATTGTTTCTTTATAAAGGATAATTTATTTTGAAGTGTCATAATTTTAGTTAAATGTTTGTCATTTGCAATAATGGAATTACTACAAAAGTTTTGACTCGAACGTAACCATTTCTTGCGCAATTATCCATCATTACGGTTGTTATAATCTACGCAAGCAATTACTGAAATTGTGAAGAAATTTGAAAAGAATTAAAGCATTACTGCTGTCAAGAGGCCGGTGATGTGCATCGTCAAAAATGTTTCTGCTGCAAGAGCAAGTGTTTCGGTGAATTTTCCTAGTCTTAAACCAAACTGATAGTGACCTATCAGGTTATTGACGATGGGATTTATACGTTTACATTTTACGGCATAGATGAATTTGTGAGCGATATTGAGTAGACCGATACCTCTATGATTGGTGCAGTTTAAACAAAACTAAATTAAATTAGGTGGATCAACTGTCCTTTAAGAAATAGGGCCTAGTGACTTACAACTTTTGACAATTCCTGTGTGCTATTAATGTTGTCAGAGATGGAGAGGACCTATGGTCTTAAGGGAAATAAGAATGGTGCAGTTTAGAGGATCTCCTTTTTTAACTAATGCTGAGGTTCCATTCATCGGGCATGCTTTCTTCCTACCATATCATGGTGCATGCTCCTAACCAAATTATCTCCAGCTGCTTTGAACAGGTCGGCATTTTAGCAGTCTGCTCCGGCGGCTTTATTAGACTTCAGCTTAGATATGGCAATCTTTAGACGTGTTGGCTTTAGTCAATCTTCCTGCCTGACGGTGGAATTCGGATTGTCGTCGTCCATTTCCTCAGCATTGACTTTGGTTCCACTATAATGTTCCACTTTCGTATTTGCAGCTTTCAGTTAGATTTATGTACTTGTCTATTTCATTTCACCTGCTCATAACACTTTTGAACTTCTTTTCTGCTTTTGAACCTCTCAACATCCTCGACTGCACGCTTCTTATGCTTTCTCTTTTTCCTTCTGAAAAATCGGTATTCCTCTCTCCTGTCCTGCTCATAGAGCTCGTGAGCAGCTCTCGCCTTTCTTTGCAGTGCTGATTTGCGTGCCTGTTGTTTGGCTGTATTTGCTTGCCGACATTCCTTATCAAGAATTTCTTGACAATGACTCCTCTGACTGTATCTTGGCAATGTTGGCACTGTTTCTCGATATATTGTGTTTCTGGCAGAGACCTTTAAAAGAGGTTACTTGTAACTCGGTCGGAGAAGGATTTGCGATTATAGCCGTTCAACGTTGTATCTTCTCCCAGCATCTCCCTGTTTCGCCTTGGGTCTGGTAACCCGAAGTTCTAACTTGGCTACAACCAGGTAGTGGTCCGAGTGGGTGTTAACTCCGCGGAAAGTTCGGACATCTATGATGTGTGTATTGTCAAAGGCAACATTATCAATCAGGTTGCGGTTAGATTGATCTGGAGAACTCCAAGTTCCCTTTGGAAGTTGATTTGTGGAAAACGCATACTGGCTACCATAACGATTTACCCCGCAGCGAAATCGATGAAATTAAATCCGTTATTGAGAGTGTTGTGGTGCAGGATGTTTTCCCTGATTATTCCACTAAATTTGTCTTCTCTTCCAAGCTTAGCATTAATATCGACCGGGACAATTTTTATATAATAGCTAGGACACTACTCAAATGTTTTGTCCAAGAGCTCGAAGAACATATCCTTAGCCATTCTCTAAATCGGCCTCCACTAATTCAACTCTCACTTTCTTGAAATCAAAGACCCTGTGTGTCGATTCACTATTAATTCGGAATTTGTTTTCTAATTTTTTGGAAAATAGGTACGTTTGTCCTTTAAAAAGATTTAATATCTGGGCTTAATCGATGTTGACCACAGTCATGTGGTAAGTCAATTGTATATATTATGTTGGAGATTTTTTAATAATAATGTAATGACCAAGAAAATGTAAGGGTCATTGCTTTTGAATTCCTGAATATTTCAATAACAGGTTAAACAGGAATTTGTAGCATTGTTGGAGTTGCATTATGCTTGAATTGGGAATTGAATTTTTTTGAATAATGATTTAAGTAAAAATCGATAAATATTTCTGAAATAATCTTATTTTTAGGTTGAAACGTCTTTACATACTTAGTAACTGGCTATTTTAAATGTAAGTGTATTATAGAGAGGACACAGTTTAGTACTAGACAAAATAATTCAGTTTTTTTATTGAACTAAAATTGTATGAATCTTTCTGTTGTTAAGAACCTCTTTAAGAGATATTTTTTTAAGTAAGGGTAAATGTTCTTCGCATAGATTCAAACCACTATTTTAACTGCTTAAGTCTCTTAGATCTAACATTCATTCTGTATTAAAATTATGGTAATTAAATATGTCATCCTACGTCTACAATTATCATAAAACCACATCCTCACTGAAAATTATTATCCTTGATGAGATTCCGGCTCATTAAAAGTCCATATATAAAATGTAAAAACATGGAATACAGAATCTAGTCCTTCACGTATTTTCGTCCCTTTGGATTTATTATACTCATATAGCACACTATACACCCAGAAGTCTGAACTTCTAGTATAAATTGTACAATATTCTAATGAGGAATCAAAACCCCTTATGTTTTACTTTTTTTTTTCTTTGAAGAATATTGTAGTTGGTTATACATTCCCATGGGATGAATAATTTATGTTTCGCCTACCTTGCCTGAGAGAAAATAATAAGTCTTTCTTGAAAATAAGGAATTATTCAGATTTTTATTTCTATCTCCATATGATTGTGGAGCTTCGAACTTTCTTTAGTTAATAATTTCATGTGTTTATATTTTCCTTAAACTGTCTTTTACTCAATTTAAAAAATCACCTTGAAGTGATGGAAATTGAAATATTATTGCCATATATAATAAATGTATATATTATTTAGGGTAACTCTATTTTTATCTTGTATGAAACAATTTCTCAATGATGTTTCGAAGTGCCTATCAATCGTATTTATGTATTTATTGTATTATAACTAAAGTTCACTTAAGACTCGGCGAACATTTCCTTGCACTAAGCTCGATCAAAGCGGGTCATTGCCTTACAGTGCGGATCATCTGAATAACACCTAGAATTGACTATAGACATTGCACCAAAATTACTGTTTATATGTTGGGCGTATCTAAAATTTGTGGGTCCATACATAAAGTTTGTATCTTATTTCAAATAAGGTCTTATTTCGTAACAATATTTTTAGATGATGATGAGATGTTATTACCATTATTATTCAGAAACACGTTGTGAGCATTAGCAAAGAGAAAGATTTCTTGAAAGGAGGTGTCAGTTTTGGTTTTAAATTCCCGAATCTTTCAATGAATGGGAAAGACAAAATGTGGTTAGGGATTAAACATTCGCGTAGTACGGCTAAATAATTAATCTATGTACTTGATAGTATGATGCTAGTATTACAGTTGAACTTTTTAAAGGGAGGAATGCAGCTGGTTATTTCTCTAGAGCTTACGACGACGTTAATAAACCATTGATGATGTTATCAAGCATCAATTCAAATTTTTAATTCTGTCAAAGAGGCATAAGAAATATGAAGGAGAACCAGCTCTGAGATAGGAGTAATATTTAAGTCATGGATATAAAAGAAAGATCAGAGGGAGTGAACAACTTTTTTCCATAGCCATCTTATTACAAAAGTACGTATTTGGAATTTGATAACATGTTCTTCTTTCTGATGAAAAAGTGTGATGGAACTGTTTTAAAAGGAATCTGCTCGTATGTATGGTATTTCCATCTCACTCGAGAATTAATTTTACTTCTTTTTTCAAAATGTTAACTCACTTATGTAAGTTTTTTGTTCATTAAAGTTCAATAATTTTGAAACCTAATAACTCCCTCTCCGACATTTTTGTGAACAAAAACCATCAATTAATATTCTGTCAATTACATGTCACAGAGATTAAGCAGCACAGTTTAGAAAATTATTGTTAAGTCAAGTGAAATATGCCGGATTCCTCACCATCTTCTTCAAAACTCCATGTTTCGAAATTGTTTCTTTCTACAGAATTCACAAACAAGGACTTTTACTAATACAAATAAAGACAAAACAAAAAATACAACATTTGATTAATACATGTGTACATGTTCGAGTACACTAAAGTATAAGCTTTAAGCTTAAAAAATACTCGTGTCTACAATACTCAGCGGGAGTAACCTTCGGTTGGAAAAAAGATGTCCTAACCAAGCAGAAGTAGCACCACCCACCCTAACCATCACCATCGCCATCGCAATTGATGCAGATACTTTTCCATGATTATTATTATTTTCACAGCATCACTACACTACGCTATATACATTATACAGCTTGACGTCTGAAAGCATGATTTTGGTGGGCGGATGTTGGCTATTTTTAGATCTGCGCTTCTATGATTATTCCTTGTTTGCGTGCTTGTTTTAGAACGCCGCTTCGTAGATGACGAAAGACATAGTTTGGGAGTCTGAGGTATTGAGGCGTCTTCCATGTTTACTGTTCACTGTTCAGTGTTCGGTTCAGCCACAAAACAAGTGGGTGGAATGTTTGAGGTGTCGAAAAAGGTACTACACTGTACACACGTTTGCTTCGCTATAGTTGCCGGAACCCCTAAGATTATACTTCGATGATGATGGTGCCGAGTGAGAGGCGAGACCTCAACCATAGGGAAATAAATGAAACTTTGTACGAGTACTATAAAGAAGACGATCCGCCGGATTCGTTTGTTCATCGATTTCGATTTCCTCGCATTGAATTGTTGGTAGATTGCGAATTGTGTGTCTACTGGTATATAACGATAGACTCACAAGTCGTAAGTCGCAAGTCTCGAAGCTACGATACAAGTGCCTAATTATTTGTATTTGCAGCAGTCAGAGAAGAAGTTGCATGTGGCATGGATAGGATAGGATAGGATAGGATAGAATATACTGTATATAGATGTTGGAGGGTAAGTGGGCATGGGCATGTGCCCGACTGTGTAATGATGTCGTGCAGTGAAGTTGGCGTCGATGGGTTTCATGTGCAAAATGTCGAAAGATTAGAAGTGAGTGTTCGATGGATATTAAAGAGCCATTTAAACTTTGAAAGTTCATCCAACCTTATAGATGGATTATATTTTTAAATCTCCATGGGTATCTGGATTATACATGGAATATGTTTCATGTTTTCTACTGGATGTAAAGTTGGTTCAAATATAAAATAATGGCGTTGCTGGTGAAAATTGCGAGGAAGCATAAGGAAATGCAAATGCATACAAAATGGAAAACTGTTTTGTGCATAACCACTTGTAAGCTTTGGACATTAATATGAATAATAATAGGATACTTTTTAATAATATACACATAATTTCTTCCGTTAATGTTAATTTTAATGTATGTTTTTATAATTAGTTATAAATCCTATTAACATGAAATATTTCTTGTATTGGGCTTTGATGAACACTTAAATTTTATATGCACAAGAACTTTTTTGTATGTGTGTTAATTTGACCGAATATTAAGATATTTCCAACCATATGGAGAAATAGCAGTAAGAATTCTTATGAGTTCTTAAAGAAGATTAATGATCTAACTTTTTATAGAAGCTCATTTGTTAAATAAACATAAAACATCAAAATCATTTATTTTAATCAAAGTGAATAAATGAAATCTATGACTGTTTATGTAATTATGTTTGCTAAGTCCGATGTGTATTTAAATTCATGACTTTTTCAAAACAAATTAAAGGAATGAGTTTCAAACAATTTTATTTTTATTACTCGAACTACATTTTTAATCACTCTTTTAGGGTTGTTCAATACTCTAAGGTATCACAATGGATGAAAGCAGCCCATTTACCATTTACCATAATAAAAATAGAATAAATTACTGGACTGCGTATAGGATTGATTCGCTTTTAGGGCTATTTAAAAAAAAGGGGGATAACTCATAACTGATATTATATCCCGACTGTTGATTTTCTTGTTTAAAAGGATTGTTGGTTTATGTGTTATGTTAAAAAAGAATTGATTAATTTTAAATTACCATAAATATTTTGCATTTGATGAAATAGTTTGATTTAAAAATCTATTTTAACTAACAAGATTTTAAGTCGAAAACCAATTTTTAGCAATTTAAGTAGCATTTCTTAAAAGTTTTTATTTCTTATATTAAAAAATACAAATTGGATAAATTAAATTAATTTGAAATCAATGTATTCTTTTATTCAAGAGATATTGAGATCTGAAAATCAATTTTAACAAAATTTGCGTACTATTTTTTGTAGATTTTAATTTTGTATTAAATGAAATGACTGTTGGATTTTTATAAAAAAAATACTGAATGTCAAAAACAATATTATCCGTGAGATAAAAATAATTTCAAGCCAATATTTCAAATTTTTGAAAAGATGTTTGAGCCGAAAATCAATTTTTACCAACTTGTATTATTTTTTTTAGGTTTTTATTTTTTGTAAAAAAAAATGTCGATTCGTTTTTTCTCAAAACTTAACTAAATAAAAACAACAAGTTTTAAGCCATAATCTTAAAATACTGACAAAGATATTTGAGTCGAAAATCAATTTTTACTAACTTTGAGTACTTTGAGTTTTTATTAGGTTTTTATTTTTTATAAAAGAGCTTTCTAATTTTTTTTTTCTCAAATTTTATCAGATGTTAAGAACGTTTTTTTTTTTATTGCCCAAAATTATTTTGGAGGTGAAATATTTGTTTCTTCGCAAAATATTCAAAATGACAAATTTATTTTTTTCAGAGTTTTAGATTTTTAAAAAACAGTTAATTGGTATTTTTTGAAAAAAATGTTTTTGTTCAGTTTCTCGTTACAATATACATATAATGTAAAATTTAATTAAAGTCACTAGCTTCATTGGTTCATGAGATATATAGGGTTAGCTAAAAGTTTCACCTTTTTTAACTTCCCCTATGAATTTATTGTAATTTGTCAGATCTGTTGAATTGAAAACTTTGACATTTGTCATTTTTTGAGAGTGCTTTCTGCATCTTTCTGCATTATAATCTGTATAGCAAAATGTATTTGAAGTTGATATTTCTACTGATTCCTGCGCTACGGACTACGAAAGAAACGTCGCTAGCGTACGGACGTACGAAAGTACGTACACACACACGCAAATACATCTATCTGAAAATCATTTATTTCCACTCTAGGGACCCTGAAACGTCGAGAAATGTCAAAATGTTTAATTCAACAAATCGGACCGATTCCAATAACTTCCTATATATGCAGTTTAAAACCTATTCTTTCATTAGTTTTCTTATCAATGGATATTGTTTTTAAAGAACAAGTTATTCCACATATGCCGCAGTGAATTGTCACAGTAAGTTTATTAACAATAACATTTAAAAAATTAACGGGTGTGTTAAGACTTATCAAAAATTATATTTTCATTATATCATAATGCAAATATTTAATAATAATAACTGTATACAAATTAGGGTTCTTCGGAAGATTTGAAAACCAATCAAGATCTAGCTTAGTACCATTCAGAACTCTTCAAATATATAATTTAAATTAATGAATTATGCTCTTTTTGAACTTATTGGCTATTACTCTTCTTTGATGGAAGATAAGCGTTATACTGTATGAAACTTGATAATAACTGCGAATTGTTCCTGGATCCAAAAGTAAGCTCCGTATGTAAACTTATATATATACATACATACACATTTGATAAACTTACAAAAAAACACTCTACTTTAAATAACCATGTACAATATGTTTTTAAAATGTTGTCAAACAAAAAAAAAAAACATAAAAATCAAGTTTCAAATGAACACACATTTAGTGAAAAAGAAATTAATAAATCCATTTTTTATTTTTGTAAGAAAAATTCGAAATAATAAATCAAATGAAAAAATATCATTAAAAAGAGCAGCTGATATTTGGCGTCGATTACCACCCAAAGATAAACTTGTATATCGTTTATGGGCTCATAAACACAAGCAACAGCTTGCTGAACGCATTCAAATAAAACGAAAACCAATGAAAAAATACAGAATTAGTTATGTTAAATAGCAACAACAAAAAAAGCACTAATAAAATAAAATTCTCAAATAAATAAGGTAAGTACTTTTAACTTAACACAAAATAAGACCAAAACAATTCGTTGTTGAGACAATTATAGTATTACCCCAGAATACCTTATAATCTAACTTTCCAAATTTTACTGTCAAATTGTGACGAAAATATTTCAAAATAGCTGAATTTTCTTTAACTTGACAACAGAATCTTCTGCCAAAACTAAAGCTTTTTTTAACCTGACAGATTATTTAATTATTATAAATTTGCTGTCTGGCCTGGAAGACATATTCCTTGCTTGTTATGTTCGTATAGTGTAATATTCGTATGTAGTCGAACTTTACCTTCACAAACAAAATTAGAAGAACATTTGTGTTAAAAAGACAAATAAAATAAAAAAAGAACGCAAACGCCTCAGTGGCCGTTTGTTAATTTTCGTTCAACCCCAGACTTAATTTGAAATAGCGAACAAAATTCAATAAATAGTGAATTTAAGAACTAAAACTAAATACTTAAATTATTTTGTATAGTTTTATGTTGCAAAAAACGGTGCATTTAATAAGTAACCCATAATAACTGAGATTAACGAGACCTCCCCAAAAACTCATTTATTTACTATTCTCCATTTGTGTCAAAGCATTCCAATTTCTCATAGTTTGACTAAGGAACAAATATCTATACTCGACGGTATGACCAAATTTGGCATCAAGCTGATACTATTAAGCATTCTAAGATTAAAAAAAAATAATTCGAAAAACTAGTTCAAATGTGGCCGTTTTTATTTCAGAAAACCGTGTTATCAATTTTCATATTTTCATATATAGTATTACATCTTATGAACCAAAATCAATCAGTAACTTATTTTCAAAAAAAACTGCTTTTAGTTTTTACCAGGAATGTATACAAATAATGTTAAATTATATAAGGAACTATCTTATATAAACTTTTATAGGAAAAAATAATAAATCCAATTGGCTCATCGAGATGAACACACATTTTAAAAGAGTATATTCTTGAAAAATGTTATTGGATTGGCATTGAAACCATCTTGCTTTGATGAAATGTTATCTACAGTCTTATTGTCAGACTAAAAGGAATAAGATTAAGTAAAGAAATAAAACTTATTTTACGAGTACTCCAAAAGCTTAGAAAACGTAAAAAAGCATAAGGAACTAAGTAGTTGCAAAGATAGCAGTGATTTTTTATATTAGTTTGGACTAACGAAAGACAAACGAATTCTTTAAGACTGACTTTTTGAAACAAAGAAGACAAGAGTTTGAACTTGTTACCAATGGCCATATGTGTTAAATTAGCCATGTATGTACTTCAACAATTTAGCAAACAAAACTTAAAGTTTATACTAACTTCTTTTTAACTTTACAATTTAGAGAGTCCTATCAATCTTATCTTATAAGTACGTTACACCTGATGAAACATTATTGTTTATAATTATAAAATTTGAAGACGTTTTTTTTATTTAAATTTTTCCAAGCAATTTCAATGAAAAATATTTATTTTGAATCAAAAAAAAAAACAAATCAAAATAATTATCAAAAGAAAAAAAAAACATTAATTCTTAAGCAAATATAGTTTAACCAGCTCAATTGTTTGAAAGTAAAACTCAATGAACCAAACAACTTTGCCATTCTCTCCTTATGCCTATGCCATAATACCTATAACCAGGTCGAACCATACCACTTTAGGTGACCGGGTGTGTGTGTCTGCAGTAACACAAAAATAAAACAAAATATATATGTACATACTACCAACTAAATACCATTCAAAGCTTCTGTTTCTGCTACTCAAAATATATGGCTAGATACTCATTATACTCGATATGTACTTACTCAGGTATTTGCACGAAGTACTCAATTCAAAACAAAAAAGTTTCTCTAAAAGCTGCACGACTTCTATAACCTAACAGTGGGACGAAATCGACAACAACAACGGCAACGACGCATACAAGAATCTTCTTAGTACCATAAAAATACTTAGAGCTTTTGAAAGTTGAACTAGCAGTATCTACACTGTACCCATATAGCCTGGGGTAAGATACTCTGACGTAATAGATTAAGCTCTCATCATGCAACGGAGTGAAGGGAACATAATGTTCCCTTTGCATGTGCACCGTCTCTCCAACAGAACCTTTCGAAGTTATTATTTAACCAAAATCACGACATCCACCAAAAGAATTGCATTTGTTTCTCAAGTATTCTACAGTGACACTTAAGGCACCCCACCAAAACCAACAACAACAAAAAGTAAAATAAAAACCGCTCTAATAAACACCGAGAGAGAGTGTTTCCACTGTTGAGAAGAGTATGGGGAGAAGGTGGGGGTAGTAGTCAAATTGATGGTGGCATTCTACCAAGCATGCAGGTTTTCCCCTTCAAGCTGCTTCGACTTGAAAATCAAAGAAGAAAAGCTCTTATCTCTGCGACTTTTATAGCATTGTATTGTAGTGGTCACTAAATGCCAACGCCACTGTCGTCGTCGTTGTCGTCAAACCCAATAGAACAGAAGTCGTTCAGTAGACCAAAGTTGGGGAAATATATCCACTAGTAGCGCGTCAACCTACAACAAGATACTTTTGTATCTTTTAGTATCAAAAACGTCGGTCGTCGCTTTACGGCCGGTTCGACCCGGTGCGGTGCCACCACCAACCATCATCACATCACCTCCCCCTTTGTGAGTAACCGTAACAAGTTTCTTACACGTCTATTTATTCTATCAATGTGTGAGTGCGCAATATAGCCAAAGCCGTAGCCGAAGCCGATAGTCGTGATAGCAGCCAGCCCCCCCTCCCTAAAGCTGAACCTGAAGCTGATCCAAAAAAGTTGTATATACATCAGAGAAACATTGGGGAACACAAAATATTCGTTTTCACTCTTCACTCAATTAGTGGAATAAGAATAATGAAACTGGCAAGCAACCAGTCGTTCAGTGAGTGTGACCGCGTACGAAAGTGAAGTTGATGAGAAGCAATCTGCAGATAATAAAACTCACAAGTTGATCGTTCGTGTTATACTTAAAAAATATTATTCCTTTTTTTGAATCCATAAAATTGTGAAAATAGGAAAACACTTGATTTGATATAAATTTTGTTTTTTGAATTTTCTGTTCAAGTATTTCACTTATTTGGGGACATTCGAAAAGAGTTTTTAATTGCTGTAAGAAAATTTCACACAATTTTATTTGTTTGAACCAAATTTCAAAGAAAAACCAAGGCGTCGTATACTTAGAATAGACTTTTCTCGAAACATTTTTATTGTGTGTGCTCACTCAAAAACCAATTGTAGAGTGAAATTGGCTTAACCATTCAGCACTATACTCTTCGTTTGTTTTTCTCTGTTTTAATTTGTATCTCAAGTGACGTGACACGGGGTCAAACTTGAAGCTATTTTTACAAAAAAAAAATAAAGAAAAGAAATTCAGTTGAACACTATATACACGTTTTTGTTGTTTTCTTCTCTTCGTCAACATTTTTATCTCTCGATCTTGCACCATACCTGTCTTTTACAACTACCTACGTATATACTTTGTGTTGAGATATTTTAAGAAAGCCGACTAAAGTGAAAATCATTTTGACTATTTTCTATCGCATAATTACGTTATACTCGTACACTATATACGACTGCTATACTTACCTATGACAAATGTGCGCACCATTACCTGACAGCTGGCTGTAATTAGAAAATTGAAATTGTATGTGGTGTTTTTGAACTGAGAAACTTATAGAAGAAGAAAAAATATCTGCACTGCACCTATCCCTCATCAGCGACCACCCTTAAAGACATACAAAACAAAAACAACAAATCTAAGGGAACTCATACAAGTGACACTATAAGCAAAATCAATTCTTGTCCAATTCTAGTGCCAAGCTCTTTGAAGAAAACCCAGAACAGAAGGAAGGACATTTTTAGCAAGTACATTCATAAGCTACGTATAAATGCGCATCTGTGAAGAAAAATAAAATACCTATCTACCTATAACTAATTTAATGCGTGACTTCGACATCGACTTCGCGTAAAACGAAACATATTGTGATTAAAATACAAAAAAAAAATATTAAGTGCATTTTTAAAAATTAGAAAAATAGAAGAAAAATAAGAATTCCACTGATGTATAACAAAAATCGAAGTGTATCAAATCAACGACTTGAAGTGTAATTTGCCCACTTGACTAGGTATATTTTTCAATTAATTATATATTGTGTGTTGAAACGAAACGCATCGTATTATTGGTCATCAGAAGAAGAAAAAAAAAACAACGTTAGCAACGATTTGAAAAACCCTCAATAGAAAAACGCTATATCTAATAAAAGGGTAATAATTATAAAATATACATCAAACAAACAAATCATCATCCAGCGCAATACCTGATGTACTAAGTTCATCTTCGTGAGTTTGTGTTTTGTTTTTTTTTTTTGATTTTATATCTACTAAAAAACACACAGTTTTTGTTTTTTTTTTTTAAAGATACATCATAATTGAGAGAGATTCAATTATTGTTGTTATTGTTGGACACATCATCATCACGACAAGGCGCAGTAAATAATTTTTTTTTATTTAAACAAAAACAGAATAAAAAAGAAGAAAATAATTCACAACGAGAAAAATAATAGCAACAACAACAAAAACAAAAAAGAAAGATTAAAATTGAAAGCAACAATCAAAGAAGAAAACAATTTTTGTTGCTTTTTTTTAAGTTTTCGTCGTACTACTTTTGTACGTTTTGTCTCCCATTTGTGAAACGTGATAAATAAAACAGCGTTCTTATGAAATCGGAAAATTGGATCACATCCTACAATGAAAAGGTAAGTCAAATATTTTTAATATAAATGCATACATATATACCTATGCAAACATATGTATGTGTATTGTTATTGTTGGTTAAAAATTTAAATATATTACTTTTGGCAATTTGGAATAATTTTTGAAAAGAAAATGAGTGAATAAATTATGACAAATTTGTTATACGGGGTGTGTTCGTCTGGGAGATGAAGGCTGGTATGCTTTTTTGTGAAACATATGGTTCGAATGAAATTTTTTTTTTGGAATTAATTTCCTTGTGAAATTCATAATGATTAGGTTAAAGTTTTTAGTTTTAAATTAAACTATTGAATTTTGTTTGTATTTTTAATTGGGCTTCTATACATTTTGAAACAGGCATTTTGTTTTAGCAATTGAGTTGAACATAACGTAGATACATACATACATTACATCTTTATGTATGTACCTATCTACTTGTTGAACTAGCTTAGAATAAAAGCAAACTTAGTTTAAGTATAGATACCTATTGATATAAAAAAATGTATCTACTCAATATGTACATTACATACGTATGTATATAGGTTAATATCAGAATTTCGTTGTGATTAAAATTGTGTAGTTTGGTTTTTCATGAGAAAGCAACAGTAGTTAGACACAATTGAATTTTTTTTAATAAAGTTAAGATGTGAATTCAGTAAAAATGTATACATTTTTAAGACAATATATACAATTTTTATATTTTTGAAGACTAATAGAACAAATAAAGTATTTAACTCACACTAGCTTTCATTTTGCTTTAAATTTGTCAACATTTTGTGTGTACAAAATTTTTTAAAAATTAAGAAATTCTGAAACATAGAAACATATTTGAAGTAATTTCTGATAATCAGTGAATATTGAGAAAAAAAAGTAAAATAAAATCAAAAAATCATGTTAGGCTTTCAAAACCTTGTTAAATTAATAAACAAAAAGTTGTGACAATTTGTCCGTCTAAAGATATTTCTTTTCAACTCATAAATATTAAGATATACACATGCGTTTCAAAAACTTATTATGAAATGTGGTGTGCAGTTACAAAAAATATTGTTAACTTTGTTACTTTCTCTTTGAAAATAAATTAAAATATATATCCATCTATCTATCTAAAAGTTTAAAAAAAACATTTACAATAACATTTTGCGTATGATAAAAAAAAGTTTTGAAGTCAATATCTTGTTTTGTTCTTAGTCGAAAACCATTTTTTATCAGTTTATTTTTGAAGGTTTTCGTATTTTGTAAGAAAAATTGTGCATTATATTTTTCTAAATAAAAATGAACTAAACTAAAAACATTTTCTACCAATTATACTAGTTTTTATTTCTCAAAAACATTTTCTTATGTTAAATAACAAACATTTTGCATAGAATTCACTTATTTTAAAGTCAAAACCTTCATCTATTCTTGAAATATTCGAATCTTACATCCATAAGCTCTTACGAATTGTTCGGAGTATTTTTTGTAGATTCTTATTTTTACTTAAAAAAAGCTGATTGTTGGATTTTTTTTTTAAATTTAAATAAAAATATTCAGAACAATAAAATTAGTTACCAACTATAAGTAGTATTTTTAAAGGTTTTTTTTACCAAAGACGAAACTGTTCCTTCGATTTTTTTCAAAAACAAATTAACCAGGTGTTAAAAACATTATTATTTTATATATACAATTACTTTAGGTGCAATATCATTTTCTATTTGTGATGTGCCTTTTCCGAATTTTTCCTTAAAATGTTTTAAATTTTTTTAATTAATTATTTGTTCATTAATACAAACGATACCCGTCTCATTTTCGAGAACGTAACCTTAATACATGAAGTTTTTTTTTTGAATTATAGTTTCTTTCTTTTATTTATAACTGAATTTGTGTGATTCATTGAAAAATCGCAGAAGGCTAAACCATAAACCCCATAAACCATAAAACCCTTGTTTATGACAACTTAAATTCATAAATTCTAAATATTTTGTTAAAAAATAAAGTTCGATTTTAAGTTACTATTATAGAACTTAAATACATAGATTATATTTTTCAACATCTGTTATCAATCAGGTAGGAAAAACAACCATATTGTATTTTTTAATTTTGTTATTAAAAATTTATTCATGATTTATATTTATTTTTTAAATGTTAAAAAAATATAATTTACTTTAATTTACTTATAATCATTATTATATTTTATGTTAAGAATTTCCAAATAATTCAGCGAAAAGATTTTAATAATTGAATTTTTGAAATCTAAATATTTTATGTTATTTATAAATTTGAATTCAAATTAAAAAAAATAAACATTCAGGACTTTCGGAAATTCACATTTCACGTCAAAAAATATGATGAAGTACTTTATAAAAATCAGTTTATAATACATTTAAACGTAGACAAAAATTGATTTATTCTTCTTTTTCTGTCTAAAAACACGTTCGAACACGGATTACTTTAATTTTTGTATGCAATTGCATAAAAATAAATCAGTAGTTTATGTTTTAAGTTATAGTTTAATATACTTACATAAACTTACTTACCCCGATTCTATACTCGCTCGTTCAGATATTGTTGATATTCCAGAAAATGCAGAAAAATCGACAATGTACTTAAATTACACCCACTACTCCTGCAACGACCCTTACAATTCGAATTACATGCATAAGAAAACTACAAAAGTGTAAATATGCAAGTATGTATATAAAAATAAGCTCCTGTAAGGATGCCATTAACCTGGGTCATTATTTTTGTTAGTTGAATCGATTTGTGATATAATTTGTGTTATTATTTAAAAACAAAAACTAAAATAAAGTTAAATAAGCACATGTTCAAGGACTATTTCTTTAAACATCAAGTACCTGTAAAACTAGTCGCATTCTACCTCTCCAACAATTTTGCAGAGTAATCTTGAGTTTAATTTCAGACTAAAGTTCAATTTCAGATATTCCTTTATCAGCCACACATCAAGAATGTGTTAAGCTCTTTTTTCCCTCTAATTTTGATATTCAAAACTTTGAGACCAATTTTAACTGTTATATCCTCTTAAATTCATCCATACTTTAATTGGTTTCAATGAAATAAACTAAACTTGTTCTATTAACAATATTTTTGTCTTATTCTTAAAAAAATAATCCAAAACAAAACTTGTTGTCAATTGTTATACTTCAGCATGCAGTTTATTCTAATGCTATACACTAAACCTGTAGTACCCGCGGTGGTTAGTGCGTTGGACTGTCATACAAGGGGTCTTGGGTTTAATCCCTGCCTGTGCCACCTTAATTTAAAAAAAAAATAATTTTCGCGGGTACTCTCTTTTGAGAGGAATTGACAAATAATTCAAAAGTAATTCTTGTCATGAAAAAATGCTTTCTCAAATTATCCGTTCGGATTCTTCCTAAAAATGTAAGTCCCTTCCATTCCTGACAACAGTACTCGCACACAGGAATGGTTGAGAGTTGTAAGTCACCTGGTTCCTGGTTCAATTTATTTATTTTTTTATATACCAAACCAAAACTTGATCATATAAGTGTCACATACTAAACAGAAACACACTAAGAGAACGGTTATGATGAGTATGAGAAATAAAAAGCCATCAATTAAATGAGATTTTAATTACATATTCCTATTTCCCACTTCTAACTACGTATACTCTTTATTCTCATACAAAATTTTCCAACACAGACTCTTATAGCAATTGAGAACAATATGCGGTTGCTGCTCCTATATAAAGTAGAACCAGGGACTATATTTTACTACTTTGTGAATAGATTAGTTCACTCTTGAGCCCAACTTTGGTTGCACTATGAAGTACAGAGATTCTTTCTTTAGCCGTACTGCTTGAATGTAAAGTTCTTTACAAAACCCTGTTTCTAACTATCTTGCTTTGATCAAGAATATAGACAACTCATTTTGAAATTCGCTTCTTTATCAAAGGTACATAACAATACTTTTAATATTTTGAGAATAATCCTTCATGTCCGTAAATTATGCTATAAAGTAAATTTACATATATTGTGGAATAAAAGTAAGAATAATTATAATTTATTATTTGAAATTTACCTAATATGCATATGTAGATTTTTGAAACAAATCTTTCGAAAAACATGTGCTTAAAAAACGACTGGTTTCCAGCGTTAAATTATTTTTGTCAAATAATTCGTCATAGAATATCATTTGTTTGTTCTTGCTATGAATACCTAATAAAACAAAAATAGAAATAACACGTGTCATCATTACGACATTAGTGACATAACAAAAGAAAAGAATACATTCGAAATAAACAAATAACATTGCCAAAAACCATAATCGTCGAAAAAAGATTAAAATTGTATTCGTGTGACTCATATTCAATATTCAAATCTACATAAAATATTTTTTGTTTGTACTTTCCGGGATACATGAAATAAAATAGCAAACTATTGTATAATCGGAATAGTATTCCATATAAAGAAAAATTGTACTATATGCTTAAATATTCAAAAAAACATCATTGTTTAAACATAAGCTATAATTACTTTCACAATAATATTATTTATGTACACACGACTATATGACAAATTAACGTCGAAACAATCAAATTAAGTTGGAACTTTTTATTTATCGAAAAATCACCATCACGAACTATCTTCTATATATACATATGTATATTTTTAGTGAATTTTTATATAAAATGGAATAAATCTTATATTTTATATTGCACTTCAGTGAGTTTGATTGAATGCAATAATTTGTTCACTAATATTATAGCTGTCATTTTTTGAAAACAGTTTTTGTTTTAAAAAGAGAGTTTTTAAGTTTGCGTGTTTGCTTGATTTCGAAATGAATTGAATGGAAGTTATTTTTACACTAATTTTGATTGAACATTCAATAAATTAAAAAAAAATATAAACACGCAATTTACTACAATTGAAACGTGTGTAGACATTAGTGGATTTTTATTTAAAAGTAATTTATATTATTTTTAAACAAACAATCATATATCTTACTTCAATTTATATACTTAGCTTCAACTTCTATTAATAAATCAAAGTTTATTCAATGTTTCTCAATTAATTTTAGTTTAGGATTTCAAAATCTGTATTTTTAATCAATCAACTCTGCTCAGAAAAAATCCTAAGTGCGAGAAAGTTGTGGTGTAGTTTTGATTTCTTCAATGTTGTGTAAGTTTTGTTTAGGCGTTCTCAAATCGAAATATAAGTTTTCCACTGATAAAAATAATTGTTAATATAATATTCAATAAAAACACAATTCGCATAGTCTGCAGAATATTTTATTTATTTTGACATCTTATTTGTCAAAATTGGTTCAGCATGGCATTTGGAAAAGGTAGGTTACTAACGAAATAATATACACTCCAAAACGCTAGGATGAGGCTACATATTTTATATTATGTTATGTAATGTATACATTGTTACATTTCTTAAGAGTTAAATTTTTAATACAATTTAGTATGTTCATGCAACTGTAGTATTTTTTTTTAAATCTGCATTTTTATGTCGCTGATTGCTGAATTTGTATATATTCGGTTTTTGCTTTTGGTTGATTTTTGTTGCAATTTGTTCAATACCTACGTTTATTTCAGTAATTATTTTTGAGATTTTGATAATAAGAGTCAAGGTCTTGTATGGCCAATTTTAACTCTTTTTTTTCTTTCAAAAATCTAACCATTGCTAACCTATAACATTTGGTAACGATTTTTAAATGTTTCCTCGTGTGATTTGCAAAAACCAAACATTGTAAACCTGGCAAATCCTTTCCTTATTAATAATGTTGTTCTGCAACACAAATCAAACATTCCTTTGCTAAAGGTTTGAGAAAAAAATAGGTGGCCCGTTGGGAACTAGAGCCTATAAAGACTTAATACTCTCAACCATTTCTCTGTGCGAGTTATGTTGTCAGGGATCGAGGGGACCTACAGTTTTAAGCCGAATCCGAACGACTGTTTTGAGAAAGCACTTCTCATGACAATAATTACTCTTGGAGAATCTGTCAATTCCTAGCAAGTGGCCCAGCTAAGCATTAAGTAAGGATACGCACTTTCCACCGCGTCCTATACGCACTAGCCAACACCATTTAGAGTTAAACTATTTGCTCCAAATTAAAATAAACACCCGTTTTCAATAATATTTTCAAATTTTAAAAATAAAAAAAACATTAATGCTTTAATGTTTTCTTAAGACTAGTTGATAATTGGCAGCAAAAGATTGAAAACTTTTAACCATTTTTTGAGGATTTTATGATATACTAAAAATATTTTGACTGAGTACTGAAGATAGGCAATCTGAAAATTCCGAATTTTATTGAAACAAAAAGTGGTATCACAAAACCACGACGTGATTTTTATGTAAGATTCTTAATAAAGCCATCAAAAACCTTAAGAAAAGTTGCTATTATCAGCCAATTATATATCAACAGGAAGATTTAAATTTTTTGAGTTGATTTTTTTAAGAATCCTTTACTTACCTTAAAATTCCAGTGTGTTTTGCAAAATAAATATTAAATATAATTGCAGTTACTGCGTCACAGCACAAAATAATGAATATTAAAACATTTGTATTTGAAAAGATGTAAAAATATATATACAAACTTTAGGCACACCTGAATTCATTGTTAATTATTTATTATGTAAGATTTTACATCTGTTCTATATTTAATGTGGTTGTACTTTTATAAAAATACAATAAACTTAACGTACCATATGGAATTTCATGGTCAGTCTTCTTGATTCCATATTTGCTTTTTTATAAAATATTTACCTATGTACATAAATTAGTCGCTTTCCCAATGCTTTTTTTCTTTTGCAATTAATTAATATGGATTAGTATCGTTCACAAGTTGAACTAATTGAATTTGATATTGAAAAGTTCAGTGTTACATCAAGAAGCGTAGAGAGCAAATATTTCAAACTTTTTGACATTCTAAGTTCTGAACAAACAAGTGAATACAAGAAGTGTATAATAAGGTCAGGCCCGAACCTCCCTGTTTTAAAACTATCTTCAAAAATCAAAATGCATTTTTTGTATATTATAATGGGTGGTATTCTGAAGCATGCATAACATTGTTAATAATGTGTTTAAGAACCTATTAGCCTTGTTAACAGCACTGAAAGCACAAACTCATCGTCATCGTGATAAAACCAAAATCAATATATTGATTTTGTTTTTAGTATCGTTCAACTTTTATAAGTACCTATCTGCTTTACCTATACTTATGTATATACTAGTAGGAACAACCTACAAGTACAAGGCATATACTGTATCCATTGCAATATGTTAAGACATAGAAGTGTTTCCGTAACCTCTATTGGCGTAAAGTTTGTAATTGAAAAGTGTTTTCTGTTTTCCCTGAAAAAATAATGGTCGATATTTTATTTTTAAATGTTTGTATAATAAGATGGATTGTTTAGTTGTTGCTTTTACAACCTTAGACATTTTGATCCTTTTCATGTAAACATAGGTATACCAATCTTCTGCGTGATAAAGAAAATCATGAAAACAAGTTAAAACAGAATAAATGACTGACGTGTCAGGCCTTAAGTTACACTCTACCCAATGAGGGTTTATTTTGTTTGTTTCGGTAAAGTAATCAGGAGATTTGATATGACCGAGTCATCTTCTTTTTGAATGCCAAAAAAAAAAAAAAAAAACAACACCACTGATGATCAAGACAACCTTTAACCTTACACTGTACCAATTCAATTTGAAATAAAATAATATGTTCAAATATCAAAGAGCTCTCTGGTAGATAAACATAATCCTCAGTGTGTTTTTTTTTGAAATGAGAATCCAAATTGAATTGGTATGTTAACTGCGTCGTCGTCGAGTCGTAGTCGGTCGTTTGTCATGATGTAGGTTTCGATTGAGTTATCATCCTGAAATTTTATTCCAATTTGATGTATTGCCTATGCCGAAATCCTTTGGACTTAAAAGAATTTTTCCTCTTGATTGATAGAAATTGAGTAGGTATATATTTGAGTAAATTCTTTATAAATAAATATATACTATACATACATATGTATATATGTGTTTATAAGGGAGATTGACATATTATTTCTTTGGTTAAACAATTTTTTTTGTTGTATTTACATTTAATTCAAAATTAAATTGAAAACGACCCTCTATATTTTGAAAAAGAACCTACAAATTTCCAAGAGTTAACCCGAAAAGCAATCACACAATAATCAAAAAGGGAATAGTGTTCCCAGTAACCATATCTACTAAATACATACATACGAATACACAAGTTGTTATATGCTTACATATACATATATGAACATGGGAATTTTCCTGAGAAGAAAAAAGCTATAGGAAAGTTTTTTTCAAAAAAAAAACACATACAATTTAGAAAAATGCTTGACTTGACTGCGCCTCAAATGGTCCATCCGCTTAGTCCAATTTTGGCATACTATTTAAAATACTTCGGCCGGTATCTCACGAATGAATGCTTCAATGCTGCGTCCAATTGAATAGGGCTTGCCTGTATAGACATGAGCTTTAACATAGCCCCACAAAAACTAGTCTTAAGGCGTTAATTCGCATGATCTAGGCGGCCAATTAACCGGTCCCCAACGTGAAATAAAATGTTCACCGAACTCGCCTCTTAATACGTGCATTTTTGCGCATGCTGTGTGGCATTTGGCACTGTCTTGTTAAAACCACATATCATGCAAGTCAAGCTCTTACATTTCGGGCAAAAAAAAAGTTGGAGCGCTCACCATTTATATACACAGTTAAGTTACGATTCACATCATCTTTGAAGATGTACGGTCCAATGATGCCACCAGCCCATAAACCGTACCAAACTGTGACATTTCTGGATGCATTGATAGCTCTTGCAATGCTTCTGACTGATATTCACCCCATTGTTTATCTAAGTCTAAAAAAAACGGTGTTTTTTTAGACTTAGATAAACAAAAGTTCTTAACAATAAATTGAGAGAATATTTGAAAAACTTCAAATCATTCTCTATTAGATGCTATTTAAGTGTCTCGAACTAAATTAACGTAAGCTCCCACTAGTTATAAGATGACTTTTAGGTCTTTTTTGACTATGAAGTTTAAGTCTTATGTTTGGCAAATCTGTTCAAGCTTGAGTGCCAAGAACCCCTATTTAAAATTAAATCATTTGCTCCAAATTAAAAAAACACCCGTTTTCAAAACCATTTTTATGCGCATAAATGTACCTACTCAAGGTCTTGAGAACCCGGCTAAAGAGTTAGAAAAAATTAAACTTTGCTTATAGACTACTTAGGGAAAAGGAAATTTCCTCCTATCGAAGGAAGATTTGCGAGAAATTTTAAACTTATCGCATTTCATGCCACTATTGATGTCAAAAAAAATTTAAGAATATGTTTTCGAATATCCTAGAAGATTAATTGTTTATCAGAATTATATAGCTTTACTTGTCTGATAAATGTTTAAAAACTATTCATAAATAAGTGAAAACGATTAAAACTGACTGAAATAACGCAAAGATATCGAAAACATTCTAAGGTAGAAATTTTGATCTTAGCTGAAATCAATGTGTACAATTATTTCTCGGTTTTAATTAGACCAATTTGTTAAGCTAATTTTTTTCTGAAACCATTTATGGTTTGAAATAAAAAAAATAAACACAACACTAATGTTTTATTATTTGTGATCCATACAATATATGGTAATTTTTTCCAAGTTTAAAATTCACTCTTAATTTGATTATTGGTAGGGCTTTTAGTTTACATACAAATTTTAATAAAATATATTTGTCTTGAATAAAATTCCAAAATTTGTTCACTTGTATTCTTTTTCAATATAAAACATATAACCTTAAAGAAATAAAGTGCACCAAGATTTTATTTTAGAAATGTTATTTTATATCTTAGAAAAACTGAAAAATACTTCTAACACAAATCTGCTTAAATTAATAACTTTTAACTCAATGGACCCAATGGCTTAAGTTCTTAAGACCGACAGACGGATACCCGCTTTGTTTTGACTAAGTAGCTTTTTTGCAAATTATTTTAATTGGGTTTTTGTAAACAATGTTTTATATAAATTGGAATTAGTCTAATGATAATTTCCTTCTTTGCTGACAATGTTCATACCAATGCGTAGTAGTACTTTTTAAGGCTGTTATCTTTTTTTTAGTTCTTTTATTTTTTTTTTTAAACAACTGTTATTATTTCAAGGCTAATTACGGGTTGGTTAACAAAATAATTAATTCACAAATTGGCAACTACACTTTATTTTTTTGTCATTTTCTCTAAAAATTTGAATGAATATTTTCAATGACGATTTTTTTATTTTTTTTAAGGAGTTTTCAATAAAAAAATAATAAAAATTGCAATGTCACCTAATTTATCATTTTCTCATCACAAAGCTTTATTGACCGTGTGCAAAAATAAATTATTCTCTTTTTTTTATGGAAATTTATCTTTCAAAAAATAAAAATAAAAATAAAGAATTTATTTAAAAAATCATTGTCACTGCACAATATTTATTTCTGTTATTGTTCACGCATTGTGTTCAATGAAAGTATCATTATATTTATAACCAAATTAAACTGCTTAAATCCAAACACATACAAATGTTTGCATTTCTTTTCATTTGTAAAAAGCTAACAAAATACATGTGTTATACATTGTAGAAAGATAAATATATTATTATTAATGTGATCTCCATAATTTTTGAAGTTTTTTTTTTTTAATTTGTTTACTCGGCCAAGAACACTCATTATAAAAACTCGTATCTCTCATCACTACCTCATTCTATTAAAAAATGAAAAAATATAATATAAAAATGTAAATATTTGACTTTATGCATTTGTGAGAGATCACGATGATCCACTCTGAGTTTGACCATATTTTGTGATAAATGAGTGACACACAAGACGACTGAGGTCAGTGGGCTATCTATTTATTCAAACTGAACAATAGAAATGCCACTTCTATTGTTATTGTTCTCTCTTGTTATTCAGACAACAACAAAATTAAATATACTACAGACAGTATGATCATTAAAAGAAGAAAAATAGAAACAACAACAACAACAAGAAAATTAATATGACGGGTAGTTTTATTCCATAATAATCAACTTAGATACATCAAGCATCCCCCCTCTGCGATGCGATGCATTTAAATGAATCTTTACTAATCTTAAGCGCATAAATACTTTGACATAGATATATACTGCTTAGTATATGGCTATTTCGTAGATACTGCGCCATTTGAAAGAAGATAGGATAAACGAAGGCTTTTATAAGTGAACGCAAACATATGATTCACAACGATTTTACTCTTGATTCTTCAAACTGCAACAGGTTGTTGAAGAAGAAGATGAAAAAAAGTATAATATATTCATTTGTCATATCTATTCAATAGGTATGAGAGTAAATTATTAAGTTAAGGCCCGTTGACTCATACCCTCATATAAGTCATCACAAATAAATCTATGTCAATCATTTGGAATACAAGCTGTTCGTCTATTTAAATTTGGGTTAAAATTCTTATTGTGATAAAAAATAAGGACCCAATGCTGTGGAGTTGGACACAGGTAGAAGAAACACATTTATTGTTAATACTTATGATATATTTTTGCACAATCATTGAAAATATATCCAATCTTTTACTTTAAATAATATCTTGAATCAACGATGCGTGCATCCAATCCAAATCTAAATAGAATAAATAGTACTATATACCTAAAGCTGGCAGCAAATTTTGGAAGTGAAGTGATAACCAAAATTCTTTTTTGAGAATGTGTAAATATACGCACGATTATATCAAATTCAACCATCTGGCAGCCTTTATTTTCAGTCTTAGTCGGGGGTAAGCGTTCAAAAATGGGCATTTTTCCGATTTTGAGTGATGCATCAAACCCCCTGATTACAAATGTGCGTGTCTAAGACGCTTAACTTTCAGCCTTTTGTTTGCCAAACGCATTTTCGGCTTTTTCAAATGAATTTTTTAACTTATACCTTCTTTCCCATAAGGTATAACCCAAGAATGATAAAACAAATTATCAGAAAATTTCCCCTGATTACAAAAATATGTATATGTCGAAGATGTTTTGTATGCAGCCTTCTGCTTGTTATGTGGACTTTAATGATTATTCAAATGCATTAGTTTAATTTAAAACCCTCATTATTCTCATTTGGTTATTATTCAACTCGCAAAAATTTGCTGCCGGCTCCTAGACTACTAGCAAATAATTAAATAAATTAGGTGGCGCAACTGTCCCTTGAGAAATAAGGCCTAGTGACTTACAACTCTCAACCATTCCTGTGTGCGAGTACTCTTATTAGGAATGGAGGGACTTACAGTGTTAAGCCAAAACCGAACGGCTAATTTGAGAAAGCACCCTTCATGACAGGAATTACATTTGGAGGATTTGTCAATTCCTCGCAAGAGGCAGTACCCGTGAAGAATTTTTAGATGACACAGGCAGGGATTGAACCTAGGACCTCTTGCATGACAGTCCAACACACTAATCACCATGCCACGGGTACCGGTCTAGACTTCTAATATCTACTTATAAAAAAGTGTCGGTATTTTTTAAAGTAATTTGCCGCCAAAATCAAGATACCAGTTAACTTGAAAAGTTTTTAAGAGGTGAAATACTTAGTACTGGGTTGAATACTGTGTTTAAAATTCTGTGTGTCAAAATTGTACATTACAAAATTCTGTATGTTAAAAATTCTAGTTGGCCAAAACTCTTCATTTGAAAATGTGGTAATTAGTCTTTTTACAAAATGATTTTTATTTTTAGCCCATTTTAAAGTACAGAATATTTAAACAAACTATTTTTAGGATTGAGGTATCATTACAATTTTCAGTAAGGCTGTTTTTCAAAAACTTTTACCACAATAACACGTTTTCATTTTCAACATTTTTCGTGAATATATCAACCCTTTGACTTTTTACTTTTTTAAATAATGTTTATTATCAAACAGAACTATCAAAAACACGTTTTGTGTTATAAAATATTTTGTGATAAGAAATGTCTAATACTGTATATTTGGCATATTTGTATACATCGTTCTAAGTTTACAGTGTTTCGAAATACAAAATTTAGTACATACACAATTTTGACCATACAGAATCATGCAGAATTTTGATAATAGAGAGTTCTCAAGAATAGTATTTTGACCCGCTTCCCTTTATATTAACACATATTTATGTTCTTAGAAATTATCAATCAAAAGATTTACATTGATGATCTTTTGTTAATGGTAAGAAGCAGTATGCCATCAATAATTAATAATTATTAAATTTCATATTCAAGGTTTTGAATGAATTGTTAGGCATTGGCATTGACCTAACGTTTCCCGTACTCTTTAAGAAAAAGATCTTAAAATGTAAGACCGGTGATGAATTGAAATAACTTCTAAGAAAAATTAAAAAATATTCGATGTGAATGTTAATAATTTCAATGCGTTGTTGTAGAGCATGTGGTTCATTATTTAGTAGTAGCGTGTAGTTTTTACTTCTCAAACTATGATAGCTTCAAAAGTAACAGCTGCCTTAAACCTATTATTAGAAAACCCATTGAAAAAAGAGCTGTTTTTGGATGTTTTATTTTTATATTTCGATCAAAAATTCCTTATTACAGCTTATTGCTTTTCATATATACGGCAATAGTGCATAACAATTGAAACACAAAAGAAATCAAAATATCAAAACGAAAAATTTACTTCCTTCCTCAAAATATTTACCTACCGCAAAAATGTATTATGTTTTATATTTCATAATCCATTAAAATTAATAAATTTTATCAGACTTAATTTTGACAACAGTATAATGAGAGTCAATCACGCAAGTATTTTATTATTTAAACAAAAAAAATAAAAACTTTAAAGAATTTCAACTCTGTACAACACAATATCTGGTTTCTGGTATCTGTATCTGTATATCTATCCGTTATTAGTATTGACATTGAAAACACTTTCATTGAAAATATTTTTTTTTTAATTTAAGTATAACTTTTCTGATAGATAAAATAAAGCTTATTGTCTTCATAAGAAGTACGGTCAAGGTCTGTATAAGATAAAAATGACTTTAGCTTCGGGGTTCAGGTCATGATGACTAACGCGTATTATAAACTAAAACAAAACATGATGAACTACATATATATGCTATAACGATGATATTAATCAATTCTTGATTCAAATATACATATTATTGTTTTATAAAACAAGGTTACGTAGTGGAAGTAACTTTTATTAGGTAGCCAAATTTTGAATTAGGTATTTACCGTACCGTAACAGAAAGTCTTTATTAAATATAAATCTATTCAGCAATACTTTATTTTACTTAAAATTAAGACATATTTTACTCAATTAGTAAGCAAAATTAAGCAAGTACATATATAACATACTTTTCCTTGCGTTATTTTTAAGCTTATTTTTAGAAATGAAAATTACTGATTCTTTTTGTCTTTAGGAACATTAAAAGTTTTGATAAAAATCGGTAGAGTACAAAATTATATCCATACATATTTATTTCTTTAGTTTGATTTAATTTGAATAATTTAATTATTTTAGTTTCATTGAAACTGATTGAAACATTTGAAATGTATAATTTACATAAATAGAATAATTAATGATGTGTTTTTTTATTCAAAAGGATTTTATTCCTTATTCCTTAAAAATCAAAATGAACAAATGAAGATGTGTAGTTGCAACGTTTAAATAGCAGAATAATTATAGAATATTGAAAATGTAAACGAAATACAATTGCCTGGAGAGAAAATAATTGTTTAGTAAATTTCGCAATTGAATTAATTGCAACGCTGGGCGTATACGTACTTTATCTTTTCTTTAATTGACGTTACATAACATGTTAGTATATTTTCACATATTTTGTGAATATTTCGTTATAATACTATCACCTTGTTGATCCGGAGGGTAAGCTACTTGAAAATATAGTAAAAGTGAAACGTAATACCTTATTTAATTAAAAGTATTCAGTAAAAAAAGTTGTATTAAATAATAACAATTTTAATAGTTTGCAATAAATGCTGATTGAATATATTATTAAAGGACATTAATATGGTTATAATTTTTAAAGTGTTGTACAAAAATAAACTCCTTCATGCTTATTGCATCGATTTTCTAGTGAACAGAAAATATCCAAAAATACAATACGTATTAAATGCAACTTTTCGAACTCCATTTTCGATTGATATTTGGCTTGGAAGATGATTGTGTGCATAAAGTCCCAGCTCTTCCATAAATTACAAATTTATAGATGTAATTTCGTTCTTTTAATTCACAAAAATATATATTTTATTTGCAGGGATTGTGATCAAAATTCTAAGAAAATACAAAATTTTGGGATTTTAAAAGACATTTAAACGAATTCAAAAAATTCCGTTGGAAAGATCATATAAAATTCGTTTTTAATAATAAATGAAAAATATTTGTGTATTTATTAAACTTTTTTTAATATACTGATGTTGGTTATCCTTTGAAAGAATTTGAAAAAATGTATCTTTAACCCGTGAAAACGTTTAGTTTACTTAAAAAAGGCAATATATAGATTCTTCATTTTTAAATCTATTCATGTTACTAATATATGTTGTGAAGCTGTTTTTAAAAAAGAAAGAAAATATTGCAAAAGTTAATAGAAGAATAATTAAAAAAGAAATAGAAAATATTGCAAATGTTAATAGAAGAATAATTAAAAAGAAATTCTTGATTCACTTTAACTCATTCTGTAGATAAAACTATGGCAAAAATAATTTGTATTTCAAAAAAAAAATATTATTATTTTTGTCTTTTCAAAAATAAGTCCTGGCCTCAAAAACTCTATATATAATTATTTACATAATATGTACATCAAGCCTGTTCTATGTATGGTTAGTTTCTTGAAATTTGCAAACGATGTTCGCTGAGAATCTTTTAACGATGTGAAGAATATTGTAATATCATACTCATAAACCTCTTTTGATGTTCTCTTCTCAAGCCAACGTTAACAATCTGATTAGTTTTAGTTCAAAAGGCAAAGACCACACAAGAAAATTTCAACACTCTAGACTTGAAAAATATTATGTTGACGCTGATCTATGCGCTGCGGTGGTGGTGACAGCACTTTGCAAGAAATCAAAATTAACATCAATAATAAAGAGCAAATCAGCCCTGCACATTGCACACATAGAGGAGAGTCACTTGTATTGCACTTAGAAAGATTAATCCCCTCGATTTGTTTGCTTTTAACTAGGTCGGCCTTATACTATCTATTATACTCTGCAGCTCAGGTGCTTTAGATACCGATGCCAAATAGTGCCATTATAAAGAGCATCGAGTATATGAATTTCATCGAAGAACAATTTATTTATATTTCCATATGAAAATGTATCCACCTTTTTGTGCTTTGTGGCAAAGGTGTCTGTTACCACCCCAAAGATTACGCCAGTATAAATCAAATTTCAAAATAAATATTCTGTTTTGCCATCCATATTATGGGTACGTAGAGATTTAGACGCTTGGTCGTTGTTTATGGATACTCGAACTCGTTAAACAATTCATTGCATCCGCAAGCAATTTTGTGGTTTTATAGAAGAAAAACCGACCGATGACAACGGGGCGATGCAACTATTATGAAGCCGTTCTGCACCTCGCCGCGTTCGGGACATTGTGACGGACGACTAGACAACTCGAAAACTCGACGACACGACGACGGTAAGGGGTAAGATTTTCATCGTTAATTTGCTGTTCGTGCTCTGTTTTAGCGCGAATCGATGCATAACAGGTAGATGAACGTTGCAAATGCAATAAAAAGCTAAATCATATACTTCAAATGAAAACTCCGTCCAACAGCAAACAAAAATAAAAACAATAACTACATCAACAAAAATATAGGGAAAGAAATATAACTTTTCCGAAAGGTTAATAACTTTGTAACCAAGTGAAACAGAGTCTAAGTAGGTAAATAAATTGTTTTTATTTATACATATATATAAATATGTAGTTTGCATTGTACAATGTATGTACATGCCCGCAGGTAAAAATAAAATTATTTTCTGAGATATTTATCATTTTGCAATTTTTATTTCTCTTCTATAGTTTTCATTTTCCTTTGGTTTTGTTTTATTCAACTAGGTTAAGCGGGCTGGCTCAAGACAAAAGGTTGATGACTTATACAAACCTAAGTAATTTAAAAAATTGTGCATAGATGCAATTTATAAATTGTTATACTTTTTATTAGGTTTATTATTGTTTTTATTTTATTTTTAAATTTGTATGAATAGTTTTATGTGCATTGTTCACGCAATTATGGCATACATTTTAATCGATAAAAGTGTGCTTCGGTATTTATAGCAATTGTTGCATGAACATTGAGTTTGCAAAATGAGTTTGATAAATAAATAGGTTATTGTATCATTAATGCTAGTGGTACAAAGCAAATGTATTGCGATTTTTTGTTTTAATGTTTTTTTGTTTTCTTTGATAATTTCTATCACTTGGGATACAATTTAACTTAAAGCCATTTTTTAGTTTTGTATAAAAACTAAGACTATCTAGAAAGTACTGTGAATTCGGAACACAAATATTATTACTTGTTTATAAAGATAAAGATTTTAACTAGTAAGTGAAACGTCTCTAAAGAATACCAATTTCAGCTTTAACTTGTAAATTGGGGCAGATGATCCATGTGAATTTTGTATTCGATTTGTTTTACATTATTTCACAAAAAGCATTTAATAATAAAAGAAAGATACGATTGGTTTGTATTTTTAATATTATAGTATAGGAAATATTTTTGTAGAAATTCATTCCTTACTAGAATTTTAAGAAATATTTGGAAAGCTTACGAATCTGCCTTACTTAAAAACAAAATACAATAGCGTTGCTTTCTTGCAAGTAAAAACATCGCAATAATTAAGACGGACAACATCAACAACTAATAAATGAACAAAAAGATAGAGTTTCGGATTGTGAAATGTAGGAGGCGATTTGGTGGTGCCAAAAGAAATTAATGCTAGTAGTGTGTTTGTTGATAATAATTCTGCTTTGTTCTTCGTCTGCAATAAACTCAATATATGATATTTGGATATTAATTTATAACAAGTCAAAACAAATGTAGACCAAAGTTTCACTATCAGTTTTTTAAACAGAATTTTACGTTTTAATTCAAAAGACCAAGAGCTTCAAAAGAAAAACCCAACTTCAATTTGTTCATCTTTCTAAAGTCCTTATACTGTTAATAGGCTTGCATCAAATTTCAAAATAGATTAGAAAAGGATTTAAATTGTTAGTTTTTAGTAAATAAACTCTGAATAATGTTGAAAATGTCATACAATATGATCTTTACAAACACGTGTATAGAATTGAACTAATGTTCGAAAACGAGAAAAAGCGCTTCACCATTCGACCTGGGTTTGTATGAATATTTAAATTCCATATTAAAACGAAACTTCCCAAGATAACTCTGAAAATAAATTCAAGAATTGACATTTGACGTACAACATAATAGTTGGGTTAGGTTAGGTTAAAGGGGCTATACGTATTGGAATAATATAAACTTAGGTCAATTTAATGTACCATTGTGATACCACATGAATTTTGATTCTTTCTTCTAAGTTACGAAACGTGAAAGATTGATTATGTTAATATGATTGAGATCGTTTACGTTTTTGAGCTAGAGCAAAGCATGTACAGAGGTTGAGAAAACATATTTTCTACTCTTCTTCATTCATAGATCTTTTTATTTGAGAACACTCCTAGCCGCGTTCCATCCTTACCTATTATCGAGCTAATATGCGATCTGCTTAGAGATTGCAAGCACCTTAAATTCTTTAAATCTTGGTGATGCTATTACAACTGATGTTTGAATAGCAGCATTAGCCAAGTGTGCTGGATTGTACTGTACAATTTCTTACGAGCTCATCTGCCTTACAATTTCCTGTAACGTCGCTATGGCCCGGCCCCCAGCAAAGGTGAATATTAAATTGTTGTGCCATTTCCATTACAGATGATTGACAGTTATGAACTTTAAAGTATAGCAAGTGCTTTCTTGACAATGCCAATGATACTAAATTCAAAAATTCAACTACAAGTGAGTTATTTTTAAAAACATAGCGGTCTTTTGGTACTTGTATTACTGAACTAACTACATTATGTACATACATTATACCAAAACAACTCGGCTTATGATTTATGGGCGCATTCTAAAAGCTAAGTAGTCCTGAACACTGGAGCTAAAATAACCGTGCTTTGCTAACAAATGCATTGTGCTACCAGTGAAATCCAATTAAAGAGTTTACTTTTACTTTGTAATCATTTCGCCATAACCTCGACAATATTCTTCCGCAACCACTGTATTTGCCTAAATTGGTTTTTTGATTTATAGCTTTTCGCTAATATTAAGGAAGTTTTGAAGGGAACCGCAAGAAGTAATTTATAGCTACTAAGAAAAAAATTAAAAAATATCGCTGAAACAACTGTTTTCTATCCAAAGCGAACTACTTTGAGGGAATTGAAGTGAATTTTGAAGAATTAATATTCACTGTATTTTTTATCAATTTAACCACAAAATAAAAAAACTTGCTCCGTTAAAAACATACAAAAAAATCAACTTAATTATTTCTTATAACATAATTCTGGGACAAATGGCATCCATCCTTACAACACAACAAAAAAATACTTTTTCGCAGTTTTTCAATAATAATTGCTACACAATTTATTCAAACACGTGCACGTTGAACATACCAATATACACGTACAAATATCTGTATGAATGTATATAAAATAAATGACAAATTCTATAAAAATGACAAAACAAAATGTCAAACAATCCAACTTACATTTGTGCACTGTACACCTTCCGACAAATAAATCCATTTTACACCTCCAAAGTTTATGCAAATATAAAAAAAAATAAAACACACACCTTCTATTTTAATAGCCTATGACTGTTGAAATGATTCAAAATTGATAAATATAGAACTTTTACAAGAAACGTTTGTGAACACAGCACACCCACTTTTCTGCATATATTTTATTCACATTTCCCTATTCTAATTTTTGTTTTTAAACTTTTAACATCAAAAAGTATTTTCCGAACAAAATTCTCCTGTCATGAAAACAAGGTGTGAGAAGAAAATTCTTATTAAAAGAAGAAATTAACAAATTGTGTATAGGATTAAATTAGAAGGAAACCAATCAAATAAACAAAGCAAATAAAACACAACTTTTATCCAAAGCATTTAAATGAAATTTTATATATATTTTATTTCACTTCATTTTTCCATAATTAACTTAAAGCCGAGTGGGAGCAGTGTACCAGTGTCTCTTGGAGACCTAGAGACCTACCAACAAATAAATATTAAAATCTCACCAATGCTCCAGAAAATTGTGTGGTATACTTTTTAATTAACCGAGAGTTAAGTTGGGTCTATGTTGTGCTTCCCGCGAGAGAAACAAAAATAATAATAATTATTATTATTATTTATAACTTTTTCTTTATATGTACATTATTATATAGAAATGTATGTACATTCTTCATACATTTCTTTCATTTTCTTTTAATCTTTTTCTTTATTTATTATATTTTTCTTGAAAGAAGACCTTTAAGGAAGCAACACATGACGATACCACCATCAAGCTCCCATTAAATTCTTTTCAAACGAGTTCCTCAAGTTTTGTTTGGGTATAAAAATACACGAACTCGAAGTATGTTTCTATGAAGAAAGTTTAAACTTTTAAATAGAATCGCAAAAAGCGAATTAATTTTGCAATACAAAAATAAAACCATGCAATTTGCACATGTTGTTTTATTTTGTCTGCCATTTAAGAATAATGAGAAATTATTTTGTGCTATTGTTTTCTTCTTTTGTCTTTTTCTCATTTTTACTTTTTGTAAACATTTAGATCTTGTGTAGTTTTTTTTAATGAAATAAAAATAATATTTATTTTTCTTTTTTATTTTCAGGTAAGAGCCAGAACTTTGAACTAATTTTTAACAACATAAGTAAGTCATAAGATTTATATTTCAAAACTTGAATGCTTAAAAAAGCACAAAATAAATTAATACAACAATTGTATTTTTAAGCTCACTTTTTCTTTTAAAAAAAAAAGGATCAAGAAATCGTTTCAATAAATGTTTTGAGTTGTTACATTAAATTTCAATCAAAGGATGAATTAATTGTTTTAACCTACCTGTTGCGAGGAATTGACAAATCCAACGTCTGAAAATTGTCGGTCCCCTCCATTCGTGACAAACATTACTCGCACCCAGGAATTTTTGAGAGGTGTTATGGTTGCCGCGGTTTCGTTGGGAGGTGTACATTCGAAGGGTTCAGTTTTCCATGACTTTGTAGCATAAATCAGGCTTAATTTGCCCCTCAATTAAAGGTCTAAAGGGTTCACATCACATAATCTTGCTGGCCAATTCACGGTGCCTCGGGGTGAGATACCCAAACCATGCCATGAAACCGCTAGCGCAGAATATCGATTCTGTTTTGAGCTGTGTGGCGCGTAGTGCCATACTGTGGAAACTGTATGTCTTCCGTGTCCATATCATACAATTTAGTCCACAATTATTTGGTGATCATTATTTTGGAAGAAGTACCGTCCAATGACACGTCCAGCTCAAAACCCACACCAAAGATTAAATTTATTTAGTTTAGCACCTCGTGAATCTCGAATGGATTGGTGTCGTCTCAAATCCGGCAATTTTGCCTAATTACGTAACGTACCCATTCATCCAAAAGTGGGCCTCATCGCAAAATATTATTTTTCGACCAAAATTACGATCAGCTTCCAACTGCTCGAAAATCTCATTATCGAACAAGAGAAGCTGCATATGGTCGTTTTGTTTTAAGGTCTTCACCATGTTGTGGCATACTGTAGGCCAACTTCTTGTGAGCTTCCTCGTCGCCTCGGATTCTCCGAACTTACACAAAAGTGGCCATATTTTCGGCAAAACCTTGTCCAAAGTGTTATTATTTATTAATAATTCGAATGAAAATAAACTTACGGGTATTATTTTTTGACGTGTGGTTTTCAATCTGGCAATACTTTTTTCGGAGTTGGTTTTTTTGACAGCTTGTTGTGTCACTTGTCACTTGATTAATGATTTCATACAAAATTGACCTAATTCTGAGCAAATTTTTGCAAATTGTGCAAATTTACTATCAAAATAATAATTATTTTCCATAGAATTAACGAAACAATTAATTGATTGAAGATCTCACATTCTTAAGCCTTTGGCGTGAACTATTTTTCGTGAAATTGTTTGAACTCACTTTTCTATGCAGATTTACCCAAGAAGATTAACGCTTTGAAAGAAAAAATTTGACACTCTATTGGTGAAATTAGTCCCCTTGACTGAAATTTATTTGCCCAAAATCGTTTTTAAAACTTAAAGGCAAACCCTAATCCTTATAAGAGAACTAAACTTGTCAAAAACAATAAATTATATCAGTTTTATTTTTTCTTAAAAACACACTCACAAGAAAAACGTTTTCTTTTAGGTTTTAAATTTTTTTTTAAAAAGCGACAAACTAATAAAACTTTAAAGTTTTAAGAAAACTAACAATATTACTTTTTTGCTATTTCACAGTTTTACAATACAAATTCATTAGTTTTTATAAAAAAGATCTGTATTTTCCATTTCATTTTTGATTTGATCAAAAATCAAAAAAAAAAAACACACTGCATTCAATAATCCACTAACCCAATGACCTTAAATACATGCTCTGTTCGTTTTGTATCAAAACCTACATGCATTTATAGATTTCCAAACTTGGCGTTTGTTTTTCTAATTCCAGCAAAGAAGAAGTATATAATCACATTCCAACTACATACAACCAGCAGCTTTATACTGCAGGCATTAGAAATTAATGAGAAAACCATAACCTATTCCATAAAAATGTATACACTACAGTGTGTTCATTCTCCGTACCGGCAACGTGACGGTGAGGACGGGTGCAGTGGCGGGCGGTCGGTAATGGGGGCGGGTGGCAGTGCATTTAGCATTACATTCACAAATACCTGCCCACATTTTTAAAATGTTAGATAATATCATAGTATTTATGAATGTAATCTCGTATACAGTTGCAGTCAAAAAAAAAAAATTAGGTCCGCAGAATATTATTAACTTTATAAAGTGCAAGCATTCATTTGATTTGTTGAATACAGTTGACTCCTGCTAGATTTATTAGTTTTGTAGCCTTTAAATAATTGTAGTTAAATCAATTTCTTAAGATATTTTAAGGCTTTCTCAAAATTAATTGAGTCAAACAAAACAGAATTTGTGGCTCAAATATATATTTGGTTTTAAGTCATTTATCTTTTTTAAGAAATGTACAGTGTTCTTGCATAGAGTTAACAACCCGTTGATATTTAACAACGGGAATCGGTTTAAACTAGCTCTTAACAAAAAACCAGTTCCATATTGTAACTTGGCTTGCACCGAGACACTTTCGTGTTTGCGTCAGCCTAAAAATTTTTAATTTGGTTTAAGTTAGCCAACTGTGCCGACCATTCAATATCTATCTTCAACTTTCCAGAAACAGTTTTATACTGCAATAGGTCATTATGATTTTCGAATTTGAAGCCCGTCTGCCGTTTTCCCACGAAACACTTCACAAAACTTTTATCCCATAAACACTTTAATCGTTCAAAATATTTCAAGTTACAATTGAGTGCAATTTTTTGACGACAACTGTACAGTATGTATAAATATCTATACTTACTCCTATCATCATACAACTGATTGTAATGATATTTGTTATAGTGAATAGTGGCTTATTGTTGTTAGAAAAAAAGTAAAAGTCGTTCAGGTTTGATTGAGTTTACATATTTTTTGTTCCATTGCAGGTCTCCATAGAGTTATTGAGTTGGTTTTTGTTTTTGTATTTTGTTTTTTGTTCTTATTCTCTTTTGATTTGAGTTGAAAATGAGCATTGTGACTTTGAAATATTTTTGTTTGGCTTATGAAAGAATTTAGTCATGGAAATTATATAATATTATTTATAAATAACGAAAACAGTCTTACAATTAATAACGTCGATTAAAAAGATAAAAGTTAAGACGGAATTAATAAGTGCATTTTTTTAAATTATGAAAATATATTTTATCTAGCTAAATTACATAACTTTAGATTTAATTGACCTTCTATATATTGAAGGATGGGGTTTTCAAATAAAAGGATCAATTTTGAATAAACTGCTCTTTGGGTAGCTTCCACTTTGGCACTTGTCAAATATCTTTTTTGACATTTGACAAGTAAAAACTTCAACTTGACAAAATTTCAAAAATTGAAATTATTCCAATTTCTACACAACCAACGAAACAATCGCAATTTAATAAGGAAAGTTTTCTGACCGTGTTATTTCGTGAAGAGGTGATCATAATTTGCCGCTGTGATCTTTCTAGCTCCTTCAAAATGTGTTCCTTTGATCGACTTGAAAGCTAATAGTTTAATTACAATCACTTCGCTCGTGCTGACTTTGACATGTTACCTCAAGTATTGTGCTCATTTTAGATCGTAAATATCCTAAGCTAGTGCCGGAGTAGATCTATTTTCTATTTTGTCGCGCTTTGGCATCTGACAACTTCATTGCAGTGAAGTTACAGTGTCTTCTTTTCTGTTGTTAAACTTTTTAAAAATGATTAAATAAATGAATATATAAATTAATAAAGCATAAGTAAACTTAAGTAAACTATCTTCTTAATGCCCGAAGTTTGAAGCTACATTACGTTTTTAAAATTATTAGGTCACGCTTTACAAAAATATTGTAAAGTCGGTAAAAATTCTGTCAAAAGTTCGATCAGCCTAGCCAGATTGCTTTTCAATTGATTCATGACACTAAAAATGGAATTCTTGAAGCTATTGAAGTCATAAAGTTTAAATTAGTTTTGAAAAAATATATAAAAAAGGATAATGACATTGCAATTCTAGCCGTTCTGCTCAACTGCTTAATGTTTTTTTTTTCTATTGGTAATGGCATACATTCATTTTTGCAATTTAATAAACATCATTTAATTTCTTTTTTTAGATCTATGTTTTTTTTTAATATTAAAATATATTATTCTCTTAAGGAAAAATCTGTTACACCGAAAACTAGCTCATTCAGTTGAAAATATTTTGAGAAAATGTTTATAAAGAAAATAAATAAGTAAAGTTATTTAAGAAAGAATATGGCTTCATTATATTTTTAATTTTTTAAGAGCGAATAAAATTTGTTTAAAAAAAAAAAATATTTCCAAGTTAAAATTGCAAAGTTAAAAGTAATTAAATATTCCAGGGAGATAACTTTATCCTCCTCCAGGCAACTATGACATATTACTTATCTAACCTACATACCAATATTATACAGGGATATTAAATTACCATAACCCATTAAATTAGCACCTGACTTTATAAAATACAGGTAAACTCTCTAAAAAGTTTTATATGCATATCCTAGATTTTAGTTCATAGACCTCTTCGTAGTGTGTAGTTTTTATTTTAAAGGATTTTATTTATATGACCTACATAAAAGCTGGCTAGACTCCAAGGAAACAACATCGTGTTTTTGAAAATCAATACATTTTATAGTGAAAGTTTTTGTCCGTATACTTCATATTTTATTTATATGAATATGTACTCGTACATAGACACATACTCAAATATGTAATTCGAAACGAAACTTTCAAATAGGAAAATATTCTAACTTGAATTATTTTCGATAAGGATAACATTTGTGTATCATTTTTTATTTTACAAAACGTACAATATTAAATTTAATGTATGACATTTATAGAGTTAATGTCGTCGTACCGTAAAAGAATAATAAATAAAATAAACATTTTTATTATCTTTGTTATTTTAACATAAAATATTTACTATTAATTTCAGCTTGACAAATTTGTAGGAATGTTTTGTGGATGAATCATTCATATTATTGTAATAAACTAGAAGCTAATTGAGGTCTTTTGATGGAACCATACTGGTTTTAGAGATTTTGAAAATTATTTCCTCTTACACCAGAGGTATTGGGTTTGATGCCTGCCTGTGCCACATAAATAAAAAACAAACAAATGCAGCGTATCACCTCTTACGAATAGTTGAAAAATCTTCCAAGAGTAATTCCTGTCATGAAAAGTGCTATTTCAAATTAGCCGTTCGGATTGGGCTTAAAACTGTAGGTCACCTCCATCTCTGACAAAATTGAATCGTTGTGAGTTGTAAGTAACTAGGCCCTAGTTACTAATTTATTTATCTTATTGAATACCAAAAATTTAACCTCTCTCGAATTTTACAGATTGTATATCATCTATGTCTTAAATTTATAAAACTTAAAATTTTATTTTAAGGCAAGTTTTACTTGCAAAATATCCAAAACTCTACATCCTACAATCCTACAAAAATGAATTTCTTCAATTGTCATCATCGGATTATCAATAAAATTGGCTTCGTTAGAGCTAAAACCAAAACTCATATTTAATAAAACATTTATTTGAATATTGTAATAATGTAACATTGAAAAGCCTTCTTAGCTTTGGTTTTCTTTGTATGCGACTATCTTAAGACAAGACCTTGCCACAACGAGTTTATAGTGTATGCATATCTATGTTTTGAATCTTCCGAACTTGCACATAATGTGCCTTTCCTTTAATTCTCTTCTCTTCACATCACTTCACTTTATCTTATGTATATATTTTAATTGAGATATTGGCATTATGTATTTAAATTTCAAATTGTTGGTTTGGTATCGTTTAAACGTCGTCGTTGATTTGTTTGCAATTTTCTATGTAAAATACTCTGTGCGAACAAAAATAATAAGTTTTGTTAACAAAAAAAATAAAAACAAAAACATATTCAAAGATGGGTTTCCATTTTCAGACAAAATGTAATTGTAAGTTTGTACATCATAGTTAAATAAACAAAAGAAAAAACAAAAATCCGTCTTTCACTTTTTGTGAGTTTTCTCAAGATTTGCAATTCACGTCGGTCGTTGTCGTCTCCGTAGTCAATGTTGTCGTCGTTACTGCATCTTCATCTCTACGAATCGTATCCGCAATAGACTCGCAAAAGACTTTTAGAGGCTGACTCTGCTTCATTATTTGTGCATAAGTGCACGTACTACTCCAGTACTGGTTTAGTGGCTGTTGAAGAAAATATACACCGAAATTAAACCCGTTGTTAACTTGCAAAATTTTAGCATACCCAAAAAATAATTAACTTTCAACTATACATAATTAATTAGGAAATCAAAGTGTTTAAAACATATTTTAGAGATGATTTAAAAATTAAAAAAAAAAAACATCATTATTCCCCATTGCTCCTTAATTAAGAAGCTTTTTCTTGCAATTCATGTAAATGCATAAGTTGGCTACAAACTTAATTTATTAATATTCTAATATTATTATAAATAGTTCTTTATTTTTAGTATTGTCTGAATAGATATTTAAGTACAATGTATTTGATAGTTTTGGAACAGGCTTGATATCGTTTATATCCCTTTAAGTTTTGAACATGCATGAAGAAACAAAGTTCTATTTTTTTTAATATTTTCAGATGCAAACACATTTTGGCAAATAAAATGAGGAGAAAATTCACAAATTTGCCAATTTATTATGTTGATGGATTTTATTCTTTTTTAATTAAAATATTGGACAAAATTAAAATACATGCTATTTTGTTTTATAAACAAAATATAACAATTAATAAATTAATAGTTTAATTAAAACATGCACATTTAAATATGTTCCACAACAAAAAGAATTTTATATAATTACTATGAGCAAAATCAATAACATTACAGAACGATAAATACACTTTTGCGTACAAATGTACCTAAATATGCACATATTTACAAAGTCACATTCATGCCACCCCCTAAATATTTATAATGTGGGATAGATTACATTTGTTTTTCTATTTTTTTCCTTCTTTTAGCTTTAGCACCTACACCTTCGTTATGTGTTAAATAAACAAATAGCATAACCTTGAGAATAATTAGTAGGTAATCGAAACTAATGGAATTTAAAAATAAATCAATAAAATAATGTTAGTATTTTATAAAAAAAAAACTTAAAAGAAAGACAAGAAAATAATTGTAGTAGTATAGTAGTACTACAAATAAAAAAATACACATTGAATTAAAAACTTTTCAACCACCCACTTCGATTCTTATTATAATTTGTATTGTCATGTAAATGACTAAGTTTTTATTTCCCAAACTTCATTGCGAAAGAAAAACTTAATAATCATAAATTGAATTTCCGAATATGATTTTAAAATTTTATTTAGATCTATGAATAATCTCACAAGCCAAGAGAATATTAAATTATTCGATCATCACTTTAATTTAAGTATAAAATTAATTTAGGAACATTTTTGTTTCGCTTTTACTTATTTTGTAAGTATGTTTTTTTAGAAATTCAGTGCAGTTACAATTCTTTCAATATTTATTTAAATAATAACTATTTTCAACAAAAAAACGAATATTCTTAAAGTAATTTTATAATTGTTTTATTATTTTCGCGTTCAAAAAGAAAAATAGAACAAATAAAATCTATTATAAATAAAAACAAGTATACGCCTAAGTGCACCATTAAAGTATTGATTTTTATAAAATTTGCTGGAGTGATTCCAGTTAATGTTGTGAATTTAAGGCAATTTTCTTATTAAATATTTAATTTTTATAGAAAACTTAAAGTTCAAATTAAATTTATGTACATATGTATGTATTTATGTAAATATAGAAAGTATTCTTAAAAATTGCGTACCATTTATTCGAAAGAATAGCGAACATTATTTTTTGTTGTTGAATGAATTTAAAAAACTAATTCAATAATAAGTTGTTTCAGTATTTCATTTATATTAAAATTAAAAAAGACTCATCCATTTCTAATTTTTTCACGTTCTGGAATTATATATCTATTTTACTTTTTTCCAGCACAAATAAGTTCTGTAATATTTAAATAAATAAAGTCCAAAAAGAAACACGAATTAAATCCCGCCAGTGAAACTTTTAGTTCTGTATACTAACAATACGCCATAGTATTACTAAGGATATTCTTTGCACTTTGCAAATATGAATTACTGTGCATAAACAGTGAGCTATATCTGTAACCCACCGTTTTAGACACAGTATAGGATTTGAGGTATGTGCGAGATTTCAAAATTAGTTTTCAAAGTTGAAAAATTAAATTCAAAAGAAACTTTTGCCTAGGTTCAACATTTCCCTACTCCCAATCCTATATTATGTAGTTTGTCCAACAAAGGTGGTTACAGGAGGCAGAAAGTATAAATAAATATGCCGGTGTAACGAATAATTTTTAATTATCTTTTACCCAGAGATTTGGATATTGGACCAAAAAATGTCTTATTTTTACCAAACACTTTTTATATAGCAGTTTTGCAAGAAATTGATATCCCTTAAAGTAAAAGTGCATAGTTTTTCATAATTTTTCGGACATTGTTTAAAAAGTGAAAAGTTAAAGTATTTCACCAATTTAGAATACAACTATGAATAATTTCGTTTTTTTAAGAGATGTAAAGTGAATTTTCGATTGTGTTTATTAAAATCGAATATGCATGGAAAACAAACAAATATTGACAGTTTTATGAATCCAATTTACTTCAATTTGTTACACAAAAGCTGAAACAAAGGATTTAAACCCATATTCCTATATCTATTAATTTGTAGTTTATTTCCAATTTTAAACTTTACAAATTCGATGGTACTTTTTGTTACTTGAAAACTCTTTTTTTTTTTGTCGAAAAATGGTTTCTGATATCGAATTTTATTCTTATTTTCAATACTCTTTGGTCTTTTCATTTATTTTGCAAAGAGGAAAACGTTTTACCTGAATAGTTTCGTCTTTGCGAAATTGCGTTTGGTAAAATGTAATTTGCAAATATTCTAAATTTGTTTTGCAAAGTTTATTTTTTGATGAAATAATAAGAATAAATAATTTGCAAAAACTAAAAAATACTTTTCACTTTTCAGAATATGATTTGCACTTTGAAATTTAAGATTTGGTGAAACGTAATTTGCAAAGTGATAAACTTTTCAATTCAATAATTTTTTTTCAAAGTTGCAATGTGAAAAGTATTTGGTGCCATAGGTCTCTATTTTACTTTCTTTTCATTTCTGTCTATTGAATTTTGAATCATTTCTACCTATTTTAAATAACAAAATTGTTACTATTTTTCAATAGTTATTTACATCTATTAATGTTAACATAATACTCAAATAAACTATTGATTACCATAAGATTTATTTAAAATAAAATGTAACACACAAGTTATGAACATTTAAAAAGAATAAACGGAGCATATATTTGAATTCATTTCTATTGATATGAAAATTGAAGTCAATATACTTTTATAAGTTATTTTATTAATTTTTCTAATATTTCGTTAAAGTTCGTGGGAAGCATATTTCACTCTATGAGCGTTTTCGCGAAACAAGAAACGATTCCTGAAATCACGTAAAGAAGCGTATAGATCTATGAGAGTTAATAAAAAAGGATAGTCAATTGGGTTCCTTTGGTTCTCCAGTAACTGAATACCAATAAGTTGACATCTTAAAATATAAGAGGGCATTGCAGTGTTACACCTTTTTTTAACCACATATCGTGTGAATCCTTTTTTGAATTGCTTCTATTCTACGGTTATAGATGTTATAAAAAGGGATCTAAATGATGCAACAGTATTCTAAAACTGACCTTAAATAACTATAAAAATAAAACTCTTCAACGTATGCGAATCTTGTTAGTCAACAGACTTTTGATAAATAAAACCAAGTATGGAATACGCTTTGTTAACTAAAAAATGCGATGTTTTTGTAAAAGTTAAACTTATGGTCAAAAATAACTCCAAGAAATTTTTGTATGCAGAAACCTTTTTAAGTGCATAATTTTTAATGTAAAAGAAAATAATTGACATTTAGGAACGTTCAGATTTAATTTATTCATCTTAAACCAGTTAGAAACTCTGTTAATTTCATTTTGCAAAAGATCATAATGACTTGTACTTTGTAGGCGTTTCAAAAATTTCACATCATTTGCGAATAGGAAAGACATTGAGTTTTGAAGTACATTATGTGAGTCGTTATTGAAAACGATTAATAAAAACGGACCTAAATCGCTTCCCTGGGGAACTCCTAAAGAAACAATTGTAGAGTTTGATAGATTTGAATTAAAATGTACATTCTGACAAAATGTACAGATTTTTAAGCATATTCGAATGAAACCCGATTTTTAAAGTTTTGTATTTGAATTTGAACTAGAAAATAAAATGTTTTATACAAATTCTGGCGAAATTTCTCGAAGCCTGGAATACAATGACAATAAACAATTTCTTGTAGTTGAGTTTAAGTTTTAGTGGAGAAATTTTATTGTTAATCTAGCAAAATTTTAAAAGGAAGTGTTTCGAAAAAAAATTAGATAAGACCACACAAAATATAATGATAGATTTTCAGTGATGTGATTCAAGAAAATGATTTTTGTATTCAGGTTTATTTGTCTTACCATTTTGCCCACCGATGGCTTATTTGAAAAAAAAATTGTATTTAAGCGTCCGAATTAAACAAATAACTAAAAAATAAATACAACGAAGGTACAAATTAAAGATAATTTTCAGCCTTGTAAGAAATGCAAAACAAAAATTTTAAATTATGAGAAAAAAATTACATGTGCGCCTATTTAAAGAAAAGTGAGTAGTATAGGTACAATCATATTACATAGCCTTACTCTTTAAAACTACACATCATGTTTGATTACAACACCAATTATAAATTTTTGCATTCATAAGCTGTTAGTACTCCATACTCTCCTGATGTTATGTCTAATATTTAATTTCCCTTAACCCCAACAGCAACAACTTTTTTCCTATTTTTGATATATCCAACTATCTTATGCATAACCAATTCTCCTGATCACGATAGTAATCAAATTGCTTCACAAAATGTTTAAAAAAAAAAAATACCGCAGACTGCCCACCAGACAATCGCATTAATATCCAAATGTATACAAAAAGCTTAAAATAAAATTATTATAACAACACAGTAATAACAACAACAACAACAAGAAACGATAATATACTATAAAAACCTTAATTTATTCTTTGTTGTTGGCCGTTGATATGTGGTGAGAAAGACTAGACTTAACGGCCACATAGACGTGATGAACAATCAAGTTGTTAGCGAGATCTCTGATCGTACAAAAGTGAAAGTTAAAAAACATAAAAAAACACCTCACGGCACTGTATAGTATTTTACTATGATTTTAAAATATAAACTACTTCCAATTGCTTTTGTGCTATGACAAGTACAACAGTTACATTGCTAACGGTACATCTCCAAAATCGTACAGACGGACGGACCGACCGACGACGTACAAGTAATACGATGGTGCTGATAATTTAGATGCGACCCGGGCCTTCATTCAATTATTTCCGATTTCCCTCTTGAAATGCGAGTAGTCCGCATGTCGTCAGATTAGGAAAACGGCCTTAAATCGCTATTCCAGGCTATCGAAGCGTTAACGTTGCGTTGTCATGTTAACACTTAAGAGGCTACATCCATGACAGTTGTTTGACCGGCAAAATTATGCCAGACACTCAGACAGTGTCTGTTCTCTAAAACAAAAAAAATGCAAATCAAATGCGGCGCATTACATTACATCGTCATCGAAGTCGATGTCATTGCGCCTCGCGTTCGTCTTCGCGTCGGTATATTTGAAACGCCACCAGGTGCTGCCAAACATGGTAGAAATAGATATACAATTCGGCAGTGCGGTAATGTTTTTCAGTCTTTTTGTTTTTTTTTTGGCAATTTCCCTTTCGGACTTTCGGTAAGTTAAGGTTAGCTGTTATATTACAGATGGGCCAGGCCAACACCGATGATGGCTACTTAGTATTACATTTGAATACCTTAGGTACCTATAGCATGCGGTTATTTGAGTGTTGAGTTGAGAGTTTTTCAATATTAAGTACACGGATGCGGACGCAATTTTAACCTCCTCCACATGGCGCTGCACTACGCTGGCGATGGCCATGTTGGTGGTTGGGTTAATTATGGCGGAATGCTATTTCTGGCGTTTGGCGGGTGACATCCGGTTGGAAATAGTTTTGTATCCGCCACGCGCGTATATAAATTGATTTGAATAAATTTCTCTTTTTTTTGTTTAATTTTCTTAAACTGATATTGGTTACTGTTATATAGTCAATTCACAAATTGCTAGTTTTAATATACATCCATATATATATGTATATTTTATATTAATTCCTAGAATCTTAATTTTAAAGAAACAGGATCTTTCAGAAGTATATCTTTATATTATATCGAGTTTGCTATTAATTTTTGTGGCTTTGCTGCAAGTACACTCGATTGTACAAACATATCTACGTTGAACCTGTTTTTTTTGTATGCGATCCGTGTACAGTACAAGAAGAATATAATTTATTTAATTTAAAAGAGATTTCAATCGTCGTGTCTTATATATGTACATACATCTACAAATATACCACACCTCCATGTCTTGAGAAAGGAAAGAACTGGTTCTTGTATCCGGCAACATTATTATCCGTACAGGGTGGAGTTTTAATTTTATATTTTTCCATGTTTTTCTTATTACACAAAAAGCAACAACTGTAAGACAATTAATTAGAAAAATAAGAAGTAACTTATTATAAATACAAGTCGGGTATTATAACTAAAGAAAATAATTTCAATTGAAGGATATATTAAACTTTTGATGTACGTTACGCGAATACGTAGAGTAAGTGTTTACTCACTTGCGACTTATTTTATATACTCGCATGCATGTATGTTCAAACGGAATTGAATGTGATTTATGTTTATGTTTATGAATTGTATAAAGTTAAGTTTCATATTTCAATTGAAATTAATCTAATGACAGAGTCATATTCATATAGCAATTGAATTAATTAAGAAAGAATGTAAAGAGGCTTCGAAGAGAACTGCCTTGCCTTACTAAGCACGTATATAGAGAAGAGTAGGAAATTCCGATTTATTTGATATGAAGAAGTATTCATAACTACTCGTAAGACATGAAATCAAGATGAAGTTCATAAAGGAAAGTTTATAGCTAAATTTTGTTCCTCTTAAAGAAGTCGTCGACCTTGTTTTTTTGTTAACGTAGGATTATGTTCTAAGACCAAATCCAAACTGTATGTTGCTTATAAGAAATCAAAACTTTTAAAAGTGCTGCTAAAATTGATAAACATTTTGGTTTTCCACTCAAAACTTTGTTCCTCTTGAAGAAGTGGTCGAATTCGATTCAAAATATAAGTTGGAGTTCTGAAATTCACTTTTATCGATATCGATTTAATGTTTTTCAAACTCAAAACGAAGTAAATTTCCGTGTTCTGCATTGCGGTATTTGTGATTTTCAAGTGATTTGAATTCAACAAGAGAAAATTGTTTAAAAACATTAGTATTTTAAATCAAATGAAATAAACCTTTACTCTTTCGTTTCTGAGAAGTTGCAGCTTCAACCTTGTAGTTGTGAGATCGGGCAAAGCATTTAAAATGATTTTCTAGAAAGCCAAATGTCAATACCATTTCGGGAAAAACAATGTTCCTTAACTGACGCATTCAAAAACCAAGTTTCGACATCAGAGTTTTTCCCAAGCTTTATTATTGGAAACTTCTTATCGCAAGGAACTGCAATCCTATAGCTAGCTGGTCTGTGCATCAAGACAATACCATCAATATTTTATATTTACTTTATTAAAAAGCACAGAATAAATAAAAACATAAGAATTACAAATTATGACAATCAAATGAATTATTTATTGACTGATAATATATATGTATGTATATTCCAGCTGTTTTAATTTTTTTGAAATGATTTAAAAGTTATGAAGTCGATCGAATGGTAGAACAATGAAATATCACTCGATTTTTAGTTTAAATGTCGATTTCACTTCACTAGATTTTGGGAAACTAACTGTATATTATAAAATATTTTAATTTCTTATTATTAAATAATTTTATTTAAAAGTAATAATTTTCTTACGGTCCTTAGAAACGATAATGAAAAGTTGAAAATATTTACGATAATTTTAACCCAATTCACCATATTAGCAAAATATCTAAGAGAAGTGTTCGGTAAAAAAATCAATACAAATAAATCAATTTTATTGTTTTTCATCAAAGCTAAGTTAAATATATAAAAAAGTACTTAAAAAGTGTTATCGTTGGAGTTTTATGATTACAAGCATACACCTTTTTTAAATACAACTTGCAGAAAGTAAGCAAGTCCTGAATGTTCTTGCAATTAGCATCAATCTTCTGTTATTTGATGTCTACATATATGTAATCAATTGCAATGCGTTGTCGCAAATGGTGGTGCCATGAAGCAAAGCCAAGTGAAAATAAGGCAAAATTTCCAGAATTAACCTTATTTCACTTTTGTTATGTGTAATAAAGCCAATTTTTAACAGTGCGTTAAAATTTAGTGAAATAAAGCAAAATTGGTTTGTTTTACTTTCAACGTTGTAGTTTATCATTGAGACAAAATAAAGCTTTGCATATACTCAACCTCGCACCTGCCCCAAATCATATAGTGTGCCCAAACAGGGGCGATACATTTCTCACTGTAAAAGTAAGTTGGTCTTATTTCTCAAAAAAGTTTCTCTTTATTTGTTTGTCAGAGTGCAATATGACCAACTTTTGAAAATTGGCGTCATTTGACTTTTGTAAAGTGTAATAAGGTTATGTTTTGAACGTTGGTTTTATTTTAATTGGCCTTATTTCACGGCAACGCAAATGGCAAACATTCAACTATGACAGATGTGAAATTGAAAACTATCAAAGTCAATGACCCCTTAAAACGGAATCTTTTTAACTAAAAATACTTAAACCATTTTGACTAAGTTCGTATATTTATAAAAAATTAACAAACTTTTTTTTAAATCAACAAAAATTTACAAAAATATTTCCAATAGTCAAATATTTTACGATTCAAAAATGATGTTGCCTATGAAATAATCTTATACGACAAAGAATTAAGTTTTTGACATCTGGAAGCGGTTTTTTACACAAATTAAAAACGTAAAAAAACTACTATTTTTGTAAAAATTGAAACTAATTTTAACTTAAAGAAAGTATTATTTTAAAATTAATTAAAATTAAAAAGAAAAGCAATGGTCAGTTTTTTTTATTAAAGATCTTCAATTAAAGAAAAAAAACTACGAAAAGTTGTTAAAAACTGATGTTCCGATTCGAATATTCCGAGAATTGATGAAGGAATTGACTTCAAAATTTTGTTATTCTATGGAAATTTTTTTTGTTAACATAGGATTATGTTATGTGAACAAATCCCTACTTTCAAAAATGCTGCTAAAATTGAAAAACATTTTGATTTTCGACTCAAAATGTCGGGAACAAAAACAGATATTGAAATTGAACTTATTCGCCCATGTTCCGAATTTCAATCGAAAGTGAATTGAAATAACTTTTCAATTCCACGTGAAATGAAATAGCATGTTCTTCAATTCGTTCGATTTCGAAAACTTCGAAATTGCCTCGAGCTGTCAGAACTGAAGAATCATCCATTTTATTTTGTTTCTGAAGTAAAATTTTTGCTGTTTTGAAGATGGATGCTATAGTAGAATTCAAGATAAAAAATAAGAACACAAATTTTGCGAGACGAAACAAATATATTGGATTTACCTGACACAATGTAAGTGTGTGAAAATTATGTAGAATTGTTCTGATTTTAGATAAAGCAAAGACACTCTTTTATATGTTAAATTCCTAGCAGAAAGAAGCTATCAAACATCAATTCACAGAAATAAAACACATGATTTGAATGCGTTAAAAAATGGAGCAAACCGAAATACAGAACATCTATTTGCATGTTTGAAAATCCAACTCACAATAACGAATTGTGGAACTCCCAAATTTACTTTCCAAAGTATATTCACAATAAGTGGAATGCAGAACATGGGCAATTATATCATATGTACATATATTAGTATATTATTGTTGCCAACTTTAAGTTAATGTCTTAGTAAAATTCAATTGCTACCTTTTTTTACATAACATAAAACTCTATACAAGAAGAACAGAAAAACTGATAAGAAATGATTCTCGACTTAAGAATTATGAGAACAAAGAAAGATTTGTTATCTTACACAAATTATTTTTATTAATATTTTGTTAAAGCTTTAAATAATCGACAGACGAAGTTATTAGTGTCGCATCCCAGCCTCATTTCATTTGTTTGATTTAAGTCAAAAGTAAAAATCAATATTCATTCATGAAACAACCTTATAATAAAATCAAAATAATATATAATAAATGCAATACATTCCTGATTGCTGTCTCCTTAAATTTATTAAGTAATAAAATAAAACTTTGCCATTATTTTGGTGAGCGTTGTAAAAACTTTCACACCGCCAAAAGAAACTAAATATTTTATAACCAATAAAAAATACCTATATACCAATAAATACATTTTCTCGCTTGACCAATAACCATCATTACCACCAGTAACTAAAATAATACTTACAAAAATTAATAGGTAAATAAACAGATTAAAATTATCTTAAAATAAAATTTATTTTATTTTACTTTTAAATATTTTACTCTTTTGTTGTTTGCTTCTGTGTCACTTGACAGATAATAAAAGTGAATTTTATTTTTCTTAAAATGAATTAAATTCAAATCTGTAAATAAAGTATAAAAAAGCACCTCTAACACTACTCTGATAATCCCTTAGCTACAGAACGACACACATAAATCTATCTTGTCTTAAATAAATAAAAAACAATAATAAATACTTACCAATAAAACAAAAAAGAAAAGCAATAAAGTTCAAAAAACAAATAATCCATTTTTTATCGCGCATGATTGAATTTAAAAATATCCATCGTTTCAAGGTGCAAAATAAATTTTAATTCCGAGATAAACTGATGTTGATAAATTCTTTTAAGTCTGCACAAACTGTACATAAAAACAAACACTTTGTTTATTTACATATGTATATTTTTGCTGCAACGATCGTCATTATTTGTTTCCTAAAGTTGTTAATACTTAAGGGTAGAGGGGATGTCTGGCATAATATTGGCGAAATGAAAGATTTATTTAAACCCAAAAAGTACTTTGTTCTAAATTTGGCAAAATTATAATTGTTTCACATCTTTTTTTTTTAAATGTCCTCTTCACCCCCTCACCATCTTCATTTAAAAGAAACAAGAGTGGTCTAATTGTTGCTATATTGTTTTCCTCAAAATGTTAATGTTGATATTATAAATTTAGCTGAAACATACCAATGACCTCAAATGCCATAAATAAAGCTCTTCAATATCAATATTTCGAAATACCATTTTCAATGCAATTGTCATAAAGCAAATTTTTAATATAAATTTATATACAAAACATATACGTATATTTATATACTAATATTTCGATTAAAGAATATTCAAGTAATCCAAGCTATTTTATGTTTCCTTCGTTTTGTTTTTGGTTGATTGTCATCATCAAGGCATGCGCAATGGTTGATGTCTTGGCTTTGGTACAGTAAACACGGCCAATATAATATCTCGTGTTACTATGTGCATAAATAAAATTGCAAAATATAAATACGTTGGTTCAGTTCATAGCTGCGCGAAGCGAATGATTCGAGTCTACAAGAACAACGCGCCGCGCACCGCCAAAAGTAGAACGTAACCTCAAATCGATTTTATTTTGAAAATTTTAATTTCAGTCTACATCTATGCGAGTACATCACTGAATATATGTATATGTAACATAGTGATGGCGATAATAAATTTAAAAAAAAATAAAAAATTTAAACAAGTTCCAATGAAAAGCGAATAAATAAATAATAAACACATGCGATACATTTTTAATTAAAAATTAATTTTACACATTTCACACCTGCAGCCTGATTGTGTGCCTCCGATATTTTCTGCCTCTGTGTACTGTGTGCAGTGATTTTGATTTTGACTTATGTTGAAAGTCGTATTTTAAAACGTATGTTGATTGTTTTGGATTTTCCCAAAGAATTTGTGATTTTCTTCTTTTTATTTGAATTTTGCCCAGCTACATACATTATGTATATACTTGACTCGTTTATATGATATTGGAATTAAAAGCAACTTGATAAACCCATAAATAATGTCTTGATATGCTTTTGAGAACGTTGTGATAAAACAAAATTACAATTCTTTGCATGCATGGTAAAATTAAATTAAAGCTTGTGACTTGCAAAATAGTGTCATGAAGATTAAAAGAACTGTATTTGTTGGATTTGAATTAATTGTTTGATTAGACACTTACAAAATGTTTACCAAAAGTAGGACTTATAAACTGTTACGATATTGAATAATACAAAATAAAAGTAGCAGAATTAAACAAACATTTCGTACATAAAAGAGAAATTGTTTTATGCCAATATTTTAAATGCAATGTTTTGCCTTCGTCTAGATGTTTGTTTGTATCTTAACACATACAATAGGATTCCCATTTCTCTCAAAAATAACGGTACTTTTTACAAAACAATTGTTCAAAAATTGAACTGTCTGAAGAAGGTCTGTTATTTTTAATAAAACAATTTTAAACTCTAACGACGTAATCGATTTCGATACAAGTTCATTACAAAAAGTCTTTTTTTAATCGTTGTTCGTCAAACACGGGACCTTCAATAATCTCTAGAACTTTGTAATTTTAACCGGTGCGATTTTTAAATTTTTCGACATTTTTCGATGTTTCAATGTCCCGAAAATCTAAATGAAAGATTTTTAGAGAGATGCCTGTGTGTACGTTCGTACGCCTTAACGTTCGGAATACCATTTTGCATCGTTCATATCTCAAGAACTATTAGCGATATCGACTTCAAAAAAATTTTGTTTTACTTATTATAAAGCAGAAACTGCAGAGAGGATTTTAAACAAAATTAAATAGTAGTGATTTAAAAAAAAAAACGTACATTTTGGTTGACCCCAAATATATAATAAAACCAATACTTCTAGCGATTTCAATTAAATTTAATATTATTTAATGCTATGAGATCCAAATAAGTATAGTTTTGAAAAAAAAATCAATCATCGGTTTTCCTATAAATGACTGAACAAAATATCAGTCACCTCGAATTTTTTACGAAGAACAAAGTATATCACCTCTAAAATGATTGAATGCAACGTTTTTGACATGTGGTAAATTTTTGAGAATAGTTGTAATAACGGTTTTTTTTAAACTTAAAAAAAAAGGTCTGGGATGCGACCCACACTGATAACTTCCCATCCCGTCTAAGAAGTTATTGACTTCAAAATTATTTCATTCTATTTAAAATGTTGTTATTGACGTAAGATAATCTCCTTATACAAAAATCTTGTCTGTACATTTTTTTAACAAATACAATTTGTCAAAAAATGTTGCTAAAATGGGTTTTCAGTAAAAATGTCCTGAACAAAAAGAAATATTGAAATAAAGCCTATTTTATTCTATGCAAAATATTGCTGTTTGAAATATTCAATTGACAATTTTTTTTTACAACAATCTAAAAAACAATCAAGAAAGTGATAAGTTTTAGACTTAAGTAATATGAAAACAAAGAAAGAGGCTTGGAAGTTATCAGTTTGGGTCGCACCCAGACTCTTTTTGTTTTTTCTGTTTTCAAATAAAACACTTTTAAGATCTATTGATTTCAAATTTGCTCTGTACAAATAATTTTGGTTCAATACTTCTTCGAAGATTATCTTAAACCTCACCAAAACAATTTTCAAAGGAGAAAAGTAATTTTATGTTAAAACAAAAATAGAAGCCCTTAAAATGTCTGTTAAAACAAATAGCTCGCAGTAAAACCATAATTTATGTTGACTGCTGAAAATAACCCTTTACAATCCACAGGTGGATCTTGAATATTGTGTATACAAAACCAAAATAAAGAAAAATAAATATTATTCCAGAGAATAATGTGCCTTATACTATCTAAAATATATGGTGAACTTTTACAAAATTTCATGTATTGTTGTAAGGTCTATAATTTATTAATTTTTTGTGTGTAATTTCGTGGTAAATTATTATTTCTAGAGATATCAATAAATCAATTTTACGAACCATCAAACCGTCAATATAGTGATGTGACGTCAAATGGAGATACTCCTACACATTACCAAGAATCTTATATGTTACCTTTAACAAAAACAGTTGCATTACATTTTGGACATTAAATATTTTTGTGTTTTCAACATCATCACACTCTTTTACCTCCCGTTATTTCGACACAAGTTTTATGATGCATAAAAGAAAAGATTATCATAAAAAGTTTACAAAAATATCAGCATTTCTAAGCACATTTCAAGTACCTATAATATATTGTATTTCTTTTTTTGTTCAATTTTTAATATGAATAGTGTGGAGTTTAATATGAATAAAAATTATTTACAATTTCAGCAATCCATTAAGCACGTCATTTATTCATCTAATTTTTTGATGATAAAACATTCTTATCTTAGATTTATTCTAATACAAATTAAATGGAATAAACAAATCGATTTGTTGGTTATGAGTTTTGCTTAATTATATATCTAAGGATTTTTACCGAAATTCAAATTTCTGTAGTTTTAGGTGAATTTCAATATAAACAGATATTTAACTTTTATCTTAGCTATAAGGGCGAGAAGCTTTTAAGTATTGGACTGTATGTTTATTGTTTAGATTAATAAATATTAATAATAATAACATAAACAATTCTTTGGTATAAAACCTAAAGTTAAATGTAACTCATTGAATTGAAACTTCTCTCTGCTATTTGGTTAGTTTTTAGAGTAGTCATTTGATATAAAATATGGAGATAATTCAGAATTACAAATATATTTGCTTATTGGCCAAATAAGCACACATTTATAGAAACGTAAAGTGAAACATGTCTAGTCTGTTTCTCGAGAGTAATATTTAGATGAATTCTCCATAAGTAATTTTTGTCATGAAAAGGACATTCTGAATATTTATTGGAATATAATGAAGCATCCCAAATTCCAAAACTGTACCTCTCAGACTAAGCGTGATGAATAATGATGAATCATTTATATCACATGTTTAAATTTGTGTCTGTAGTTTTTTCGTGAATACAAAAATAAAACACACGTGCTATAAAACCAATTGATTTAAATTTAATTTATGTCACATTCCCTCAAAACATTATGAGCACAGAAAATCTTTTTTTATGTGGTTTTAATGATTTTTTAAAATTTTGTTTTTTAATATTTAATAGTATTATAATAGTCTCAATATTTGCATACTCTTTTTGTTATTGTGGTCTTGGAATGTGGTATATTTTTATTTTTAGCCAATCAACAGATAGAAATATTTATACACATTTAGTGTTTTGACCAACGATAGCCTTGTGAGGTGCAATACTTTAATTGCTGTTTTTTTTTTTAATTTCGATTCAGCACGTTTTAAGTTGATTGCTTGATTTTAATAATAAAGTGCGAGTATTGAAAAATGTTTGGGATATTATGTATGTATATCATTCTTTAAGATTCAAGATCATTAAGAATTCAGTTATTCTACCATAACTTCCAGTCTAAAGTTTAAATACAGTGCAAGCGTTAAGAACTCTTTTTAAAAACGCTGAACCTAAAATTATTTAATTGATTCTTTGCTTCCTTTAAACCTTAATCAAATAATAAATGTTGTAAATTCTATAAATAGATCATTGTATTAAGTTTTCGTTTCAGAAGATTTTTGAGTCACTTCGAATTTTCTTTTCTTTCATATATAATTATGATAAGTATTGTAAATTCAAGAACTCGAAATCTGTATTTCATAAATTCAACGGAAATAACTTAGATTTATTGAAGTTGTATACAATAGTTTTCTCAATCTAAAAACAATGAGCTAGATGGAAATTTTTGTAAATTGAAAAGATTTGCAAATCCAGCCGTAAATAGTTTTGTTCCTAATGTTAAAAAAGTCGTCTTCTAGCACAAGGTGTTACAACCACCGCCTAAAACAAATTTTTAAACTTTCCATGATTCCAATTAGATTGTCTTGGCAAAAATATATTTATCAAGCACAAATTTGGTTGAATTTTGGAACTTCCGTATAAACGTCTAAAAAGATAATAAACAAATTCATACACTAATTTAAAAGTCTTTTTGTAAAGTCAACTTAAAAAATCTTCGAAAGAAAACTTGAGTCCTATGGAATTAGTGGGCCATTATTGAAGTGGTTTGGTTCATATTTTTATTTTGTCGTATCTTATTAATTTGTAATTGTTGATGACATTTGTTCTAAAAATATCCAAGTTACTTCTGGTGTTCCTGAAGGAAGCCAACTGGGTCCTCTTATCTTTCTTATTTATATAAATGATGTGTCTTAAGTTTTGAAATTCTTCAAATGTCTCTAATTCGCCGATGGCATAAAGTTTTTCGTTGTTATTTCTTGTGTCAGTGATTGCCTGCACTTCCAAACTAGCCTAGAAAATTTTTGTAGGTGGTGTAATCTAAAAGATCTTAAATAGAGATAAATGTGTGTCAATGTCCTTTAATAGATCTTTATATCATATAGTTCCATTGTATTCTTTGGAAAAAGTTGAACTTAGAAACTGACATTTAAATTACATATTAATTCTGTTATTTCCAAGACTAATTTAATGTTGGGTTTTATAAAAAAAATCCGTATTATAAAGATCCTTAAACTCTTAAATCCCTTTAATGTAGTATTTTTAGGCCTTTGTTGGAATATGCTTGTGTTGTATGGACTTCTACACCTCAAAGTTATATAAACAGTATTAAAAGTATTCAAAAGAACTTTTTGCTCTTTGGTTTAAGAAAACTCTTCGGTAGTTATCAGTCAACAATAATATCAGTCTAAATGCAAACTCCGAATTTGCTCAGAGAAATGTATACTATAATGTTAATTTGTTACATTCTTTGTAGTTTTGTAGACTACAGAAACTTTCTTGCTCTCATTCCTTTATATGCACCTTCAAGAGCTTAAAGACCAAGGTCATTAATATTTAATTCAAATAGAACGTCTTATGGATTACGAGGGCTTTTTAATATTTGTTGTAGATTTTTGAATGAGGCTTATTATAACCTAGATATAAGTTTAAATAGAATCATTTTTGAGAAATTTTCTCGGCTTATTTAACCCACAAAGAACTTAGAATGTACATTTTCGTATCTTTTCATTATATATTATAGAATAAATGAAGAAAATGGAAAATTAAAAAAAAAAGTTTTGGGAGGAAATACAGGAATAGGTAAAATATTTTACATTCTTGATGTGCTGCTTAAAAAAGAGAACGTATACTTAACAGTCCGAAATTGTTGTATATAGAAAACAAATACAGAGGATTAGGATACGCTTACAATCCCAAAATACATGAAAAAATGTGTTTTGGAATGGTATGTACATTTCCATTAACTTGATTTGCTTAAAAATAAATACAATTGTAGAAAAAAATAATAAAGGAACTTCTTCTAAAACAACAAACCGCTTTCAGCACAATATTGACGTTTTGAGTATCTGCTTAGAAGTAGTCTAGTAAGATTAAATATCATTAACAAATTTTTCATTTTCGTACACTGGATAAGTTTACCATTTAGAGAAGCTGAATATGTCGCTGTGGATAAATCTTAATTTTGTTTGTTTTTATTTTCATTAATAATGTTTTAAAATTAAAAGTAAAAATCTGTTTTCAAATTTAACTGTATGAACTTACTTAAACGTCAATGACCAAGATTAAAATTTGTTCAGAAAAACGTTTAGATTGTATGATCCCATAGTAAAAATCAATCAATTACATCCACAAAAACACGTGGCTCAATTAGCATTAAAAACAAGAAAATATTTAAGACTATTAGTTAGCATATGTGTAGAATTTACAAACATAATACATCATCTTCAGTCACGCACCCCAGACAATGGTTAGTCGAATAAGTTATGGTCATGGCATGGAAACACTTCTATGGCTTCATAGTTCTTTTTAGAAAATAAAAACAAAAGAAACATTAGTATTTTTATTTTATGTTCGTTAAAATTCTACAAATTAAATTATATCGTTTTCAATAATTAACTACTTAGGCCATCATACATTGGAACATTTAATTTCTGTCACTTTAACAGACACCACTTCGCCGCACACCCGCTCACCGACTGCTCCGTAATACCAAAAAGTCACATGTGACATCAAAATGTCATAAATGCTCTACTCGTACGTCAGATCCATCAATTGCATCATGTTTCATGTGAATGTCCATTGCAAAAATTAAAAAAGGTCACCAATATACTTTCTTATCACATCAAATTTCGTAATTAGATGAAACTTTCCGTTAGCAACGGAAGTAGAAAGAACACAACTAAAAAACAAAACAGCATATTGCAGAAACCCCCATTTTATTCTGATATCGTTGATATCTATTTTATATATATTTAATAATTTTGTTTGCAATATTTGTGTGTCAACCTCAACGTGTTGGCGGTTTATTTATTTAGTTTTGGTTTTTGTTTCTGATTTCTTTTGTTTGTTCCTAATTATTGCGGTTGTTTGTTCGGTTTGATTTGTGTGCATTAAATAAGGAGAAGACAATAATAACAATTATTATTTGAGAACTTACGAGAGATAATAAATGTAGGTATTCATTTCTGTGAAGAAGACAACAGGAAGTAGTTCACCGGAAACAGATGTGTACTTAGTTGTTAATGACTCTGAATATTTGATTAGATATCTGCATTGTTTTTTTTTTTAAAGAAGACATCAAATGAAGTGCAATTTAAGTAAAAGTGAAGGAATCGCTTAATTAAACTAACCAATCAGTCAATATGGATATCTATATTAACCATTACGTCATGATGTGAATCATGCTTGGACCAAAGCCACATATCGAAATTCTTATTATTTTTTCCATGATTTTTCATCAATTCTTCATGAAAGGAAACTGCTCTAAGAAAATAAAGGTTGTTTTAACTGTTAAGACGAGTATCGTTTCATTTTTAAGAATTTGATTTCCTGCAAGGTAACAAATAAACCGTTTTATTGGAAAACGTTTTAAACCCTTACAACTTTCATTAACAGAAATATTTTGTTCACACTGTTTGTTAATTTATTTAATATGCCTAATGTTCATTTTATCATATTATTTTTTAAACAAATTACTATACTTAACATTTTATATTATCAATATAATAAAATATATTTATTTAATATTTTTCTTTCAGGTATGTTCCAAAAATCAAACCAAATTGTTTTGTAAGTTATTTTAACAAATAGCATAACAAAATTAAATAAAAAAAGTAAACAGACTTTGTATGTATACATATTATCAATACATATTTTAAATATTTAATACATTTGTGTTTGTGTATTTGATTTATAATTTTAGCTTAGTATATAATTCAACATCTCGCTTTAGATATTTTGTTAAAATATTTTTTAAAACTTGTTCGTCAGAATTAAATATTTATTATACTAATATTTTTTTTTTTTTTTTTGAGTTTTTATTCAAGTTTAAAATTAAACCAGATTTGGATGAAAAATGTATTCCTTTCAGGGCAAGTTCTTAACTCCAGTACTTTTAAGGTGATACATTAACAAGATCAAAAATAAACTTCACACAAATTTAAATGAAATTTAGGAATATGCATGTAATTTTTTTTAGTAATTGGTCTTAAAGCCAAGTAGTTACAAGTTAAAAAAGTGATCAAAATTTTGTATTTTTTTGTTGCTTGTTGATGTTATGTAGGACATTCTAAACAAACATTCAACTTACTAGAATTTTTCACCTACGCAAGCTTCAGTTTTCTTTTAAATACAAACTAAAATTTTAATTAGACTAAATACAACGACCCATTATGAAGAAAGCGATTCCGGACCCGCAATTTTGTCGGTGCAGGGAAATACATAGTCGATCTTTACTTAATTTACTGAGGAACTTAATTCCCACTTAGTGGAATCTAAAGTCTATTTAATAAAGTGCCTTTAGTTTCTGTGCTAGGTAGGAACGAACTCTAGTTTCCTATTTGTACTATCACTCTCAAAACAATCTGAAGAACGAATTGATTTCTAACAACATTAAAACGAGCTTCAATCTAGAGTTAGTTATCAGTGTTGTGATATTTGTTCTATGTTGTTGAGCGCGGTCGAAGCGTCATTTAATTCAATTTATTCAATAAAAGAATCGTGAGGTTTTATTTTGATTATTTTCGGAATCTTGAAATGTCTTTCTCATAATTATTTTTCATAATGGCTCCCGAAAATTGTGCCAGAATTTCTTTAGGATAAAAAGCCAGTAAGTTCTTCATGCAAAAAACTTCGAACTAAGAACCTCGGTGGACTTATTTCCGTTGAATTATTTCCCTGCACTAATTATTTGCTTATTTCTAAGTATTTGTAATTTGTACTAAGGACGAAATGATTATTTTTCCAAACGTTAGGCTCAAAGTTCTGTATTGATTATCATTAAAGGAACCCATTTTAATACTTCAGAAGCTACGTTAGTAACTTTTTATAAGTTAGAACATTTACATTTAAAAGGAAAGTTGTTGATGTTCTTTTATTTTGTGTTTATTAACTTAATTTGTATGGTTATTAATAAATTTTGTTATACAAATAATAAGGCAGAAAGATGCAGAAAGGACTCTCAAGAAAATTTATTTATATTATATATTGTAACGTGATACCAAAAAAATATATTTTTTGAAAAAAATCCAATTAACGGTTTTTTGTATACATCAAAGAAACTGAAACAAAAATTTGTCACCTCGAAAATTTTACGAATACAAAATGATTTTATCTGCAAAATAATTTTGTGCAACGAAAAATAACTTTTTTTAAATCAGGTAAGATTTTGAGAAAAATCAAATTGACAGTTTTTATAAGAAATAAAAACCTATAAAAACATTACACAAAGTTGGTAAAAATTGATTTCGACTCAAATATTTTTTCAAAAATTTGAGATTATTGCTTCCAACTAATTTTAACTTATAAGAAATATTGTTTTCAACGTTCTAAAAAATTTTGAGAAAAATCAAATTGACAGTTTTCTTACACAAAATAAAAACCTAAACATGAAAATTAATAAAAGTTGGTGTTAATTGATTTTCGACTCAAATATCTTTTCAAAACTTTGAGATATTGCCTTTAAACTACTTTTATCTTTTAACAAATATTGTTGTCAACAAAAACCGAATTGACAGATCTTTTACAAAAAATAAAAACCTAACAAAAAACAATGCTAAAACTTGGTAAAAATTTACTTACGACTCAAATAGCTTTTCAAAAATTAAAAATATTGTCTTCAAACTTTTTATTTCACAAGATTATAATTGTTTTCGATATTCAGTATTTTTTTTATAAAAATCCAAAAGTCCATTTTTCCATAAAAAAATAAATTCTACAAGAAATAGTACGTAAATTTGGTAAAAATTGATATTCGATTCTTGATATCTCTCAAATTAATTTCATTCATCCAATTTGTAAAAATTTAAGAAATGCTACCAAAATTGGTAAAAATTTGTTTTCGACTAAAAATCTATTTAACAAAACTAAATTAATTCCTTATGTGAAAAATATTGTTGGTAATTTTAAAATTTTTAAAAATAATTCAACTAACAACTTTCTTAACCCAACCCTACGAACTTTTAAAGCAAGGCAAATCGTCAGACAGGATGGGAAGTTTTCGGTGTGGGTCACATTCCAGCCTCTTTTTACATTTAGTTTCGTGTTCATGAAACCTGCGCCTGTCTAAATTCAACCGGAATTAAAAATTCAAGCTGCACATCGAGTATTTATTATAATGATGTGCTTCTTTTAAAGAAAAAGAAAAATCATGTTTCAAGTGTAATGAACTCCTTAAAACATGTTAATAAAAATGCAAAAATACTGCTGTGATTTAGTGTTCAATAAAGGTCAAGACATTTTAATCATTTAACAATTTAAATTGGGTTTTATGACCATTTGAGGTGCTAACAATTACAATTGACTGCCATATAAAGTTTTATAAATATCATCACTCTCCTTTTCAATCGTTGTTGTATTTGTTGTTTTTGTTTCTGTTTCGTTTCTAGACGCAGGTGATTCATATTTTTGTTTTTATTCTTGTTCTTGTTTTTTTTTTTTGAATATTTCCATTTTCATTTTTCTTGTGTGTCCTTCAGACAAATGAACCCAATTTTATTATTTGATTCGTGTTTTGAATACTGAAATAAGGGTTGAAAATTTATCATTTTTTGTTGTCAAATATAATTGCGTCAATGAGTGTGATGGGCAGAGGACAACAGACGCCATATGACATAGTAAATTGAGTTCTTGATTAGATTGTTCAAGAATTATTTTCGGTTTAGTCGTGTTTTGAATATGAATTCTAATACTGCTTGTATTTATTTCATATGTGATAGACATCTTAGAACATAATTAAGTATTTTGAATAGGATCGTTTCGAATGAATGTCCTTTTTATAAAAAGCGTAAATTGGGTTTCTAAGTGTCCGAATTCAACTGATTTATCCCTAATTTACTGTTGTCTGATAGAAAGGAGACAAACTTGATAAAAATTAATACAAGCTTCTGATAATAACAATATATAACAATATAAAGTGTGTACCTTAAGCAAACAAATCAATGTTGTGGACATATTGATCTAGTGATTTTCATTTCTCTCAACAAAAATCCTCTTCTAATTGATTTGTCAAATTTATGTTTTGATACAAAAACAACTTATAAAATCATATTTTCATTCATAAATATTGAAGGTCAAAAACCTTGTTTAATATCTTTATTTATTTTTTATTTTTTTTTATACATTAGTATATTATTTAACTTTAGCAATTCAAATAACACACAATGCAAATGAATCAGTATTATGAATGTTAAGTATATCTACATAATTCTATTTTGCATTTTTAACATTTGTTTGTTGTTTATAATAAATCAATGTTGTTGACATATTAAACACAATTTTTATGGAATTAGTTTAGAGTATTTTTTGCCTTATGCTAAATAAAACAAACAAATACCCGTATAATGTTTTTATACTCATTAAAAAAAATGGTTAAGGTTTGTTTTGTTTTTAACTTTTGAAAATCATGCATGCATTTAAAGTTTATACTGGAATTCTTCTTCTTTTTTTAAAGTTTTTATGTCATTGTTCAAACTGGCCAGTGGTAGGAATGTCATCACTGTTGCTAAAAATACATTTAACATTCTTTTATGTGACCTCCTCCTTTGTATAAGTCCCATCACGAGGTTTGATACTTCTTTATCAAAATAGTTTTGAGGAAAGTTAAAAGTCTTCTGAATAAGTTTATTGTTAGGCAACGGCAGCGCGGGCGTAGTCACTGATAAAGCTTCGGTTCCCTGACGAAACGGCTGTTTTTTAGCAGTCGGCTTGACCCCAGAGTGAAGGTAATTTGCTACATGGCCCTCATACGGCCAATGATCGTTTATGGTTGTCCTGTGTGGTTCAACGTTGCCCCTTCCCAGATGGAGAAGTTTCGGATGTTCGAGCGGCAGTGTTTACGACGCTGTATCGGCTTATATCGAACAGCCGAATCTTCGTATGTGCATTACTATTCAGACGAGGTCCTATACAACGGGGCTCGAATCAACAGAATTGACAATTTCGTGATAAAACTCGTTCGAGGTCACATTGCAAGAGCTATGTCTTCGACCAACAATTTAATTTTCGGGGCGTTCTATCCGAACGACGAGTATTTTGAGAGTGCACGCTTGAGCGGCTTCATTCACCCAGAAGCATTCCTCTTTTTAGATAGATGCGGTCTGATACAGGATAGATTGGCTTTTCCGTTAATCTACCACGTCAGACGACGAACCGTGGATAGGCGACTCCTGTACAATCAAGACGTTATGGCACAAGGCGGAGCAGAGCTCCTTCGGTTCAGTAGGGCTGTGTCCGAACGGGACCGAACTGATAGGGTGAAGCAGGAGAACCAGTTTTGGTGGCTTCAATGGGCACTTGATAGTGGGTAGTCGGGATGGGGTTTTAAGCCTTGGCCGGCTTACATACTTGTTTAATAGTATTAGGGTTAGTTTTAAGTAGAATAGGCATGGTGGCACGAAAAAAAATACAAAAAAAAATAAAAAAAAAACATTAAAAAAACATTAAAAAAAATAAAAAATAAAAAAAAGACAACAAAATTTGAAAAACAAAAATGTTAGATAGTTAGATTTGCTGCTGTGGTTGTTCTAGTTTTAAGTAGTTTATAGGTAGAATAGGTAGTTTAAGTTAGTTTTAAGTTTTATTTTAAGTAGTTTGTAAGTAAAAATAAAAAAGGATATTGATATTAGTTTTTTTTTCAAATTTTCTAATAATAACAAAAATAAATAAAATTTAAATGAAGTAAAATAGATCTTAGGGCCGAAAGGCATTAGTTTTAAGTGTTATAGTTTAACTAAGATTGTCCGTATGGGACCATTAAGTTAGGTGTAAGTTATGGATAATTAGGCTAGTTTCATGAATTTTTGTCTAGCTTTAAGATAGGTTTAAGAAAGAATTAATAAAAATGAATTTAAAAAAAAAGCTTCGGTTCCTATCGGTCACCGAAATCAAGCATCAGTGAGCGTGGTTTGTAAACAGATGGGGGACCGTCTCAAAACCTACCGCGTGCTGTTGTCATGTGTTCTTTCTCTGTATTCTTCTTTTTCTTCTGTCCTTCTGTCTTGTATTAATGTCTTGTGTTGTTATCACCTTACAAAGTCTTGTCGCTCAAGGTGCCGTGTTATCTACCCTGTACATTTATGTGCTGAGTAGTGTGTAATGTAATGTAAGTTTATTGTTTTTCTAAAAAATTGGTATGTAATAAAAATTGCGGTTCTTACTAAAGTTTCAATTACATCTATAGACAGATCGGTTATAGTGGTTAAGGAAATTTACTGCCTTTCAACAGAAAATTTTCTGATTGAAATCCGTCCTTAATTTTTTTCTGACACAAATTAGTACCATAATGAAATTAGTCATAGGATAGGAATGCTCATCAATATACCCTCGAGCCCAACTTCGGTCGTACTGTCAAGTACAAAGATTCGTTCTTTAGCCGTACTACGCGAATGTGGAATGCCTTGCCACACTCTGTCTTTCCAAGCCATTGCAATATTCAGGAATTCAAAACCAATGTTCACCGTAATCTCCTTTCAACTCCTGTCTCCCTTTCCTAGTACTCAAACTGTGTCTACATAATATGGTTAGTATTATCCCCTTGAGTGTGCGCTTATTATAAAAAAAAAAAATCAGAACACAGTTTTCATTTTTTATCAAAAGAAAATACTGAATCATGTTTGTTAAAATCAATACATAGTTATTAAAAGAAGCTGTGATGCTACCCACTCGGTGATTTTAACACCTCTTTTTGTTCCCAAAATTTTCAGCCGAATACTGATGAACAAATTCTGTAATTAATTACAGAATGTTAAAAAAAACTTAATAATTTACTGAAGGCAACGGCGCAAAATTTTAAGAAAAATATTCTAAATATTTATTAATTTTTCTAACTAGTAAACTTCTAATCCTTTTTTTTTTTTTTTTTGAAAAATTGACATCCGAGCATGAATAAGTAGTGACGGTTCTTGAAAAAAAACATGAAAACAAGCTTAAACTGATCTGTTAATATTCCCAATTGTAGACTATGCATTACTATTTGTATAAGAATTAATATTGACCTTTCAAATTGTGGAAAATTTAAAGCACCCATTCCGTGATTTAAATTTTTGAAAGTTTATTAAGAGATATTTGAACGATAAAATATTCTAAGATCAAGTAAGTCAGCTTTAAAAATTTCTAAATTTGCTAAAAATAGCTTTAAAATTGTAACATAATCCTTAACAAGATATTCAAGTTTGATTTTTAATAACTTATAGTAGTATTTTTTTAGGATTTTATTTTTAGTAAAAACAAAGCTGTCACTTTGATGGTTCTAAGAATGTTACCAAACATCAAACACGTTATTTTTTTGTTGCACACAATTATTTTGGAGGTAGTATCAATTTGTGTTCGCAAAATATTCGAGATGACAAATATTTTGTTTAGTTTATTTCGTATCTATAAAAAAGTCTGCACTTGATTTTATTTGGAATTCGTACCAATTAGGTATCCCATCACAATGTTTCAAAGCAAATTTAATTAAAGTCGCTCTCGTTTTTGGTTCGAGCGTCAAACAAATGTTTGCCTTTTCTATTTGCTATAGAAAAATAACACACCCTCTCAATTGTTGCTGAAAGTCTTTTCTGTACATTTTGATGTTATGATCTGTAAGACAAAACAAAAGTATCAAATCTTAAACTTTTTTTTAAAAACTGACATTTATTCTTTACATTTTTATGGATTATTTTGGCCTTAAACCAAACATTTGCAAGTTTTAAGAAAATTGATCCAACAGCTTATAGGCTGAAGGGCGAAATAAAGGTAGAACGAATCTGAAGTTCAATATTTTATAAAGCTTAGTAGAACATGATTCCATAAAAGGGACAAAGCAGTAGACATACACAAAACGGGGATCTACTGACATTTATTCTATTTTTACCTTGATGGATCTACGACATCTCTTTTAATAAGTACTATGCATTTTTATTCTTTGTAAATCATGTATTCATAGACAACTAAAATTCTTATGCTAATCAAAGCAAGAGAATCTCCTTCGTCAATCTTATGATATGTATGACCTTTTGAAAAATAAAAAAAAATAATTTAATAATTGTATCTCAATACCTTTGAAGTGTCTTAACAATAATCCGCACTAAGGTCACTTCTTATGCATCAAATCAATTATCCCGATCGCACATCATCACTCAATTTTATATCGTATATCTTATGCCATCTTAACACTTCTCTTCTGGCTGGATAAATAACTTTTCTTTAATTTAAAAATACTGTATGTATAGTTTAATAGTACATAACCTATAAACCCTAAACAAAAGCTTCAGTTGATGCTCTCGGAACATTTCTTTATCTCAGTTTTTCTTGTTTTGTATCTTATGAATGGAATTATTTGCTCTCCATGGGTGCATTCAATTGAAGGCAATTATTGGGTCAAGGCCGTTAAAGTCGTAAAGTCGTAGTCGTGGCCGTATAGTTGTATAGTTGATGTTGTCGTAAACTATCTATACTAACATCTCACTCAGTCATTCACCAGGGATAAGAATATTTTATTGTAGTTGTTTTTTTTCTAGTATTTCATGTCACATATTGTTTCCATTGTTACCACAAAAGTGGTTGTAATTTTATACCGTACTAGATAGGTACGCGCCGCACCGCTCCACCGATATCGCCCCCGACCGTCCATATACATGAGTATCTCAGAGACTCAGAGATGCATGTTAAAGGTATACATTTTGTTAGGGTAGGGAGTAGGTACCTAGGATAAAGGCATCGGAGTGGGTTGGAAATACAATAAACACCAAAGGTTGCTCCTCTAAAGTATAAGTTAGATGCACCTTATAGGTGAATAGTAGGTATTTCACTTTCGTTAGAATATTATGTTACAACAACGACAAGACGCCAAGACGACAACAGCAAATAGAATATTTTTATAGTAAAACAAACAATAATATTCTGTCGTACATAGTTCATGTTGTGGATGCTATTTTTATTATGCATTTCTTGTTGAATAGTCTTGGCGTATTTGTATCTAAAAACAAAACTGCAAACGCAAAAAATAGATACAATCATTTCAATTTTTTTGTATAAATTAAAACTAGTTTTCGAGGTATTTTGAGAACAAGAGAAATACATGATTCTATCCATGAATCGTTCCATGGTATCGTTTTGCTACGCTCAACTCGTACATACATATATATGCAGAGCACTTGTTGTGGTAGCTTTTAAAGTTGATGCCTTCAGGTCCGCACTAAGTTATAATGTGTTTTTACCAAAGGACAAATGTCCAGAATTAAAATTCGAATGACAAAATTTTGATTATTTACTTAAATATGCATTGTTTTTCTTTTTCTTCGTTTTCGGCTACTAGTAGAAGCACTTTAACTCCTCCTGTAGCATAAGGCGTCAAAAATAATATACATAACTTCCAAAACCCCATCTTTCAAAGTTTATCATTTAAAGAAAAGTGTGATCATCTTTATCAAAATTCGTATTTGGAGTTAAAAAAATCCTAGAATGATTCTTGAATCAAATAATTATAAAGCTGGAAAAGTTTGATCATTTTTATCAAAATCCAAGAATAATTCTTGAAAACTTCTCCATACTGGGCGTGTGACAATTTGAAGAAGGGCTTTTTTTGATTTGATTGTAATTAATGATTTGTATGGCTGAAATGTGATGTTGAGAACGCTATGTTTGGTTAAAAAAAAACAGTGGTGCCACGTGCCACGTCACCAAGAAAACGGTTGCAATATCAACAAGATATTTTCCTGACAGTTTTATTTCTCGAAGAAGTCATTGTAATTGATTTTGATGAATTTTTTCGTTTGGGCAACATGAGAGGAAGTTTTCTTTAAAAATAAATAATATCAGAACGAAAAGGGCATTCAGGACAACCCTGAATTTAAGTTTCTTATGTTTCGATATTTATTATATACTTCTCATAGGGAGTTATTGTAATTGGTCCGATTTGTCGAATTGAGAATTTTGACAATTCTCGTCCCTAGAATCAATATGAAAGATTTTTTTAGATGTCTATTTTCTTAGGTTCGTACGTTCGTACGTTCTTTCGTAAAAATTAGTAAAAATAACTATTTTCGACTCGAATATCCCGAGAACAAATGAGAGTATTAACTTTAAAATTATTTGATTCTGCACAAAATATTGTTGTTTATTTTTAATTCATAAGAAAAAATTTGACCAGCAAAAACATCCCAGAACTAGTAAAAATTGATTTTCAATTTAAGTATCTTGATAACTAAAATAATTATTGATTTCAATTTTTCTTCATTTTATAAAAATTCGTATTACTTAAATTTTTTTAAATCTATTACCAAATAAGTGAAACATACAAATCTGAAACAAAAACACATTAAAAAGTACTTAACAAAAATGTTGAGTTAAGCATATCTTTAGAATAAAAGAAGATACTGATCCCCAAAATGTTGGTAATGTTTTGTAATATTTAAAGATAGTGTTTTCCAATAAAAAGGTACTGATTTAACTCCTTGACAATATAGCTTAAACTTAAGTTTTTGGATTTCGTATCTGCTATTTCTTGTTACAAGAAATACAATTTGAACATTTTTAACGGCCTTTAATGGAAAGTTATCAGTGTGGGTCGCATCCAGCCTCTTTTTTTTAATCTCTCAGAACGTTATTTTAATTTATACTCATTCTTATATTTTTAGGTACTAAAATTAGATTTAGTCTTATAATTTAGTTTTTAAAGTAATCAAGAAAAAAAAAAAAACGATTGAAAAAAAGTCAAATTTTTAAAAATTTATGAAAATTTTCTATCGAAAATCTTTATTTAAAAAAAAAAACAGAAAAAAAAACGAAAATCCAACCCTGTTGAACAGAGCTCAAACGCCTTTCAGACTTGTTAAAGGCAGGTGATCTTAAAGAAATGTTTATAGAGTGTAGTATCATTCTGATATACACAAATATGTATAGATACAAAGAGAAGAGTTCGGAGTGTGTACAAACATTATAGCTTATATTAGTTAATGCTATATAGTATATAGCAGTTGATCCACTATATACATATGTATATAGTTAGCGGTTGAACTATCGTAGTTATGGCCGACAATTTAAAAAGGGAAAGGCAGCTCCAGCAAGTCCAATCCAACAGAAACAGCCAACTTCAAACTCAAGGTTTTTAATTGTGTTACTATAATATTATTGCACATTCCTCCATGAATGTGGCAGCTAGTTGGTTTATTTTATTTTTAATTTTTGTTCATTTTAGTTGGTTTTTGTGGTGAATTGTGTGTATGTGATTTTTATTTTTTTTTTAATTTAGTATATTTGTTGGCGGTAAGTGGGACTGACTTGTTAGACTTTCGATTAAAAGTTCTTCTCTCGCGGTATCGGTTTAATTTTTGTTTTTCTGCATATTTTGGTGTACTTTTTTTTTGTATGTGCAGTACACATAAAATATTTTTTATGTATTCACATTATTCTTATGGAAACTCGTTATTAATTGCGTAATAAAAACAGAAAGTAGATTTTAGATTTGATTAAAACGTGTATGTATCTAGTTAAAAAAAAAAACTTTAAAAAGAAACAAAAATAAACCAAATATTTAACGCATTTTTTTTTTTTGAAAATGAAAAATAAAAATTAAAGTAATTAAAACTTGCGATTAAAATTTATAGTTTGGTTGTTTGTTGTTCAAAACTTAATTACCTGGTTTTATTTTACTATATACTGTTATATGATAAAATTGAATATAGTGTGAACAAATTTTTAAGCACGTTCGATTGTGGTTTAATGTAAGTTATAAAGTTGATAAACAAATCTTAGGAAATAAATTCGACGCAATAATAAGACTGTTTAAAAAAATATTTGTTTGCTATTTTCGATCTCGATTTTGTTTCGCTCAATATACAATTTAATTTTAAAACATTTCTCAAAAGCGACTCTAACAGGTTTGATTAAATTAACTTTTGTTGTTCAAAATGTTTGCCATCTCAAATTCTTTGCCGAAAAATATGAAAAGCATTCAAATACCTTGTCATATACATGTATCGTATATTGACTTAATGCATTGATATTCTAAAAATTGGAAACACTAATTTTTAACTTTCCATGTGAAGTAATTGTAAACGGTTTGGTTTATCGATGTTGACGTTTTAAGGTTCCTAGAATCTAAGATATTTTGTACAAACCAAAAAAACAGAAAAAAAAACAAATTTTTCAACTCAAATATTTTTCAAATATATAAGGATAGTTAGCTCCAGAATAATTTTCTGAAACGAACGACTTAATTTTTGACAACTGGTAAAAGCTTTAAAAAACTCAAAATAACAATTTCGACTTAAAAAGTTGATTGATATTGAATTCAAACAAATTGTTTTGATAAAAATATATTGTTTTTAACAATTGTAAAGATTTTAAGACAAATTCAATAGTCAGTTAAATAAAATAAAAACATAAACTTTAAAACTTTCAATATTTTAATTTCATAATTTTAGTTAACAATTTACGATTAAAACGTAGCCATACTTTTGTGTATCACAATTGTGCGATTTAACACAGCTAGATTTTTTTCTGCTTGGCCAGGCCCACTACCGTGCTTTTGTGAAAAATTTCAAAATTTTAGATCACTAAAAACCAATTTTGTACCAAAAATACCAAAAAAATGAATGCCGCTAATTTTCTCGAATTTTATAATGAAGTAAAGCTTCTTATAAAGGATTTTTGATGATGGTATGAAATTCTGGATACTATATTATGGCCTCATTTTATTTTCACTAAATATGTCTTGGCGAGAAGTACAAAATCAGGAGTATAGTTTTTTGGATTCCCTAATAAAAGTTAATGTCTTTTTATCTTACCGAATGGCAAAAACCACTTTTCCACTGATACTAACCCACATAATTTATTTTATCTATGCAATTATTTCGATAACCTTTTTTTATTGTATATTGTGCCTTAGTCTCTCAAATTTCCTCATATCTTTATACGTTTACAGTCATAGTGTTATCAATATAATCGATTTCTAATATTAGTCTTTCTTCATATCAGTTCGAATTTTGTACTTGTGAAAAAAACGGAATTGAGTTTCCCCAACACACAAAAATTTGTACTTTTTTTTGTTCCTTCTTCTTGAGAACTTGAAAAACATCTTTGATGTAAGGCGAAAACAATTATTGTTAGCTTAGGTACCTATTACTTACTATTTGTATTTGCTTATGTTCTCGTCAGGTAGAGTGTTGAGAAGCTTTGCAAATTGCTTTAGCAATTAAACGAAAACTCGATAATATTCAATCTATTTTTCTCTGAATATAATTGTTGTTCGCCCGACTAATTAAAACAGAAAATAACCCTCTTATCTGAAACATTTGTTTGTATGAGAAAGACTTATGCCGACAGCAATAATGTTCGCTTTATTAGGAATCAGTCTAGAAGGATTTTAAGTGAAAACATCTACTTATCAGTTTAGGTATTTAAGGTTTAATGCTAAATACACATTCCATCTTTTTTGGCGAAACAATATTTTAATATTTGATTTTCTTTTCTTTTACAGTGCGGGACATTAGGAGCACCCGATTCGTATCACCACCAGAGATCAACCAGAATGGACGCTTTCCAAATTGATGATGGTTTCCATTCAGATGGTGGAACAGAAACACCACCACCAAGTCCCAGTTCGGGAAGCTCAATTGCATCGACATCAGATCATGGTTCACTTGAGAGTGTCGATACTGGAGGAGCTCAACGTTTGGCTGTATTGTCATTTGAACAAGTTCGCAAACTACATGACGTCATGGACGAAACAGTTGCCATACACGGCCGTGGAAATTTTCCCACACTTGAGGTTAAACTAAAAGACTTAGTCAACTCCGTACGCCGGAAGCTCGAAACAGATGTAGCAGCTGGTGGAGCCGGAGTCATAGTCAAGGACATACGCTTGAATGGTGGAGCAGCTAGTCATGTCTTAGCATCCGAAGATCAGCCATACAACGATTTGGATCTTATTTATGCCATTGAATTCAGTTCAAACCGTCATTTTGATCGAGTAAAGACAGCAGTTCTCAACACACTGCTTGATCTCTTGCCAGAAGGTGTGTCCAAACGTCGCATCATGCCATGCGCCTTGAAGGAGGCTTATGTTGGTAAAATGGTCAAAGTTAATAATAATAACGATGGTGATCGATGGAGTTTGATCTCCTTGGGCAATTCCCCTGGACATAAAAATGTCGAACTCAAATTTGTCGACACAATGCGCCGTCAATTTGAATTCAGTGTTGATTCCTTCCAAATTGTTTTGGACTCGCTTCTATTATTCTATGACTGTGCTGCTTTGCCAATATCCGAGAACTTCTATCCGACGGTTGTTGGAGAGTCGGTATACGGTGACTTCCAAGAGGCTTTGTATCACTTGCAAAAGAAACTGATCTCAACACGACAGCCTGAGGAAATCCGCGGTGGCGGACTCCTTAAGTACTGCAACTTGTTGGTCCGAAATTATAAACCGGTCGATGCACAACGAATCAAGACACTCGAGCGATATATGTGTTCGAGATTTTTCATTGATTTCCCCGATATAGGCACACAGACCGTTAAATTAGAGGCATATCTGAGAAATCATTTCTGGGGCATCGTCGAAGAGCCCCTACAATATCAGTACCTGATGCATTTACGTGAAGTAGTTGAGACATCAACCGTGTGCCTAATGGGCCACGAGAGACGGCAGACTTTACTGCTAATACAGTCGTTAGCAATGCAAGTGCTCTGCCGGGAATCACAAAAACATCATAATGCACAAGTATATGAGCAATACCAGCAACACCACCATCAACAACAACAAGCGCAACACCAGCAGCATCAGCAGCAACAACAATTAACACAGGCAATTGTTGTTGACTTACAAGCCCAACAAAATGCATCAACAAGCCAACACGTCTTGGTCCAACAGTCTCCACAGTCAAATCAAGCATCCACTTCTTGCTGTATTAGCCAGACCCAAGACGGTCAACAGCAACAGGTGCTGACCGTTACACAACAACAGACTTCAGCGACTATACCTCAGACGATACAAATCCAAGCCGGTCCACCTGGCCTCATCTACGCCAATGGAGTTTACTACGCACCTGTGATCCCAGCAACAATCTGCACATGCAACTCAACCTGGTTAAGCACGTGATTATCACTGCTTCCATCAGCTGCATCATCATTACAGTCATCAACGTCATCATCAATATCAACTTCATCAACAACGCCATCTACATCATCCGCATCATCTACATTAGCACCATCAACAGCGCCATCTTCATTAATTTCATGTCAATCATCTTTTCCGTCAATTTCAGAAAATATTTCAGCGAAAGCTTGCTCTTACGCAACACTTCCCTGTCTGAGCTGTGACTGCAACTGCAACGAGGAGTTACTTCTTCCTTACTACATTTGGCCAAATACAACCACAATACCGATCGACATCCCTGCAGACTACCAACATAAAGGTACTACTTATTACTCCTCTTCATCTCCTACAACGACGACAGTAGTTCAAAGCCTCTGTGCAACTTCTGAGACTCAATCTTCTACCCAAGCTTCATGTAGGTGATCATCGACACCTATACCTACACCTACTCCTACGCCACCCACAAAAATAGCGGAATAAACAAAAATATGCACCCTCATATTATATATATATAAATATTTAACGCATCAATCATGATGTTTATCAAACAAACAACAAAACAAACAAAACAAAAAAACATAAAAACTTTAAAACCTAAAAAAAAAACTATTTTATTGTGAGATCCTATTAAATTTATACATAAATATAAAAAGATAAGTCTTTAACTAACTGAAAAATAAAACAACAACAAAAATAAAAATATTTTTAAAATTAAATGTATTAAATTACTCACATAAAAATGTATGTATTTCAATAATAATAAAATAAAATAATTGGATATTAAATTGAAGTTTAACAGAGATAAATGAAAAACAAAAATCTTCCTATTTGTATTTAAACAAAATTTAAACAAAATATATATTTAAAATTATTATCTTATACAGACTGTCATTTGTCTTGCGATTCTTTTAATTATTTTCTTAAATTTAATCTCTATGCAGATTTTAATGTAATAAACTTAGTTAAATCTTAAGGTGAATGACTTAATCAAACTAAAAAACATAAAAAAAAAGATTTAAAAAAACCACATTGTTTGTTCTGCTTTTTTCGATCTTTTCTCATATTTTTTTTATTAATATATATAAGTTCAAAGATAATCACAGAATTCCTGAATAAATGATAAATATTAAAACAGGAATTACTTTAAATTTAATTAATTAAAAATAAATTTCTTAAGTTCTTAAAAACAAAACATAAAATTATTATTGTGGTGATAAATTAAATACTATATATTCATGAATATCATAAAAATTCATTTTGTAATACCAACTTATTAATACGAATTAATAATGACTTGATACAATATTTTTTGTTATAAGTTTTTTTTTATTAATAATAAAATGAAGATGGAGGAAATAAATAAATAATTTTTAAGTATTCTGCAAAAGTAAAAAGGTGAAATACAATGTTTTCAGTTCCGAATTCAAGTATCATTTTTGATTTCAATGAAAAATAAATACATATATATTTTTTTAAATGTTTCTATTATTAAAGATATCTCTTAACAGTTTACTGTATTTTTAGTTTTATAAAATTATAAAAATAAACATGTACTTTTTTTCTCTTTTTTTATGGTTTAAAAATAAAGAATATGGATTAAGAATATAATATTAATCCGTAAATGCAGAAAGAACGTTTATATTCTATTTTAGAAAATGTTTATCGTCTTTAGTTGATTTTTTCTTTTTTTAATTTACTATAAACCTTTCTTATTTGTTTCTTAGTTTTTTGTTATTATTCAATGTTAAGGATAATAATTCAAAAACAATTCTAAAATAAAGCATACATATAAAGCTTATACAGATATGTATATTCCTATAACGGAAATACAACAACAAAAATATTATGTGTATGTGTAAATAATAAAATATATAAACTCATAATTTCTTGTATTCTTCTTCTTATTTTTTTTTGATATTGTTATATATAAATAGTTAATTAATTAATTAAAAAACTAGTTATTATTATTATAATTTAAACTTATAAATAAACACAAAAAAAAACATTTCTTGAGAATTATAATAAATTATAATTTTTTGTGAATTGAAGTCATACCACAAAAAAAAATAAAAAAAATTAAATCGTGTTTTACTAAAATAATGAATATAAATTACATTTTACAGGAAGGTAAGATCATAATATGCAGACTACTAAGTCAGGTTATGTTAAGGTGGGTGCTGATAAAAAATCGAACGCACTCAGGCCAATAGTTGGTCCATTCTGATATGACAATATAGTCGAAATATCTTAGATCAATAGTACCTCCTTCGTACAATATAAGGTAAAACACTGTCTCTTCTTCTCCTTCATAAATGCAACTTCTGGAAAAATTGTTTTCTTCTCCATCTAGCTCGATCCCAAGCTAAATGTCTCCAGTTTTGAGCTTCAAGTTGGGCGAGGTCACTTTACAAGTGCACGCGCCACCTGATTCGCAGTCTTCTTCTACTGCGCTGTCCAGTGGGTGTGGATTCGAAGACTTTCCGGGCTGGACTATTGGTTTCCATTCTGGCTAAGTCTACGTCACTGTTCAGCTCGTCGTCCCATGTTCTCCTCCACTCCCCTTCGATGCATATGGGACCGTAGATCACACGAAACATTTTTCTCTCGAAACGACCCAAGGTGCTTTCATCCTCTTTTGTGATAGTCCATGCTTCTGCATAGTATAGCATGACGACGGGGATGATAAGGGACACTTTGGTCCTTCGAGAGAGGACTTTTCCATTCAATTGCCTTCTTAGCCTAAAGAACAGCGGTTAGCAAGACTTATTCTGCGTTTGATCTCAGCGCTGGTGCTGTTTTCTGCGTTTACAGCGGAGCCTAGGTAGACGAAGCCCTTGACTTGACCTCAAAGTTATGTCTGTATATGGTGACGTTTTGACCGAGACGTCGGTGTTGTAGGTCCTTTGTTGACGACAGCATGTGCTTTGTTTTGCCCTCGTCAACCGTTAAACACAATTTTGCCACCTCTGCCTAAATACTCACAAAAGCCCCATTGACATCACGATGAGTTTTTCCGATTATATCAATGTCATCGGCATATGCTAGTAATTGGACAGACTTTTGGAAGATAGTGCCTCTAGTGTTGACGTGTGAGCTCTGCACTATTCTTTCAAGTACGATGTTAAAAAAATCACATGACAGCGCATCACCTTGTCTAAAACCATTTTTGACATCGAAAGGTTCTGTGAAGTTGTTTGCAACCTTTATGGAGCAGCGTGAATTCTCCATGGTCATCCTGCATAAACGGATGAGTTTGGCAGGGATGCCATAACAAGCCATGGCTCTATACGGCCTTGAAATCGATTAAAAGATGGTGGGTGTCGATTTGGTGTTCTTGGGTTTTTTTCCAGGATCTGCCGTAAAGTGAATATTTGATCGACTGTGGACTTCCCTGGTCTAAAACCACACTGATAAGGACCTATCAGGTTGTTGACGATGGGCTTTAGACTTTCAGATATTACGGCAGGGAAGATTTTATAGGCGATGTTAAATAGACTGATTCCTCTATAGTTGGTGCAGTTTAGAGGGTCTCCTTTTTTCAGGATCGGGCAAACAATACTGAGGTTATATTCATCGAGCATGCTTTCTTCCATCCAAATCTTACGGATAAGTTGGTTCATGCTCCAAACCAACTTATCTCCAGCTGCTTTAAAGAGTTCGGCATTCAAGCTATCCGCTCCGGCGGCTTTATTAGACTTCAGCTGAGATATGGCAATCTTTACTTCGTCGGACGGGATTGTTGGCTTTCGTCGACGATATTGAATGGATCATCCTGCCTAACAGCGGAATTCGGTTCGTCGTCCTTCCATATCTTCAGCGTTGACTGCGCTTCCACTTCCTTGCAGTTCTAGGTTTATGTCCTTGTGAATTTCGTTTAACCTGTTCATAAAACTTTCGAACTTAATTTCTGCTTTTAAACCTTTTAACATCTTCGATCGCACGCTTCACATGCTCTCTCTTTTTCCTTCTGAGAAGTTGGTGTCCTTTTATGCAGCGCCGCTTTGCGTGTTTGTTGTTTGGTTGCATTTGCCTGCCGACATTCCTCATCAAACCAGGGGTTCCTTGTTGGTGGTTGCTTGAAACCCAGCACGTTAAAGGAGGCTTCTCTGATTGCATGTTGGCAATGTTGTTTATATTTTGTGTGTTTGTATGTATCTTCAGGAATTTTTAATCCTAAGCCCTAAGAGAATGAGATGAATACCCTAAAAAAGAAAATAAACTACCTATGGGTTGCTTTGTAGCACGTTATCGGATAAAAAAGCATGGAAGTCTTTCGATCAAAAATCGAAGAATTTTTTAAGTTCTTTTTGATAGCTTATGGCTGCACATTTAAAAGTAATGGAGACTTCAATTCGTCCTTCTTCTGCAAATATCAGCTCACTAGAGAAAACAAATGTATCCACACTTTTTAAATATTTTTGGGTTTTATTAATTATTTTAAATAATTTATATCCCTGGAAAACTAGACAAAGGGAAAGTATTTTTTGTAAGTAAGTGTTTGGACACAAAAATAGTGTATCAAACTAAATAAAAATATATGCAAAAATATTTTGCAAACAAAAACATAAATAATCGCCTATCGAATTTCGATCACTTTTCAATTTCACGTGAAATGGAATTGCATGATCATCAATTCGATCGATTTCGAAAATTTCGAAATTGCTTCAAACTGTGAGAACTAAAGGGATGATCCTTTATTTATTTTATTTTGTTTCTGAAGTAAAATTTTTGATATTTTGAAGATGGATGGCAATTTCAAGTGAAAAAAGGGAGAAACATTCAAGAGAAAAAAATAAGAAGACGAATTTTGCGGGACAGATCAAATAAATTCCATTTACCTGACACAATGTAAGTGTGTGAAAATTATGTAGAAATGTTCTGATAAATAAAGTAATTTTAGATTAAGCAAAGACGCTTTTTTATATGATCTATCGATTCCTTCAATTCAAAAACTTGCTACAACCCTCCGATTCCTAGCAGAAGGAAGTCAACAAAGATCAATTCAAAGAAATAAAAAATGTGATTTGAATGCGTTAAAAAAAATGGAACAAACCGAAATAAAGAACATCCATTAGTATGTTCGAAAATCCAATTCACGATAACGAATAATGGAACACCCAAATTCATTTCGAAAAGTGTATTCACAATAATTGAAATGCATAACATGGGCAAATGTTCCTATTTCTATAAAAAAAAAAGTAGCTCCAATAATGCCAAATACCCCGCAATGACCTTAGATGCAAAGCTTAAATGGAAAGAAAAGAAGAGAGCTCAATTTGAAGTTTGAACACAGGAGAATGGAGTACTGGTTAATAGGAAAGAGCTCTGGTCAATTTATCCAGGCCATATACTAATGATATATGGTGTCTTTCAATAAGGGCGGGTAGATGTGGTGTGTACATGTCGTAGCGTTTCCTGTGTGGCACGTAACGGCGCCATATGGTTCAATTTCGGTCATAAGATATTAGTTATCATCATTATGTAGCGCTCGCTGTTGACGGTGACCACCTCACTAACGTCGCTTCAAAAAAAGTACGGACCAATTACATCGCGCGCCGCCAGCCCAAAATCCACACCAAACGTTAACTTTTTGAGGATGCATTATCACCTGGTGAACCTTCCGTGGGTTTGTGTCGTCCCATATACGGCAATTTTGCTTGTGAACACAACCATTCATTCAGTCACTAAAGATGATTTTTCGAAACGATTCGAAGTCCAGTTAGCGAACAAACGGCGTTGTCTATGGTCATGGGTTAATTGGATCTTGTACGAGTGAAGGCTCTATAGTGTCGACGAAAAATTCGACAAGTTGAAGTCTGCGAAAGACCGAGTTCTTGTACACGGCGATGAATTGACTTCCTCGGGTTCCGCTGTACACGTTCACAGACCGCGGCGATGTTCTCTGCCGATCTTGCGTTCCTTGAACGTACGGGTGTTGGTTAATTGTTTACTGAACCGATTGTCTCAAATTTGGCCACCAAAAGTTGAAGAGTCGACTGTAAAGGGGCACCACGTCTACCGTAAAATGGGCGCAATTCGCGCACCGTTTGCGTTATCAAACACTCATTTTTATAATAAAGTTTTATATTTGACCGTTCTGTTCAATCGTCCAGCTTCCATTATGATTTGGCATAAACAACTGAATAATAACAATAGATTTATTGTTTCGACCGAAAAAGTAACCCTTTGAAGCTTATATTAAATTTTAATATTAATTTAGTTATAATATAATATACTATACGATTTGAAGTTCGCAATTTTAACTCTGATTGGATAGACATTTTGATAAAATTTATAGTTATTAAAGTTATGAAAAAGATGACGGGATTTTGACATTTATTAACATAAAACTATAAACAACAAATTACAACATACAAGTAGCTTGGGACTCATCTTTTCCAAAAATAAAAAATTTCAAAATTTCGTGTGATTTTTGAGAAATTAAATTCGTGGCATCATCACCAGAGGATTTAATTATCAAGAGGAGCTAAACCTACTGCAATCATCAAAAATTAAAGTTAAATTCTGGGAATGGCAGGAACAAAATTAATTATTTATTTGCTTAACATGCCTAGGCCTTTTTTTACAAGATGAGGTGAAAAGATAATTACTAACTGGGTATATATCTATTTACACGTTCATCTATAATATGTATCTAAGGTTGACCGATACGCAATGTCCACAAATATGATTTAAATTGTTTTTTTTTTTATATAAAATTTAGTATGATAAAACAATATCCTTAATTTAATTTACATGTACACATAATATTTGCAGAAGCTAACATTGACTAACTTAAAACGACTTCACTGTTTTTACCTGCAATAGCTTATGCAACCAGCAATTTAATATCATACCAGAGGGTGATCATCATTCAAAATGTTATTACTTTGCTTGTTTTTGTAATTATTTTTATATTGAAATCAGCTAAAACTTATGCGGTATAGCGAGTGTATAGCGAGCCTTTCCTTATTTTAAAGTGCACTATAGGCAGGTTTAATAGGTCTATATATCTACTCTGAAGCTGAACTCACTATTTATCTAATTGTAATTGTGTTCTTTTATGTCATCATTATAAACTGCACCCATGTAATTGTTTTGATTATTCAGTAATGATACGGTTTCCACGGAACAGCACGACATCGACATCGCCACAAAGAAGAATTCCCTTCCTTCTTATTGTGTGAAATTGTTTAGTATCAGAGATAGAGTGCCACCGAAGTCTAAGTCTTTCACTTTTCTTAGCATATAGAAATTGATTACGGATATACTGATTCGTCTTTAGCTTTAGCTTTTTCGCTTGCAGACACCAACAGCAGCAGGTTACCAAATGTCCAATCATTGGTCTATCGTCTATGGGTCTCTGATGCGGTCCCTGGGTCTATGTGATGTGGATTTCTGTGGTGGTCCGTATGGACAATCAAGAGAGTTTATTTTTTTCATCGCGATCTTGGTAGCTTCCCCCTTTCGAATAGTAGGTTTGCAAGTGAATTGAGCAGCCGTTATGACACAATCATCTGCCTGGTTTATAAGTTTATGTTTATACTGTTGTTGTATACTAAGCCTGGCTGATGGCTGATGATGATATTCGATTGCTTGGTCTTCGCTGGAGGATGATTATTGCCCTCTACCGATTAGTTTGAACACACCAAACAAATCAACCTCAGCAGCGAGTAAATTGGATGTTTGCAATGGGATGACGATGGCTATGGTTTCTCTAACTGGTTCTGCTAGAAGCTTATGATGGTCTATCCAAAAGATGATGATGATGGTCAGTGGGATGCACGTTCATCAAATTACTGGATATGAATGCTGCGCTCACCATCAGGACCAACAGGTGCAGTGCTGTGTTAAAGCTTTTTTTAGAAGTCGGGTTTTCCTTCCTGAAGCTATAACTCCAGAACGGTTTTGCATTCGTTGGAAATCCCCGGGCTTCGTGAGATTTATAGCAGACAAAATGCAGAAAAAAATTGAACAGAAAAGCGGTGAACTCCGTTTCGCTTCCCAAGAAAGCTTTTGTAAAAGTTCTGATTTGTGGAATTAAATTTGTTTTTAATTTTTTGAGGTTTGAAGGGCCCTATTCTAAACCAAAGCTTACTTACTTGGTTGTACATTTCACTGAGGCTAATGCTGCACAACAAGCTGAGAGACCCCCATCGACAACATTGACTAGCTTCTTTGCAATGTGTGCAGCTGATCCAATCGCAGCGACACTGATGTACGTTGAATTGTCCAAGTATTAACTTGGAATCAATCAACAAAGAATAATTCCAACGTCGCAAACAAGGAACCACAGTTCCATATTCTGCACAGGTGTTTTGCACTGATATGCTAGGTCGCATGTACACTGTTCATCCTAGAAATGATAAATTTTTTTATTTGCGACTGCTGTAGGCATATGTACTAGTATAAAAATCATTTGCGCATTTAAAATATGTGAATGGCCACCGATGCCAAACATATCGAAAAGCAAGTCAAGCACTTAACTTCGTATTGAAGCATCTTCGACGAAATAACAATATCTTTGGCGGCTTGATAATATTGTTGGCAGGCGATTTCAGGCAGACGTTGAATACTTGCCTGAAGGCATCACTTATGTGGAATAACGTACAAACGTTCAAAATGAATAAAGTGCTGCACAATTTTCCAAATAATTTTTAGCTGTAGGATATGGAAAAGTGCCAGTTGATGCGACAACTCGACTGATTTGGTGATTCCATAACAAATACCGATGATGTAGTTAATTATCCAACGGAGTTTTTGAACTCTCTGGAGTTACCAGGATTTCCACTAAATAACTTGAAACTCAAAGTTGGTTCAGTTATTATGATATTGTGTAAATTGAATCCAACGCGACGGTACTCGACTTGCGGTGAAAAGACTTATGCCGAATTTGATTGAGGCAACCATTATTAACGGAAAGTACGCAGATGAAAATGTACATATGTATTTCTTGAATACCAATGATTCCGACTGATGTTCCGTTTGACATCAAAAGATTTCAATTTCCGGTCCGTCTAGCGTTCGCAATGACAATTAACAAGAGTCGCAAGGCCAATCGCTTAGTGTTTGCGGGATAAATTTAAAAAGTCATTGTTTTCCACATGGGCAGCTATACGTTGCGTGTTAACGAGTTGGAGAATCATCCGCTTTGTTTGTGTTAACGTCAGACCAAAAAACAAAAAATGTGGTTTACCCAAAGAGCACTTCAATGAAATGAATCACTTCAAATATAACGCTTAGATTCAGTATTTATTTTAGATTCACTTTAATTTTTATTTAGAGAAGTTTAACTAAATTACACTTCTTTTTGTAATCGAAATGAATTCATTACTGATGTGAAATAAAATAAAATGTTATCTTTTCCAAAACAAAAAAAAAATGTTTGTCTTTATCTTTTAATCGCCAAACGAAATGTTACAAAAAACGAAACTATCTAGTGGCGAAAAGGAGTTCTTCGGGTTTGCTAGTATTTTATAAACATACAAGCTATTAGAAATAAAATAAAATTTTAGAGTTTTAAATATGTTAAAATTTATTTTTTAAACATTATTTTCTATGTCTCCTTCGACCTCAATTGGGATCTAAAGGATAAATTGCATATGCCATATAAAAAAAAACTGTTGACAACATTTCTGCACAATACTGTACACTTTTCTACATCCAAGGCATGGGGAATCATTGCGATGATGTATAAAAGTATAAACATTTAACTTTTAGTCGATGTTACTGGTAGATTAAAAGTGATAAAAATATTTTGTTTCCCTTTTTCATTTTATTGAAATATGAATTTATTTGGCAAGCCTCTTTATTTGATAACATTTCTTGTAGATTGTTTTTTCTTTATAACATTGTATCTTTAACTTTATTGAATTCATATATAAATTAATATATGGTTGTATTAGATTTTATTAAAAGAATCTTCACTTGATTTGATGTAACATCTTTTTTAATTCAGCCAGGTAGATTTTGGCGACCAGTGGCAGCTGTTTTTCCTTTGAAATTTTTTATCAAAAATTAAGTAAATAATGTCATCTCATAATGCGAAATTACATATCAAATGTTCAAACAGCAAGTGGAAAAGATAAAACAATATAATTAAAGTGTCGGCCGAATGTTGGCCAAATTTTTGGACAAATGACTGTTTGGAAATAACATTGACATACACATCACGACACCAACATATGTACACAACATGTTACAGGTTACGTCACGATGAACGGAAGGCAGATGTAAATTGGACTGTTTTTAAGTAGTTTCCATTATACGACAGTTTTCTGGTTTCAATCCATTAATACGATTATATACACCTCAATGTTCTTCTCCACGGATTTGACATATTATTCAAGAGTCATCCTTGGTATAAAAAAATACTTCTCAAGAAAGACGTTTGGATTCGACATACAAATTGTAGGTCCCTCTATTCCTAAGAATACTCCAGCCCAGGAATGGTTGAGGGATGTAGTGTAAGCCATTAGTCAATGATTTACTACAAGCTATAAAACGGCAATAGTTTTATATATTTTTAGACCTTATCTTGTCTGGTATATCATGAAATCTCAAGACAATATAAAGAAATCATAATCGATCGATGGTCTGAAGCTCTACATAATGCATGCCATCGATTAAACTCAACAATTGTATTTAATTCGATGTTGTATTACAAAATTACTTCAGTATAAGTTGTTTTCCAATAAGAAGTTTTATATTGATAATTGAAAAACGGGTGTTTTTTAATAGAAATAAATATTGATTTCATTGGGATAAGCGCACACTTAAGAGGATATTATTACCCTTTTTATGCAGACACAGTGTGAGCACTAGGAGAGAAAGATGTCAGCCAATGGCCACCAAGTCTACAATTACATGAAATTTTCCATACCTAGTTTTGGCTGTATGTCATCGATATTTTCTTGCAAATAGACTCAAAGAAAAAATTCTAAAGGTGTTGAATTACAAGACCTAGGTGGTTTATTTTGATTACCTCTATACGCAAATAACAAGGACAGGAAACTATTCCTGCGAAATAAAAAAATTATAAATCATAGCTTGGTAGCTCAATTACTCTATAGTTGTTGTACGTGCTCCATTTTAGAATAAGTAAGTTCCTATTACACTGCCATAGCCTGATCAAAAACTCCACCAAAGAGAGACACGTTGTCACTGATGAAATACAACAATTCTTTTTATTAATGTAATATCGAAGGTGAAAATATTTCTAATCATTGAAGATGATTTTTAGATGACAATCTTATGGCGGAATCACAAACACACTTTGGCTTAGGCTTCACCTGACGTTTACGAGTTCAGTCATAGGAATTCAATGCATGCTATCACAATGGAGCTGTGACCTCACGTTTCGTTTCATAATCGTTAGAAAAAGAACGTATTGTAAAGTAACGAAACTCCAAACAGAAGCTCTGGTTCAATTATCTGAACATTTGCTTTGTCTGACAACTCAACAGCTGTAAAAAAATGTCAACAAACAAAATATTTGCTCTTTGGAGGGATGAAATAATAGAAACGCACCGAAGCTAAAGCGTGTTTGTGATTCAGCCATTTAATGTTTTTAAGAGACACATCCAATTTCGAGTCTTTAAATTACTAACTGTTTAAAATAGTTTGATTTTATCCAGCACTTCACGACGACCTTCATATGAAGATCTTTAACTGTCTCCTATGCTTCCTGGATAGTGACATTGACTCCATTTTAGATATGATTAGAAGTTCGATTTTTTTTTAAATGAGAACTTCCATACCAAATAGAGTTGAAAACATTAGTTTTGTTAGGAGATTATTACAGTCAAAAAGGTAAGTTTTCTAACTGAGGAATCTTAGAAAAAGTTTAAGCCAGCTAGGAAGATCTGCAACGCCCATATTCGATGGACTAAATTTATGAATGACGAAACAATTAATTAGGCAACAAAAAACTAAAATCATTGCCCAAAGGCAGTGAACATGTTTGGTCATTTGTAAAAAACATGAGGAATTCTTCAACTTCCTTGGTTTCGCCGCTCGTTGACAATGGCACTCTTTTTGTTAGCTCTGTCGTAGGCAGTTCTCCACCAATTCAACCCTGCCAGGGATGGTTATGACTTCGCCTGTACTTGAGAGAGTATATTATTTTATAACACTAATCTTCTTTCACACACTTACAACAGCCACAGCCCTAAAAGATCTAAAGAGGTGTTCTTTTACACCATCTACGAGTAAATGGAAAGGGATATTTTTGCCATTCGATGCCCAAAAAAACATTCAACTTTCGAATTATCAACCAACAGTACTTATACGTTCTTTCTTTCCATGTTTATGGAAACGCTGATTAAGTATCAGCTCAAAAGATATCTCGAAGATGGAAGGAGAAAGTAAGATTATTGCGTTGATATTTCAAAAGCATTTAATAGAGTTCGGCATCAGGCTTTCTTATCGAAAATGAGTACATTTAAATTTGTACGAATCCCTCCTTCGTTTAACTAGAAATTCCTTTTCGAGCATTTCAGTACAAATATTGTATTGGATGGTATCAAGTCCGAGAAACACAAAATAAAAATAAAAAAAACTCGAAATGTATACCCAATTACATCATTGAGAAGGATCACATACGCGATGTTGCCAAAAATGTAAACCAGATGTTTGAGTTTTCTTAGACGAAACAAGAAGTATTTCTCCCCCCTATGGCTGTTATATTAAAGATTAATATTCGCCCAAAGCTTAAGTTTAACTGCCATCTCTGAGCTGGTACTCCTACAACTTACTTAAGCCTTTTGGACAATATTTTAAATAGAACATTTCAATTTATGGCTTATATGATACTATTGTTAAATTATTAAAGTCGCTTGAGCAACATCGTTTAGTTTCTTATATCAGTTTGTCTTACCGTTATTTAAACGGATTATGCTCTAGAGAAATAGCCAGTTGCATTCCTCGCCTCAAGCTATAACATCGAATCTAACTTCTTTAGTACTGTCAAGTAAAAATATTTGTTCTTTAACCGTACTACGCGAATGTTGAATGCTTTACCACACTCTGTCTCTCCGAGTTATAACAATATTCAGAATTTCAAAACCAATGCAGTGACAGCTCCTTTAAAACTCTCTCTCCCTTTCTTAATACTCACACTGTGTCCTGGCATATTTAGAGCAAAACAAAAACCCTTGATTCTTGGCATAATAAGGGTAACTTAAATACCCTCGAGTGAGTGCTTATTATAAAATCTTAAAAACTGAAAGAAGGGCTTTTAAATAACTATTGCCCAGTTAAAAAAGTTTAAGGAAAGAAGTATTATTTAGGTAAGACACGAAATTAATCAGATACTACACCATATGAGATACCTAGTGACGATTTTTATTCAATTAAGAATGCAGTTTTACATCACAAAGACTTTATATGGCCAAATAGTTAGAAAGTTGTTAGGATCATTAAAGTTGAAAAATAACTAGGTATACCAGTGTTATGTGTATATGTACGCTTATCTTAATTTAATCTTTCTATACGCGAGGAGTTAAATACAGCAATTATATTCTTTTGCTTTTTGCCATAGCATTTGTCATATAACCATCAGGCAACCGGCATAGTGTCCCAACTCAGCGCAGTTTAAAAACAAGAAAATCTTTAATCTTTTAGCAGTCACATACGTAATTGTGTTTCCTCTCAAAAATTTGTACCGGATTTTTTTTTTCAAAAATTCGAAACGAAAATTATTTGACAAATGTTGTTACATCATTTTACAATAAGGCTTCTGCCAAATTATCTACCGTTAAACAACCATTTGTAAAAGTTAAAACCCACCACAACTATTCAATGCTTGGACCGGACGAAGATGCACTTGGACAGCACAATGCTGCTTCAAAGCACTGAGACTAAATGTGAATAGGTTTACCTTACCTATGTAGGTACATACTTTAAGCAAAATCATAGACATACATAAACAACAAGGACGTCTTTCGCGTGCTGTTTGGATTATAAAGAAAAAGAAACCCATCTTAAAGACACCAAAACTCAACATCATAATTAACTCATCACTTTCGTTTAATTTAATAGAGGAACCCTTGTGCTTGTATTCCACAGAGGATAGCAATAGTAATGACATGGACAACCGTTTAGCGTTACAGTCATTGGAATTAGATAGCCATATTACCTATCAGGCGGTTTATCTCTGTTTACGAGCAATGCAAGTTCGCCGGCCATAAATTAGGCATTTCTGCGAACTGCGAATATAATCGAAGCTCAGGCTTTGACTCGCGCATCAGGGTAATGTAATACAGGTTATTTATTGTTGTAAGTTTGTAATCATACAAAATTGGGAAAGGTGTTTTCCTCGGGACATTCGAGGTATTGCGATTGCGACATCAGTATGGAATGGCGTTTTCGATTGTCGATGAGTCGTATCTGCTCTCATCTTCGCCGTCGTGGTCGCGTTGCATTGCCATTCCTACTTTATTATTTATATAAAGAGGTGCGGAAATGAAAACAATGTTGTCGTTTAAAAGACTCTCTTTACCTACCTGCTATCCGATAACTCGTCCAAATTTGAATACAAAAAAAGCTACCTGTGGCTGGAATCTCAGTAAGCCAGGTCAGCATTGGTGTCCTGACATATGTTTGCAAAGAAGTAGTTTTCTTCATGCAGGCGCAAGGTATACAAGAACTTGTAACATTTTGATTTATTGTTAAATGTTTTTATCGAATAAATACTTCGTGTCGTTAATACTTTCCAAGTCAGGCCAAAGTATGCAAGTGGAAGCCACTTGTATGTCTGCATACCTGTTTAAATGTCTTATCTTAGATAATATCGTCTAAGGACTTTATACAAAGTATAGCTTGAACTTTTCAATTTTCCACAGAAAAAGGTGCAAACTGTAGTTTTAAACTAAATACATACAATGTATATAAAATGTCTTTGGGTTAAAACTTTTCCACATATTTTGAAGCCGGAAAAAAGCTTAAGCTTACCACATAACTTAACAATCCGACAAAATAAATTATCGCAGCGTTAAAAAAAAAGAAGATGGAAATCAGTGAAAAAAAAATCAAGATTATCATTTTTGACGCTTGTTGGTTGAGACCCAGGTCCGCCACGGACTCTAGCGCCACCTTAAGTAAGTACATAGTATCATTTTTAACTCTCGAACTAAAATGTTAAAGATGTTACACGAAATACAACTTTCATTAATCGATGACAACATAGAGTATGTTTTTGAAATTCATTACATGATTTATAATGTTTTGTCAAACTTTGTTTATCAACCATTTCCGTTCGGATTGGAAGTTAAATATCGTTGGATGTATCCACTTTGGAACCATAAAACGAAGTGCACATAACTGACAAAAATGTCGAAGTAAAAGTCTTTATAAGGTTTAAGAGTTCATTAATTCGTAAAAATTCAAACAACCGATTTTGTTGAGCCTCTGTTGTTGTTTTTGTGTTTAATAAAGGTGATTTTTTAGACGTATGGTTTTCAAGAAGGAATAAAACAATTACAGTCAAATGTTATGAACTAGAATATAAAGTTGCCACCGTGGCTTCTTCGAACAAACCTCAACCTAGATGCCAAATTTTCGACTACTTTTTGCAGCAATTAAAGTTGTAAGTCAGCAATATTGCGTTGGATACTCTCGTATTCTAGTCCAAACCGTCATCGTTACAGGTTTATCTGCGAAGGCAAGAAACTTAACATAAAAAAGTCCATTGGCTCACGAGTTTCCTTCGATATTTTGAATATTTTGTTGGATGTTTGGTAATAAATTTGCACGATTTGCAAACGTTGTTAGGGATGAAGTCTATATGAAACTAAATTAAGCATAAATCAAGTGGCATCTGTCAACAAGACCAATTCCAAAAACAGTATTTCCAGATTAAAACCTCACTTCTTAAAAAAACAATTTCTATATTGTGTAGATACAATTATATCGGGCTAACGATGAAAAAATATATCTGCATATTTAAATATTTTAAAATGGAGTTGAAGATCGTTTGTGCATTTTGTTCTTCAAAAATTGCAGACCTCGAAAGCAATGATATTTTAAACAGCAAAATGTTCAGCAAACGCTTTTCCTCGGAGGATGTCCGTTCCTTTTTTGATCAGCTCTAATTACTACATTAGAGCTTAACAGCGCAGGCCCGCCCGTTAAATATGAATGCGAGTATAAAAAAGTAAGTTTGTTTTGTAGTTTTAATTCATTTTTTGTTTAAAATTATGTTTTGAAAACAGGTTTGGATTGACCAAAAAAAGCAGCAACTAATAAAATCCGCCAAAGAGGAAAAGGAGGTGGACCAAATAAAACTCAAAAATGTTCACCCTCGGAAGAGACTATATTCCAACTGGTTGGGATGAGTGAAGCAGTGGAAGAAGTCCCCAAATCACGCTTATTTGGGTTGCCTGCATCTGAAGAAATGGTTTTGAATAAAGAATATTGTCCAACTGCGGCTAGTTCATCTTCAGATCCATTCAATTATGACCTTGAAGTCACTCCTCAAAACGAAAATGACCAACCAACTCATCCGACTCCTCAAATGAGTAAAAAAATGAAAGGCTGTCCAAATGAGCACGAGCGAACTAAAAACTGAACCGAAAAAGGAAAGTCTTAAAGAAAAAAAGCGTCACAATTTGGAGCTGTGAACATTAGTTTTAAAAACCTGAGCATTTTTCTTTATTTTTATTTTCTTTTTCAACATGAGGTGTATTTTTAATTTTTTTTACTTTAATTTATGTATTTAAGGTTTTATTTATTTTTGTTTTCTTAGTTATCAAATGAAGTGAATTTTTGATTTTAACCTATTTCTAATTAAAAAAAATTTTGTCTGTTTTTATTTGATGAACAATTATTGCAAAACTAAAGACTACTGGTTATACTAGTTCGAATGCGCTGTCCTGCAGTTAGATAAGTAGAACCTACTTCGGTACTTTTGTGTATTTTATTGATTCTGTAGTATTGCTGAAATCCGAAAAATTTGTTTTAATAAACAAAAATGTAGATAAGAATTTTATGCTTACAAGGAATCGCGCAACTCCAAGGGATTGGAATGATCCCTTAAAGATCTTCGAACAACTCGTTCTTCGCGTTTTCCTTCTTCATCCAATAAAATTTGAATTGCAATGCTAAACATAATTATTTTACTTTCTTTTTTATCAAAATACAACTTAAATTTATTTTGTTTCGCACTTGTCTTCAAAAAAAAAATGAATATGCAATAAGATCTGTTCATTTTAAAAATATCAGACCACATACATATGTTTAAAAACGGAGAGGCAAATTTTGTATACGTGGTCGTTAAGTTACTTTTTGTTTGCATATAAGTCGATGAGAATTGAATTTAAAGAGTGTTTTTGCACTCAGTGGGCACAGTTTTAGAAAGTAATTGGAGCGCCATATTAATTTCTTGATTTTTTTTCATTAATAAGAAGAAATGATATAGATTTCAGTCCCTGCTTCCATCATAGAGAAGGAAAATCTATTTAGGCCTCAGTTTTTTGAACATGTCTATTTTTCGAACAGTCATTTCCGATTCGATGTGAAACTTTATTCGAGTGAAACTCGCAATAGCTTTTGAAAGTCCGTGAGAACAAAAATTTTCACTGTGAATAGTTTTCCGTGTGAAACTCACAATAAGGCTGATTATGTTATTTTATATTTTTTCTTAATTAAATTTTATAAAATAAAGATATGAAATATATTTTAAGGTTTGTTTTTTTTTGTATTGTTAAACATTATGCTTTAAGTTAAAAACCCGACATATAGTGTGAAATTTATAACATTTAATAATGGAGCATTCGTTTGTTTTTCTCAAACAGTAAAGCCAATGATTCAATTTTATATAAAAGATTAAAAAATCTTGAATACCAATCAGTTAAACGCTAAAACAACTAAACAAGATGTTTTTTCGGTGCATAGCACTCAAACGAAATGAAATTAGGAAAATGCAATAATATTGAAAATACTATTTTTATTTTGTACAAACCAATTTGAACAAGTGTAGAGGCACCTCAAATAAGCAGTTTAGAAAACTGTCCTAGAAAATATAAACTGTTATTTTTCGTGGTGAATTATGAAACGTGAATTATTTTAATGAATTTTGAATTCAATTCTAATACGAATTTTTGATTTTTTATAAAAGCTATTAAAATTGTTTTTTTTTTTAATTTAAATAATATTGCTAAGTGCTCACATATTAAATTGACGTATCGTAGCTTATTCGATTTATATGGAAGATATGGACAAATTACGAAGGGAGCCCGTATGCATCCTTGGTTGTACAGTTTTCAATCATATTTTCTGTGCTCCTGATGGTAACAGGCAAATTAAATTAAATAATTATTATGTTTATTTAATTTAATTAAATCAAAACACTATGCTGATATGGTTAAAATAATTAAAAATATCGATTGAATCTTTGTTCCAAATGAACGACACGAAAATTAACCTTGTTTTTGGATCTACTTATCCCACCTACACAGTCCTGCCGTTCCGAAATTTATTAATCCTTTCAGATAATTCCAATAGTTGTAAGTCATAATTACCTTCCTCTAAGTGTTTCTAACAACCACTTTCGATTTAAATTCTTTTTTTTTCAAGAAAAATTCTTGCATTTGAAATGCATGAAATCCCACTTAAAAAGCATTTTATTGGCTTAGCATTTATTCAACTGGTTCGCTATAATCGTTCTGATTTTTTTTAAACATTGGTGTTCCTTTGATATGTTACATAGTTGTTTTGATAGCAAATACATGTATGCATCCATCAATCAAGAATGTTATGCATGGGTAAGGTATTTTTCGCTTATAACTCTTTTTTTTTTTAATTTAATATTTATTAACCAGATTGTAAAAAATGTGCGGAAGAATGAGGAAACTTCTATAAAAGAAATGCTGGAACTCATCCTGAAAAGGATTGACCAACAAGATTTAAACATAAAACAGCTAAGCGAAGAAGTCGCTCTTAAAAAACAATGATGGACAGAACACTCAAAATCGCAACATGGAATGCAAACGGTCTCTTACAGCATGTATCAGAACTAAACATCTTTTTAGACATAGAGCATATAGACATTTGTTTGGTGTCCGAAACCCACCTCGCTATTGAACAAAATCTTGATAATAAATTACCAAACTATACATGTTATCACGCTCCGCACCCAGCTGACAAAACTAGGGGAGGATCAGCAATACTTATAAAAAAGTGCTTAACACACTTTGAAGAACCAAAGTTTACTAAAGAAAACATGCAAGTAACAACAATTAGTATTGGTATAAAAAAGAAAGAATTCAAAATAGCAGCTATATACTGCCCTCCGAGGCGCTCTCCAACTGAAGAAGACTATGCAGAACTCCTACATTTGTTAGGACATAACTTCCTTGTTGGTGGCGACTTCAATGCTAAACACACCCAATGGGGATCTAGGCTCATAACAACAAAAGGTAAACGGCTATACCAAGCAGGCCGAAAATACAACTGCGAATTTTATTCTTCTGGTTCGCCAACATATTGGCCATCTGATACTAACAAAATACCAGACCTTATAGACTTTTTCGTAGTTAAAGGTATTAAACGAAATCATATAAGTGTCGAAGGTAATTATGATTTATCATCAGATCATACTCCAGTAATTTTATCACTGAGCGAAACAGAAATAATAGAAAAAAGTAATCCCAAGCTCGTGAATAACAGAACAAACTGGAACGAATTCAGAGACAAACTTGAAAATTTTATAAACCTAAGATCCCCTATGCAAACAATTGATCAAATTGATCATGAAGTAGAACAATTTATTGCTGATGTGCAGCAGGCTGCAGAAGAAAGTACTCAAACTATTTCGAATGCGAGAGAAAAAGAAATAAAATATCCTATCGAAATAAAGGAGTTGATATTGGAAAAAAGAAGAGCTAGAAGAAAATGGCAATCCACGAGATTCCCAGATGATAAGGTAGTTTTTAACCGTCTTAACAACGAATTAAAAAAAAGAATCTATGAGTTTAAAAATGATTCACTAAGTAGATTCCTGAAAAGTCTGACGACGGATGCTTCTACAGAATACTCCTTATGGAAAGCAACTAAGCGCCTAAAAAGACCTCAGACACAAAACCCGCCGATAAAATCTCAAGATGGTAAATGGATCGGAAACCCGAAACAAAAGGCTGATCTCTTTGCTGAACATCTCGCGAATTGTTTTCAAGCCATTCCCAGCAAGCACAGCTACAGATCCCTTACAGTTTGTTGACAGAAACGACGAATGTGAAATACCTTTTGTCACGCTCAAAGAAGTAAGAAGCATGTGTCAACATAAGCTGTCAAACAAAAAATCACCAGGGTACGATCTTATAACTGCTCAGGTTCTGAAAGAAATGCCTCTTATAGCCTTCAAGAAACTCCAATTTATAATAAACGCATGCCTTAAACTAAGATATGTGCCACATCATTGGAAAATTGCGGAAGTCATTGTTATACCTAAACAAGGTAAGCCACCAACAGAAGTTACATCTTACAGACCAATATCGCTTATACCAATCATGGCAAAAGTTTTTGAAAAACTGCTACTTAAAAGGCTTAACAAAATAATTGAAGAAAGAAGACTAATTCCGAGCCATCAGTTTGGATTTAGAAATAAACATTCCACGATAGACCAAGTGCATCGAATTACGGATGTTGTGGAAAAGGCACTTGAAGAAAAACAAGTATGCTCGTCTGTATTCTTAGATGTTGCTCAAGTTTTTGACAAGGTTTGGCACTTGGGACTTGAGTACAAACTGCATAGGGACTTCCCCAGGCAGTACTACGAAATACTGAAATCCTACATTACGAACCGACTCTTTAGAGTACGGTACGACCAAAATTACTCGGAACTTAAGAAAATTGAAGCCGGTGTACCACAAGGAAGTGTCCTAGGACCAACCCTGTATCTGTTATATACAAGGGATATTCCAGTGGACATCAACGCTATCATGGCCACCTTTGCTGATGATACTGCAATATTGGTGCCAGATAAATCCGTTACGAAGGCTACACAAAAATTGCAAAATGCAGTCGATAAAGTTAGTGATTGGACGCACAAATGGCGTATCAAATTAAACGAAACAAAATCGACGCATATAAACTTTACAAACAAAAACATAAACAATGTTCCAATTTTTATAAACAGTACACAAGTACCTTACTCCAATACCGCCAAATACCTTGGAATGAATTTGGATGCAAAGCTTAAATGGAAAGAACACATCAAAAAGAAAAGAGAAGAACTAAACTTGAAGTACAGAAAAATGTACTGGTTAATAGGAAAGAACTCTGACCTATCTATCCAGAACAAACTAATGTTATATAAGCAAGTATTGAAACCCGTTTGGACATATGGCATCCAACTATGGGGCTGTACAAAGAAAACAAATGCTGAACCCATCCAAAAATTCCAAAGCAAGGTCCTTCGTGGAATAATAAATGCCCCTTGGTATATAAGAAATAGCGATCTACATCGTGACCTTCAAATTGAAATGGTTACAGAAGTGGTTAAGAAATACGCTGTATCACACAATAAGCGGCTGCAAAGTCATACTAACTCTGAAATGGAGACCGTATTAAATGTACGAGACAATGTTCGGAGATTAAGAAGAACCAAGCCTCATGAGCTGATGGGCTAAAAGCTACGGGAAAGTGTTATAACCTTAAACTTCCCCCAATGCGATTTTAAAAATTAAGAAATAAAAATCATTTGTCGATCTTTCATAGATTGGTCCTGATTCACCGGTGGTTTTAGTGCGGTAAGAGTCCCACACTACTCGGTACCGATTCTTACCGAGTGTCTTTTGAAGATTTCCATCGGATATAAAAAAAAAAAAAAAAAAAAAAAAATATTTATTAATCAAAATGAAATTAAAAAATAGTTGCAAGCATAAATTATGAAGAAAAAAACTATTTATACAATATACAGATATATTGTATTGCAAAAAACATATTTGGGCTGCTCATTAACAAAAATTTAGTAGAATTCAATAAATTGCGCTCGCACCCTTAACTTGATGATTCTTTGAACGCAACTTTGGTACAATAATCCGGGGTGAATCCTGAAATTTTAAGAAGGTAAATAGATTATTTTGTATGGCAATCTTCAAACTAATCACACAATCAGAAGAAGAACCAAGCCTCATGAGCTGATGGTCTTAAAACTATGGAAAATTATTATAACTATAAACTTCTCTATTATTTGTCAATCTTTCATGTATTGGTTTCTGATTTTCCGGTGGTTTTAGTGCAGTTAGAGTCCCACACAACTATGTAGTCTAAGTCCTTTGAAGATTTTGACATGGAGAATAAGTTAGAAGAACTATGTATTTGTTTATACTTAGAACAATAATCTATATGAACATCTAGCAGGAATAATTGGTACAGAACTGTTTTTCACTAAAGTCAAAATTAGTAATTTTAATATACATAGATCTTTTCCATTGGTAAAACGTGCGTGTATGTTTGTTTTTAGCCAGTTCCAAATTTAATTTAATTTACATACATATGTAGATTTTTCCACGATTAAATATTAATTGATTATAAAAAATACAAAACCCCCAAAATAAAAGTTCTGAGAAGTTGTTCAAAGTTGCGCAGTGCTTGCTACGACTAAGGACTAGATAGATAGATAGATAGATAGATAGATAGATACGTTCTTTATTTTTTCAATTTTTTTATAAGTACAATATTTCATGATAAAAGATATACAAAGCATGGCTATATAAGCCGTCTGCCGGGAAAAAAAAACTAATTAAATAAACAACCAAAAAAAAAGTACAATTTGAGTAAAAAGAGAGAATATTTCACAAAATAAGTTTCATAGTTAAAAAAAAGAAAATGTAAATATAAATATAAATATTAAAGAAAACAATTTTTTTTTTAAATTATTATTTTTATAATGTGACTTTTAGTTTAGTCAAAACAAAGAAAAAAAGAAAACATTGAACCATATGGAATAATGTTCACCATTAAAGTATATTTTGATATATATATATTGCAAGCAATAACAGGTATTTATAAGTTTAATAAAAAATGTGACTTTTAGTTTAGTCAAAACAAAAAAATTAAGGAAAAAAGAAAAATATTGGTAATGGGCTTTTAGTTTAGCTAAAACAGATAATGGTTTGTAAGTGAGAAAAAAAGCAAAAAGACTAAGGACTAGTTTAGAGTAGGTTTTAAGTTCTTAACCAAACTTTTAGAAATTCATTTACCCTGATCAAGTGAAATCGACTGATTTAGTTTTATCATGATTAATGCGGTTCAACGTATGGATCTAATTATGTAAAATAGTTTATTTTTTAAGCGCATTGGAGGACATAGGAGCGGGAATAATCATTAATTAAAGACGACCCAAAATACACCTTACTTATGAACTATAAAAGTCTTAAATAATCCAGTCTTCCAGCACTTATGTGTGGAAACATTAACCTTAACGAAACAAGTTATAGAATTAAACAAATTAAATTGTAAATAAACTTACTCTTTCAATGATAGGTAGTTAATTGTTTAACTAATTTTTGCTAAAGAATTACCTGTATATATTATGTGTACTGTTATAATTTGTATATATGTACGTAATATGAAAGGTATTAACTGAAGTAAAGTCTTTCGAACTAGATAAAGAAAAAAAAACTTAATTCCGACCTAGCCACGCCATAAAGACCATTCTCTTTGCTGACTTTATGTGGCTTGAATCTGGTTGGAAGAAATATGACTAAACAGAAAAGGTTTAGCAAAAATTGATTTGATATACAAAAATGCACTAAAAATATCAGTATGTAGATATTAACCCATATACCTGCCTGCTCTTGTCAATATAGCTAGTTGATCTCCTTAAGCTGTTTTGGTTTTAAGAATACTTAAAAACAAAAATATATCAAAGGTAATTGCATTAAAATATAAGCGTTATAAATGAAAATTTCAGTTAAACAAATTAGCTATAGAGACTGAATGAAAGCCTTAATCAAAGTAATGTGATCGCTTAGGTTGGTCGTCGCGTTCGCGTCATAGACAACGCAACGCTCAGTTTGGTCTTTGATGCGATGCGGTGGTTTAGCTTGGTGAAGGAAACTAGTTACCTTGTCAAGGTGTTCAGCATTCGAAAATATGTATAGCAAAAAGAACCAGTTGCCATTGCCATACATTTTTTGGTTAAAAAGTATTATTGAGACTAACGGAAGCCTACAAATAATGTTTACCATGTCAAACGGAGGGTATTATATACATTGTTCCAAACAAATATAATTTTTAAGTATACGTTGGAATAGCTATTTTACTATCAAGGTAATTTGTTTAATAACAGCTTTATTATAATCTAAAAGCAGAAAGAACGTTTGAATATTTTCAAGTGCATTTTATTAGCTCTGGGTTGTGTAAGCATTTAAAAAAGGTATTTCAATGTTTTAATTAATTATACATCTGCATACATAATTTCACAGATTTTGCTTACTCTCAACTGGAATAACTTAAGATAAATTATTCTACCGTTTTCTCATACATATCCATACCATGCTGAAATGGAATATTATAACTTTTTTGTATTTGATATCGATTTAAAAAAAAGGTGAGATTCCCTTATGTTCAATTCATTCCGTTTTTTCTTATAAAGGATCAAGGTTTAAAGTTCTCTCTCTAAATATTAATAGAATCATTTTTTTCAACATTGTTCTTAAAAAAGGCGAAAAATGTGTATGAAATAAAGAACGGTGCCAGCTTGTTTATTAAATTATTGTCAAAATATTTAAAGAATTGTTAAAAAATGTAAGTGATAAAAAGTTGGAAGATCAAATAGAAACAATTTCCAACTATTGAATGGTAGAAATGATGTGAAAGCTGAAAGGTTATATGGTTTTAAAAGTTGAAAGATTGAATGAATAATTAAATGTTAAGCAATAAGCAAAAATTTAGGATCCTGTCTAAGTGGGCTGCGGACAACAAAATAATTCCGGATAAACAGTTCGGGTTCAAGGCGGGTCATGACACAATTCATGTATCGTCTAAACTCATTTCTGATATCCAAAGGAATAAATAAAAACAACAATGCGCAGGTGCTGTTCTGGATACAAAAATAAATTTAATTGAAGTAAAATAGATCTTAGGGCCAAAAGGCATTAAAATTAAGTATTATTGTTTAACTTAGAGTGTCCGTATGGGATCAGGAAATTAGTTGTAAGTTGTGGTTAATTAGGCTAGTTTTATGAATTTTTGTCTAGCTTTTAGATAGGTTTAAGATTGAATTAATAAAAATGAATTTAAAAACAAAAGTGCGTTGGATTCCCATGCAAGGGGTCTTGGGTTCAATCCCTGCCTATGCCACCTACTGCCTCTTGCGAGGAATTGACAAATCCTCCAAGAGAAATTCTTGTCATGAAAAAGTGCTTTCTCAAATTAGCCGTTCGAGTTCGGCATATAAACAGTAGGTCTCCTCCATCCCAGACAACAGTACTCGCACACAGGAATGGATGAGAGTTGTAAGTCACTAGGCCCTAGTTCTTCATAGACTGTTGCGCCACCAAATTTATTTATTTTCGTTGGTAAGTAGATTTTTTGTTGCTGCTGACACTTTTGTCATTATCATTTTTAAAATACTGTTCTTTATATGTATTGTAAAAAAAAACAACAATAAAATATCCAAAACAATTTATATCAGTAATTTGGGCTATGGGCAAAATACGGTATGGGTTATAATATTGCATAGTAGAGTTCTGAATTAAAAGATTTTGTATAAGAAATGTATGTTATTATTTCAAAATTCAGCGTTCGTCGAAATCCGAATTCACTCGGAAATTCTGTAAGAAAGTTCTCACATTTTTTTCTTTTTTTAGCCAATTTACAACATTTTGAAGAACAGAATCTTAAATAGATTGTTTTCAGATAAAAAGGTATCATAACCTTTGTTTATAAATTTTCAAATTTAAAGTGACTGTTTTTCATGAACATACATATCTATATTCTGACTGTGTTTCCTTTAGAAAGTATTTTCGTAAATTTGTATGAAATTATATATGTACATGCATTGCATGTTTTGTAGTATTTAGCATCTTCTATACGTATTTCTATTTGCTCTATTTTTCAAAAAAAAAAAAATACATTAAATCACGATCTCTACAGATGTTTAAAAAAAAAACCATAAGCAAAATAAACCCCTTTAAGTAATGAGAGTTTGGAAATACAGTGTTATGAAAGTACATGTAGAATTTTAATATACAATATTCTAAGCTTAAAATACTTTGAAGAAAATAATGTAAGACAAACAGCATTATGACCGAACATTATCATACGAGTAGAAAACCATAGTGAAATTTTATCATACAGAATTCTGAAAAACAGTATTTCAACTCACTACTCAATTGACAAAGTAAATCAATTTAATAGAAATCAATAATTAAGAGCGAAATTCAATTTAACGGAGTTCAGTAATTACCATTTATAGTCTTTTCTTTCTTATATGATGTAATTTTTTTTCCAAAAAGAATATTTACCTAACACAGCTTGCAAAACTAAAACACTTTTGAGTCATCGTGAAGCACTTTCTTGGCCCACAAAATTAAAACTTGTGAGCAAATTTGATCTATTGGGACACGTTAGTGATGTGAAGATTTGAAGCCGTGTACGCAGCTCAAGAACGAACTCAGCTGTAGCCGGATTGTTGATGAAAATCCAAATTTGTTGATTTTTCGAAGATCTCTTAAAAAGCATTACTGCTTTTCTTTAAGAATCACCTTTTAAATTAGCACAAGAACACAAGACGAGCCATCGTCATATCGTCGCTGATTAAGTCCTTAAAATGCAAATGATACGGATTTTCATCGGAAAATGATCAACATTGGTGACACCTATTTTCACTTCAAAGTCTACTTAAATATGTTAGCATAAACATAAAAACCTGCCATTCGAAAATTTAAAATAGGTAATGTAAGTTCATAAACCTTTTCAAAATTCACAAAAAAATGTTTTTGAACTTTTTTCAGAGGTTTAAGTTTTAAGTTTTTAAGTTTTTCTTGATTCTTGCCAAAATACATAAATCAGTCGCTTAATTAAAATGTTTATAATCAAAATAATATTGCTAAATATTGCACTCATTGTTCTAGATTTTCATATTAAAAAAAAGGCTCAATTAGAAATAGAAGGTTAATCAAATAATTTTCAAACTTGTTTTTATGTAAATTAGAAATTTTGTGTGATGGTAAATAAATATATTTACAAAATGGAGGTACATATATAATCAGATTCATCATTAAATGTCCTCTTAAATTATTCTAATATCGATAAGTAAACTTTGATTTTAAATAATGAGATGCAAATCATAAGATTGTTTTTAAAATTATTTTTAATTTTGAGCCTAAATAGTCGTGATTATAAAAAACAAAGATGAGTCATCCAATAAATACACAAACATAAAGCTATCACTTACCTACATTAAGACTGATCAAAATCATTCAGATTTTTTTTTATTTTTATTTAATTATTATTCAACGAATAATTAAAAAAAAAAGTTTATGGCCGATTATTTAATAGAACAAAGGAAAATAATGCATCTTATTAAAATTAAAGTTTGTTTTCGATTTCTTGTCAACAGGTTTTTGATCTTTTGGTTCGTATTAATATTTAATCACAAATTAATTTTAATTCAAACGAGACCAGCTTAGCTTTAAGAAACTTATAATGGGCCTGGCATAAGTAGGTATATTATGGAGTTATCAGAGAAGTAGGAACAAGAAAAGATAATATTTGTGGGATTATAAAGACTAGGCGCCTGTCAAGGCAGCTGAATAGAATAAATAGTTACATTTCGATACCTCCTTTTTTATTTAAATTTCTTAAAAAAGGTACAGCTGTCGAATTTCAATTAATTGTATTCGTTTCCATTCCGTTCACAAGTTGTAATTTTTTGTATTCAATATTTCATAGCTCAACTCAAGCCTCAATAATAATATTTGTTTGTAGGTTAATGTTTACAATTACATTCAAGTCTCTACGAATTATTTGAATTGATAAAAACAAAAATTGAAGATCAAACCTAACGCGGTCCAGTGGAATGGTCAAAATGAGCAGCTACCCTCCGCTTTCTGATATTATAAACTTTATTATATTTTAAACAGCAAAAGTTAGAAATGTTTGTGAATTTTTTTTTAATATTTAAAAACCAAAAAAGAATAACAGCGATTTGACCGTCACGTACCAATTTTAACCAGTGGCGTTGTTTGAACAACAAAACACAACGTATAATTCTATAGAAGACAGAGAACGCACGATCAAAATTGTTTCCCGGACCTCGTTCTCTTGGACCAGGTCTTAAGTGCTCCCCGACTTAAAACTTACATTCCCATTCATACAAAAAGAGGATGGAATTCGACTTACACTGATAACTTACCATCCGAGCCCGTCTGTCGATTTGTCTAAAAGTTCATCAAAATATTAATATCAACATTTTGTGTTGGATGAAAAAATTAAAGTCATTATCTTTTTTTTTTGTTTTCATAAAACCATTTATTATCAGTTTTTTGTTGTTTTGTAAAACAAGTTTGATTTCAATACATGTTTTTGTTAACGAGATTTTTGATCGAATACCAATTTTAACGAATTTTAGAAGCACTTTTTGAAAGTTAATTTCTTAGTATTATTTCTTAAATAAAAAAAAACATTGAATTGTTTTAAGATCATTAAGAACAGAATGAAATCATTTTGAAGTCAATTCCTTTATTTATTCACAAAATATCGAAAATCCCAAACCAATGTTAACCTGTTTTAGGTAGGATTTTTTTTAGATTTGAATTTTTATGAAATAAAATTTAATTTAAATTTTAATAAATGTTAAAAAACAATATTTTTAATTTTTGCTAAGATATTCTTGTCGAAAAACCATTTTTAAATTAGAAGAAGGTTAGAATTAGATGACAAAAACTGTATTCTTCGTTTATAAAATGGTCGATATGGCGAATATTTTTGTCAGTTATTTTGTCTGAATCTTTATAAATATAATAACATTTATTTGAAATTGATATCTCTACTGGCTCTTGAGATAAAGACCACGCACGGACGTACATAGACGACTCTCTTAAAGTCTTTGATTTATGGGGTTTCCAATGGGACATTCAAAATTAATGCAAGTATTGATTTTCTTGTGGTGCATGGAACACGATTTGAACTGGTTTTTTTGTTGACATTGTATTAGCGTAACTTCGTGTACTTGTTAACGAGTGCAATAAAACTATCCAGACTCCCAGCTAAACATTTTTTAAAAATTGTATTAGTATTGGTGCAAAGAGGGGTAAATTTGACGAAAAATCCAGACTTGCATATTTGATCCTAAAACAAAAATAAATCAATTTATTTTATTATATGGAATGCATAAAAAGGGAAAATGTATGTTTTGACAGAACTTAATCAAAAATAAATTGATGTATTTAACCCATGGAAAACCCGATTAGTTTATTGGTACCTCGAACCGTCGAAAAATGTCAACAATCTCAAATCGACATATCAGACCGATCACAATAGCTTACTATGGGGTGTTAAAAAACATTATTACAATGATTTACTAAACTACGAAATCAAAATTACGTCATCAATTTAAATGTTGAAAAATATATTCAACTCAATATTTTATTTTTCTAGAAAAAAAAAATATTTGAATTTTTCTTATTCCATCAATTTTCTGTTTAAATTAAAAACTATGTATGTTCAAAAATTAAAAAAAAAATCTGATAATTTGTGAACACATCCTATTCGAAACAATTTTAAAAGCTTCAAAAGCTTTTTATATTACAATTAAAAAAACACCAAAGACTATCATTCACCAACGGTTCTGCTGTCAACCAAAAACACTCTATATAGAGTGCTTTTGCTGTCAACGATGGAAGTTCGACTTCTACGGTAGTTGGAACTGGAAGAGGATGTTGAAGCAGATTTAAATCCCGGAACTGGATGTCTACACTTTGAGAGGGATTTGATTTTTAATCCCTGAAAACGATATAGAAAACAGTAATTTTTCTCACTCATGAAGCATTGCTTGTATTATCCCAAACTAACAAACCTTACGTATATGTCTTCTAAATGAAAAGGTAACTAAATTTTCAGTTGGTTTGGCGGAAAATATAAAATTTGTACGGCTAATAGCATTTTCTATTGTTTGACAGGTATTCATAAATGGCCGACATAGCAACTAATTTCGTTTGACTTACGGTGAGATTTTTAGTTTTTGTCTAAGATCAGCAATTTTAGTAAATGTGTATTAATATAGGATGTATCTTCTAGTTGATCTAATAAAATAAATGAATAAAACAAAATACAAAAAACTCAGGAATAAAAGTTGGATTTTCGATCTATGTATTTATTTGATGGCTCTTAGGTCAAAAATGCCAACTATCATCTAGAAGCTATTACTATGGAGCAGACGTATGCCAAATATCATAAGAATAAGTTAAGAATTCCTTGAGTTATCAGTCATGCCAATTTAAAAGATTAGTTTTGAGAAAATCACGTCTAAAATTATAAAAGTTATAATTTATATTGAGTAGCTATACAGTTAAGGCAGAGTTTTAATTGATTGATAATTCGAATTCTATTTTAAATATTTTTGAAATGTACTAGTAAAAAAAAAGAAAATCAATTTAGTTTTACATGTTTTGCCCCATCCCCCTTTATCGTTGCGTTTAAAACTTTTATAAAAAGTTTTTCATCTGACACCAAGGCATAGTACTAATAATGAATCGGTGGATTTCCATTCCATTGAATAGAACCCTAATAACCACTAATCTATTGCCTAACTATTAACCCGTTGAGGGTTGTTTAGGGAATTCTGGGGGTTTCCAATGGTAAATTCTGATTTGCGTACAAAATTGATTTTATCATATCGCATGGAACACCTGTTCTTCCACCAAATCGATTTTTTCTTTGAAATGTACACGTTTATTAATTTGTTCCCAGTTTCTCTAAAGTCTGCATTTTTCTTTGAAATAATAAAAAATAATTTATTTTACGAAATTAATTATTCTAAAGGCGGGTTTATTGTTAATCACTTATCTCAACCTATGGATATTGGAAAAATCTTTTACACAGTCTGGAACCTAATTTTTGTTTCCCTTGTGAAATAGAATTCTTATCAAATTGAATAAAATCTTCACCACTTTATATGATTTCAGAAGAAGAAATTGATAAATCAACCTATTCGTATGAAATTGCTTCTATAAACTGACCGAAATAAATTACAAATAAAAAGAACAACTTGTATCTTTTCAGCTGGCAACTGAAAATTGTATTAGTATAAGTGCTAATCCATATCTGCAGATTTGATCTTAGGGGGTAAGAAAACCCTAGCTAGAGTTTTAAAAAAATTGATTTTTTTAAATTGATCAATAGAACCTTAAAAATATTGTGCCAAGGGACTATGACCGGCAAAAAGCTTTTAGTTTTATATACATCAAAACCCTATTTAAAAACAAAATATTTAGAATTATTAGGCAAGTTGGTAATAGCTTTAATTGAAAATTCTGTCATTGAACACGAATTTGGTGATTGTAATCAAACATTTATGGGCCAGTTATAGCTAGTATTAAAACCGTGGCAGACAAATTGTTGAATCGACATTTGACAGTGTTTACCTTTCCTTAGAAATAAAATTATATATTTATCGATCTGTAATCACACAAAGAATTTTTTGAGAAAAAAAGTGTAATTACGCATTTAAATTTCTCTAAAAACGTATTTCTCTATTTTTCGGACGAAAATTAATTTTCCTGAACAGCTGATACTTTTATATTGAAAAGTTAAATGAATCATTCCAATGATTTGTGTTCCAATTTCATACATCTCCAATAACAGATTTCTGTCAGTAAAAATTTGTCGATGGATTTCAATCAGGAATTTTTGTTCAATGAAAAGGATCCCAAAACTAGACATTGCTCTGTAGAGCTCTACCCTATAGATGCTGTCATATGTGGTTTAAAATCGATAAAAACTAGAGGGTGATGTTCAAATGGTAGACATGTGCATTCAAGAGGACACAAGCGTCCACAGGTTTTTCTCAAAACCCATCTCTGTCTATCAACTCCTACTCTCACCTCCCGGCGGTGAACATCGGGTGCCTAGTACCTCAACTGGAGATTGGGTTCCAACCCCAGTGGAAAGTTGTTGGGGGCAGCAAACGAGAGAGGGGGGAGAATTGTTTAAACTAAGGCACCTCTCTTTATTCAGGCAGCAGCGGACGAATTCTCGAGATGGAATCAACGGTGGCGTCTACAGTTCCAGTAAGGTTGAACTACTTAGTGAACACCTTATAGGGCTTCTTCGACATATTCGGATCCCAGGCCTGTAAGGAGCGGTTTATCCGGCTCCCCTTCCTTGGAGTTGTACTAATGATCTGGCCTTCCAGGTTGGGGGTTGTGCCGTCGGGGTGACTTCCTGGCCACGTAAAAAATACCTTTAGTTTCGAAGCACCAACAAGCCTCGGATACGGACGGATTCACTGTTGACAACCCACGCAAGCGAAATAAGGACAACGAACTTCGGATATGTACGTGGAATGTTAGGTCCCTTAGCAGACCACGTGCAGCCGAACAATTAGCGGAAGCACTAAACTGCTGCGAGGCAGATATTACAGCCATTCAAGAAGTGCGATGGGATGGACCGGGCAGACGCAAACCAAAAGACTGCGATATCTACTACGGCGACTGCTACCGAGAATAAAGACAGCGTCTATTTGAGTGTGGATTTGTTGTTGGAACTAGGCTCAGGCAAAAAGTCTTGAGTTTCAATAGTGTGAGCGAGCGCATCACGACAATCCGCATCAAGGCTAAATTCATAAAAAAAAACAGAGGAGAAAGATGAAGACACCAAAGACATATTCTTCGAGCTCTTGGACAAGACATATAAGCAGTGCCCTGGCTATGACATTAAAATTGTATTAGGAGATTTTAATGCCAAGCTAGGAAGAGAAGACATCTTTGGTGGCACAATCGGGGGATACAGCCTGCACGGCACCACATACGACAGCGGATTCAGGCTGATCAATTTCGCTGCGGGTTGAGACGTTCTGGTAGCTAGTACGCAATTCACTTATCTCAAATCTCCTGATCAATCAACCATATTGACCACATTTGCGATCGAAGCACGACACTTCTCCAGTATCCAGGATATCCGAACATTCCGAGAGGCCAACATTGACTCGGACCACTACCTCGTTGTAGCTAAGGTATGGCTACCGGTATCCCGATCCAAGCTAAAACAAGGAAGTGCTGTGAGAAGATTCGACGTTAGACGGCTACAATCGCAAGAGACTGCCATGTCCTTCCGATCGAGTCTCTAATAACCTCTTAAGGAGTCCTATGCTGCCTGCATTAAGCATTGAAAACCAGTGGCAACATTGCCTTGCAGCCATCAGAGATGCCGCCTCTGAAGTGCTAAGTTTCACACGGCCACCACAGCGAAACCCCTGGTTTGACGACGAATGCCAGCAAGCGCACGCAGCGAAACAAGAGGCATACAAAACGGCGCTGCACAAAAGGACTAGAGCTGCTCGCGAGCTCTACGAGCAGAAGAGGAGAGAGGAACAATATGAGAAGCACGCGATCGAGGAGATAGAGGGATGTCACAACAGGAATGAGGTTCGTAAATTTTACCAAAAGGTAAAAAAAACCTCCCAAGGTTACCAACCACGAACCGGAGCCTGTAAAGACGATCAGGGGAACATCGTAGAAGAACCGCAGTCGATGCTGAGAATATGGAAAGATCACTTCTCCAAATTATATAACGGCGATGACTAACCGAATTCCGCTGTAAGGGAGATAGAGATTCGTTTGTGCAGAATGACGATGGAGAATGCGCGCTGCTCTATCAAGGTCGGAAAAGATCTTACCGATGCATTTGATGTCAAAAAAGGTTTTAGACAAGGGGATGCACTGTCATGCGACTTCTTCAACATCGTTCTGGAAAGAATTGTGCAAAACTCAACCGTCAACACTAGAGGCATAATCTTCCAAAGGTCCATCCAATTACTCGGATACTGACATAATTGGAAGATCAAAGCGTGATGTCAGTGGAGCGTTTCTGAGCATTGCGACGGAACCGAAGAAGATGGGTTTAGTGGTCAATAAGGGCAAGACCAAGTATATGCTGTCATCAAAAAAGGACACTGAACGACGACGTCTTGCACAAAACCTCACCATGGACAGCTATAACTTTGAGGTAGTTAAGGACTTTGTCTACCTAGGCACCGCTATTAATACAGACAATGACACCAGAGCTGAAATCAAACGAAGAATAACTCTTGCAAATCGCTGCTTCTTTGGACTTAGAAGGCAATTGAGAAGTAAAGTCCTCTCTTGAGCACGTAAAATCACCATCTATAAGACACTCATCATCCTGGTTCTCATTTATGGCGCTGAGGCCTGGACCCTGTCAAAGAAAGAAGATAGCGTCTTAGGATGCTTCGAGAGAAAAATTTTTCGGGTGATTTTTGGTCCCGTACGCATAGATGGAGGATGGAGGAGAAGATATAACGACGAACTGTACAACGACACTGACCTAGTTAGCAGAATTAAAGTCCAACGGCTTAGATGGCTAGGTCATGTAGAACGGATGGAGATCAACGCTCCAGCCCGGAAGGTCTTCGAATCCAACCACCAAGTAAGTAAAGACTAGTGGGTATCGATTTAAAGTTTCTAGGTTTTTTCCAAGATCTGCCATAAGGTGCTGCTGTCATATGAGGCCTTAAAATCGACGAAGAGATGGTGGGTGTCGAGTTGATGTTCTTTGAACTAATTTAACTTTCTTATATGAACTCATTATAATTTAAAAATTACGTGAACGGAACTACGAAAAAAAATTATTCCATGCAGTCCATGATATTAATAATGAAACCCTATTTTTGTATTCCCAAAACCATATTTAGGCCTCTAGTTCATTTTTTTACATACAAAACGCCATGCTATCAATTCAAAAAAAAATATTTTAGGCTCAAAAATTAAATACTAAAAAAGTAGGGCTATGTCCGAAAAGGAAAGTATTGTTTTATGACTTAAAGGTGTTTCCTCGTTTTAATATTTAAAACATGTTCTATTCAGACCCCTGCCTAACTGTAAAAAAATATCATAAAGAAATTCGTGCTGCGGTAATGGAAAGTCAGCCCCTTAAAAAAAATCATTTTATTTTGCCCTATAAATCCAAAAACAAGAAAAATTTATGTTTTGACGGATCCTGGATCAAAAATAAATTCATTTTTACCCATGGAAAATCAAATAAGAAATTCCGTTGTGATATCACATACAGCAGCAACTTTAAGTTTGAAAAGAACTTTAAAGTTTAACATCAGCCTAACATCCACTTCCAAAGCTTTTATCCGAAAGCACTTCCAACACCACCTGAAAGCTGCCGTATCCCAATCTTTAAGCCGCTAGCCAACAGATACATTTCCATTCTCAGTTTGTGTTTTGTTCGGATTCACCACAAAACGAAAAAAAAAGAATTAAAAAAGTCAGATGTCCACAAAGCAAAAGCAACCACCAAGGTAGGAAAAAAGAAAAAGTTTTTCTCAAACTCTGTTCGTTTCGTTGCTCAGTCCACAGTGACAGTGTTTGGTTTACTATTCGTGTATATGATTAATTATTGTTGTTAATTTCCTTATCTTTTCTCTTTAAATCATCAAAAAATAAAATAAACTAACCACAAAATACTGCGGCTTTTCAATCTACGAGTACCATAATTCGCATTTTCCAATAAGAAAGTTGAAAGTTTTTTGTCGGGTCTTCGAACGGGATTTTATCAAAAGAAGAAAAATTCGGGGTGCTACGCGCGGTTCTTCATCCTAATATCGCACAAATATCAAAACCAATATTAAATCAATCTTCTTCAGATTCCACAATTCCACCAGTTCAATGCAATTTATACAAACAAAAATCTATGTTCAAGAAAATAAATCTTATTCGAGTTCTGTGATTTAGAAGATTTTCCTGCAATTGGAAATTATCGTATTTTTCAATTACTTTCCTCATCAAATTCACTTGTTTCTTTTTTTTTGTTTTGTTGTTTCTGTGTCGTGTGAAACTCAAGACACAAGAAAAGAAAGAACATCTCTTCACAAATTGATAAAATTTGCTGCTCAATCCAGGTCCCAGGTCCAAAAAACACTTTGCGGAAACATCAAATTTTCCTTCTATAATGTGAGTATTTTTTTTTTTTTTATTTTTCACCTTTGCTTGTATCGATGGAACTGGCCAAGAGTGGTTTGGGGAATCCCAGTTGCCAGTTCAGAATATTGCCAACTGGTTGGAGCTTGGTGGTTACTTGGTTTGTTGGAGTGCAAGGCATGAGTACCTATGAGAATCGTTAAATGGATTCGGTTCTAGGTCGGTATCAGGCAATTTTCAGTGTCATCGTGTGCCTGTAGGTATAGCACAATGTCTCCAACTCCGATTCCCAGTTCCGACTCTGACTACAATAATTACCTATTTTTTTCGACTTGAAATAAAATAAATAAACGTCACGACATCAGTCAAAGTCTCTAAAAACAAATTCGTTGTTCAAGGTAAGCCAAGCACAGCACAGTACATAGCACCGAAAAGCACTTCGCCTGTTCGCCACCCGCATTTACCTCTCCGTCCCCCCGAACAACAACAAATTCGTCTTTAGTTCACAATAACGATGTGTGGTTCAGTTTGGTTCTGTTCGCTGTCACAGGTGGTGGAATTAGAGATGGAGATGGAGAGAGAGATAGCAAAGCAAAGCGAAGCAAAGATCGTCATAGTAGTTACCATAAATATGATACCTACCTATCTACCTGAACCTGGTACAACTGGTGCTGGTACCTGACTTACCTGCTTGCTATGTATACTACACATATTTTGAAATCAACTTGAAACTAAAACTCAAAGAATCACTGTTAATTGTATTATGTTCTTCTGTCAGGTGCTCTCTATCTCTTATGTTTGTAGGTACGTAGTAAGCTTTTGAAGGGATGGAGAATCGGAATAGTATACTAGTTGAAGTACTTACCTAACTACCAACATTATGACCTTAATCTGAGGCTTATAACGTAGGTTATTAGAATAAAAAGGTCACAGCCATAGATTGTTAGGTAGAGGTACCTATTTTACATTTGCAGTCTTGAGATTGCATAAATCAGGCATGGAGATGCAATTTGAAGCCCTTATTTGCCATTGAAGTGGGTATACGCTTCTTAAAGGGTATGAGTATACCTACATAAATACATATATTATTCTTTGATTTTCTGATGCTGAAATTTGTACGTACCTTCCCTTGAAAATAAACAGGCATGTTCTATGATAATTTTGTTAAGCTTCCAAATCTCATGTATTCTGTTGTATCAGACTTGCGATTTCATTTTTTGTTTTGTATTTTCGGTTAGTTGTTTCCAGCTTGAGGTGTAAAGAAATGCCGGTTCTTGTTTTCTTTTTTTGACCGGTTTTTATATTTGTGTAGCGTGACTAAATGTTGTTTTGGAACCCGTTACTTTGTTCTCAAGAAGTTAACTAAGTGAAATGAATTGTATTTTTTTTTTATTTTTGAATTTGCATTGAATTGTGTTGTGTTTTATTCAAAAACATTCCTATATGGGTTTATTTTTGTAATAGGTAATCAGTGATCAATGAACTTTAAGGCTTTTGTCATACCTGTTCACACCTAATAAAACAAGAAATGTTGGTATGTTTTCGTCACATTGTTGTCTTTTCAATTTACTTATCAATTATATTTAAAACAATAAATGGAGAATACAATTTTCTATTAGTAAAATTGTGCCCTTTAATTAGGGCCTTACAATAATAACACACTAATATTTCATTTTAAACTAAACATATTATCTATCAATACATTTTTAAAATTGGCTTCCAACAATTTTGAAATTCCTGGCAATATTACTTCTTGAATATTATTTTATCTTCTTTTGATACTAATTTTAGTGTTTGAGAATAAAAAAAAAGTGCTTTCTAAAAATAGCCGTTTTGATTCGGCTTAAAAATGTTGGTCCCCTTCACCCCTGACACCATTACTCGTAAACAGAAATGGCTTAGAGTTGTAAGTCACTAGGCCCTAGTTCTCAACGGACAGTTGCTCCATCCAATTTATTTATTTATTTTCAGATGTCAAATCAAGGCTTATCACTAGTCTTCAAAATAAAGAATGATTTGACTTCTGTTATTGTTTGTGCTGCCTGAGAAGTATTTTTTAGCCTTGTTACATTGGTTTTTCATTTCAAAATATTAGGAATGATGATACAACGTTTTGAATTTGCGTAGTACAGTATGACCGAAGCTGAGATTTATGTTACATGATGAAGAAGTCCAACGACTAAGATGGCTGGCCATGGCCACTTAGAGCGCATGGATTCCAATGCTCCGGCCCGGAAAGTTTTCGAAACCACACCCACAGGACAGCGCAGTAAAGAAAGTCCGCGGATCAGGTGGCGCGCACAAGTGGAAAGTGACCTCACCCAACTTGGAGCCCGAAACTGGAGACATCTAGCTAGGGACCGAGCTAGATGGTGAAGTTTGTTGGATGAGGACCTAGTTCACACAGAACTGTTGCGACACCTTATTAAGTAACTGCAACACTCTCCAAGAGACTTAAGTAAGTTGCACTAGCACCGAGGCAGTTCCCCACTTAACAATTATGCTTAGGCTTAAGGTTTAATAAAAAAAGGATGTTCCGTATTGTATGTCAAAACTTATCCTAATCTTAAGTTAAGATTTTCACAAAAAAAAATATTTATAAGTTCTCTTTCCCTTTCTCATCTTGATCTTTAATTTGCTTGAAGACGAACGGTCCCTCCAAATATAATTATTAAGTTGTGCAAAATTATCTCAATATGTAAATTCAACATTCCCCTACTATTTCAGCTTAATTAACTTTAATATGCAGCCTTTTTTATTTTTGAAATAAACTGCAGATATTTGAAAGCTTTATGGTGTCCTTCAAAGATTGTTGGATATCCGAAAAGTGATGTTGTGAAAAATGAAGTCTTTAGGGAACACCGATACGAGACAGAAATTTAGTGCGTGATGGTTAGTACATAGGTCTGTCACGCTAGAGGTTTTGGGTGAAATCCTTGCATGTGTCAATTTGAGATTTTTCAGGGGTACTGTTATGAAAAGTGCTTTCCCAAATCAGCCGTTTGGATTCGGCTTGAAACTCCACTCAATGTCCGACAACATTACTCGCACACAGGAAAGGATGAGACTGTTGAAAGTCGCTAGGCGCTAGTTCACAACGCACTGTTGCGCCACCTATTATTTTTATTTTTTATGATAATAAAAAAGAACAATAAAGATTTTCTGAAAACAATTTCTTTCAACTGACTGTGAAAGAGAAAATTAAATGTTTTTGCTTTTAATTTTGCTGATATAGCAAATACAATGGAATAAGTACTTGTAGTTGGTTCTTAAAACAAAAAAGTTTCGCTTCCTACTCGGATATCGATAATTTCTTTCATTGAAGTTCTTCACTGATGAGGCGGTGGCGGCGGAGTCTCAAAAAGCTTAATTCTCAACATGTGAGTTTGTGACATACAAACTTCTCAAACAACCAAATCTGAAAACTTTAGATTCTTTCAAATACTTGCGGCTTTTTCATAAAAATAAGTTTTCTACTTCGAATTCAATGGCCTTTTGTATTGAAAGTTACTTACATATTTTTAATGACCTTAATACAGGATGTTTACAATACAATATATACGAGTAGATTAAAAAGGTCAGAATCAAACTTTACTTGTTAGATCTCATGTTTTGCAGTTTCCGCGTAATACTTAACTTCAAGAACATGATAGAGAAGCAATAAGAAACTCTATATTTGAAAATGTCAAAAATTAATTTGGAAAGTTTAATGAAGGTTCTACATGAATATATGAGTCAGTTGCATTTATGTACTTTCTCCAATTTTTGTTTTTAACAAACTTCGATGAACATTTCTATGTAAGGGGATTTTGTTTCAGTTGTTTAATTTATGTTGTTATGAACCGACCACCTCATAAATTTTAGTTTTTTTGTAAACAAAAATCTTTAAATGAGTGGTTGATTGTAATTTCTAAACATACTAAAAAAAATGAAGACTTACGGTGCCAAATTGACTCGTTTTTTTGGTCTACTATATTTAATTGAATTGAATTTCATAATGTGTTATGATTAAATTCTCGCATTTGTTTTTTATGATAAGGCCTATTCTTCAATACTGTAAAAAGACCACTTTTCTGAGCAATTAACAAAGAAAGTGAGATCTTTTTCTTTTGATTTCATGATATAGAAGCTTTGTGAATAAGTTTAAATTATCTGAACGTGTTTTGGAATTTAAGATCTTCCCAGAAGAAGCTTGCACAATTAATTTCAGAATTCAAATCACTTATATTTGTGTTTCTTTTACAAAAGTGAAAAAATAACAATTAGGTATCTAGAAAAGATCAATTTGAATGATCCAAACATTTTAGATTTTATTTTGTTTTGCATGGTTTTTGAAATTCGGGATTCGTAAAACCCTAATTCAATTATTGATTGACCCTATGTATATACTGAGAACGAGTAAAACAGCCATCGTAAATATATTTTTTCTAGATGCATAATTAAGGGCATTTTGTTTTGTCGAATTTGTGCCATTGTTTCTTGGCCGTGACATAGGTTTCTGTACTTATATCGTTCCCTAATATACTTCTGTAGAATCGGTGCGTGTCCGATATGGCTGGTTTTCCATTAACTGGACTAGCTCGCCCACTGCTAGCAGTAGTTTCCTGTACATTTGTATATGTACATAGGTCCATAGGTAAAATATTGAGCTTTGCTTCAGTTTTTCGACCAGGTGCACATCCTAGATAAGGCTTGGTTTAATTGTTTGCTAATTTTGTGTTGCTAATAAAGCTACATAATCTTCGTTAGCTAACTCCCTATACTTTATTCAAGTTTTTAAGAATTTCATTCATTACCAGGATCCAGAGGAGTGCTGAAATTACACCTTCTTTAGGCGTTCCTCTGGATGATGATATTTTAATCTCCTTAGCACCTAAAATGGTCCATTTTATAATGGACCGTTCTATTTCGAAACATGTGTTTTTTGACTGCACTGTTTTTTGTACGTTATATACAGCCCTATAGTGTCTAAGAACGTCCATATCATTAAGTGTTTTTTCTGTTGTTCTCACCACTAAGGTCGTTTTTACACTTTTGGCTTTTTAGTAGGAATGTTGAGGTCTTTCAGTATAAATGATGTGAGACTTATGGAAGTGTAGTGTATAGCAGCATTGATGAGGCTGGGCTTACTAGCTTTAGATATAGAAACTACTCTGAAGTCGCTCCACAAGCACCATAGGGAAGATGCCGTCAGTGCCTGGCGGTTTGAAGGGAGAAATGGTACCTTATTGTACTTTCAAGGGTGATATATAAGTCCAAAATCGTTTTGATTTTTATTTGAAGAGTTTATTGGCATTAGGGTTTCATTAACAAAGAAGTTCGATTAGGATGGATCGAAACGCGGTACTGCGAAGAGCCTCAAAACCAGAAGAATTCTTCAGATCCTAATCAAAGATAATGTTTGGAGTCAATAATGCTTATTATGTTCATATTGAAGTTATCTTTTTTTTGGAATACCAAACAAAAATGCCTTAATGGGCATACTTATATAATAGCATCTACTAAGCAAACAAATATCGACTCTTTTCTTATAGAATTGTGTAAACAAACATAAAATATTTGTTAAAGATTTTGTTCACATACAAACGATTATTAGCTCATTCTTGTGTCAATTTCGATTCAAAGAGGCAAATATTTTGTTGGAAAAAAGACTTTGACATCTCTCTTTGCACTTAATAGTGTTCATATTAGCTCATGGACATTAATACAAATATATTTGGGGGTATATAAATACATGTATATTTAAATATCTATAACTAATATCAAAATACAGTAAAAGCTCTTGTGGGTTGTATTTAAATTTAAAATATTAATTTAGAATAAAATTAGTTAAAGTAAAACAATGGCAATAAAATATAAACATTTTTATCGATACTCTATTGAATTGTTTGTGCTTCTATTTTGTTTTATAAAACATGACACACAATAACGACTTAATTGTACGTTGTGATTTATGACTTAAGTAAAAGATGCATCGTTGTCTGAAAGATTAAACTTTTGAGATTTATATTTTTTTCTTGACATAAAACTCTTCTTAGGTATGGCAATGTGTTCAAATTTAAAATTTATTATTAAGAACTTTAAAGTACGAAAGAAAATTAAAAACAAAATAGGATTTAGTCTTTGGAATAAATATAAGTGACTGTTAAACACCCTGTCTATACCTAAGCCAAAAACAACTTGTCTAACCTTCAAAAACCATGAATATTCGTTTATGAGAGCACCAACTGTCTCACCACGAAATCCAATAACTACTATAAGTCTTCTGTTTATGACGTCAACGTTCGCCACCATATCGCCGCGGTCTCGCTGCCGCCATCGAATGTTAAAATGACACAACCGGCTTTGAAAAAAAAGTCAGGTTACTCGCAATGGGCGTTAATTTAAGCTGAGTTCTCTTTGTTTCGTTGCTTATATTTATTTTTTATTGTTTATTCAACATAACACAATAAACAAAAACAAAAAAAAAACAATATTTTACTAACCGCTTAGCAATGTAGGAAGTAAAAAGATATACTTTCTATATATAGGTAGTGAATCAGCTTTGAGGTTTCTCAATTTATTTAAAAATTGAATGCAAAACAAAGTTGGTAAGATTATAAAAACAACACAAATAAAAAAACACAAAAACTTATATTGTTGTTAATTATAGGGTATTTTTGTATTCAATAGTAGTTCAGTTGTTTTAAAGAACAGCTAAAATAATAGTTTGATACATTATTTGATGAAGGAAAATAAGTTTATTTATGTACATATAGGTACTGGTATGTTTTCATTTTATGGCTCTTCTTGCAGTATAAGAGGGAATAAAAATGTAGTGGAATCAAAAGCATGTTTCAATATTTTTATTACTACCGCAATTATTGTTGTTATCGTATGGCCTGGTTTTATAGTGAACCATCTACAGGTGTCTAACTTAATTTTAAGTCCTTACTGATCTATAGTAGTGTAGGTTATGTTATGGCACAAAACCAATAATAAATGATTTAAATTTAAACACCAATAAATATGAAACTTTCGATATTGATGAGATGACCTAATTAGCGTGTGTGGTATCCATTCTTATTTTATTTTGCTTCAGACGAATATTCCTCTGGTTACACACATCGAAAATGTTTTCGTAACTGGCAATCAAATTATACTTTGATGGCTTAAGATCGAATCTGTATTTGAAATCATCGAGTCAGTTTTTGTGATATCATAAAAAAATAATGGCCTAAATAAAAATTTCTTTCGTAGAATGCAATAACATGAATACAATTGTTCAAGTGGATTGCTTGGCTGACTTCTAGTTTGAAAGGTTAAGTTAGGAAAATGGGCTGTCGATTGATTTAGTTCACACTAAGATCAATGTAGATAGTGAGTGTATAACCAATGGTTCTAGCTGTTTTCTTTTTCAGTCACTTAATGGCTTTGATAAATTCTACGAGACTGTTTCCTGCAAAGTCTTTGAGTTTTTTAAGACTCGACGAAGTATTTTTCTAAGCATTTCTATCTTTTGTGGCACATTGCAGGGCAGTGACATTAAAAGTGAGTAGTGTCCTCGTGTTCTTCCTTATTGTTGAACACTTTGTACATATATGTTGTCGGTTGTGGCCGGTAATCATGCTCGCAAACAATCGTAGAGATTTTTGTTTCGAGGTGCATAATCGAACGGAATATTATTTTGTCAATTTGTTGCCTTAATTTCTTTACTGTGGCGCAGGTTTTAAGGATATTTTATCGTTCAATGGTTTTCTAGAGTATTTTGATACTAATGACCTGTTCTTATACATATGATGGGGTGTTAATGGAAAAGTTAATATTGTATTTGTCCCTTTCCTCGCAAGTTTATTAGCTCTCTCATTCTTAGGCACATCACTGTGGCCTGGTACCCAGCAGAGTCTAATATTATGCTGCTAGCCAAAACCCGCTACTTCTTCGCATATGTAATTTGCATGCTTCGATTTAATTATTGTACCAGATTTTTTTGGATTTTATTGCTGCTTGTGGTGGTGTTATATCCTCTCTCCTTTGGAACCTAGTGTCACCACAATCCTAACTGATCTGGATGCGGAGGGTTTCAGAATGATTGCCTATTCTGATGACGTTACTATAGCGGTTTCAGGAAAGCATCTTAAAATCTTAAAAGGACTTACAAAATGCCTTAGACAGACTAATACTTTGGGCTGATCGGTGTGTACTGGGTATTAGCTCACACAAAACCGAATTGGTCCTGCTTTCGAAGAAATACAAAATTTCATTTGTTAACCCTTCCTTTACTAAATTGGAGACGCAATGTAGAGGAAAGAGTTAAAAAGCTACTGTAGCTGTCTTTTCTTACAAAAAAGCTATTAGTAATAAATGGGTCTTACAACTCCGAATTACGCAATGGTGAGCTGTGGGGCAGTATGCTAAATTGCTTTAAAAAAAGCTGAAAACTGCGACAAAATAAATAAAGTCCAACGTTCAGCTTGCCTATGTATAAGCGAATCCGCACGACCCCGCATCGGCGGCACTAGGTAACCTAACCTGCCTAACACCTCTTTCTATACTTAGCAAACAAAAAGCTGCAAGCTCTGCTATTCGCCTCAATGCTTTATCGCAGTGGGTTGACAATATTGTCCACTCCGTAATTCTTAATTATTTAAAATCAATACCGACAACTGCATTTCGACAGAAACTTCCAGATTTCTATACCTTCCATCTGGGAGGATAGGGCATTTCTGGCAGACTAGTCAGTTTACTTTTACACAGATGGATCAAAAACAAATGAAGAGGTTGGTGCTACTCTGAACCACTGAAATTAAATCTCTCATTCAACCTTCCCCATCATTGTAGCGTGTGCCAGGCAGAACATTTGGCGACAAAAAAGTCTTGTCCTGGCTTAAAGAAAACGTAATATAAACATCTGATATTCTTATTTTCTCAGATGGTCAAAACGCAATTAAATCTCTTGACTCTGTCTCTTCAAACTCTATAACAGTCCATAACTATCGATCATCTCTTTTGGAAATGGCACAACAGATTAATATTCACCTTTTCTGGGTACCGAGCCCTAAAGTCATTCCAGGAAATTGAACTTGCCAGGAATGGTACAGAACAATGCACTCTACCACGTTTGGCTTATGGTGACATACCGATCGTTAAATGTAAACTATTGCTAATGCAAGACGCTAGGAAGAAGTCAAACAAAAGGTGGAATTACATCACCACTTGTCAGGTCACAAAAAACATCTGGTAAATGGTATCATAACCGAGCACTGTCTAATAGAACAGCATGATAAGAGCCTAGGCGTATTCTCAAATGAGTTGTAAAAGATCAATACAATACGACGAAGAGGAGGAAACAGTTCTTCACATCCTCTGCACATGCCCTGCTCTAGCTCAAAACGGCGAGGATTACATAGGAGAATTCTTCTATAACGATCTAAACGATCTCAATCATATTAAAATAATCAGTCTTTCACGCTTCGTAAAGGACTCAAAGTGGTTTCTTTGAACTTGGAAGAAAGGATCAAGATTCATGTGGTATCACAATTGGCCATTAAACTGGCCTAAGTGTGTCCTACTTAATCACGGACAGCCACTTGAACCTAACCCAAGCTAACTTATTGCCGCATGGCTATCAATGAAAATGGTGAAATCAGCCCGATATAGAGTTATCAAACCTGTTTTGCAGCGTTTGTTTCTGCCAATACCTCGGCTTGGTAGACACTTTTTTGATCGAGAAGTCTGAAGAAGTTGCCGAGATCAATAGTTTCCGAAAAGAAACTCAACACTGCCCCTGGACTCATTGAAGTTTGAAACATATAGTGTCAAGTAATCTGTCATCACATTGTTCCCTACGTATTCCTGTTAAATCCGTGCGCGTTCTATTTGTTTTTTTTTTTTTCCAGCACCTGGTTTGGCTGAGCTGTAGGGCGCTTTTTGAAGTAGTTTCTTGCACATATACAATGAGTATTCTAGCAGTTGGGATGGTCTGTTTACACGGTTAACCAAAAAGTTGTTCCCAACATAGGCTAGGTAAGATGATAGTGGCTGTCTAAGATGAAAACGGACACACTTTGGCCAGTTTAATGGCACATTGTAATACCACACGAATCTTGAGGCTACCTCCTAAGCTCAATGGAACTATGTTGTTCCCAACATAGTTTTCAAAGAAAAAAAGATTTAAAAATTACGCTGAACAATGCCCAGTAAATTTTCACTTTTTACGAATTTTATTTCTCGATCCCGCATGCGTACAATTTGTTTATTATAAGAAGAAATGCGCCTTTTCAAAAAAGATTATTTTTCGTCCAAAAATCTTATCTAATGCGGGCAGTTGTATGGCTTAAACTGAGAAGCCTTAAGAGCGGTAAAATGTTGAGATCGATGGAATTGAGCCTTGCACTTTTGGCTACGGTCGCGTTCTCGTCTTTCTCTAGATCGTGACTATTAGCAGTTACTTTATCGTGTGATGAGAAAGCCATTAAGAAGATATGCAGAATCTCCAGCTTAAGAAGCATTCAATTAAGACGAGAAAATATAGAATTGCTTTTCTTCGAAACATGTCTCGAACACCATGTTATCTAATGATGCTTAATTATTTTGTAGTCCAATCCTTTTTTGACAAATTATTAAAATAAAAATCTTAAAAAATGTAAAAGGAAAGGTATCTAACTTAGATAACAAAAAATACAAAAATTTTCGCGTATTAATTAATAACAAGTATTTTTACGAATTGTTTTTTTTTCTTCAATTAAGAATGGAGTCAGACTTTTCTATGAAAAGCTTTTGAAAAAGAAGGCTTGTAAATTAAAATGACACGTTTTTGTAGTTTAAGCTATCGTACCAACTTATTGTTGCCAAATTCAGTTCTTATCAGAATTATTTCCTTCACTTTTATTTTGTTAATTTTCCGGGATTTTGTTTTAAACCAAAAACATTAACAGGAAAAAAATAAATTGTTACATAACTTACTTCTATTTCATTATAAATGCTATTATAGTAATTAAATGAAATGATTTATAATACATTTTTTTTTATAAATACTCTCTATAATTATTAAAAATAATTAAGTTTAATACTTATGAAACTATGAATAGATCAACTTAATATATATAAAATGCACCTACATTTCAACCTTTATGAAACCGGTATTTGTTGGCGAACATGTAAAATTTCTCAATTTCTACAACAAAATGAACTCTGTAAACCTACTACGTACATTTTCCTATAGCTCTTAAGTAAGATAGATATGTATGTATATAGTTGTTGTTTTATAAAATATTCAATGTGTGTATCTAATGTATCTTTTTGTTGCAAGTAATTGATGTCGCTGGCACTCTAAATTCTAGAAACTTTCCAACTTTGTATGCCTTTGAATTCATTTATGATGCTTTGCTTATAGTTTCCAGTTAAAATATGTACTAGTTACATATACTATGTAGGTAGTTGATGATGAATACTTTGCCTTGCCTATATGGTTTTGCATAGCAAATTGAACAAAAAGAACAGTGTAGTACTCGTAGTTACACTCTTAGACTATACACCATCATCACATCACTCTTTGGAACAGGTGCGAATCAAAGTTAAGGTTTTGGGGTAGGTTACATTTTTTTCATGATTTGAAGACAAGTCAGCTTTTAACTCGATTATAACCAGACTATGATACTAGAACGTCAGTATTCACACTTTTATATACTTCACGTAAGCTGATAATCGTTATTATACGTTAATATCAAAACGAAAGAATTATAATTATCCTATCTATGTCGTTAAAGTAATACTTCAATTATAATTTAAAAATTTTCAAAATACGTCACACGACCTTAAATTGCATTTGCAAATTAAGCGCCAAGATCAATTCAATCAAAATTGAATAACGTGAATCACATTTATTATATATCATATTTTTGTTTTCAATTTTCATTTTATGGAATGACTCATTGGTATTTAATATTAAGCCTGGAATATTGAGGTTAACACCTAGTAAAATTTTGAGAAAAATCGAATTGACAGTTTTTTGTATTAAAAATAAAAACCTTAAAAAAACATTACTCAAAGTTGATAAAAATTGAATTTGATTTTCGACTTAAATAACTTTTCCAAATTTATAGACATTGGCTTTGAACTAATTTTATTTTTAAACAAATATTGTTGTCAAAATTGTGTACAATTTTGGGAAAAATTTAATTGACAGTTTTTTACAAAAATCAAAAACATACAAAATAACTAACAAAAGTAAGTAAAAATTGATCTTTGACTTAACTATTTTTTAAAAACTTAGTGATTTTGGCTTGAATCTAATTTTATCTTATGAGAAACATTGTGTTGAACATTTGTCAAAATTTTTTATGAAATGACTCATTTTTAATGAACAGCTGATTGTTTATTTCAAATTTAAGAACTTTCTTTCTCACCTGTCAGTTTCTTTTCAATGATCAACTTTAAGCTCAAATGCCTGATTACAATCAGGAAATGCTTGATTCCAATACTTATTCAATGACAGACGTTTTCAATGGAAGCTATAACCAACCTATCAAACAAATTTCCAATGATTGGTTTCAATAATGAAAACCAATGAAAGCCATGACTGGTCCCTAAGTCATTATTTGTGCTAGCACTATTGGTTTGGTTGAATTATTTAAATTCCAACTTTTAGGCTAGCTATAAACAGTCTGTTTTCAACTAAGTGTCGTTTTGATTCTAATTTCAGTTTTATATTAACCTGTGTTAAGTTTATAAATGAACGTTTTATATTCTGATTATTTTAAAAACGGAAGTTTTTTTAGACGTTTTGTTTGTAATCTGGCAGTACTTTTTTTTCAGTTTGGTTTGCCATTTTATTATTAAATGCAAATTTATTACCAAAATAATGGTTTGGTTTGCTCAATTCAAAGAATCAATCAAATCATTACAGCAAAGTTTTGGTGAGGGAATTTTCTCGTTAATGTGCGGGGAAGCTATTGCTGACATATGGCCCCAATTACTTCAAACAGTAGTTGAAGATTGGGCCCCTCTGCTGGAATTTACTAGATCCATCCGAATTGAATGCCTCAATGGCAAGAAAGAACATAGTTTACAATACAAAATACACCCAAATACTTAACGTAACAAACGAGCTAGACGTTTTGACTACATTGGTCGTTCGTTTTTCCGAACAGCAATTACGACGACTTTATTGACTTGCTTCGAAACCAATCTTACAGCGAGTCTGGTTTTTAAGGAGTTTAAGGTTTCAAGTAGTTTAAGAGCTTGATTAACAATAAGATGTCAACAAAGCCATTGTTATTCCAACTTACTTGAATTTGATTAAAATCTGTAAATAATTTTTTTTTAAAACTTAAAACTCTATATTGTTTTAAAGTAGTTATTTTTGTATTTAAATTTTCATTGAATTTTTCTTACTTTCAACAATAATTTAATGAAATCTTTTAATGTCCTTTTCTGTTGCCAATAAGTTTTCAAGGTTTCACTAAAATTAAAAAAAAAACTCAAAATAAAGTTTAGGATCATTGAATTTCGATTTTAAAATTAAAATAAGAAAACACTCCAGAAAACATTTTGTATGAAAATTTTACTTTATTATAAAGTTTTTGAAAATAAGCTTGAAAAACAATAAAAACAATGGCCGAATTTCGGCAAAACATAGGTAATGTTTAAAGTACTTTAGAAAGTGGCAAATGAACAAATAATTGAAAAGAATAAATTACTAAAGATCATTTTTTAAACGGAGAAGCATATGTACAAGTCCCATTACTGGAACTTAAAACATTGAAATACCAAGGAATTGTACTGGTACTTTTACTTTTACCATTAAGTTTTAATATTTGTTTACAAAAATATTTTTTTTACTTGGAATAATCAACTATTAATGTTTAACTACTGTGAACAAAATATTAATTCCCGGGTGATTAAGAGTGAATACTTTTTCAAATACATAGTCTAGAACAATTTTCCCAATTCAATAATGTATATTCCCAAGATGTGTATTTTTGAATTTATTGTATTGATATATTTTTAACTTCACATAGAAAGTTATTGTAATCGGTCGAATTGAAAATGTTAACATTTCTCGACGTTTTTAAGGTCCTTACTCTATTTTAATTAAGACAGATGTCTGTGTTTTCGTGTGTATGTACGTTCTTTCGGGATAATGTTTTTGCCGGCCATATTTTAGGAACCAAAAGAAATATTTTATTCATATAAATTTTATCCAGGTTTTTGACACCTGGTTAATTTATTTAGAATAATCAAACCTAAAATTGTTCTATTTTCTAAAAGCCTTAACAAGATACTTCAAAAAATTGATTTTCGAGTCGAATATCAACAGTTAAAGACATTAGTTTCATCTTAATCTTATTTTATAAAAGATTTGAGCGTACAAATTTAAACAACATATTGTTAGGCTTAAGGGCTTAACATTTTACGAAGTAGCAATTTTCTAAATTTTTGTTAAGCGACTCCGAAGTTGTAAACTTTTCCTTTCGTTTTGGTAATAAGTGTATTGCTAATTGCTCCTTATTAAAAAACAGTCATCCGAACATTTCTAAACAGGGACACAAACTTAGACGGACCTATAAGGTGGAATTCCCAAAATGGATTAAGCGAATCGCTAAAAGTTTAAGCGATTTAAATTGTTAAAAGATAATAGGATGTTTAAATTGTTTAAAAATAAATAAATCATTTTTTAATTAATCAATCATATTTGTTTTTTAAGTAATACGAACTGAAAAAAAAATCTACAAAACAATTGAAAAATAGGTTTCACTTAAAATATCTCAGAAACATAAACAGTTGCTAAATCAAACTAATTTTATCACTTGTTAAATATTTTTGTTAGCTTTTTTTTAAATTCCATTTCGAACTTGTTTTTTTACAAAAACAACTATAAATATTTAAAAATTGCTTTTCCACTTAAGTATTTTGGGAACCAAGAAAAAGATATTAACTTTAAACTTTAACTTAGCTTTAACAAAATCTTGTTATTAATATTTTGTAAAGTTTTCAGATATATTGACAGACGGGTAAAAATGTGAAGTTATCAGTCATGGTTTGCAATCCAGCCTATTTCTCTTTTTAATATGAACTCGCCCTTAAGAATTTTACTCCTTGCCTTATTTCTGCAGCCGCTCCTGCAACTTAATATTTGTGTACCAAACACGCGTATACCTACGTAGTCGTGACTCGTGATTATCCTTTACATACGTAGCTAAGCTAGTATAGTCATAGTTCAACGAATTCATTTATTTTTTCCCATATGGAACCTTTAAGGTTTATGATGTTTTGAACATTATTTATTTCCCCCCTCGAATTAAATAATTTGTATCCACATAAAATACATATGTATAGTAACGTATATATGCCTACAAAACATTGTGAATGATTCGCAACTAATTTCTGATCAATAAACAATTTGTTTTCTTCATTATTCTTCCCATTTACTTTATTCTATAAGCTCTATATAAATAAATGTGTGTGAGTGTGTATTTTTGTTTATATGTATGTATATAGATAAGGTTAAGTTAGTCTCGATAAATTAATTATTCATAGGCCGGCCGGTAGGAGGTATAGAAGCAATATATTGCGTATAAAGGTGCATTGTCAAACTTTTAATTACAATCGATTACCTAAGCCATCGTACTGTGGAGTTCATTATTATATGAATGTCTTTTTTGTTTTCTTCTTTTATTTTTACTAACGAGAAAATGGAAATTTCTATTGGGCGGATGCGTCCGGTTTTTTTTTATTTCAACTATTTATTCAACTATTATTGTTGATGCACTGATGGCGTGTTAGTGTGTGTAACATGAAGTCAATGATTGCCTCATAGATTTTGTTATTTTTATTTTTTATTTTTTTTTGACAACAATTAAGTACAAAAAGCGTTGGTTTCTATTTTTAGAAAACGATGAGACATAACTATTCTGCTATTCGATTCAATTGAATTTTTCAATGCATGAAAGGTTTCGTAAAATTTGAATGAGATAGTTCTTTTCAATTTTCTAAATAAAATATTTTTCTTAATATTCAATTCATAATTTTAAAAATACTATAAATTTAGAAAAATAATTTTAAAGAAAAACGGTACATTCTAAGCCATTTCATCGATTTCGTGTATTTCGAAAAAAATTCAACATTGCTAAGTTTCAATTCGCTGTTTATTAAAGTGCTGTGGGATACACAATATTTCTTGTTTTTCCATCTGGTGCGTAAACGAATAAATCAGAATGCTTTCCTACACTTGAGGAAGCCACATACAGCTGTCTGTGTAAGAAGCATGGATTCTCCAAATTTAATGCACAGCCTTGTAACGATTGTCACTGTGCTTTGTTAATAGTCTTTGCGAAAGCAAGTCGGGAACTGTAACCGTTTTAAATCGAATGGTATATCTGTCGGGATTATTGAGATACTTTTGAATTTTCCAGTCAAAATTGTTGCCTCGATAAGTCGTGGTTGATTTATGTTTCGAAAAAGAATGATGGGTTTGTCAATTTTCATTGTAATAACGTGCGGTGGCCAGTGCAATATTATTTTGTGGTCATATGGTTTCCAAAATTGGTAAAAGAAGAAAGGTCTTGCCTTGACCAATGGGGACATCTACATACGAAAAATAGTCAACCATTTTGTTTAAAGTTTGTTTGCAGGTCGGTTTAAAGCAGCCATTCCCAAATACATAAATGCCTTGTTAGCGATTGTCAAAGGCATGTCTTCAATCAAAATCAATGCCTCATTAACACAAATATTATTCATCTTACAATTTTGCTTAAAAAAAAAAAAAAAACAATTTTACGGCCCTGTTTTTCAAAAGGCATCACATCAGGTTTTTACAATATGCCCCTAATGCTGAAAAACAATAAAATGGAGTTTTTAAAGCTTAACTTAAAAAAACAACATATCCTTTTACAATAAATTGTAGGTATCATGATTTTGAAAAGTTGTAGATACAGTTTAAATCATTTTAGTATTGATTTTCTTTATATATTGGAATTATTTGTTTTAGAGTTAATTTATAGTGCTGATTCCAAATCCAAACTTCCATCATATGTGTACCTAGTGCTCAAACTCAGAAATACCCGTTACTACCATTCTTTTTACATTTTTTTTAAACATATTCCGAAAACTTAATGTTATAATTTTAATACTTAGAATTCGTAATAAGAACTGGGATTGCTTTTAAACTGGCTTGCGTTACCCTGATAAGTACCGTTTAAGCATACCTTCTCAAATTGTATATAAAAGAACTAATTCATGAAACGGGACGTGATAAATCGATTTTTTAGTCGAATTGGAACTAAAGCCTTTAAAAATCTTGAATTTGATTATTACCTTGTTGGCCAGCGTTTTTACCCCAAGAAATACTTTGAAGACTAGGAGTGAGACTTTCGAAGTAACAGGTCCAATGATGATCTTAAGGTGCGTGTCCATTTGACAGTACTTCTGCTAGTTAACTCTCGAGAGCAACTCTCGGGAGACTGTCCATTTAAGAGCCAACTTTAAGAAATTTTGCTATCACGAGCTATTCGCTAAAATTTTGAGAATTTCTTTGCAAAGGGTACTCTCATAATCGCGTCCACTTGATAGATTTCTTCTGCTAGCGTATTATCACTTGGCAATGTATTCTTACAATTAAAAAAATGTTAGGTCAAACCGTGGGTACAAAGTCGTAACCAATTCGGTAAGGGGTATGCTCTTTTAAGACTTTTAAGAGAGCTTCAAATTGAAGGTCCTCAACAGTTTTGAATTTTTGCCGTTAGTTAGTGAAATTAGAATTTTGATACAAAACGTTGGCCAATAATTTTTAAAAAAGATACCCAATTAAGGGAAACCCTACCATTACGCGAGCGTATACTGGTATCACTTAGATTTTTAACATCCGGTAAGCATATATCGCAAATCATTTTCGAAGGAAAACTAAAAGTTATTTGTATGATCTGTACCGGTGATTCATACGGCAGCCTTCAGTAACTTTTTCGGATTCCAGTATCTACAATTTCTCCACAATAATTAAACTGATTCATATTTTTCAATAAGTTGATTGGTTTCCTCCAATGTCACTGCGTAAAATACGAACTGTGTTGGTATTCCGCGAGCTTATCTCGGATAGTTGTAAACACATGTGTCCACTTGCGAGTGACTTTCAAAAAGATCGAATGTCGAGAGTAATTAGTCAACTCTTCGCGAGCTACTCTCCAGACTATGTCCATGTCCACTTGCGAGATCGCAGCACGTTAACTCTCAAATGGACACCAACCTTTAGACCTCTTTTTAACGAGATGGTTTCGTCCGTACGGTTTAAATCTGTACGATTTTTTTCAGTACGGACTTTGTTTTCATACATAACGTATTTTTCCCGTGAATAGTCTACGTTTAATTATATTTTAGATATTTGGTACAAGTGACCACAAAAACTGACGGCGCACGAATAAAAATCATCTTTTGTGAATACATTCGCGTAGTCACGTGCGCCACTGATAAGACGGCGACGGCACGGTCGCCGTATATGTCAGTCGTTGAGACGACTGTTTTAAGTCGTCCGTACGGAAAAAACCCGTCTCCGTCCAGTGTGAAAGCTTTAGTCAATTTTACTGTATATTAGTTAACTATTAATGGCTCACGGATAAAAACCGTGCGGATTTTAACCGTACGGACGAAACCGTCTCGTTTGAAAGAGGCCATATAGTTTATCGCTATGAAAAGAGGCAAAAATCTTTGTTGAGATGCTTTCAATACTAGAACCCACCGTAATCAACTTCTAAGAAGTGGGTTGTGGATTTAAAATGGGTCCTGTGACCACCTCTGACAAGCTACACTCAGGACAACCCGTTAAGATCACAACTCCAGAATGAGTTGGAAGACCGCAGGTTGAAAGTGCATGAAAAAGCTGAGACCTGTAAAAAGTCACTTGAACGTATGCGAAATATTTTACAGAACCACTTAGGCATTGAGAAGCTTTGTGCAAGATGGGTGGTTTGTTGTGTTTGCTATAATAGTCGACCAAATAAAATTGTCATGAATAAAATCAGCGAAATGAAGTTCGAATTGATTCCGCAGTCTTCCTATTATCAAGAAAAAGTGATCGAATCACTAAGTTTTTTTTATTTTGATAAGCTTGACGAATCTACTTTTTTCAGGCTGGAAACTTTCTACACAACCCTCGCATTGTGTTTGATATTTAAAAAAATGATAGTGTTTACAACAGACATATATGACTTCGGTTCAGATACAAGTAGTATTGGATAGGTTTAAGTCTGAAAATCAAAAAATAAATGTTCTCCATTGAACACACTTACCTATATCATATATATATTAGCATGTCCTTCGGAAGTGGAACTGCAACTTTAAAATACGATAAGCATATTCAAAATTCCGACCCTAAAAGATTTACACAATGGAGAATAGGAAACCGAGTGGAATTTAATGCTTCGAAAGCCCAATGTTGTTTTGTATCGTTAAAATAAAATATACCGGTTTTGACACGATTTAAAAGTTATACTCGCAACATTCTCCGTATGTGTATCAACACCTCTTGTTCAACCATCATATACGCGATTTCTCAAGATTTGCTGGTTTGCTTAGACGATACAAGGCTTGACTTTAAGATACAGAGGTTCGTTTTTTAGTCGTACTGCGCAAATGTTTAATATTGTACCACTCTTTGTCTTTCTCTTTCATTGCAATATTAAGGAACCTAGACCAATATACACAGAGGCCTCTTTGTAAACCCTGTCTTATTTCCTTATGGTCGCAATATGTGTCTGGCGTAATAAGATCACTAAAAACTTCTTGGGTGCAACATAATTTTTCTATTATTTGAATTATTCTGTGCAACATATTTTCGATAAAATATTAAAAATACTTCACACAAACTTTGTTTGTTATGATTACTAAAACTAGCTAAAGGTAAACTATTGCCTCAATTTTATTTAAGCAGATTTATGTATTTATTTACTTATCTTGTTTTATATGCTACAATTTGATTTTGATTTTCTTTTTATTATCAATACCTACATATATTATAATGACTTTAATGCGCACCCTGATGTCCCAAGTCGCAGGCAAAGCAATCAATTAAATTTCAATGACCGTCCTTGAGTGAGTATAAGTCTATTATGCAAGTAGTCAGTCAAATTAGGGTAATGATGTTATTGATTAAATAAAAAGCACAACATCAATTGATATTATCAGATTATGAGTAGAATTTATATACACATATTACAGTAGAGCTTCTCTATTTAGAAAAACCTGTATAGTTCTGTATTTTCCGATATAATTTGTATATAATATCTGAAATTTATAAAGTTAAAACACAAAATAGACAAAAAAAAATCTATTTTTGCAAATATGTATGTGTTTAGATTTACTGTCCCAAAAAATTGTGAAGAAATCACAAAACCGTTCTCAAACTTCGAAAACGTTGATACTGTTTACCTGTTAATTTTATCCTAGAATTTTGCCTATTAAAAAGAAAAACTTACCCATTCCAAACATCAATAAATTCTATAGCTTACTTTCGATATAATATCCATTTTCCCAATTTTCGAAGGTGGGTAAAATTTTATTCACGATTTCCTCAAATTTTCTCAAACTTTACGTTAGTATGCACACACACAGCTACTTAAATTACCTAAAGTATCCTATCAGATAACTGTCCGTAAAAGCGAGTATGTACTGTTTTTTTTCTTTATACAATTTACAACTTATTTATAATTACCCTACTTTCGAAGTCAATGCAGGCGTCGCGTATAGGGCCATTGCACTAAGAGTGATTTAGTTGAGCATTAGAAGGATTTTTCTTTGTTCATTTGTTCAAAACTCACAAGTCACAAGTAAGTGCACATACATAATAGTGACTAAGTACTTCTGTACAAAAGAGTAGTGTTTACACTTTTAACTATACTTCAGCTGCTCTTAATAGGCGCCACTAAAAGAAAATTACGCTGCTGCAACATTTTCCCAACCTTACCCAGTTCGGGTGTAGGAGGGAAAGTGCATGTATTATATATGAAATGTATGTTTATATGTAAATTTTATTTGTTGAACATTTAAATTCATGTGAGAAATAAATAACTGAATAACTTTAAGTATTATAGTGATTTGGTTGATAGTTTTATTGATGTTTGTTTTTTGTTTGTGTTCATTCCTAAAAAATATTCAATAACTATATTAATTATATTTTAATAGATATCAATTGTAAGTTGACTAATTCACATAAACTTATTAAGTGAAAATATTTAGATGTTAATCATACGTATCAATTAGTTTTATTTTGTACGCTTAATGTAAAGGGTGGCCCAAATATAAGTTTCTTTTTAATAATTCAATAAAATTAAAAAAAAATACGCTTTTTAGTACAAGAGCAACCATTTCCAACTAGTTTCTTATTCTGCTGCTTAAATTTTCCAAGACCTTCTTAATGGTGTCAGGTTGAAGCTCACGTCTTGCTTAGATGATATTCGCTTTAAATTTAAATACTTAAATAGTTGTCTTTATAATAAGAATATACTCAAAGGGTTTTAAATTTTGAATATTGCAATGACAGGAAAAAATACAGCATGGCAAGGCATTCCACATTCGCGTAGTACAGCTAGGAAACAAAACTCTGCACTTCACAGAACGGCCTATGTTGAGCCCAGTTATAAGAGGAAGGTGTAAGATATTGGTTTTTTGGCAAGCCATTCCACATTCGCGTAGTGCGGCTAGAAAACAAAATTCTGCACTTACAGCACGGCTGACGTTTAGCTCAGGTATATAAACTAAAGAGCAATAAAGCGGGTATATTGTAGTTGTACTGTTTAAGGGGAGGAATGCAACTAGATATTTTATCAAAGCATAGTCCTTTAAATTAATGGTAAAAAAAGGGCAGGAGAAGAAACTTTACGACGATGCTTTGAGTGAAGTAATTGAGTAAATGATGCTATTGTCACCAATCATTTTAAAAGCTCTTCGTTGAATGCTCACCAAAGGGCTTAAATAAATTTCTGAAACATCAGCCCAGAGACGGAAGTTAGACTCAAGTTTTGGACGCATACAGGATCTGTAAATCATCAAAAATAGAGACAAATTTATTGCATCTTCTCAGAAAACCTGAAAATCTTGCGAAACTTTTGGCGACGTATTTGATCGTTCCGCAATTAGTGATGCACATTCCGAAAATATCGAAATGTTTAGTTACATTGTGCCACCCAAGAATCTATTTCGCTTTAACGACATCATTGAAAATCAACATGGTTTCGTCCAGAATAAATCAACAATTACAAACCTACTTCACTTCACTTCTTTCTGCCTTGACTCTTTCGAAGATCGTAAACAAGTAGATTGCGTATTCACAGATTTCAGCAAAGCCTTTGACAAATTGTGTCACAAGACTTTAGTCCATAAACTTAAGGCCTTAGGGTTTAACGACAAATTCTTGACGTGGATCGCGTCTTATCTCAAGAACAGAAGTTATAGCGTTATATTCAGAAATGAATTCTTCGACAAATTTTACGTCAACTCTGGTGTTCCACAGGGTAGCCATTTAGGTCCTTTATTATTTATCTTATATATAAATGACATAACATCCGTTATAAAAAACTCCTCCGTTTTAATATACGCTGATGACATTAAAATTTTAAAATCTATTAGTTCAATTAATGACTGCTCACAGCTTCAAGAAGATCTTCATAGTTTTAGGGAATGGTGCAATACAAACCGACTTTTATTGAATATTGACAAATGTAAAACTATGTGTTTTACACGCAAAAAAACAATTATAGATTATAACTATTTATTAGATTCTTCCTCCCTTTGTAAGCTTTCCGTTTTCTCTGATTTAGGTGTTATTCTTGACAGTAAATTAACGTTCTGTGACCATTATAACTTTATAGTTAAAAAAGCTAACAAAATTCTAGGTTTTATTAAACGTTTTTCTCGTGACTTTCGTGACCCATACGTCTTAAAACTTCTTTATGTATCATTTGTAAGGCCAATACTTGAATACGGCTGTGTTATATGGGCACCATACTATTCAGTCCATATTGACAGACTTGAAAGTATCCAAAAAAGATTTATGCGTTTTTGTCTTCGTTTTCTTCCGTTTTCCCAAATATTTACACCACCTCCTTATTCTCAGAGACTTTTGCTAATAAAGCTCCCTACACTTTCACAACATAGACAATATCTCCAATTTTGTTTTATTTTAAAATTAATTAATGGTTCTATTATATCCGCAACAGCTCTGAATCGTCTAAATTTTAGCTATAGCCCAACTAGCATAAGAAGACAGATACCTTTATGTCCGATCTTTAGCAGAACTAACTATGGTATGAATAGCCCTTTAAATCAATTGATTTCAGTCTTCAATAAATTTTATAATTTAATTTCATCTGTTAATGACAATGTTAAAAGTAAACAATTTAAAGAAAGATTTTTTAATTTGATATAGTATTTATTTATTTCTATATTGATTAAAATTTTAAATTAAAAATTATGTAAATAGCTATAAGTTTATATTAACGTTAGATAATTAACGGATTAAATAAATAAAATAAAAATCATTGGGTTTTCGAAATATTAAATTCCACTCGGTTTCTTAGTGCACAATGGAACGATGTTGTGTAGGTAAACTTTTATTGGATGTAAGTCTGAAAATGGACTTCGAAAGCTACGAGGAAAAGAATAAATTGATCAGTAATAAAAATAAGAAAGAAGATCAGAGAAAAAACAGAGTCCTGAGGCACATCAGCATCTATTTTAAATTTGAACCTATACAGTACGACTTGTATTGTTAAGCAGAACATCGAACCTTCACATTTCCCACAAAAAAAGTAAAAAAAGATTCAAATCGCAACTCAGAAGCTGGCAAATGACATCGCCAACACTGCTAATAACACGATTTGTAAATTTGGTGTGCTAAAGATTGATTGTTTCTTGGCGCGTCATCTGTCATGAATCAGAGTCATATTAAACCATTTCTTTAATTTAAGTTTAAAAAGAAGGTTGTAGCAGCTCTCTGATGCCTACCGTTTAACAAAACGGTTTTTCTGAAACTCGAAGAAAAATGGTTAAACGATGTCACAACTCCACCATCCGTAATAAACTGTCACTCTGTTGATGCTTTGTCTTTTCGACAATAACGTGCTGGTTTTTCGAGCCTCCATGTGCCGACATTTTATTTTTTAAGAAACAGCCAGCCGCGTTAAAAATCATCCACGTCAAAAAAGATATTTGATTTTTTTCGAAAATCAGTGTAAAATTCAACTTGTTCTAAGGCTCATAGCCTTTGCTTTGTGACTTAAAGCGCCGTTTTGATACCATTAGCGCAATAGGCCTGCGTATTTAGAAAATATATTTTATAACGGATCTATACAATGACTTTCAGCGATGTAGAGCCATTGCGTCGCGTTCAGCTGAAAGGAAATTAAGACTTAAATTTTCATTTCGAAAAGTTCATGGAGATCGTTTAAGAATGTCCTTCGGAAGGTTGACATTTTAGAATTGGTCAATGGTCAATACTGGACATTTAGACACAGAGAAATCGAATCACAGTTTCAATTTCATGTTGGTCTCCGCAACTACAGCAATGAGTTTTGTGGGGGACGCCCAATTTTGCATGCATACTATTCCTGAACTTAGACTACCTACTACCCTATTTTGATAGAGCTCAAGACAGCTTGTTAATCATAACCACCTGGCACCCACAAGGAAGGTTTAATAAGAGTATTGTTGCCAACTAAAGCGCATACTGCGTGCTCTAAGGCGCAAAGTCATGTGCCTTCAATTACTTAAACTTGACCCATGTGAGCGAATAACCCGAGATCTTTGTGCAGAATTTTTTTTTCAGATTTCTGATAAAATGTTAAGCTACTTAGATCGATGGCGAGTTAGGAGCCCTGAGTATTGTCCACTAGAGCACCAGTCTCACGAAGTTTTTTCACATACTGTTTGGGTTACGCAATAATCACATTTTGATATAAGTTTTCAATGTTTTCAAGGTTGTTCAAGTGCAAAGCAAATAATTTCGTTGGTCGTTGGTAAATTTTGGATTTCGAGATGGCAAAACAACCAATTAATTAAAACTAAACCACCCTGTTTAAATATGTTTATTAAAAATGTTATGGGGTTAACATGTCAAGCAAAACAATTACGGGAAAGATTTTCTCCATGGTGTTTTCGAATATTTGTGAATTTTCTCATACATTTTTCTAAACAAAAATCAAATATGTAATAATAAGAAATGTCACACGTTAAATGATTTATTTGCCGAACAAAAAATAAACTTACGAGTGTGATGACAAAATTTATTCTTTCGATTTTGCCTCCTGTCACCGACCGTCTCATTCTGTGAAATCACTTTTCAGAAACAATATCAATTTTCGAACTTCCGAAAACTGTGAAAGTTACGTTACTATTTATGTCATCCAGGAGTTGATTTATTAGTAATTTATTTAAGTAGTGTAAATTAAGTTCATTTTAAGGACAAGGTTACATAATATTCACAAAAAAGAAAAATAAAAAAAGAGCTCATGGACTTGAATTCATTTATGTTATAGCTTTGCATTTCCATATTTTCAAGGTTTAATGATGTCTATTCATTCACCGAAAGATTTTCCTTACAATCTGTTTTCTATTTTTTTTTTCAACCCACAAAATATAAAATAAGGCTTTTCTCTAGAAATTGCCATGAAAGGAAATGCGGCTTCGTTTGATACACACAAAAACTTTTTTTTACTCTTTTTTTGTTTGTACAGAACCTTTGGTATAGTGAATAGTCGACATTTCATAGCATACAATAGTATTTGCTGCATTTTTTAAGCAATTACTTCGGGTAAAAGAAATAGTACGGCAGGTTACCTCAGGAAATGTGTTGCTACTCGTATATATAAAAGTTCTCGTTAAATGTTTCGGTAAGTTAATAAATACTTCCGAAATGCAAAAACATTTTTGTTAACAATGTAGAGTTTTCGTGCTTGAAATAATTATTTGGGTAGGTACTAAGTAAACGTGATCAAACTAAAAACAGAAAAGTAATGACTTCTTGTATTTGTTTTTATATAATTTTGTTTTTAATATTATTTTGGATGGACGGACAATATGCGTCAACAGGTTGTCTCCATCACGGGAGTTGAACATTAAAAGCACAAATTTTGCTTTGCTAATTTGAATAAACAAATACAATTATTTAAGCAAGAATAATCTGGCAGATTTTTAGCACTATGTGAACAGTTTAAAGCAAAAGGATACGTCAAATTTTTAATACACTTTTTGCTCTTTTGGAATTAAGATCCGAAATAAGTTTGTTTATTTTTTGATTCTATGAAGGTTAACATTACTATAAAGTTTTTCACATAGTGGATATTGTACTGTTAAACCTTTTTTATTATGACCTACAGGGTTCTCTAATAAAAGGTTTCATTTTAATTAGTAATTCAATGGATATATATTTCATAATGTAAACAGTATCGGCCGATGTCTGACTCAGCAAGAATTGTAGTTTTATGAATTGTGGAACATTGGCATGAACCTTATTTTACGTGACGTTTAAGGAGATGTCTAAAGGTGTTAAATCAGAAGATCTCGGTTATTAATTGTGTCTCACTTCTGCGACAGTGAACAATGTCAGCAAATGTTTTTTGCAAAGTTGCGACTCTTTCTTTGCTTTTATAGCAACGTCTTGATAAAAATAAACGTCGTCCAATGTCCAATACAATAAATCCACATTCATGCAGATTTTTGGTAGTCCTTACTTGTCGAATGTCGAAACATGACAGCTACTAAAGTGACATTTGCCCAAATAACGCCAATAAGAAAAACAAATATACACATACATACAATAATTACAAAATTTAAAAATAAAAAATAAATTGATTTTTATTTCCTCTTCCTAGAATTTAGTATTATTCAAAATCTATTCTTTACTCTCTCAATGTTCCTACCAATCTAATTAGAAATAAGTTATTATTTATTTCTATATTTAATCCAAACGCATTTAAAAAAAAACCTATGGTATTTATTGTCTATACAAAATAAAAGTCACGGTTTAAGCATACATAAATAGAGCTTCAGCTTAAAACAAAATGAAGAAAAACTTTATTGATTTTAATCGGCTTTATATGCAGCTTCTTCTTTTGTTTTAATTTTAAATATACATAAAATAAATCTTTTTTACAGTCACCTCTTTTACTTAATCTATTATAAAGCATAGGAATGTTGCATAGAATTTTTCTTTTATTATTATTTTAATCACGTAATCAAACATATCAGGTGGTAATAGGCAAAACGTGCGTAACCAATTGTTTGTCTATTTATACATTTTTGTATCATTATTATTTTCATTCCAAACTTTATTTTTATTCGAATGTGAATTTAACTAACACACAGAAAAAAGTATTGTTTATTTTAGAATAGTTAGTAGCACAACTGATATTGTATAATGTTTAAAAATAAAAACATTTCAAACCCTGAAGAGAAATACTTACATTCAACATTATTTCACAGTCTTTTATACTGCAAATGTTTTTTTAAAATTCATTTTCTACATTGGATTGGTTTAAGAAAAATTCCTATCGCTTTCAGTCAAACTTGGTATGATACATACAAATGTTTTTATTTGAAATTTAAGTTTTTATTTACTAGCTGAACAGTACTTACGTTGCTTCTCAATATATAATTTTCATGTTGACCAATAATTCGAAAAGAACAAAGATGTAAATGAGAGTTTTGGGATTTGAATTAAACTTAATCTTGACCTTTGGACCTTCAGAACCATAAGGGTAATATAGTTTCTATTTCTGTTGGAATTCCCAAAGAAAGTTGGCAAAAAAAACAATTTTCAAAAGCTAAAAACAATGTAAATTTATAGTTTTAATAATTTGGTACTTAATTATTCAATTCTTTAAACATATTTTATAATACCCCTGAAGATGGAAAAGAATCATTTACTCAAAAAACCGCTAACACATTTTATAATGCAGGATAAATATACCTTACAAGTTTTAAAATCTAAGTTTAATAACAAAAATTCTTAAAGAAATCGAGATGCAGACAGAATGGACGCGACAAATGGGTAAAATAAAGAAAAATCTTGGATGGAAAAAAATGTATCAGTCCCTTTTTTGCTTAATCTTAAAAAAATCTGAAAAAAAACTATTTGCAAACATTGCTGTTTAAATACACTTCGCTTCAACTGAATACGCACAAACATTTTTGAAAATACTTTTTACATTTTTTCCAAATGTTGAGGGTTTTCGCGGAATCGTTTGGTGTTAATTACTCTTTTAAGATGTTAAGAAAAGATTTTCCAAAGGAATATCTAAAAACAATCAGCAGTTTTTCTTTGGCCGATTTGGAAAGCTTTCTACTAAAAAAAACTAAATATGTTATTTGAGTCCACTGAATAGGTACACATACTAAAATTGTTCTTGGATTGGATTAAAACAAGTTTCTGTTAAGTTTGGTACCATGACTTTTTATCTTATCGTAAATTGGTTGGGGCTTTTTTTTACCATAGCAATTTAAAAAAAAGGTGAAAATGGTGGTTAACCCTAAATAACTCACAAACCAACATTGTTAGAGACTTGAATTACATTTTGTATTATATATTGTACCGTGTATATTTTTGTTCAAAAATCGAATCAACGGTAATTTTTATAAATTAAAAAAAAAACTAAAAAAAAAAAATATTTGTCACCTCGAAGTTTATACGAACAAAAATTTAAATTTAAAGTTTTAAGGTCCCGGTTCAAAATCGGATAGTAAACATTTAAACAAATTAAATTTCTTTAGAAGTTCTATATCGTATTACACACGACCGCTCATAATTATACTGCTAACCTATAAACTAGTTGAAGATAATACAAAAAAGGCCGAACTTTCAGAGATTCGTTTTTTAGCCGTACATCGTGAATGTGATGTGCTTTAAACCACAATGTCTTTCCTTGTCAAAACTGTTCAAGTAGCCAGTTTCGCTTAAACCCCTAGATTATGCATTTTCTTTGTGAATGCTAAATTAAGTTCTATCTAAATAAAATATGTTATAGAAACTGACCACACTGGTATATCATTTATGTTCGTTATTGTTGCCATTTTTTACATACTGTATTTTGAAAGTATGCCAAGAGACTTTCATGACAGTTTTTAGCTACAGTTATTTTTTATTTTTTTATGAACTATCGACATCGGCATGGGAAAAGGGTTGCACCAATCAATATCACCTGAATGTGTGATGAATTGATATGAAGGTTTCGTCACTTACCCCACTAAACATAGCTATTCCATTCCATGCCATTTAAACCCCCGTCCCATCATAATATCCAGTCAGGCGACGACGAATGGTGGTAAATTTGATTAAGCACCCTTTGTTGGGTCTGATGCTTCCAGGTTGGTTGGATATAATATGGGGTTGGGGTATATGTACTATATACTGTACTGTAGAGTATAAGTTGGTTTTAATTGTTATAGCTTGTTTGCAGATATGTTGCTTCATCAGGTGCGGTGTTGGCCCGATAACTGAAGTCTTGCATAATTGAAAAAGAGGCTTTTATTGTTGCGGTTAGTGAGATTTTAATAAACATTAAAAGGTCTTCCCACTATATAACATTTAACCAACTAGAGATGTGTTTTTTTCTTTATTTTTTATTTGTATCTCCATTTCATACTTATGTATATACAGGCCCTAGGGAGAAGGGGTTGGTGATGTGATGTTGATGTTGATGAAAAAGATCTGAGTGGTTCTTCGAGTGTAATATTTAAATGGATTCTTTGAAATTGTGTATTGGGATTTTCTGAACTTTATACAATAATAAATCACTTTTATTCACATCGGTAGTTATAAATATAGCAATAGGGAAGTTCAACACTGACTCACTGACTGACAGGGGATAGGTGTCTGCATTTTGCAATTACTTTATACATATATAAGTACATATTGTGGAAGAGGAAATGTTCAACATGATGCTGTTGGTGGTATCGGTGTGGGAATACAATGTTTAACACCTTTTTCAGTTTGCGTTTCCAGATTTAAAACACTTTAGGCAAAAGTTGAAATAGAAAGTTTTTGTAAGGTCCTTGAAATACAAGGTTATCCATTTTGCGGTTTCAAAAGTAAACGTAAATAAAACACATAGACAATATTTCTGTTATGATATTTCTTTTTCATTATAAAGTTTGAACGTTGACATTATGTGTGAAACATTACATCATTTAATGACCACCATGTGAATTGTTGCAAGCATCGATTTTTTAAGGTTTTTTCGACCACTTTTTGGCACATATTGGGAGGTAGCTTGGCGAATGTCGGGTTTTAATTGCCCAAGAGTTATAGGCAAAAATACAATCTTTCGCATAGCCCCACAAAAAAAAAAGTCCAGCGGTGTCAAATCGCATGATCTTGGTTGATATCGCCACGACGAGAAATTACGTGGCCAGAAAATGTCTCTTGTAATAAAGAAATATTCGCTCGAATTGTGTGGCATATGACACCGTCTTGATTTTCTAAAAATCGCCGTCCACCGAAAAGTTGGTCAAGAACCCATCAAACGTATCTACGACGTTGTGAAAGGTTAGCTGGTTTCAGTTGTTGTGTGAGCTGGTATTAATATAGATGTAAGGTGTCGATTTAAATCAAAATACGCATAATGTGCCCTTAGACAGACTTAATTTCTGAGAACGACGAGGAATCGACACATTCAGGTCTTCAGTAATACGTCCACTTACAGCAGCGATATTTTTAGTGTTATGATATCTGTAACCAATCCATTCTTTTCAAATTTCTTCACAATTGCTTGCGTAGTTGGACGATTATGTAAACCAAAATCTCCTATTAAAGAAGCTGTGACAGAATCACCATTTTTGTAATAGGTTTTAACAATTTCTATGCGTTGTTCGATAGCTAAGCGATCCATTTTCGTAAATGTCAACTGGAAGAAAAATTGGTTTAACAAATTCCAGAACTATACTTTTTAAACCGCAAAATGGATAACCCGTAAAATTGTGGAAGTAAGGAATTTTTGAGTAAGCATATTCAACCTCTTCATTCAAGACTTAAACGTTCAAGTAGTAAGTCTCATAACACCAACGGAGATTTGTCTTGTACTTGTTAAAATTAAATTCCAAACATGTCAATTTACGGAGTAATCATTAAATAATAAGTTTATTTTTACCCATATAAGCAAATTTTAACTTACCTAATTTGAAAGTTAACAACTTTACTCTTGTTCAAACTTAAAGTTTTTAAGTATACAAAAATGTATATCTACATATGTACGTATAAAAATACAATGCTTTCTGACATCATCAAAAGGTATTTAATCGTTAATCTAAACTAAAAACAAAGTAGGTATGTGTCTAATGGTGCGTCATTTTGTTGCTGCTATATTGAAAAAAATAAAATAAAATGAAATAAAAAGCAAATATTTGGCTTTCTTCCCATATTAAATGCGATACCGATACGTAGATAGATATTTGCAAATACCTAAATTACGTAACTTTTGTATTTTATCTAAGTTTTTGTTGTAAATAAATCTACGAGTAATGTTTATAGTAAATGCGTCATTAATCTCGTAAAGAAAAATGCTGCCGGAAGGAACATAAACTTAGCTTAACTATTATTCGCATAGTTATGTATGTACATATATCTAGCTGTAAAAATACACATGTATACCTACCCTACATAAAAATAACCAATAATTATACCTCTATGAATTTTGAAAATGATACTTTCGACAGGCCGCTACTCTTAAGTAGTAAATAGAGAAAATCTGAATCACTGCGAAATGTCGAACGACATAAACGAAGTTCATAACAAAAATTCAATTTAAATGTCATCAGATAAATACATATTTTGAAAGCCTATATAAAACACACACAAAAAAGTTTGTTTTGGAAACAATAAATCTTATTACTGGGTTAAGTGCTACGTCATTTTTGTCTTGTATATTTTGTGGAATTCTAGAAGGTTTTAACGAAATTTGACAAGATTAATTGACTTAATACAATATTTTAACAGAATATAACATAGTATTTAAAATTAGCTTTAGTTATGAAAGTAAAAATGCATAGCTAAAGTTATCGATTATGAAAAATCGATAGCAAAGGCTCTTCTAATAAGGAAATGCAGGTGTTAAATTTTAAACATTTTTTAGAGACACTGTTCAAAAGCAAAGCTTGTTGTTATACAGTCTGTACGACTAAGCAACTTGCTTACAACTATAGGGTTTTCCAATAGGGACTTGAATTTAACTTTGAATTCAGTTTTCGAACACACCTTTTCGCTAATCATCGAACTTTTAATGTAAATTTATGCAGTAAATTCAACATTTTCATCATGGTAAAGTTCACGAATGAGGAACGTCTGTCAATTTTTAAAAAAACGTCTGCCTTAATTCGGAGTTGATGACCGCAACTTGTAAGAACGTTAACTCCAATTTTCGGTCGTAGTTCTGGCCTTATATATGTAGTAGACTGGTAATAACAAGTTAATTTCAAAATCTGAGTCTGCATCGCTCATACCACTTTATTCATCTTAGTTTCCAGCTACAGACGATTTATTGAAGAATCAGTTTGATGAGCGCGTTATCTCAAGAAATGGGCCAATCTATTGGCCGTCTCGTTCATGCGATTTAACGCCTCTAGACTTTTCTTTGGGGCTGCCTTTATTTATTGGCTTTGGCCTAGGAACTAGGACCTCACCCAACAAACTTCTCTAAATTGCTCGGTCCCTAGCTAGATGCATTTGTTTTCATGCGATCTACATGACCCAGCCGTCTTATTCATTGGACTTTTACCCTTCTGGCTAAGTCTACGTTGTTATACAGCTCGTATATCTCGTTGTTCCATATTCTCCTCAACTCACATTCTATGCATACGTGACCGTTGATCACTTGAAGAATTTTTCTGCATATTTCTGCAAATTATAGCAGAACGGGGATGGTAAGGGGCTTATACACTGTCACTTTGGTCGTTCGCGAGAGGGTTTTTGCTATTCAATTGCTTTCTAGCCTGCATAGGAGCTCTAGTTCTCCTATGCAGCGCCGGCCGACTTGCGTGCCTGTTGTTTGGCTATATTTGCCTGCCGACACTCCCCAAAAAACCAGGGGTTTCTTGTTTGTGGCTGCTTGAGATGTAGCGTGTCGGAGGCGGCTTCTCTGATTGCATCTTGGCAATGTTGCTACTAGTTTTTTTTACATTATACTTGTGGCTCGGTCGGAGAAGGATTTGGCGATCTCTTGCGATTAGAGCCGTTCGACGTTGTATCATTTCCAGCATCTCTCTGTTTTGTATTGGGTCACAAAACCCGAAGTGCTACCTTGGCAACAACTAGGTAGTTGTTCGAGTCGCATACTAGCTACCATGACGTTTCGCCCGCAACTTAGTCGATAAGCCTGAAATTGGAAGTGTTGTCGTGCTGGCTGTTTTTCCCGATTATTCCACCAAAAATGTCTTCTCTTCCAAGCTTGGCATTCAAATCGCCAACATCTGATTTTTCCAAGAGCTCGAAAAACATATTCTTGGTGTTGTCATCCTTCTCTTATGTGAGGATGTGGGGCATGTGCGCGTATTATGCAACTATAGCTCTAAACTTGTTGCCTATGTCTGGCTCTAATGACAGAGCCGCATCCAAATAAGCGTTGTTGGTTTTCTACGTAGCAATGAGCATAGTAAATATAGCAGTTTTTCATCCTCTTTTTGCCCGGCGCATCCTATCGTATTTCTTGGATGGCGGTAATATCTGCTTAGTAGCAGTCAAGGCCTCCGCTAATTCTTCGGCTACAATATTTGTGTATAATTTATTTTTCTAAAAAAAACTCATTCCTTATGAGTCTTCACTTTCCATAAATAAACCCTTAAAGAATGCTGAAGTGTTAATGCTAAAACGGTTCTTAACAGAAAAAGAATTTCTAGTCTAAAAAATATAAAAATAATGTCAAAAACGGATATTTCTGAGTTTAAGCGCACAATTAAAATAGGAGTGTGAATTCGGAATCAGCACTAAAACTTAACTCTAAATCGAATTATTCAAAAACTTGTTTCCAGTCTTTTGAAAACATCGGAGAGTTAAATGAAGCACAATTAGTCATATCATAATTAATGAAAAATAACGAAAACTAAGGCCCTATTTTTCAGTGCAAGATCATCCTAGTTTTAGAGTTACACTCGAGGTTACTCCTGAAACATGAGTTTCAGTCTATTATAATCTCGTGCAGTTAACTCTGAGTGAACCCTTCAAATTTGGTGAGTTAACTCAGGTTTAAATAAAAATGTTTTTGACAGATACTGAAATTGTAATTGAAAAGTTTTTTTTTATTTATTTGTGCTGAACAATGAATATTTTTTTGTTATATTTAGACTCTGTACTGAATGATTGAGTTTAACTCTTTTGAGACGAAAAAGACCTACCAGAACGTTTTAATTTATTTGGAGAATCCTTAATTTATTTTGAATAATAAAAAAAAATGAGATTAAAAACAACGGTTGTCAACAAAAATATAAAAATCTATTGATTTCGATAGTTTTTTGACAACTGAATTGATAACTTTTGAGTGATAACAAACTATAATATCACTCATAAAGTTAACAATAAACCCCCGTAAGTTAACTCTATATCAGGATTAACTAGCACTTGGTTTTACAAGGTGCTAAATCAGCATTGAAAAACTAAGTCTAAGTAAGATCCTAAACTCATTTAAACTGTATCTAGAAGACAATGATTTGAACCTTGCAAAACCAACATAGAATTTATTGGAAAAGGATGTGTTATGTTTTAACTTAAACCTATGTAATTTGAAAGATGAATTTAAAAGCTAATACTCTAAAAAAAAGTATGCTTTTGTTTGTAAAACAGACAAACAAAAGTTTTTTGTATTATTAAAATATTGTTTCCGTTTTTTTTTGTTTGTGGAATTTTGCCTCTTGTTTAACATAACAATAATGTTAACTCCTTTTTTTGGTAAAAGAATAGAATTAAAATATATCTTTTACAGCATATATACATACGTTATATGTGCATAAATGTAGTTGCCTATGTATATGATAAGGCATTAAAAACTGCAAAATTAAATCACAAAATACGTTCTATCTTAAAAGCATATAATTTTCATGTGAAAATTATAGTTCCCTAGTGAATTTTTCGTTTTAAAGCTAACTTAATTAATCAATTTCTTTATACTCAATTATTAGTTTGTCATTTGAATTGGTAGTTTGAGTGCATTATAACTACACCCATGAATGAACTATATACCTTTTAATTTATTTTACATGCAATTTTTATATTAATACAAAAAAAATGGAACTAAAGATTTTAATCAAAATGAACATGAAAATGGGAAAACTTTACTCATAGCTTCTCGTATTTGTAATGCATGTTGATACTTTCACTTTTTCGAACGTCTCGTCTCGTCATCATTAAATCCGATTAAAAATTTAATTTTAATATTCTAAAATCGTGGGTGTTCACGTTGACTCTTATGATATTTTCAATAATAATTATACTCATGTAAGCTAATTCGTTTGTCAATTTCACGCACGGGAAATTTTCATTTCCCAGGAAAGTAGAAAAGCATGACATTTTTTGGCTTACTAGGAAAATTTTGCTAGTGATTAGTACTATAAACATATTGTTTTGGAATGTGAAAAAAATATCAGAAAATTTTCTTAACAAAATATGGCACATTAAAAGCTTGCGTTCAGTGCATGACATTGCTTGCTGTGAAAGTGAACAAGAATTCAAAAACAAAGTCTATGTTTTTTTTGGACGTGCGATTTTCAATTCTACAATATTTTTATCGGAGTTGGACTTTTTAAAAACTGTCACATGATTTATACTCAGATTGGTCTTCCAATTCATAATAATTAGACTTACTCTTGAATAACGTTTTCCAAATATTGTAAATTTATTACCAAAAAAGGCACTACCTGTGATTCAGACAACTGAACAATAATTTTTTGAAAGAATATTTTAATGAGTGTATTACCTCGCGTGTCTTGAGCTTGTGGCGTGGCCTCCAAGATCGTTCGATTTAACACCCCTGAATTTCTTTTTCGTGGAGGTATGTGAAGTCACTTGCTTCGCTGATAAGCTCAAGAAGAACATTCGGTGTATTATTTCTGATATTTGGTCCCAATTTTCGAATTCGATGAACGAAAGATAGATTGTAGCATAGCGCACCATTCTAGACCATCCAGAACTTGTACATATCCATATCTTCAAACCACTACACAATGCACACGAAACTGTTAAATTTTGGGAATGCATTTAATTATTGACAGTGTCGATATTGGCGTACGGTAGATGCGGCAATTTTGTTTCTTAAAGTCTTCACTGAGTTATAAATGTTTCTCTTAAGAAAAGATGATTTTTAACCAAAAATCGTTGTACAAGGTCCGTAGGTCAAAACTTCGAAGCAATAGCCAGGCGCATGGTCCCATGCTTTCAATTGATGAGTCAAATGGACCTTGTAAATAAAAAATCCTAGATCTTAGTGCAGAATTGTCATCAGTGGCGGGTTCATGTTTTTCGTTACGGTGTTCAAACATCAACATGATACAAAGATTTTGATTGGAAAATAGCTGTCAGTTTAAAAAAAACACTAGATGGCGCATCTTTTATTTTTGTCCTAAGTACAAATACCAATTTTAACATTTACCTTCATAAGCTAATTGATAACCCGAAAATGCATCAAAAATGCATCGATTGGAAGACATTAAGATCCATTGATTGGAAGACATTAAGATCTCTAACAAGGAAACATTTTCAGCATTTTAAGCGAATCAATCCCCATAAAGGTTCTACCCCATAATTAATCTATTTTTGGTATCACACTTGATGATCTGTTTAAAAAGAAAACGTTGACCTTACTCCACAACGTCATCCAAACGCGCCTACCAAGAGGTACCTATATAACAGGATCTGTTTCTCCCAATCAATGAGAACTCTTGATCTCATACCAATATGACATAGTTGTTTGATTTCTGAACGATTTTTGATTGTAACACATTCACTTAAATATTATAAATAGAATTATCAATGAAGCTTGCACTATCAGATGAGATATTGTATCTTACTGTGTAAGTTATGAAGAAATTGATTTGAAACCCACTTTTCAATTTTCGATTGAAAGAATTAATCTGTCATTGAATCTTCATTAACTTATTTTTTGTTTCATTTACCTACATTATGATGTTCATTTTTTTCTGAGGAGAAAAAATGGAATTTAGATAGCTCTGATGGACTTACGAAAGGAACTGCAGTATTTACATAGGCGAAATTTTTGTGGCTGTTCGGTGATGATGTGAGGCGCTTGATCTTCAAAGGAGTGCCACAAAATGCAATTCACTTGATCGAATATTCTAGTTCTACTACCCTGAGCAAATTTTGATTTTTCAGCAGGACAATGCTAGAATCCATACCAGTAGACAAAAAAGTATTGGTTAGAAATAAATTCTATTAATTTAATGAATTGGCCAGCATGCTGTCCCGATGTTAACCCTATTAATAAATTCGGGGAGTCCTTGTTAGGAGAATATAGTATGCAGAAGGAAAAACATATGAGACGATATCAGAGCTCAAACAGGCTCTCCATTAGGAACGGCATTGAGCCAGAACTGTTGGCTTACTTTGTAAAATCTATTCTTGCCAAAGGTTTCCAAATCAGTTATTAATTTCGTTTTTAATTTATTTTCATTGCCGCTTTAATACGTGGTTTATACTTTTGAAACACTTTGTTATTTTTGTATTATTAAGAAATTAACACTTGATATGTTTTTGAAATTAATTTGTTGTTGCAATAAGTTGCTATGACCATTACTATTTTTTCCTTTTTTTTTTTTTTAATTGTGTGTAAACAACATCAAAATTTAAGATTTTTGAACTGCGATATAAATATGAAACGTACTGTAGTTTGATTCGTAAGAAGTTCACAAAGAAATGGTTATTTCTAAATCCAAACGGAAGCTCGAAGTACGAGTACCTTCAATAATGGTTACATTTTTAATTTGCTGTTTACTATTATTGTATGTAACAACTTCTGCATGAAACAAATTATCATGTCAAAGCAATAATTTTAACTTGAACTTGAATTAAAACCAAATGCCACGTGAACTTTACCCATATAAATGATTGATACTTTTTTCAACTTAAAAAAACAAGAAAAAAAGCAAATGCAAATATAAATGATTGATACAAAATGCAAGAACTTCTTTTTATTATTATTTCATAAAGTACAAACAAAAATGTTTCACTAGGTATCTACCTCCACCAGTTTTGCCATATCAACGCCCCCTTTTCACAATAGGAACCTGCCAGGGATTATAAGAACTAAAAAAAAAACTGCTGCATTTTCTATGAACCTAGATATACCTAAATAAGACTACACAAAAGACCTCTATAGGTATATATGATACATGCAGAGGCAGTTCAATTAAAGCCAAGCGCAACTCTTTGAATATGCATGAGGTTTATAGACAAAACCAAGAATTTTCATGTGAAACTCTAAGAAGGTCAAACTATGTGTTATGTCTTATGTACGTGTTTAGTAGGAGCTGTCAAGGACATCTCACTTAAAAATCAATATACAATACACAATGCAGTCGAACCATCACTACACCTTCTTTCCAGTTCCTTAAAAAAGGGTTACTTATAAGCATTCTGTCTCCAATTCTTAATTTATCTTTATAGACAAGTCTGGTAGTTGTCGATTTGTAACTATTTACCTTCAATCCTGATGTGTACAATATACTTTTTACTGTACATGTACATTATACAGTACATGTGCAATTGGGCTCGATAGAGCACGTACACAAAATTTGTCCATCGAATCGTTCTTTTTTACAGGAGGCTGAGGTTTCAATTAGGCCGCAATATTACATAAAATTGCACCATCATCAGAGTTATATCAAGTGAGTGAGTGGGAGAGAGGCTCAGGAGGATAGATGTTTTATGAGAAAATTTCCAATTTGGTGAGATGGGTTATTCTGGATATAAATGTACATAATATAGATATATGTAGGTACATAAACGGATTGGACATTGGCCAACTTAAGATTGTCGTAGATATATTATTGCCTTGGCATTTACCTATAAACCTAAAATTTACCAAAGTTTTGAAAAAAAAAACAATATTTTATAAATACCTACATATGGTGACCTACAGCTGCGGTCAAAGAAATAACCTCGTAGAACATCATCAACTTTATATAGTGAGAGAATTGATTTGACACTTCGAATACAGTTGGCTCCTGTTAAATCAATTTCAAGCCTTTTAAACATTTCAAGTTCAATCCTTCAAATTTCCAGGGTATTTTTCAAATCTTGCCATTCAAATTAATGTTAGTCTCTTTGATTTTCCATAACAGCTGTTTCAACCTTTACATAGAGCTTACAAGCCTTTGAAAATAAGGAACAACGATTTCCAGAAGTTCTAAACGATATACCGGAACTTTTTTTCTTAATTTAGTTCGCACTGACACAAGTCCAAGATTTTTAATCGACGGCTGTGCAAGCTGTTCAATAATATAACCTTTGTTACCCTGAAAAATGTCTTGGTCAGTTTTATGTTAGAAGACCTACTTCAACGACATCTTCTTAAGAAACATCTCATCCTCCAGTATCCTAACATAAAGATGTTATTCAATGTTTTCTAAGAAACTGCCCATGTATAATCGTTTTGTATGTTATTTTTGCTGTTGAGTTCGCTATCTGGCGGTCTTCTAACGTTTGGAAAACTCTTACACACAATAAAGCTTTGCTTTCAAATGTTCAATAAAACATCTGTCCCACAAACTTTTGAATCGTTAAAAATATTACGAGTTTTACTTGTGAGCTATTTTTTTGACGCCAACTGTACATGTATCCATTATATACTCTTCATGAAAATACAAAATTATGAAAAATATTTCGATTTAGTACATTGCATTTCACACAGGACACGTGTGGTTTAATAATAAAGAAAGTATCAGCAAATAGCCATTTTGTATCGAAACCAGTAATGAGGTCAGGTAAAATTTTATGACCACCGTTATGAAGATATTTAAATAGCTGGATTACACGTAAGTGTATATTGGTTTGATAAGCCTCATATGAAATATAACTTTATTAAAAAGGATAGATTAAATATTTTCAGTATCTTATTTCAAAAAGTTCTTCATAGTTGTAAGCCTTTACCCGGAAAACATATGTAAACCTTTCAAAGAAAAGTGAGCATTTATGCTAAAGTGGTTCTTGACAGAAAAACGGAAAACAGTATAAAAGCAATGTTTGTACTTATTACCAATTCGTAGTCTTAAGGACATCAAGATTTTGAAGGACATCCAAAAATAATGTTAAAAACGGGTATTTCTGAGTTTTTGTGTATACAACTAAAATTGGTATACGGAATTTGTACTAAAATTTCACTCTTAAAGGAAATGTTCAAAAAAGAAAGGAATTACTTTCAAGGTTTTTCCAAATTTTAGAAAGAGCCAAAAGAAGAAAAAAAAAGTCATCTTATAACTAATTAGAAATTATACAAACTTGGTCAGAGACTACAATGATTCAACAAAGGATTGTATGTTTCATAATCATGATGAATTTTGTTGCCTTAAAAAACGATTTTTGGTTGTTTTTAGCGATATTCGAAACCATGGAATTTGGATCCTTTAAAAAAGTACTGGTTTTTTTTTCTGCGGCATTAATTTTGTCTAATTTTCAGATTCAATTAAAACTTAGATACAAGTTAGTGTTGTCAGTCAGAACTCGTAGTATACAACATTTTGCGTTTATTTTTGTTCTTCTCAAAAACTTAAAAATAATTTCATATAAATAACTGATAAATATCACATTTCTTGCTCATGTTATAAATCACCTCAAATCAAACTTTCACTTTATTTTGTGTGGAATTGATGAAATTTGCAATCTTATAGTTCTATTCATAAAAAGTGGTCTTAAAAATCATAAATCATCCTTTCGATTATCAAACAGAAAATGTGTGCTCTTTGTTATTTCTGCCAACTTACAACACGCACACATTAATGACTGAACAATTTATTTATGTTTTATGTTATAATATTGCTATTAAATATTTATCTTTATTTTCAAAACAACAATAATAAAAAAATAAACTTCCAACAACTAATTTTCTATTCAAAAAGAAAGTGTTAGTGTTAATTGGTTCCCTTATATCACGCATATGTCATAGTTAATAACTCGCTTTGACTCTATACGACAATAAATCAATTAGAACCACATCACGGAATAGATTAAATTGATTCTGTCATTATAAACTTTTATATCATTAATAAATTATTCCTATTCAAGAATTATAATTATAGATATTTGTCACAGACAATGTAGTCTATTGGGTGGATTTTGTATGTCAAGGTAAAAAGCGGAGGTAGACTGTAATTCAAAAACAAGGTAAATGGGCTTAAAATGTAAAAATATGTATATATTTTTCTCACTTTAAGGAAATTGATTATTAAAGGAAAATTGAGTCAAGAAAAAAAAACTATTTAGTTGGGAGCAATTTTATACCCAATTAAATTGAAATGTTAAAACTTTAAAGTATTTCATGTTTGCAAAAACTTCCAAACAAATGCGGGAAACATTTATCTTATTTATTTACACAATCTGTAAAGTTGTTATAATTTATAGGTTCCGAAACATGATTATTTCATATTCCAAAACTATACCAAGAAAATAGGCCATATCCAATGATACCCAAAAAAAATCGATTACGTATTGTTTACAAATTCAATGTTTTCTTATTTTTTTAAATTATTAAACTGTTCTAAGATTTTTTATTTGATTTTTATTGTTTTTTTCTTTTATTTCAGAGAGATGCGACTTGATTCTAACTCAAATGAAGATTTCAAATCCCTAGGTGCTAAAATTAACGTAAATATGTGTGAATATGTATCTTATATAACCAATTTTAACAATTTGTTTTCTTACTTTTTTTTCTCTAGAAAATAAAAATAGAAACTTTATCAAAGTGGGGCGGATTGGAAAAGAATCTTACAACACTGCCCGCAACCAATTACTCAAGTGTTGTTCTCCCACGTCATAGCACTAGTCCTTTTCCTGTATCCGACAATATTAATAGTCGTTTAATAATTTGGTACAACCTCATCACTTATGAAATATATTCATTTCTTTTCATCTCGTCTCTTCTCGTATTAAAACTTTTTCCTCAATTTACTTATTTTAGGGATGGTGATATAACACTTCTAGAAGTCGATGCTATCACAAATACTACAGATGAAACTCTGACCGAAAGCAATATCATATCAGATAGAGTACTAGCTGCGGCAGGCAACCAGCTCAAGGACGAACTCCAAAATCATATTAAAGGTTTTTTGTTTAGTTTAATTTTGAAATTGAAATACCATAATGGCTAGACAATCACTTATAAGGCTAAATTAAATTTATTTTGCGCTTTCATGCTTGTTTCACAGAGTGCCGCACTGGGGAAGTTCAGGTAACAAAGGGTTACAACTTGCCAGCGCTTTATATCATTCATACTGTTGGGCCCATTTATAAAAACAAATTTAAAACTGCTGCAGAAAACACATTGCATTATTGTTATAGGTGAGATTTGAACTTTTTATAAGTTAAAAAAGAGTATTGTGTGTTTCTAACTATAGAGAAAAACAACTAAAAACCAATTTTGTTAACTTTTTGTTTTTTGTTGTTCGTTTAAAAAACTTAATTTATTTTAAATTAAAAGATTCAAATTATTTCCCTGTTAAAAAATAAAACTTTTCATCAATTTGAAGTGCATTTTTTTAACTACAGGTAGCTACTCTATAGTTTATAACTAACTATTCATAAGAGTCAGCCTCGGAAAATCCATTTGGCTTGGTCTAAATATGTTTTTTTATTCTTGTGTATTTCATGACTTTGAATGTCGGTCTATTAAGCTGAAGCGGTGGCGTCCTATTTGCTCTAGATTTTTGTTTTGTTTTTATTTCAGTACATGACATTTATATCAATAGGGCGTAAATGTTAGAAGTATAGAAGAGATTTCTTTTGTTAGATGCCCTCGTTGAAAAGCCCGCAAATGTGTTCATCACAAACTCATGAACTTTGATGCACAATGAAAATGTTACGGTCGAGTTGAAATGATGTTCGTATGCCCGCAGCAATTACCACCTCTTTTATTTTTTTGTTTTGTATAAATCCTGTTTTACAAGTATGGGCTTTAGGCACATTCTTTTCAGGGCATATTTTTTTGTCAACCGATGCATAGCTTTGACATGACATTCAAAATATTAGAATTTTCATTTCGGAAATAAGAAATTGTTGATGAATTTTTTTATTGTGATTTGTGTCAATTCATCAATTTGTGCTCTGAAATTGCTTTAAAAAATATTCAATGTTTCATAGTTTATTTTTGTATTCAATTTTTGATTAAATTCTTGAAAACAGATTTAAAAATACCATTCTTCAAGTTTCCTTAATATATTATGATAAAAAATGTTTTTAAAAAATGCGTCAATCTTAATTAATTTTAAATTTGTGATTTTTTAATGACATGTGTTAAACAAAAATATATAAACAAAACTTTTAAAGTATTTCTCAATTAAGGAGTCTTGGCCATTTTCTCAAATATTTTTTCAACGTTCTGAAGGTGTACTTTTACCTCCTTATATATATACTTTCTCATAGAAAACCAAATTGAATCTTTTGATTTTAATTATTTTTAATCCGTTATAGTTAAATGTGCTGAGTTAATTTACAAAATGTTTGCCTACTTAAGCTGAAAAAACCTTTCGACATTTTATCATAAGGATTCGTGAGACCCTCCTATATGCAAACTTTTCTTGCTATAATCTAACTGCTTCTGAAAATTCTGAAGTATAAACGAAAAGACTTAAAGTTAATGCACTGTGTAACTTCTAGAGTTAGCTAACTCAGGTCTAAGTGTGTATTGTATTGTGGTCTTTTTTTTAGTAATATTGTTTTATTTTCTCTAGGTCTAATCCTTTGTTCTAATATTTTACAATGGCGGGTTCCTTCAAATTCAACCATTTCTAAAATCAGTGCTCTATCAGATACCCACATAAACCTGATATTTTTAACTTTCCATAGGAAGTTATTGTAATGGGTCCGATTTGTCAAATCGAAAATTTTGATATTTCTCGAAATTTCAAGGTCCCTAAAGTCGAAATAAAAGATTTTTAGAAAGATGTATGAGCGTGCGTGTGTAACGTTCGTACGTCCGTACGTTCGCGACGTTTTTTTCGTTGTACATAGCTCAAGAACCAGAAGAGATAGAATAAGGCAGAAAGATGCGTGGGTGGTTTTTTTTACCATAGCAGTTTGAAAAAAGGTGAACATTTTGGTTAACCCTATATATCTTACGAACCAAAAACGATAGAGACTTGAATTAAATTGTATATAATATATTGTAACGTAATATCAAAGAAAAATATCCATTTAACGTTTTTTTTATAAATAAAAAAAACTGAAGAAAAAAAAATTGCCACTTCCAAAATTTTACGACCAAAATATGATTTGATCTCCAAAACAATTTTGTGCAACGAAGAATAATGTTTTTGACATCTAATAAAATTTTGAGAAAAATCGAATTGACACTTTTTTTTCATAAAAAATAAAAATCTAAAAAAACATTATTCAAAGTTTTTAAAAATTGAATATCGATTCAAATACCTTTTCATAAACTTGAAAAACTTTCTTATAAGAAATATTGTATTCAACATTCTGAAAAATGTTGAGAAAAATCAAATTGACAGTTTTTTTAAAAAAAATAATAAAATTTGGTAAAAATTGAATTTCGAACCAAATATCTTTTCAAAACTTTGATATATTGGCTTTAAACAACTTTTATCTTTTAAAAAATATTGTTGTCGACATTCAGTACAAAAAAATAAAAACCGACAAAAAATTAACAAAAGTTGGTAAAAAATGATTTTCGACTCAAATATATTTTCAAAAATTTGAGATAAAAGCTTTTAACTTATTTTTACTTATAAGAAATATTTTTTTAACATTAGGACAAATTTTGAGAAAAATCGAATTGACAGTTTTTTTATAAAAAATAAAAACCTAAAAAAAATGTATACAAGTTGGTAAAAATTCATTTTCGACTCAAATATCTTTTCAAAAATTTTAAATATTGGCTTCAAACTAATTTTATTTCACAGAAAATATTGTTTTCGATATTCAGTAATTTTTATATAAAAATCCAACAGTCCGTTTTTTCATAAAAAATAAAATCTACGCAAATTTGGTAAAAATTGATACGAGTACATATAGACAAACTTTTAAGCAAGACAAATCGACAGACGGGATGAGAAGTTATCAGTGTGGGTTGCATCCCAGCCTCTTTTAGATTTCTTTTTGAAAGCCCAGTTCTAACAGAATCGTATCCGGACATCCTATCTACCTGAGATTAAACGCAACCAATATCAGATATTGCTATATACATGTATATTTTACTGTTAGCTTTTTTTAATTTGTATATTATTCTTTTTTCAAATGTAAGCCTTTGAAATGATATTTAAGATTATTAGAATTCTGAATGTTCAGAATTTGTATATCTGTAAAAGAATTGAAAATCTGCTTTACTTTACTTTCAATGCTTTCAATAAGTTAGTCAAGTGACCTGACGCAGTTATGTAAACATTATTTTGGCCACTGTTGAAAAGTGTTTCGTATCGCGAAAAATCCCATATTTTAGTTGTTTCTGTGTTTTCCAAGATATCGTCATTCAATGTGCTTTCTTGATCTTGCCCTAATTCTCCGATTCCATCGCCATTCTCAGAAACGCGCTACTAGCATCACGATTTGATCTCAATACAATCGTCGTATGTGAGTAATTGACGATTGAGTTTTGCACAATTCTATTCAAAAAGATGTTTAAGAAGTAGGATGACATTTTTGACAATCAAAAACATCAATGACATCTTTTAAGACTTTTATATAGCACCCTATATTCGTTCTGCACAAACGGACAAGTTTGACAGGGATGCCAAAACTAGAAATGGCTCTGTAGAGTGCATCTCTATAGATACTGGCATACTGTTATCGATTGATGGTGGACTTTCCTGGGGGGTCATTCCGTAAAACGATTATCATTAAACGATAGCGTTTTGACGATAATATTAAACATAAATAACTTAGATGTTGAAATTATCGTCAGCGTCAAAAAATAGTCGGTAAGTTTGGTAAAAAGCAATTTGTTGCAAATTTTCACAACTTCCCATAGACAAAAACCAAGTTTAATAACATATTCAAGTTATTGAACAATCCTTATCTTTCGTTGAGTTCATTTTTACTTTTCAGTTATCTCACATTGAAAACGATAGACGAGTCGATAGTGAAAAAGTTACGTGAAGCAAATTATTGACGATATCATTAATGATAATCGTTTTGAATATTAGGACATGACTTTAGCTTCAGAAACTTTATTGGACTTCACATGATATATTGCTATCTTCAATTATTCTTCGAGATAGGGTTAGAGAATTTTTGTTCTGCATCGGTTAAGTTGAATGGTGTTATCTCTCTTGCAAGGGAATTCGGTTCGTCATTTTTCGTGATTTGTCTGTCCCTAATGGTTCCCAGCTGGTACCTACTAATTGTAGCTTATAAATATATTTTTAAACCTGTGATTCACCCTTTAACAAAAAAAGTTATAATCTAATGAAAACTTTCAACAAATAAAATATATACCAGACCTAGAGAGTTGACAAAAAAGCTTTGCTTCAGTACAAATCCAACAAATAGATGTTCAAAAATGTTTCCTTTTCATAAATATTTGGCATATTTTTTGTATTTAAATTTTTATTCTTGAACTGACTATAGAAACACATTCTGAGCTAAATTCTAAAATTCTGATATTTTTAATTTTTGACAATATTGTTGAGCTTTTTTCTGAACCAAAGTAGATAACCATTAGGTACTAAAAGTTAATGTGTCTAGAATTAAAGCAAAACATTTCCAATTTGACTTCCGTTTTTGAATTAAATATTTACTGCTGTAGTTTTTATTGTTCGAATCGCTTTTATGATCATAATTATAGTTTGCTTTTAATAACGATCGGCCATTTAAATGAACCATTTTAATACATTGGTTAGATATATATCCCTTAACTGTTGCTCGACATAAATATAAAAATAAAAGGCAACAAAAGTTGTCATAATATAATCCTAGAATTTAAAATATAAATCAATTTACATATTTGTAAGCTATTTGTTTCAAATTTTTAATCTAATTTATTTTTGTATTTCAGAAACGTTCTATACAAAGCAAAAGAACTGAATCTTAAAACAATCGCTTTATGTAATATAAGTACAATTCAAAGGAACTTTCCAGCGGATTTAGAAGCTCACATAGCATTACGTTAGTAGTATTTTCCTGAATAATTTCAAAACATGTTTAAAACATTAATTAAAAATATTTTCTATTTCAGGTACTATTCGTAGATTTTTAGAAAGATTTCAATCGGAAATTGTGATATTGTGTGTTGATGCACACGAACGTGGTATCTATGAAGTATTAGCTCCATTATACTTTCCAAGGGATCAACTAGAAGAAAGCACAGCACTTTGGCAATTACCCAAAGATATTGGTGGTGAATTTGGTGAACCTCATCATCCAGATCGGCAAATTCGTATTATTCGTAATCCACAACATACTGTTAAAATGAGACATAGTAAGTTTTTGTTTTTTTTATTTTTAAGCAGGTACATTTTTTTTGTACTGTCCCGCTTTTGGCTTATCAGAATTTATTTCGATAAGATAAGATAAATTGACGTTTTACGATTGGTATTATGGTGAAGGAATACAAAAAATTGATTCAGACGCTATCGTTCTATCTACATGAAAGCTAAGTTTTATTTAAAATAAACAATTAAGATTGTTGTCGTGTTTCTGTGAAAAAATATCTTTCTTGAATCTTTAAACAAAAAGAAGTTTGTTAAAATAGTGACAATTTGCAGTACTAATTTAAAACATACAAGTAAGCAAAATGTTCTGACTGTATTTTCTACCCAAATTCAAATGATCTCATACTAAAAATTACTAGTTCTTTGCGTTTTGTTATCTCTCAACAAGAAAATAATGTTAATTTTTATAGTGAAACCGTAGTAAATCTATTTTTAAGGAAATATCCGGTCAGTCGAGTGTTTGAAAATGTAACTAGAACCTGAAATAATATTAATAATTTTTCAAATAACTTAAAAGCTTTTTTTTTAATTTTAAGCAGGTTCTGAAATAAGATAATTGTATTATCTTATTTTTTTCTGTAAAACCTTCAAAAAATATAATGTTCTTAATATATTGCCCTAATTTGCACTTTAAATTTTAAACTTGCTTAAACATATTTATCCTATATTTGTATGTGACATACCTTAATGACTGTGGTTCAAGGTTCAATCCCCGCCTATGCTTGCACGGGTACTGCCTCTTGCAAAAAATTGACAAATCTTCCAAGATTAACTCTAGTCATGATGCTTCTCAAATTTGCTTTAGCCCTCCTCCATCACTAACATTACTCGCACATAGCTATAGTTGGGAGTTATAAGTCACAAGGTCCTGGTTCTCTACGAACTGTTGCGCCATTTAATTCATTGTTTACCTACATAACAGTGTTAAGTGCAAAAAGTAAAAGCCTTTAAGAATAACAGAAACAAACAACATCGCAATAAATATTCCAACGTTTCTTTGAAAGTGGTTCAGAAAGATAATATAATTTTGCATTGATAATAAGCAATTCAAACAAAAAAAATTTTTAAATGATGTGCTATCTTTATAATCTTAACCGGCACGCCTCTTTTCAATTGTATATACTAAAGCCCTAAGCTTTCTACGAAGCATCTGATGACCAGTTTGCCGAATGGCAGGGCTCACAAATGCATTTTTATGCTTTTAGTAGACTAAGCACAGGGTTTTAAGAGCAGCAAATTAGGTTTTAGACCACCCTTACTAGCATAGAAACATTCAAAGTGCCGAACTATTTGTTTGAAAGATTTGACCAAGATAATGGGCAAGTTCAGGCAACGTACATTTTGACCAAGGCAACTAGTTAGTTTTTCAAGTGTCATGAATTTCAAATTCAGAACTTTACTTTACAGACCTCTAGTTTTAGTTCTTAGTACAAAAACTACCAAAATCATTATTGTCTACAAAACACTCCTCAGACAAGCTACAAGTCGTAATTTGGCTATAGTAGACAGACAATAACAAGTTTAGTGCGAACATTTGAGACATATCAAATAATCCAAATCAGTCAATTCCACGGAGGCCGTTTTCAAAAATTAGACATAGCTCAGACCATTTTATGGTGTATTTGACATAAGGAGCTTGGTTAACACCCATACAAGATCAAGAAGACTGAACAATTGAAGCCGTTTGCAGTGACACGTTCTGTGAGTTGTCAAGTCCGTATGGGAAAACCCTTTATCCGTTTTAGGTTCTAGGCTTTATTTTCTTCAGTTCAATACAAAATTATAACGAATTCCAATAAAAGTTTTGTATCTACTTAGTTACAAGCAATATTCAGTTCAAATGGAGAATCATTGTTACATTTTTTACATAAAAATTATAAATGTTATACTTTACGAAAATCCGTCACTTTTGTTTTTATAGACAAAAACTTTTTACTGTTATTTTTAACTAAAAATATATTTATTACTACTTCTTTTCAAGTGATCCATAACTTAGAGATAATGTCAGACAATTATACTTCCATGTGAAGTTAATATATCACAAATTGTTTTGTGGAATCAAAACGCAACTCTTTTTCACTGCCTATTATAATTATTTAATTTAAATTTTCATAAATAGATCTATATTTTTAGCCTGGGTAAAGGCAATTAATTAAATGAAGGAAGGTGAACAATTTTGCTCTTGAGGATTTAGTGTTATAACTCCTAAATAATTTTAATGTTATATTTGTGTCATAGAAGATATCGACAAACAACATTAAAAAGTTCCCAATTCTTGTATGATTTTCTGAAAATTCTAATTCGCACAAGGTAAAATCACAAATCGGCACAGGAAAACATACTGAAGATAAGATGAGATAAAATAAGATAAGATAAGATAAGATAAGATAAGATAAGATAAGATAAGATAAGATAAGATAAGATAAGATAAGATAAGATAAGATAAGATAAGATAAGATAAGATAAGATAAGATAAGATAAGATAAGATAAGATAAGATAAGATAAGATAAGATAAGATAAGATAAGATAAGATAAGATAAGATAAGATAAGATAAGATAAGATAAGATAAGATAAGATAAGATAAGATAAGATAAGATAAGATAAGATAAGATAAGATAAGATAAGATAAGATAAGATAAGATAAGATAAGATAAGATAAGATAAGATAAGATAAGATAAGATAAGATAAGATAAGATAAGATAAGATAAGATAAGATAAGATAAGGCTCAAAAAAGGACATAAATCAAACGCATTTTCTAGTATTAGCGAAGCAGTTTCAAATTTGAATAAAATCCTTAATAATTGTTTGGTAAAAAATCTATATTTAAAGTAATCAAGAAATAAAAACTAAAGCCACCCTTTACTGCATGAAGTATATTTCCGTAATTTACACTCCCTTCTGCAAACTTCATTTGAACTCAAATCTCTTGGTTTTCCATCTTTTTTCTTAGCTTCGATCCAATCTTACCTCGAAAATAGATCCTACCAAGAAAAAATTAAAAATTGTTTTTCAGAACTTTTGTTGCTCAATCTGAAGCCATGATGATCATTTCTCTTCTTCCTTGTTATAAACGACGCACGTATTGTCTTGTTTATGAAATTCTCATTTTTTGAAGATTTTCAAAATAATAAAGATCGTATAGTTTTACTGCATGATATTGTTAGTTTTACCCTTCAAAATGCGAGACGATAACTCTCGCTTAAAAATTAAATTCAATTTCAATTTCAAATTTCTTTATTCTTATTAACAAAAAAACTACATGGTAATCCTTAATAGCTTATATATAAATAAGAACAGTTAGTGCCATAATTTATTTAAGAAAAAAATAGTGTAAATGGCACATCTAATTAATACATTGTTTGTGTGGGGTGTACAATTAAAGGTTATTACAATTAAACAATATTATTAAACATTATTATTCATCAACAGAATTCAATACAAAAATAAACAGAATTAAAGAAACAATTCAGAGACAAGGTTAGTTAAATTGCAAATTGAATTAGCATTTCGATAGCATGATGATCCAAATCAAGAAGCCATATTTTTATTTTTTTCAAAAAGACGTTCATATTTCTTATATTGCGAATGTTAACCGTTAGTGTATTAAACAGTTTACATGAAATAATTGGGTAAGAGTTTCTGTAACTAGTGGTGCGAAAAAAGGGAATATTGACCAAGTAAGCAGAGTTGCTGCGAAGATTTCTAAGGTCCGAAATCGGACTTTGCAGATAACCTGACCTTTTAAAAAACACTTTGAGGACTTTAAAATAAAATAAATGACGAACAGGTAGGACTTGCTGGTATCTAAATAAATGCATTGAGTTAGCTAGTCGATGCGTTTTGCAAACATTTCGAATCGCAGATTTCTGTAAGACAGTTAGCTGATTAAGATGATTCACATATGCTCCACCCCAGCAACAAATGCCATATTATAATTTTGAATGGAAAATTCCATAGTAGACCATCTTCAACATTTCCAAGGAGCAGTGTTTCCTCAAATGATAAAAATTCCGATTAGCTGAAAACAGATAGTTCTTTAAAAGCGATATGTGTTTGGTCCAATTTAAATTTTGGTCAAAAGTAATACCTAGGTATTTGAAGTCTTCTACAATTTCAATTGTAAAACAGTTTTTATTGCAAAGTTGATAATTAGTACATTCATGTGAATGAAAAACTATAGGAATATCAGGCGATATTTTACGAGTAAGACTAAAATACATAAGTTTAGTTTTATTGCTGACTATAAGCTCATGTTTCGCAAACCAGCATCTAAGCAGATGAATATCATGATTTATTACACATATTTGATTAATTTGATGAACAGTAAGCAATTCCTACGTCATCTGCAAAGGCTTTGATTCTACCAATTATTGGAAGCGAAAAAAGAGAATTTATGTATATTAGAAATAAAACTGGACCGAGTACTGAACCTTGAGGGACTCCTAAGTGACTAGTTTTAGGGTCACTGAAGCAGTTTTGAATTTTCACTAACTGCATTCTATTTTTAAGATAGGACTCAAACCATTTTAAGGTAAACCCACGAAAGCCAGCCATATCAAGCTTGTCTAGCAAGATTTTATGGTTAACCATATCAAATGCCTTAGTTATGTCCACGAAAAGTACAGTACAGTGATATTTACGATCTAAACCACTTTGCAGAATACAAAAAAAATCTAGAAGAGCATCTTCCGTAGATCGTCCAGTTCTAAAACCGAATTGCATCGGACTAAAAAAATTGATTCTATTAAGATAAGCGAATCCTAATTGTCTTTACTTTTAAAGATTTCTGTTTCAACGTAGAATTTACACATCACATTAATTTTATTGCCAATAAAGCAAGTTCTTTGGTTCAGCAAAAGAATTTAATGATCCTTATGTCACTCTTCGTATGGAGTTGGACTCCCTTTTACGAAATTCACACAAATCGTATTGAATCTATTCAACATAATTTTATTGGTTTTGTCTTTGAAGTTATACTTTGAGAGGATCTTCATGAACATCGTTATTAGCTTCTTCCAATGCGATCTTTATTAATTTTAATTTTTTGTCTGAATTAGTTTATGTTTCACATTAGTTTCACATACTTCCTAAAGTGTTATAAGGCTATATGAGTTTTGAATTATATTTTGGATTATTTTCCAAAATTAAATTTTTTTATTTTAAATCATTTCAAACTTCTGTGGGTTAGATATTTGTCTGTGAATGGATTTGTTTGACGTGAAAAAGACACTTCAACTAAATATGTCATATTGTGAAATTCCTCTTAAGCCTCATGACTCAAGACTACATTCTTTTGATGGTGACTGTATTATCAATTTTCGAATACTACAACCTGTCTTCACTTAAAATTAATCAATTGAATGTATTTAATTGTTTTTTTTTATTTTTTAATGATAATCAAGTTCAATACCTGAAATTAATTATTCTCTTCCGATATATAGTAATAAAATGTTTGTTTTTCGATTGAAATAAGATTTCTTGACAATGAACTCATGATACAAATTAAAAAAACAAAATGATTATATTTGATTATGAATAAATAATTATATCACAATGAAGACTTATAACAATAGTTCCAAAAAAAAGCATTTTAATAAAATTTACCAGGTGTTCAGGATGCCATGCACTAACTCATTAATTTATGCACATTTTGAACAACAAATGTATTTTTGTTAATGAAAGCTTAAATCTGATTTATTTTGTTATAAAGTTTATACATAACATGAAGAGATTGACACATTAATGTCTAAAACAGTCCTGTTTTTCTTCATAAATTTAAATTTATTTTTAACGAATTCTTTTGCATAATTATATTATTATTTTGGATGACGTTTTAAAAGTTTATAAATAAATCATGTGTCAAGTATTGGTTCAAAATTATTTTAATATTGTTTATAAAATTTTTCAATACTGCAACAAATCTGAATTTCTCACTTTTGTTGAAAAGAAAATAATGACACCAGGACCCTAATTCAATTTGTTTCGGGAAAGTGACGCAACCATATGTACATATGTACATATATGTTTACTTATACAAACTTTAAAGCCTTGAAGGGCTCACAAAATTATTTGTTCCTTTTTAACAAGATTCAAATAAAGAATCAACAAACAAGTAAAAAAATAAACAATCACAAAAAGCTGTTTGTCATACATTACTTTTCCAATGCCTAGATAACTTCTTATCTGGTGCTTTGCGCCACTCACCAACCTTAAAGATGAAACAAAATCCAGATTTAAATTTCATCTCGTAAGTATTTATATCATGGCAATTTCAATGGTCTCAGTAAACTGACACCAATGAACACATTGAAATAATGCATCACAAAAGTTGGGAAAATATGTTTAAAATTAAAGTGGTTTTGCGAATTTATTTTTAAAATAAAGTAGTTTACTATTTAACACAAACAGGCACAAATCCGAACTCGCTCTTGTATTAAAAAAGAAATACATTTGAGAGCGATCATTAAAAGTTTTGTTTTCCTCATGGGATTTAAAAATTTTTTTTTTTTCAATTTTAAGATCATGTTCTCCCAATGTGCTTATAGTAGCCCATCAGTGTTGTATTGTTAGTTGAATAATGAATAAGATAAAATTCTAATTATGTAGTTGTACGTACGTACGAGATTTTAACTGGCAAAAGTCTTACACGCGTAATAATTATACTTTCTCACTTTTGTGTTCTGGTGCTCTGATTCTGGTTTTTTCAAAAGAGTGCATTACTGCAGCCATCAGGGACATCTCAGACTTACTACACTTCTTGATCATCTGCTGGTGTTGAGAGTTTTTGTGTTTTACTGCGTTTGGGGTTGTTGTGAATTTTCCCAGATTTAATTTCGTAAAAAAAAGTTGTGCAAATTTAAACTCCACTGACAGCTGACGTGACAGGGTATCAAGTTCTTCTTGATAACCTTCTTGGATGATTGCCGAAGCGTCAACGAAAAAAAAAAAACAGCACACAACAATGATTAACGATTCATTTGAGTTTTCTTGTAATTATCATAAAATATTGATTGCACTTTGTTTGATTGTTTTTACTTTTTTTAATTTGATTTTGGCATTCAAATTTTTGTTTTTGTATTCTAGCTGACGACGAATCTGATTCGAATCCACACGAAATGGACGGAAATAATTCAGATGTAGAATGCGGACTATCTGACTTGAATGGAATGAGTTTGAACTCATATCATAGCAATGGACCAAATACATTTGCTCAGTTACAGGTAAGACATTTTTATCTTTTCAAAACAAATTTTTAAATACGAGTATGTATTTGATTGTGTATTATGAATCTACCTACCGTTAAGTATTTGATTGTTCTCACTCTCTTTGATTCATACAAACGATATAATGTACGCCTTTGATATGATAAATTATGTAAATATTGTTTTAATTTTTTTACTAATACAAATGCGACGAATATTTTTTAGTAAGAGTGCTTACAAAAACAATAACTAGGAATTATTTGTTGTTATTAAATAAAGGGTCCTTCCCTTTATATATATTTGTATATTTGTTAAATAATTAAAGTTCTTGTCAATTATTGATAAAACACCAAAAATCCAAATCTACAAATATATTTTAGTTTTTGAGGAAATTGGAAACAATTACATCTACTTAATATTTTTACCCCAATTAGTCTTTTCGTAAATTCGGTAGATCCAATTTTTCGTCTAGGTGTTAAACCGCAAAAAAAAGTTAATTTTTCTGAGGTATTTTAACCCTGATTTCAAGCTGATTAATTTTTAACTTCCCACAGGAAGTTATTGTAACCGGTCTAATTTGTTGAATTGAAAATTTCGACATTTCTCGACTTTTGAAGGTCCCTAGAGTCTAAATAAAAGATTTTTAGAGAGATGTCTGTGCGTGCATGTGTACGTACGTTTTGTTATAGAGATAATAATAATAATACAGAAAGATGCAGAAAGGACTCTTAAAAAAATTGCGTGAGTGGTTTTTTTACCATAGCAATTTAAAAAAATGGTGAACATTTTGTTTTACGCTTAACATCTGACGAACAAACATCGCTAGAGACATAATATAAATTTTATATTATATATTGTATCGTAAAACCAAACAAATATGTTTTTGGAAAAAAATCAAATTAACGGTTTTTTATAAATCAAAAAAACTGGAACAAACATCTGTCACCTCGACAATTTTACGAACAAAAACTGATTTTATCACCAAATAATTTTGTGCAACTAAAAATAACTACTCAAATACCTTTTTTTTGAATGTATGGTATTCATGTCTTCAAACTTATTTCATCTTATTGAAAATATTGTTTTCGACCTTCAGTAAAATTATTATAAAAATGCGACAGTCAGTGTTTTTCATAAAAATTTAAATCTACAAAATTCAACTGACAACTTTTTTTAACAAAACACAGAACATTTTAAGCAGGACAAATTGACAGAAGGGATGGAAAGTTATCAGTGTGGGTTGAATCCCAGCCTCTTTTTTGAATTCAAGCTAAATCCCGTTAATTAATTATGTCATCATCATAAGCAAGTTGCAACAAAATCAGACCTTTTGAATGTTAAAAACTATTTAAATTTAACTGCAAAAATGTTTCAAGCGAAGTGTTTTATACAGAAATATTTTTAAAAAAAATCGCTGAGGAAAAAAAGGTTTTCAATAATTACATAATTCATATTATAAGGAGGTTAATATAAAAACTATTGTACTTATTTGTTCATACGATGTCCTCTATTAAACTGATTGATAATGTATTCACAATTCTACACTATTATATAAACATTTTTATGATTTTTTTTATTTTTAAAAAATTTTCCACCTGACCACTGTCGAGCTCTGCATGCTACTCAGCCAACTCGTCTACATTTCCTGTTCGGTTGTAGACCTTACCTTCCTTTAAAGACAATTCTATGTTTTTTTTGTTTAATTAGGATAGATTTACTTGTAGGCCTAATCAAGTTCTTTAATTATGCTTTATTTATCAAAATCCAAATCGAAAGTTGTTTATCCACAACTTAGTTTTTTTTATGGATTAAGGAAGCTTTTATTAACTGTCTTATTTATGTGATCAAATTTATACAATTATTTATTTTATATATTTTCTTTCAGCAAGGTGATTTAGATCGGCAACGTCTGCTTGGGGACCGACAGAGAAATGGTGTTTATGAAAGTGTAATAGAAGACGGACTTGAAGGTCTAGAACATCAAGAAAGGTAAGTTAAATTTTATATTCAAAATTAGCCAAGAGTGACCATATAGAAAAAAATTGTAATGTAATACACAAATAAAATGCAATCTTTGTTACCTAACTATACTATATACAAAATTATATATCTTTGCTCGAAGTAATTCTGAACTTATTTTGAAGTAAGAAAATGCAATAACCAAAAGAATACGTTTCAATTATAAACTAATATTTGCTTTTACATAATAGTTTACCTTATTTGGTTTTTAACAGAACTTGAGTAATAATGGTCAAAAATAGAATTCAATAATGATTGTATACAAAACGAAATTAAATTACTTCAAATCAATAAGTACAGTGGCTCGCACTGCTAATTGGACACATAAAATATTATTTTTCGCAATGCAATTTTTCCAAGAAAATGTATGGAGAGTACAAAACTTTATAACCATTTTATACTTAATTTAAACACGTTTTTAATTTAAATTAGCCAAAATTACAATTTAAGCTAATTAATATTAGAAAAAAAAACAACTTTATAATTTAAGACACATAATTGAACACCTAATGCATATTTAGTACTAAGTTCTATATCATTTCGATTAAATGCCTTCCTTAAGTCGTCGAGAAATTGAAGAGGCAAGTTTTAGCATACTTCAAGACTTATTTTTTGCCATACTTCTTGGAATCCTTTAAAGCCCTCATAATGTTCCTGAAGTTCTTTCGAGGAACTCGCCGTCCCAGATAATCTCATATATATACGCGATTGCATTTAGGTCAGTTTACTTTTTGTATGTTTTAAGAACCTTAGGGCAGCTATACAATATCCACGACACTGTTGTACGAGCTATGTGCCTTGGGTAGTTGTCCTGATAGAAGATGAAATTGTCTGGTATTCCGATCTCACTCACACTGGACCCGAAATGTTGTTTCAAAATATTGATGTTAGCCATTTAATACATTTTATTTTCCATAAAATATTAGTTCCAAACAACGGAACTTGCTTTTTGTCATATATACATTCTTGGATCCAGACCTTTTAGCTTAAATTTCCTACCTTCTGTAAACAAAGCCTAATTTATAATATTGTTATGTATCTTGTGGTCAACTAACAATGCAAAAATATGTTGTTGCACCTTATCCCAAGAGGACGTATCCAATGTTAAAGTTCACTAGAAAACTTAAGTCTTTCATTTCTATTTTGCACAGTTGTATAGCTTTTTATGGACGGCGGCGGAACGACCATTTCGGTCATTACTTCGATGGTAATGATTCTTTCGTTGCTGTCTTCCTTACTCGTTGTGTCAAAATCTTTAGAGGTTCCGAAGATAAGAAGGAATTTTAGTTGATTAGCCGAAAAAGTAGCTCTACATCGTAATGCAAGGTTAAAAAAAAAATCGTTAATCCACGGCAAAAAATAAAAATTATTCAATTTAAACAATTTCTTAAACGTCCATAGTTCTTGTAGCTACTGTATGGGTTCCTCTCTGTTTGTGTACTAGTTTCGTCAATTCTAACTTTTTGTCATGGGACCTGGTTTGAATACAAATTATTTTAATATTATAGTTATCACTTTTTAATATCGTCACAAACTAAAAGCAAATTATTGCAAAACCCGCGTATTTAAAAAAGTTTCACATTATTTATAATAAAATTTTGACAATATACACCATATATTTTTTTCTTTGCACAACTAATTTTGAATTTTTAATCAATTGTCTGGACTCAACTTTTTCAAGTAAGCACTTACAATCCTGCATCTGACAATTTGTGTTACAAACCAAACAAATATGCAAGCCTGACAGTAAACTGTGTATGAATATAATTGCAAAATAACTTACAATTAAAATCTAACTCTGTTGAGAGCCTAAGAGACGTGCTCAAGCCCTGCTCAGAGTTAGAAAAAAAAAACGCCATTTATTATCTGATGGGAAAATTTGAAGGGCCTTTAATTATACAAACTTTTTCCGTAAAACATCTCTTAACGTTCGCTTACATTCCTTCATTCATTTAATTCTTAACTGGTTTGAAATTGGCTTCAGAATCGAAATTTTAAAGGAAACTTAACTTTAAACATTAAATTTTTCCAAAAACCAGTAAAGCTATACACAATATTTGTTAATATAGAGGGACCTATAAGACTTGCCGTTATTAGTAGTTCTTCGTACGTTAATAATATATGCATTTAAGCTTGTACATTTTTATTTGTTTGAAGTTACTTGTCACTTTTGTAACCAGGAATTGGAAATGAGAACTTTAACAAATAAACTTAATATATTGTTTGTCAACATTATACTAAATAATATTAAGTGACATTCGTTTATGCGCTGCAGTGTATTTATTTTATTTATTATATTTCTTCACACAAATGTCAACGGTCTTATCATTATTTAATTATATTTATTATTTGAGCAATAAATTAATTTTAAGCTGCAAACCATACTAGTTTGCCGTTGCCTATTTTTCTTTTCTAAATGCTAATATACAAAACAATTCATAAATATTTCGTAAAACGTGTCACTGATACAAATTGCGACAAATTCATGACGTTTGCCGTAAGTCATAAATAATAAATGTACTATACATAGATTAATTATGAATTTAAATTATAACGTCATCGCTGTTGCCGTGTTTCCTCTTGTTTTCATCAAGCAAGCATGACGTTTTTGTGCTTATCACAGTGGCGTATACCTACACTTATTGACACACTTAGTGAGGAGTTTGTATTTTGATCTCAATAACAGAAAGCTACTTTAAAATAGACATGTGTATGAGAAACATTCATTGGTACTTATGGCTTACAATCCCTATTGTACTTTAATATCTTAAAATTTCGTATGTACTTGAATTATTTCCCAATTACTTTTTTACTTGAAACAAATTACAGGAGTTGGAAGTTCTTGATGCATTCAAATGGATGCTGTTCCAATTAATGACACTAATTTTTCAAAAAAAAAGAAAAGGATTTGATATACCATAGAAAAAGTCCAAGGCTTCGAATTCTCATTTTGACAACAAATTTAACTTTGGAACCAATAAAACTCCAACACGAATTTAAAAACAGACCTTTAAATGTTTTGTAGGTACATAATGGTACCGTCTTGTGTCTATCAGTTGTTTTGGTTTATTGTGTAAAGCAGTTCAAAAACTTTAATGCCTGGTTAAATTGCATTTCATGAGCTGTGTGGCTTGTGGGACCATCAGTTTAAAACCACATGTCGTCCAAGTGTATATCTTCCAATTCGGACATTAAATAATCGGTAATTATATCGCCATAATACTGGTCATTCACAGTACCGCGCCAATCTTTATCCTCTACAAAAATTTAGGCCAAATAACATGCACAAAAAGTATATTTTCACCCGACCAATATCACATATTCTGCTTATTGAACAAACTTAATGATCTTTGTCATTAAAAATGATTATGCGATGAAATTCATCCTAGCGCATATTCTCCATAGTCCATCGTCTTTAATTTGAGTTTGTTTGAGTTCAAACCAAAATCTTAACACAAAATACACAATGTGGTCTAAACGATTCACAATTATTGAGAACGCCGCCGTGGAATTAACTAATTGGATCATTTGTTACGGACGCCTGAACAGCTTGTGATATTTTCGACACTTTGACCAACCCGAATATGTAGACTCAAATTTGTGCACAAAACTTTTTATTGTCGGTCTACTAGGGCGAAAATGACCACCGAAAATTGAAGATAAAGCTCTTGAAATTATGTTCATCGACTTCGAGTTTCGGTAGGAATTGTTTATAATTTGCAGCGGTTGCTCGTTTGTGTTCTTTACCACGATGAAAATGTTGACTTATTGGTTAAAGGCTGCGTTAACAAATTATATTTAAAATTGTCAAGCACCTACTAGAAAACCTGATAAAAAGATATTGAAGAAAAAAATTTAATCATCAAACAAATACTCGAACTAGGTACAACTTAATATTTTGTTTGCAACTCCGAACTTAAACCGAAGATAGGAACTTTACACAAGAGAGTTTTTGCAATACTATTTTCAATGAAAATAGATGGTTTTTAAAAATTGACGCATAGAAAATATAATACAAACCTAACAGTACAACAAAAAAGTCACTATACTCTTTCTTATCGTTTAGGGGTAATGAACCCCCTACCTTCATATAAAACTAAGGGCATTTACATGAAAGAAATCGCAAAGCAGTCATTACACCTGTATGACCGTTTTTATTTATTAAACCCGTTATCTATAAAAGCTTAGGATTCCTTCAACGATTTCTCAGATAAATGAGGCAACATTCATTCACCCGAATTTGCAGAATGTCTTCTTTAAATTCTTCTCTTCTATTTTTAAATGCTCGCACTGTAAGTACGTTTAAACACAATAATTTATTCATAAAATAAATTACTTAATTCTATACAACATTTAAATAATCAGGTTATTTTGCTTACCTCGAGTACCGACCCAGTATTTTACCTTTAAATACATCACCTTAAAATATATGCAGTACATCGCATCGTACAATATCTAAGATCGTTGAACTTTGAAGAAAGAAAACAAATTCGCGCAAGGTAATAGGCTTAAATAATTTAGTTTGCATTGTTTTGGGCCCAAATTTACCACATACTCATATAATAAATTCTTGTTTTCTATTAAAAGCACGTTTTTCAGCTCACCAATTGTCATCGTCAGTTGATTGAGCAATAATTATAATAATTTATTGAAGCGTGTTTTGTTTGGCATTGAGAAGTAGAAGGTATGTTTTGTACGTTTCGCGTCACTTGATCGTGCTAGAGATTAAATTGTAGGCTATGGGATATAGATCACAAGTGATATAATTTGGAACATTTTTTGAAAGTTTCGTATATACATTTTTGAACAACATTTAATTTTGTCCATATGTTGTGATTGGAAACAATGGCCGTCCCCGTAGTGTTGCTGGAAACCGCTGTCAGTGCAAATAGTTGTTTTAAAAAAGAAACCACTATATGCTACCCCCATACTTATAAATCCCTTAAATCAAAGAAAGAACAGTTTAAAACAATCCATTTTACATATAAGAAAGAACAGTTTAAAACAATCCATTTTACATATGTATATAAGAACATACTAAACTCACGTAAAAAAACACACACACTTTTTTAGTGGCTAATTTATTTTGACACCGGGCCTAAAGAACGGAGTTGCAAACAAGACTCACGTATTTGTTATTATTGCTAAAAAAAATAATAACACTATTTTGTGTAAGATACAAAAAGTTTAAAATCAATAGCTCTCCTTGTGTTGACTTGAGTCGAAATGTTATTTAGTTTTAGTTTTTTTTTGTAGAGTTTCGTTTTAGTACAAAAAAAGTTGTCAATTGAATTTTTAATTTTTCTAAAATAAAACAACTTAAAGCTACAAACAATAAAAAATACTTAATGTTTGATTTCAATACCTGGTTTCGTTCAATTTGTCCAATTGAAAATTTTGACATTTCTCGACGTTTTAAAGTCCATAGAATCTAAATAAATATCCGTGTTTTTTTTGGCATTCTATAAATAGTATAGTAGAAAACTCTCAAGAAAACCATCGGTAGTTGCTAGATTTTTTTATATAAAAATTGGTATAACTGAAAGAAGACTTGTCAAAATTATAATAATAAAAAAACACAAATAGAAAATAAAATAAAATGCACGACTGGGTCGCACGAACTTGCTCCTTTATGCAAAGAGTCTGTTTAAAAAAGTACTTATATAAGATTTAAAAATATACCTGTAAAATAAGTTTGTCTTCAAAGATATAAATGCCATTTAATCAAAAAAAACCGCACGATCTTTGTATATGAAAACCATAGTACTCTCATGAGCAGAAACTTTTAGGGCGACCAGTACCAGATTCCGAGTCGTTGGCGTGGCGTTAGTATCGAAAGTGGAGAAAGCGGGAGCAATGGAAAAATATTATTTCCATTCCCATAAGCAGCCAGCAGAATAAGGGAGATAATTAATTTTAGACCCAAAAAGTCTACACAATTTCCTTCATTCTATTTGAATCTATCCTTGCATATGCTTTCACATAAAGAGCTTCCATATTAAGGTTGATGAGTTTGTTTTTGTTTTTTTTTATATCAATGCACTTTATATAAAAAACGGAAAAGTAAAACAAAATGGCTTAATATTGTATCTAATAAGGGTACGAAAGACACTTTTGCATGTTTACTTCAGCTGTTTAGGATCTTTTACCAATATTTGTTTTTATTTAATTTTAATTCATGTCTGCTTTTACTTGGGTACGATCTTTGTATCTGAAAAATGGTTTCTATTATGTATAAAGCTACGATTCAACTTGTTCCCTAAAAGCTTTTTTCCTTTAGATAGCTTTATTGTAATTTCATATTAGAAGAACCAGGATGGAAAATAATAAGATAAGAAAGAGGCATGACCATGAATGTTTAAATTGTAAAGCGATCGTCTATTGGTTGTGTAGTTAGGTAGCAGGTAGATGTCTAATACGAATTAGGAATAGTTCATTGGCGAGCTTAGCTTTAGGCAGATAGATAGATAAGGACATGTTTATGATGATAATGAAGGAATGTTATTGGTAGCTAAAAGGTACATACATTCCTTCTTTACTATAAGTTTTCAGCGCTAACATAAAGTTTTTACGTTCAGTTTATTTATTTTGTTAAAGTTTAAAAAAATAACAAGCATACGAACAGGTACAAGAAATTGCTATTGATATTTTGTTTACAGTCAGGCTTTTGCGCGTTTGTTTTGTCGTTTTAGTTATGAAGTGACACGTAAGCAGTAGTTGTAGAAGTCGTGCGTAATACCTTTAAAAATAGGTATAATGTGTATACGTTGAAAAAGTGATTCTAATAGTAAATGCATATACTCTTTCTGGCCCGTTTCTTTAACTTGTACTAAGTTTATATAGGCGAAGGAAAGTAAATCATGTGTGAAACAACCTTATTCGTAAAGAATAATATTTTAAAATCACATATACAAAGTTTCCAAGATATTTCTTCTTGATAGACACTTTAAAATAAATTGTTGATTAAGTAAACGGTGATTTTTTAAGAGCTTGAGAACTTTAAAAAAAAAACGCATAAAATTTGCAAAATCTCATCGATTCTTTATTTGAAACGTTAGATTGGTCCATGACATTTACTTTTTGAAGATAATTTCATTTAAATGTTGACCGCGGCTGCGTCTTAGGTGGTCCATTCGGAAAGTCCAATTTTGGGTAACTTTTTTGAGCATTTCGGCCGGAATAGCCCGAATTTCTTCTTCTTGGTGGCCAACTTACATGTCCATTCCTTGAGATGAATTGTTCTCCGAAGTTTTCCCTCAAAATGGCCATAGAATCGCGAGCTGTGTGGCATGTAGCGCCATCTTGTTGAAACCACATGTCAACCAAGTTCAGTTCTTCCATTTTTGGCAACAAAAAGTTTGTTAGTATTGAACGATAGCGATCGCCATTCACCGTAACGTTGCGTCCAACAGCATCTTTGAAAAAATACGGTCCAATGATTCCACCAGCGTACAAACCAAACCAAACAGTGCATTTTTCGGGATGCATGGGCAGTTCTTGAACGGCTTCTGGTTGCTCTTCACTCCAAATGCGGCAATTTTGCTTATTTACGTAGCCATTCAACCAGAAATGAGCCTCATCGCTGAACAAATTTTGTCGATAAAAAAGCGGATTTTCTACCAACTTTTCTAGGGCCCATTCACTGAAAATTCGACGTTGTGGCAGATCGTTCGGCTTCAGTTCTTGCACGAGCTGTATTTTATACGGTTTTACACCAAGGTCTTTGCGTAAAATCTTCCATGTGGTCGAATAACACAAACCCAATTGCTGCGAACGGCGACGAATCGACATTTCACGGTCTTCAGCAACACTCTCAGAAACAGACGCAATATTCTCTTCTGTACGCACTGTACGCATTCGTGTGGTTGGTTTAATGTCCAATAAAGTAAACTGAGTGCGAAACTTGGTCACAATCGCATTAATTGTTTGCTCACTTGGTCGATTATGTAGACCATAAAACGGACGTAAAGCGCGAAACACATTTCGAACCGAACACTGATTTTGGTAATAAAATTCAATGATTTGCAAGCGTTGCTCGTTAGTAAGTCTATTCATGATGAAATGTCAAAGCATACTGAGCATCTTTCTCTTTGACACCATGTCTGAAATCCCGCGTGATCTGTCAAATACTAATGCAAGAAAATCCTAACCTCAAAAAAATCACCCTTTATATCATATCCGATACAGTTGCGCTATACATGGGCGGCCATATCGTTGGTATTTATTATAATTTTAGTTATAAAAATACATAAATATGTACCAAATGCACTAATTTAGATAAAAGCTAGGAATGTAATTACAATTTTATAAAAATAATGCGCTCTTTCGGGCTCATGCACATTTAAAATATTAAAAAAAAAACTGTTTTAAGATTCAAAATTTCGGCCGAAAAAAAAGTTTGTCTTCAAAAATTTAAATGCCATTTTATAAATAAAAAAACATTTGATTTTTCAAATTTATTTTTTGAAAATCGTTAGAGCGGTTTTTTTTTAAATTAATTTTGTATGTATAAAATTTTTCAATTTTTTTCTAAAAATATTTTTGGTATGCAGTTATTTAGATATTAAAAATATACGCTACACATTTGAATTTCGTTAAAAAATGTTGACCCGTTTTTGAGATATCGAATTTTGAAAAAATAAAATTCAATATTTTTTTAAAAATCCAAACAATAAGAAATTGCACTTTTGAAAATCAAATATTGTTAAAGCTATATAGGAGCTTATTCAGAAAAAAAATTATTGAAATCGGTTTATAAGTTGCTGAGAAAATTAAAAAACAAAATAACGGTTCTATGAGCGGTACCTTTCCTGAGCAATACAAAAATTTGTTTTTCTTATTGAAAGAAGCCAAGTTAAAAAATAAAATTTAAGAGAAAATTTAAAGAAAATCTATCGGTTTGTTTTTGAGAAATTTCGAATTTTCGTTTTTTGACCAAAAAAATTGTATGGTGGCCACTGTTAGTTTTGATCTTAAAAAAAAAATGAAAAAAACGCCTAACGCGAATCTGCTCAAAACCTTAACTTCCAAGTTTGAACTCAATCGACCCAATGGTTTAGGCTGTAGGAGCGTGGACAGACAGACAAAATCGACCGGACGGAATCGCGGGACCCACTTTTTTCGACTTCTCTACCATCGTAATATCATGTTTGATTAAAATCTCGAGTTCGAAATTTTGCACGAATGCAAAACTTGCCATATACATAGTTCCTATATGTCGCAAGTAAAAATAACTTAAACTAATAAAATAGACAATTTTCAAAAAGAAAAGAAAAAAATTAACAATTTCAGCTTTGACGTAAAATTAAAACTTCAAGAAGGGGTTTTTTTCGTAGACTACTACGTTAACATGTGGTGTTGAATCGAGCTTGAAGCTCGCTTTAATTCCATATATACCTTAAGTTAAAATGGGCTTGATTCGACTCGATTCCGGTCGGGCATTGAAGTCTAGTCAAAATTTGTGAAGGAAAACCTGTGTGGAGAAGTTGCTTTTACAGATAATGCATTATGGTCTGTTTATTTGCATGTTTGTGTACAAAAATATAGTTTTGTTTTAAATAAATTTAAAAATAACCTATTCTTAAATATATGGTGCTGAACTATTCATTGTTGACACGAATCAAACTATCTCACTTGCACTTCATAACAAACATCGAAACACCATTTGCATTTAAGAAAGTCCGTTCAAACCTTATCATTTTTAAATCTTCTTGTGCGGTGAAAACACCAAAAAGATTTATTCAATTTAAGCTGAGATAAACCTTTGGTGGAAGCATAGCAAATCTTAATTATCTTTTCTATTGTTTTTTCCTTCATAATTGTCATTAACAAAACTAAATAATATCAACAGTAACAGATTGAGTTTTTTCCCCAATGGAAATCACATGATTCTAAATGCACAACTACTCAACGAACACAGCCATTGAGATACAAATGCAATATCAATCGTAACAACATTTGAGAACGAAATCACGTAAGACCTATTCGAGACTCGTATAAATGGCAAAAACCCATCTGTAGTAGGATTCTACTTTAACTTTTATCGGTAGTATTCTTACTGCGGATATTGTTTTTGTTATTCGTTTAAAATCCTACTATACTATTGATAGATTTTCCAAAAAATAACACGGGTAATGATTTTTAGAGAGATGTCCTTGCATGCGTGTGTACGTAAGTTCGGTAAGGTTTTTTCGTCGTCCATAGCTCAAGAGCAATTAGCTTTAGATGTCGACGTCGAACAAAATTGTTATACAGATAATAATGTAGAAAGATGCAGAAAAGACTCTCAAACAAATTGAGTGGGTGTTTTTTTTACCAAAGCAATTTAAAAAAAGTGAAAATTTCGGTTAACTCAAAATATCTTTTAAACCAATAATGCTAGCAACTTCAAATAAATTGTTCATTGTATATTGTGACGTGATACCAATCTAGTATATTTTTGAAAAACATTTATTTAACGATTTATGAACAATAAACTGATTTTATCTTCAACAAAGAATAACGTTTGATATCTGGTAAATTAAAAAAAAAATCTAATTGACAGTTTTTTCTCCAAAAAAAAAACTCAAAGTTGTTAAAATTATTTGTCAACTTAACCATCTTTTCAAAAATTTAAAATATTGTTTTCGGATTTTTCATTAAAAAAATCTACAAAAAAAATACACAAAATTGGTAAAAAATGGTGTACGATTCTTGATATATCAGGAATAAATGAAGATATTGATTTCAAAATGATTCATTCTGTGCTAAATTTTGTTGTTAATGTAAGGTATTGGTCTTAGAAAAATCCAATCCTTATTTGTTATATGCAAAATAAAAGCTTTCAAAAACTGCTACTAAATACAATCCGTTGAGAACTAAAGCCTAGTGACTTACAACTCTCAACCATTCCTGCGTGCGAGTAATGTTGTCAGGAATGGAGATGACCTACAGTTTTAAGCCGAATCCAAACGACTAATTTAAGAGAGCACATTTCATGATTTGTCAACTCATCGCACAGGTGAAAAAAAAAACTTTAGATAGCATGGGTAGGGATCGAACCCAAGACCTCTGACATGACAGTTCTACTCACTATCACGCCACGGGTACTACTGCTACTAAAATTGGTAAAAATTGATTTTGAATAAAGATCTCGTCAACAAAAACAGATTTTGAAATCAAACTTTCTTATCATATGCAAAATATTATTGGTAGTTTTAAGCTTATTTTGAAAAAAAAATTAACTTACAACTTTTTTTTACAAAACACGAAAACCTACAAAATCAACAAACAATTGAAGAGAAATGTTTTGCAACTCAAATATAAGAACAACAAAGATATTGACTTTAATTTCTTACCCAAACACAAAATATTGTTATGAACATTGAAGTTAAAGTTTTAAACAAGATAAATCGACAGACGGGACGGGAAGTAATTACTGTGGGCCGCATTCCATCCTCTTTATAAAAAAAATGTATAGAAGGAAATAATTTAAGTCAATGACTTTATTCATTCTCGAGATATTCGGGTCGAAAATCAGTTTTACCAATTTTGTGTCGTGTTTTTGTAGATTGTTATTTTTTATTAAAAAATCTATAAATTTGATTTTTGTAAATGATAAAAATAGTATTTTGTACAAAAAAAAATAATTTTAAGGGAATATCTTTAATTTTTGAAAATATTTTAGAGTCCAGAATCAAGTTTAGTTTTTTTTTTTTAGTTTTTGTAAAAAACTGTTACTTCGATTTTTCCCAAAACGTTTTTCTTCGTCGCATAAAATTATTCTGGACGTAATATAACTTTTTGTCTTAAAATATTCAAGGTAAATATATGTTTGTGTTATAAAAAAAAGTTTACCTACTTATTTTTTTTAAAATGTATCACGTTACAACGTAAAATATAAAATTTAATTGAAGTAGCTAGCGTTATTGGTTACTTTAATGCGTAATGTATAAACAATTCAAAATAGTTAAATGCACAATTTGATCGTCTATTTGTTGTATTTTCTATTTTTAAAATATGAAGCATTTCAAGTAACATTCTTTTGTTGTAATATGCCTCTGTATGTAAAATTTTATTTATAAACAGAATTTATTACCAAATAAACCAGTCATCCTTATGTCCTGGCAATATAGGATGTACTAAAATATTTGACTCTCCGTAAAAAAGAAAATTAATAGAAATTGTGCGTGTAATAGTATTTTAGAAACAAAAAACTGTTTCAAAATGAAAAAAAGTAAATCCTTGAAATGCTTTTTAATTTATTTCAATATTACCAATTTTGACTATTGTAAAAATATGCTCCTTCATTTTGTTGGCTAATTTATAATAATAATGATTTGAAAATGAATTTTTAACACTGCTGTATCCATATTTCAACCTCATTCAATTCAATGTCAATGCCATAAAAGTAAATTTTCAATGGCGCTCTGTTAGATATGTACACTATACATATATGTATGTAGGTACTTCAGTTTAATGGCGCCAATTAAATCAATTTCTTTTATTTGCCTGATGTGTGCCTTGATGTATCTTTTCAATCCACTGCCTCTTAAATCGAAGCAAAAACATTTGGTATTAAAATTTTCCTTGAAATTAAATTAAATGGAAAAAACAAGATTTTTAAAATATTATTCTTGGATTAATCGTATTTCTTTACATCATGAAGGCAACGGCAATGATGCGCGTTCGCGTTGGATAAATCTTCACGCTGGTATGAGGTATCTCATAAATAGTGTTCGGATGTCTTTATTTCAACGTTCCAGCTATATACTGGATGTGTTCTTAACATATTATTTATTAAAAACAACGCAACAAAAAAAACTAGACTTTCGAATAAATATTTTGCTGTTTTTCACCTAAAGCAGCATTTTACCTTGTATGTATTTGCGGAGGATAAACACCAGAAGTGTGAAATGAATGAATTATAACCCATTTTCAAGTTTAATTGGAATGAAAAAATTATAATGTAGATAAAGGCTGTCCTCGTCACCTGCTTAATTTGTGTTGACACTCCTTGATAATGTTTACATGAAATACAGGAACATTTTACAAAATATAAATAATATTTTTTTCTAGGCTTAATATTTTGAATTGTTCTTTACTAGCAACCATAAGTATTGGGGCTTCAAATTTAAAAAAAATGTTCATTATATTCATCGGGTTTTCCAATAGTGACTTGACTTGAAATAAGCCAGTCGATTGGCCGCCCTGTTCGTGCCATTTAATGCCTCTAAACTACTTTCTCCAAGGCTACGTTAAATTGTAAGAGTCAATATTGAACGCGAAATAGTGACCTTTTCGGTCGAAATGAGTGAACAATTGTAAAAGTTTCGCCGGCCGGTGGAAAACGGCCATATGAACGAAGTCGAGTTGCATTCATAAATGTTCTGATTGAACTTCAAGCCGATAATAAATACGAAATGAAATATAGCAAATGGTTTGTGTTTAATAATTAAAAATGTTGCCATGTTCTCATTTGACAACCTTTTAGATTAGTAATAAGCTTTCTTACGCAAAGATTGGATAGTGTACAAAATTAAAATACGTATATTAAATATCGCTCTATTAATCTTCACATAATGCGTGTTTGTGTTCATATGTATTCCTTTAACATTATTTTAAACAAATAATTTTTTTTTTAAATTACGTTTTACACAAACACCACAAAATATTTTTTTAGAGTTAAAATAATTCGAATTTCACCTATAAATTTTTTTATCACATCAGGCTTTTAAAATTTGCTCTTTTAAAAATGCTAAAGGCAACTAAATACAGTTTTTAAGGCTAAAGGAAAACTCAACATATCAATAAACAATAAATTAGATACATTTTAAATAGCTTTAGTATCTTCTGGAAATTCTCAGTTGTTATTAGCCTTCATTCGAATCTTTATGAAGGTTTGAGAAATTTAAGCTATCTTGTTTTTGAAAAATGCGTTTATGAGTAAATTTGTATTAAGGTCACCAAAAACCATAAGAAGGGTGCAATTAAATTGCCATGAATAAAAACCTTGTCGACCAGTTTAAGGAACAATATTTTGAGATACATTGTTATGTGAACCACTCATTTTTCATACAACATTCTGATACACAATATTTTGAAAAACTGAATATAAGACAATCAGAGCTTAGACAAGACAATTCTGAAGTACAATTTTTCGCTCAACTATCATATTTATTTCATATTGCTTAATTGTTTTCTTATGAACAATTGAGTTCTTGTGAATAATGTAATGCTTTCTGGACTCTGTGTCAAGCCATTTATTACAAAACTATAAAAACGCAACACTTTTCGGTAAAAAGCAATAAATGGTCTACCATGCTTCCGGTTTCTTTTGTTGGCACCGTTACCAAAAAAGAAAATAAGCTTTTATGCATACTTAAAAATGTGTATAAATTATGTACGGATACTGATTAGATTTAAGATAGGTATACGATAAATCGCAGTTTTTCTGTAAGAAAATTGTATAGTAAGTTAGATATAATAGTTTTGTATACTCGTACCTTACCCAAACTTTAACACTCAATTACTGACCAATACTTTATTTCCAATTTGAGTGACATTTTAATAAGATGATTAAATATTTATGTTGAATGTACATTATGTATGTACGTATGTTGTTGTGAAGGGTGCGCTGCTTGGTTAGCTTTTAATCGATTTGTTTTGAGGAGGACAAGGTATACATTACATAGTCCAATAAATGACGTTAAATTTATTTTGTATATGTCCTTGAAACTATCCATTGGCTTTGACATTTCATATAATTACAATAATTATGTATAGTATGAATGAGAAAGGAATATCAAAGGAGTTGAATATTTAAGTCATGTAATAAAAAATCGGTTCCATTCTAATGGAAATACAAAATTGCAGAAGCCGATAAGAAACAAAAATTAAACACGTCTTTAATTAACGTTGCCCTTTGTATTTTTCTTTTGTGAAAAAAATCAAACTCCTGGATAATCACTTGATTAATGTTTGATGTGTTTATACATATGCCTTTTCAAGAATCTATGTTTTAAAGTTATCTATTCGTCGTACTTTCCTAAATTTATTTCGAATAAATTCAAATCCTTACATTAAACCAAAAAAGAGCATACGTATTAATTCCATAATATATAAGAGGCCGAAACATCGTCATTTTTACAGGGCCAAATCACATTCTTATACAACAACAACGAGTGTGTTTTAAGTCAAATTAATGAATGTTTATTTCAGTGTTAAAAGAAAAGTATGCAATCAGCAATAGAAAACGACATCAGCCAAATGCAATGGCAGAACTTTATCCTTTATTTTATGAAGCATATTTGTGAAGCATTTTAATGGTCCAATCAGCAAAGAAAAGGTGTTTTCATAAACCTCGACAATTATTAATGAACACAACGATTCTGCTGAACATGTGCAGGCCTGCAGCTTAAGTACAATTTCAAATGATTACAGAATGTTCAAAAACATCAGAAAAAAAGTAGAAATAACCGGCGATAGATTTTTTTGATAACCAAAACATCAACAAAAAAAAATATCAACTTTCTTGATTTTAAAGAACACCGTCCTCGATAAAGAATTTTGTCCATACCTTAAATATGGATTTGCAATCTGCAGGACTCTGATGTCATTTATGACGTTTGTGAACATATCCTCTGCAACTTATCTGCGTTTGTTCGATCGCAAATCTGACTTTATAAACATATCTAAATCAGGTCTAAGTTAGGCAGACATTTATGAAAACACCCATAAAATGTTGCTGATATGAACAAGCTTAAGTTCTTCTGTTAACTGATCTACTGATCTGTATATGCAAAAAAATTGTGCTGTCTTTAAAAAATTGTGCTGTCTATAATTCCAATGATCAACGAGGAATCGACTAACCTGAGTTTTTATCAACACTACGGTCTAAAGCAGCAATGTTCGGAGTTATTCTTAAGAGAACCACACGGATTCCATTTTTGACATCCTTTTCCATGTTCTGCAGCATTTTCACTATTGCCAACCGAGAATTTGCTTCACAAACAATCCAAAAGTGCTTTTGTTTTTCGAGGTGTGGTTAAATCGTTTTTGAAACCATTTATCATATCACAATGAAAACCCTTATTGCAAAGCCCTTTGGTTTATGAATTATGAAGAAGTCTATAAACGTATTAATACGACCATTGAAAATTGAGTTTTTTTAAATTTTTTATTGCAAATTTTCCTTTTTTTTTTGTCCTCAACAATTCCTTGCAGTTTCATAAAATAAATTTACAAATTCGCATATTGGTTTTTTGTAGAAAATGAAATGAAGCCTGGATTAACTCACCTCCTTCAATTAATTTTTAAACTCTGTTGTTCCTTGATAGAATTTCACATTTTTCCATATTTACTCGTGAATGAAATAGTTACACATGAAAACGGTTTTGAACTTTCAGGAAAACTAACAAAGTTTAAACTAAGTTTTAACAATTTATCATGCTTTATTTCCAATAGGTAAGTTTATCACGTTTTGTTCATTGTAAAATATACCTAACTTCTTTTCCATATAACAAAAGTTCAGTTGCACTCAAGATTAAAAAAATGGCAGCTAGCCATGTTATTCATTTAAAATTTAAGACACACATTCTATTTCCGATTTATTGATGGCATTTTTGTTGTTTCACTTCCTATCAACGTAAAAAGAATTTTTGAATGATGTATGAAATATTAAACTCAAATTTATTTGTGTTCCTGTTTTACGACAAATCAATTTAAAAATATAACTTAAATATTTGTTTTGATCAATAAGTAAGTATAAAAAAAGGATTGAAATCATTCTTATGAGTAAGTATGTTGGCGAAATTTCTTTAAAAAGAACTTAATCATATGAAATGTTTCCATTAAGGGCTTTAAATAAACGCCAATATTTCAAAAACTTCATTATCCGCTTGAAGTGCAATCAAAATGTTTGTGAATGGAACTGGACTTCGTTCATATGGCCACTCCAAGTTCTTTTGCAAAGTTTAATTCTTTAAATCTAATTTTCAATGACTCTCACTAATTTCTCTGCTATCTCGCTTCGATATTGGTTATGAACTTCAACAATATTCGACGGCTTATTGGCCTAAGCAAATGACTTACCTTAGTCCTAAAGAAAATAGTCTAGAGGCGTTAAATCAAACCAGGCAATCGAGAGGTCCGTTTTGTGAGATATCACGCCGCTTGTCAAATTTTGTCTTTAATAAATCGTTTGTAAGTTGTTCTGTGTAGCTTGTGACACTAACCTGTTAAAACCACATGTCCAAGACCATTTCATTCAATTCGAAAAAAAGTCAGTAATAATGACGGCTGTAAATTCACAATAACGTGACGATCGTTATCGTCGACTAAAAAGTGTGCAATCCACACTAAACAGTTATTTTTTGAGAATGAATTGAAACCGCACCAATAACGCATTTTTTGCTTACTAGCCAAGAATTAGCTTCGACACTTAAAACGCTCTTATAGTTGCGTTCACAAATTACATTGAAAATTGTCAAGTATCCATTAGAAAACTTGATTTTTAAAATTTCAACATCTATGTATGTATATATTTTATTTGTTCAGGAAGATTGTGTTTATTTGAAAAATGTATTCTAGAAATAAAGTGAAAATTACCTTTTATGATCTATGTAACTTCTTGTTCTGGTATTACCCATTTACCACTGTGAGATAATTTTTTTTTAAATCTGACTGTAACAGTAAAACACTGTTTTAATGTTTTTGTTTTTTTTATTTCATTTCAGGTGAGATCCAAATAAAGCCTTTTATTTTATTAAAAAAGTAATTATGTAAGTTTTATCTTAAAATAATAATAAAATTGCATACCATTAGATTTAAATACAAAGTACTATAATATTGAGATCATCTAAAACTAGTTATTCAAAAAGGATTTTATGGGGGATATAATAAAGGCATTTGTTCTAACAATAAGAATGGGTTTTATGATCTTTCTTAGTATTGATCATTTAAAATTAATTTTCCTAAACGCGAATGAATATGAATACATACCTGGTGTAAAAATCCTTCGCACTAACTATGATTCCACAGATAACTTTTCTCAGAAAATGAACTAAAGAAACACTTATTACATAAAGCCGTATCCACCTGTTTCAAATTAATTGTATTTTAATCGACATTTATATCTTTATAAATAAAATAGTTATTGTTTAATTTTACTTATTTTGTAATGTGTCGCATATTTTACTACCCAGCTACTCCAAGATAGACTATAGCAAAAATCTGAAATTCGTAATGTTTTTTTTTTAGAAATTTGCTCAGCCGTACATTTTATTACAAAAAGGATTAAGACCATTTTAGGGTGTGCTTAACTTTGTTTTTATTTGTATTCCTTCCCATTTAAAAAATAAAAACTAGCCTTCTATCACCAGAGTCCTTATTCATCTTATACAGAATTATTCCCTAAAAGGAATGAATCATCTGAAATTTGCAAGCTTTATGAGATCATATATTGACATCAGATTGCTGATGTAATCGCATACAAAATAAAAGGAGAGTCAAGTATCTTGAAAGATGATGACGCATCATAATATCTATCTACCTATTTGTGAAATATTATTATTGTTATGATTATTTGACAATTTGGAATAGACTATTCCGTGAAAAATAAAAAATTGTATAATTACAAAAAAACACACATCTCAAAAATACATTCGTTCAATAAACAATTATATCTTGGGTGTTAAATCAATAAAATCGAATGTACTGAAATTCATTATATTTAAAGTCACGTACCCTTACTCAAAGAAATAAATTCTTTATCCCCTACAATGTTCCAATTACTTATTTAAATTTATGTAATGAGGTGAAACCCCTTTCATCAGCAGTTTTTTTTTCATTTTCTGCTGCAATTAGAATCCTTTTAAAAACATTCCATTTAAGGATTAACAACTGTCACAATTTTTCCTGTAAAAAGTTTAGGCAGTACCTGTTGTTAATTAATTGAGGCTCTTATTATAGAAAACCAGACACACGAATTGAAACTTTATTTTTTTGTTTCTGTTTGTTCCAATTATACTAACAGAAACGGTTTTGTTTCTGGCAATCAAATTGCATCTGTCCGAAAGGTTTTGAAGCAGATCCGACTTTAATTTTTTCAGGTTTTTAAGATATTACTTTTTAAAAATCGAATTATAACACATTATTATAAAGATTTTAGAAGCTATCTAAATTCATAGAGTAGCTTCTTTCAACAAAATCCATGACGGCTTTCCAAATCTATAATTTTTTTTTCTTCAATATTCCAGTTGAAATATTTATTGTGCTTCATAAATTTTCGAAAAATCTCCATGAGATATTAGATTTCAGCTGTCTTTAATCTGAAAGAAACGCTAAACGCGTATTCAACAGAAAAAGTCAAAATGTTTTGTCAGCAAGTATTGTTCTTGAAACAAATCAGTTGTCTTATTCAATTATTTCAAATTTTTGAATATATTAAAAAAAAAAAACTATACAAATAATGCTGAAAAGGAGTATTTTTGAATTTAGAAGAGATATTTTAACTATAAAAGCATTCAATTCAAGGTTTTCTCAAAATTAGAAACAAATTAATGAAAATTTTCAGAAACTAGAAGACAAAGATTTGGGCTTTGCAGAATCAAACAAATATTTCTTTTATTGCTAAGAAATATTTGGTGCTTAAACTTAGCATTACAAACCCGTTTTTGGATGTCTTCAACAAATTTAATGTCATATATTTTAAAAACCAATTCAAAGGTGAGATTCAAATGCATGACATCTTAATTCTTTAAAAAAGTGTTGTTGCTGCAACGAAAAAATAACGTAATTTTGCCGAATAGTTTAATTAACCATCAAACACATAATATTTTCAATATTGCAAAAATCTGAAAAATTGTATAATTCACTGGAATAAAAAAAATTGCTTTTAGACCGATTGCAAAATAGATAATACGGCTTGAGTTTAGTAATTAGAGATTTTGCTTTATATTTCTAGTTTTCAACAATTTAAGGAAGTTTTAGTTCATATTTTACAGACTAGAAAGTCAAAATGCTATTTTATTTTGATTATTACCATCAAAATATAGGTAAATGTCAATACTGATACAAATACAAAATATACAAAAATACAAACGTACTTGCTTGACTATAAATTTGAATAATAGTACTTCTATTCTTTTCTTAATCATGTCAACTCGATTGAACACACACATCACAACACAACCGACTAATATTAATGATGTCTTGCAACAATTGCATAATATGATTGAAGATGAACATTCTATTTTATGTTCATTGAAAATTATTTACCTTTTACGTTCAAGACTACGTCGAAAGTAATTTGAAGCTTCGATATGTAAAAAAAAACTTACCCTATCATCGACACATGCTGTCAAACCAAGCATAAAAAGATAAAAAGGAACACTTTTATGTCTCTTATAACCCTTAACTTTGACGTCAAATAAAACTACGTAAAAGCTCTACATATTAATTAGGTATATGTAACGTAACAGGGTGTTCCTAATTTTATTTATTCAATCATCAGCAGTAGTTCGTTTAATACCTATATACCATTTGAAAGTTGAAAGCGTTGAACTTTCGTCCCAAAAATGTAAGACAGAATTGTTAAAAATTAAGCGAATTTCAGACCAGAACAAATTTCACCTTAAAAAATGAACAGTTTTAAAGAGGATATGTTAAGAAAATACAAGAATATGTATTTTATTTGCATGTTTTCCATTTTGTAAATTGTCTCATGAGTTCATGGTTTTTGTACTCTACGAACACATTCATTCAGCCTTAACACGAGTTATCAAACGATACTGCCGTCTAAAAATGAAAAACAGGTAAAATGATTTTGATACACGAATACAAAAACTCTATCTACACAGCAGTATTTAACATTGCCTTTATTCTGCAGTGATTCTACTGCCAAAGCCGATTAGTTAATTAAAAAAACTCCTGCAGAGAATCTTGTAATTTGACTGTTTTAAATTATTTGTGCATAAAAGTCTTGCACTAAAAGTATTTAGAGAATTTATTTACTAATAATATGTTGTACTGATATTTCAATTCCAAAAATTGAGTTTTTGCAACTTCAACAATCTTCAACAGCCATATACAAACTAATACGCATACCTATCCTTAATTGTTGTTCGTACTTTTTTTTATAATGATACCATTCTTTACAATGTTCACAGTTTATGTTTTTCAATAATTAGCTAACCCTAGGTCAATATAGAGAGGTTCAACTAATTATCAAAACTTTCCATGGTTAAAATTGTGTATACTAGGTGATTGTTGACATTGCGAGGGTAATTCTTTTCCAATTTTACATCAAATTTTTAAAAATGTGGCTCGCACTGCCAATAATCACCCAATACATAACCGAAGTCAATGGAAAATTTGGATTACTGAGCAGAATATATATGAATGCTTATTACGAACAAGTTTCAAAAAACCCGTCGAGTTTGTAATTCGACTCTAACATGGTTTGGTTTCTAGGTTTGATCGTGCAATCTTCCTTGTAACTGATTTTGGTTGAATTGTTACTGTTCGAAACATAACATTCCCTCTTGCATTGCAAAGCTTTTATAAGAGAACATATCGGTAAAGTTTAATTGTAACTCTTTAGACATTTTTTGGTGATATTGGTTATAAATGAGTGAGAAAAAAGTTATTCGAAACCATTTTTGACTTGGAAGATTTCGAAGTTTCCGAGGTTTTTTTTTTAAAGAGTAGGTATGGTCTTTATCTATTGGAGATAGCGTTTATTAAAAGAAAGAAAAAAAGAAGTGGTGGGAGAATAAGCCGAGGTAATAAGTAAAATTTGGATATTACCAAACTTTCTGTTTGCCTCATTTTATTTAACTCAAGAATTGAAGCTAAAAAGTATCAAAATGTGATAATATTTTTGCTTTTGTTACAAGAATATTTGTTGAAAGAAAAAAAAATAACTTTTTTATTATTTGACTATAGTTTTCATAGTATTTAAAGCATGTACCTACTTGCTTTTTCAAAGTTCAAATTAAATGAATTTAAAATGGGTAAAAATATTCTTTAGCTCTTGATAAAGTATTTTGATAATCCTCGTGCCAGGCTAATTTCATTCCAAATTCGTATAATTTAGAATAAAAAGGCACTTTATTTTAGTGCTAATTTTAAATATTGCAATTTGTTTAATTGTAGTTTTTTTTTTTTAAACTTATAAAATATTAGACTAATAATTGCTTTTGATATATTTCAATATATTGATAATATTCATAGTGGAAGTTAAAATGCACGTCTTTTGTTGCCAAGAGCAATACTGAAGAAATGTTTAATGTTTTTTGCTTGTTCTTTGTATTCGTTAAAAATATAAGTTTACACATAAATGCAAAAAGTAAATTAGCTGGCTAAATTGTATTTTCTGCGTTAACTATAATGGCATGTTATGCTAGAATCTATTTAACTTATAATTTTACCTGTGAACTATTTTAAATATATTTAATATATGGAGAAAATATGCGTTCATCAATTAAGTTGGTATCAAAACAAAACTGTTTGTTTTTTAATTTATAGTAAGGTTTTTAAAATATCGAGGCAACTCTAAATTTTGTGTTACACAATATTATATTATTATTTTGATAATTTATGGGTTTAGTTTTTAATTACTTTTAAACTTTAAGAAATCATAAAGTGTCATTTCGGAGATAACCCAATTAATTTGAAGTAGGGGAATATTATTATTAATTTTAGTTTTATTAAATATTGCTCTGCTTAGAAAAAAGTATAATAATGTTCATAAGCTTGGCATAAGAAGTCTTTTTAAATCTCAAAATATTTCACTTGGCTTTCTTACATTTTTGTTTGCAAGTTGTTATTTCCACGCCATCTGAATAAAAAGTGTTGATAAATGCTTCCCCCTTAGCACCTATTTTAGGATCAGAAGTAAATCTACCGCTTTGCCGAATTTTATCATTAAATATACAACAATTAGAAGAACTTATTTTCAACAAGAGCTTGTAAAAAGTTTTATTCCTCCATTGATTTTTTGTCATTTGTAGTTTTCATTAATATAAATAACTGTGGGTGCTTAAAGTAACACTGATCTTGTAAATAATCGGAGCAAGGACAACGAGTCCCGCAATAAACGAAATTAAGTATTAAACATTACTTCTTTGAAATGTAACTTTTTGCGAATGCAATCTTTTATGGGTTGAATACATTCATTCATTCATAAATTCATTGAATTAACTTAAAGATTGAAACTTCAAATCTAGCTTCCTAACCTGGCTAAAAAGATTGCAATAATTATTTCGAACAATCATGTGACTGTATTAATTGGAATTATTTAAGACCATTCACTCATTTGCATTCACTTGCAGTCTTTGCATTCATTTGAAATCTTTCATTCTCTTGCACACTTCGCACTGTTCAAAATTGAAAGTCCCAATCGCTAGGTAATCAATGAATGCAGTCTTTAAGTTGGATTTGATAAATAATTAACATAATGATTGCATTCATAAAAGAATGCATTCTTTTACAAGCATGGCAGAAAAATTGAGGACCATTTAAAATTGTTTGTTCTTTCATCACTGTTAATGTTCATTTGTGTTGGATTAATGGTAATATCTTCCCGAAATCCATGACAAATGACAAATACTTTTTTGGCGTTGGATGAATAATATTGCTTGAAATGAACACAAGTAGTTTAAAAAAATACAAATGTTCCCATAATCCAAGAAAGAAAACCTATTTAAAAATACATTTACAATACAATACAATTTACTAAGGGACACCAAACTTTTCTTCTGGTATTGCTTACTAGTATAATTATTCTAATTGCCTTTTATTAAAAACCAAGCATTCAAACAAGTCTAAAAAGTGACAGATTTTGAAAATAAACAAAACAAATACGCTTAATTTTTGTAACACTTCAGAATTTTCAAAAAGTAGTAAGATTATAGCAAGCGCCAAACTACGATCATAGGCTCATTAAACGGACCTATTTATTTTAATTCCCAAGTGGCACATTTCATCCACTGCTCTTATAAGAATAATTGGAGAGATGTCATATGGATTTAGTAAATTGCTAAAAGTAAAAATTAACCATTCCGTGATTTTAACTTTAGCAAAATGTTAAGAGATAGTACAAAATGTTAAAAACGTTTTAAATAAGGTAAATCATCTTTTAAGCTGAGTAAATTGCTAACTATCTCTTAAACAATTAGTCTCACACGATTTAGTGTTCGTCAAGTTGTCTTAGATTACTTTTCAATTTTATTTGTACTTTAAAAGATATTTCTAAAATACCAATATTTTCTTCATTTATACTTGAATAACTCATAAATCCCACACGATCTGTAAATAGATTTTGGATTTAGCATTCATTTTGTCAAAATAAATTAATTGTTTTTAAGAAGCTTGATTTATTCCAGCAACTTGGCGTTTTCATTGAAGTTTTTATCTGTTTTATTTAAATTTTATTATAGTTTACGAAAATACAGGTAAATTTTTAAAAGTTTGATAAATATTTAAAACTAGTTTATGAAACCGAACATTTCTGAACCCAAAAAGGGTTCTATTTTTTAAGCAAAGAGATTTTCTCACAATTTGGCAACACTGACATCAAATCCAAAGCATCATCGTATGTTCATTTTTCGAGCTTGCGTACACAAACTTTTGCCTCTCTTCGACTATAGTTACTTTGATTCTTATGTTGGTGATGATGAAAGAGAAAGTGAAAATAATTTAAAAATGCGTATTTCAATTTATTAATTTAATACTATTAAAAATATATAAAATTCCTTAACCTCAAAATAATTACTCAATAAACAAACAAAATGGTAATTGTTTATTTATAAAAATGTAATAATAAACAATCCCCTTCGCAGTTGCTCGATAACGCGCACTTCCCTTTAAAAACATTTAACTGATGCCTTGCCTGTCCCCGTCAAGACCACAAGAAATAAGAACAAAAAAGAGAAGAAGCTTCATCGCATGCCTCTGCTTCTGCTAATTAAACAAAAATAAGAAAAAAATATGGGTGCTACCACAGCCAGACGGCAATTCGATTTAGTTTAAATGTTCACTTCAACGCGACGACGACGTGTGTTCCAAGAAAAACTTGTATTTATATGAACCCGAAAGTTAAGAGCGGTCTATAGTAAAGGAAAAGTTTTGGCAACAATAAAAATAAATATTATAAAAATATAAACTTTAGTTTCCTCTTCGCAGTATTCGAATATAATTTAAAATTAGAATCAAATATCCGACGAAAACGAAGACATACAAATTTGAAACAAAAAAAAAGTATTAAAAAATTGAAAAGTTGAATATTCGAAAATATTTTCGTATTCGAAAATCATCCCTTGATATACGTAAATAGTGTTTGAAAAAAAAGTTTGCCATATTACAACGAATAACCGTGTCACGTTCATAGTTACAATCTCGTAATCGATTAACGAAAATAAAAAATAATTTTATGAAATCCTTTTTTGGGTTGAATTTTATTTTTTGAAAATTAAAAGAAATTTCTCTCGATTGGCGCTCGGAAAAGTAGCAAGTTCATAGTTCACACGGTAGATTAAAAAATATAAAAAAAAACACACACACACACACACAACGAGGATGGCCATGGTGGAAGGGATGACGTCTATCGATTTAGGGCCTATCCCACCGACAACACCAGAAACCTCCAGTGTCAGCAGCACGGAGGCTGGTCTACAGGAAGAGCACATTGAAACACCTGAGGAGAGGTTTGTTTTCATTGCTTTTGTTTTTTGAACATAATATTATCTGTAATTGTCATAAAAATACACTTATTTGTATTTGTTATGCATTGTGTTATTGATGTAAGGACACCAGCGAAGTTGGGTCGAGTCCTTTAGGGGGTGAAAAAGCTAAAAAAGTTAACAATGACGTTTTATGAGCTTGCACATACTCGAACTCTCATCGATTAATTTTTGATACAATTGAAGGTACCTACTACTCTCAATTTTATATATGAAATGAACATGTGAATTGTTTTTGTTGTCGCTGAATGTCCTGAATGACAATGACAACTTGTACTATAAAAAGAAAAGTAGAATTGGGGAGAAAAATAAAAAGAAAAATGTGTGCTCAAGAATGCGTCATGCTATTGTGTGGAGTTTTATCAATTTAAGGATACGCCGCCGCCGTCTTACCGTTGTGTATCCTTGTTTGTCAGTGTCAAAACGGGTGTGTAGCTCGATAGTGATGTCATATATTAAGTTGAAAGGACATTTTAGTTGGGAGAGTACGATGAAATTAGCTCGGTGTGTGTCATCGTTTTTTTTATATAATTTTTATTTTTAATCAATTCGCATTTTATTTACAATACAAATGTTTAATGTGAATTTCTTTTGAATGCATCCTTAACACGATAAGATTGTTGATGTTTTTTTATTTGACTTCAAAGAGTTGTAGAAAACTTCTACATAACTTTGCTTAACGTCTGCAGCTCCATCGACTTTGTGGGAGAGAAACGAAAATTAGCTTTTAAATTAAATCATTCATTGAAAATATGTTTGATGAATACTAAATTCATCTCACAAATTAAAACATTTCTTATTTCATTCATTCATTGTTCATATTAAATTGTACGCATTTATTTACATATATTCATTAATGCAATGTGAACATTTGTTTATCTCTCATTATTGTAGTTTTCGTGATAAATTTTTACATTTTGCGATATTGTGTTGTTGGCTTCTGTCAGGGAATTGAAGTTTTGATGAACTTATTTTAAAAATAATCTTTAAATTACATTGTTTCCTTACATTCAAAATGAATATTTTTTGATTATCTACGTAATGCATACTGTGACCTGTTTTCGTAAAATCTATTGTGAGTCATCATCATCTCAAATATAGGACCAGAATAATCAGAAGCTGTCAAAGTGAATTTATGTCAAAGGAAATCTCGTTTTGTTATCATTTTTCTCAAAGACAATCTTCTATTGATTCATTTCAATTTTTTTTTTATCAAGTGAAATTATTGTTTTGGTGAAATACTTGCGTTTGGGTAATTTTTGTGATAAAAATTCAATGGACAGTTTTTTTTAAAGTTTATCCAACTTTTATTGATTAATTATTTTAAGTAAAAACACTTGTGTGATATTGTTGCTATTTTCAAAAGAATTGAAAATAGAACACCTACAAAAGTAAAATAAACCTCTACACTTATTTTTGAATCTAATTAAGGACAAATATTTAAGAAATAAGAATAATTTGGTGTCAATTTTGTTTCATATTTCATTAAAAATGAAAAGTTAATTTGAACTGTTTCCATTTTTTGGCATAGAATATTTTTTTTAAAGCAGGAACAAATATTTTATTTGGACTCTCGTGGAGGTACATCAGTTTAATGTTGTGAAAAACAAATTAAGGTCACTCTGTAAGTTTTTGAGACTGTGTTTCTATTTGTATCGATATAAATAGAAAGGCAACCTTAAGAATAAAACATAATTTAAGAGAATTTGTATGCTAAACTGACGTGACTTAATTTATTGTGAAGATTAAATTTATTTTTAAAACAGTTTTAATTGTTTCGATAAAAATAACAATCATTATTACACTAGTCAGCAAGTTAATGTAGGTAGCATTCAAATTATACTTCAAAATCAATCTTTCACGTCAGGTTTTTGAGATAATATAAGCTCTTATAATTAGAAAAAACAAACGCATATTAGGCTTTTTGAAGCTACATATTTAAATTCATAGAGTAGTTATTTTTCAATTAAACACGTAATGATTTTCCAAATCAAAAATCCCTTATATCGATATTCCGTTTAAAATTTGTCAGTGTCTTACACATTTTGCAAAAAATTCTCCTTTGTTGTAAATTATCACCTGCTAAACTTAAAATTTACTTAAAAGATTGCTGAAGCATTTATGCTAAAACGGTTCTCAACAGAAAAACGTAAAACAGTATAAAAGTAATTTTTGTTCTTGTTACGAATTCATAGTCTTTTAGTTATAATATCAAGTTTTTGATATACATATAAAAATATTGTTAAAACGAGTATTTCTAAATTTGAGGACATATAGCTCCAATTGGAATTCGGAATCAGTACATTTAACTCTAAAACGAATTATTCAAAAACATAAACGAATGGCATTCAAGTTTTTTCAAAACTTTAGATAGAGCCAAATGAAGATCCATAAGTCAACGAATAACAAATAAGAAATTATAAAAACTAAGGGAGGTTTTTAAATGATTTAAACTGTATCTACAAAAAATAAATAAATTGGGTGTCGCAACAGTCCCTTGAGAACTAGGGCACAGGTCTTACAACTCTCAACCATTCCTGTGTGCGAGTAATGTTGTCAGGAATGGAGGGGACCTACAGTTTATATGCCGAATCCGAACGGCTAATTTAAGAAAGCACTTTTTTATGACAAGAGTCACTCATGGAGAATTTTTCAATTTCTCGCAGAGGCAGTACTTTAGATGGCATAAGCAGGGATCGAACCCAAGACCTCTGGCATGACAGTCCAACGCACTTTTTTTCTTTTTTTTTTTAATTTATTCTTAAACCTATCTTAAAGCTAGACAAAAATTCATAAAACTTGCTAATTATCCATAACTTACAACTATCTTAATGGTCCCATACGGACACTCTAAGTTAAAATATAACACTTAAAACTAATGCCTTTCGGCCATAAGATCGTCCAACGCACTAACCTTCATGCCACGGGTATTTCTGTATCTACAACATAAATATATTTTGCATAATCATCATAAAATTTATTGGTAAAGGGATATGGTGTGTTTTAACTTAGCCTTGCCTAAAAAAACCGTTCTAAGTTGTCTTTATTATTTTCAGTATGGCATATTTTAAAAACCTGATTTTGTAGAAAAATTTCATAGCTCGATTTGAATTGAGGACATCTAAATCCTTTAATAAAGTATTTTTTTATCTTGTGCACCAATTTAAATTTCGTAAAGTTTTTCATGATATTGCTTAGTCAAAACTTTTCCTAAAATTACCAAAGCTTTTCTATCATAACTTTGCTGTCGATCGTCTCACGCAACTGGCCGGTTTATATATATAAATATCTCAATGACATAAACCAAGTTTCTTGTTTTTAATGTAAAATGCTGAGAATATAATTTTGTATGATTTGAATCGATTTCTCAATTGTTTTCTATGGCACAATTCAAATAAGAACATTTCTAGGTGCATTTTATTGTTTTCCATAATACATTCTCCAATTCCACCAAAATATTTGATGTGTTTTCATCAATTTTAAAACATTTTTTAACAAAAAATATGATTTCAGATTCCTTTGGCGGAGAGAATTGTTTTCCACTAAATATTTTTCTGGTGTTTGGGAAAAAGAAACAAATTTTAGGTTTCATATCTTTGTTTATAGTGTATGACCCATCAATTCATTTTTGAGTCTTCCAAAATTCAATTTGTTTTCATGGTGAAAAATGATTCGACGTGGTTTACTGCGTTTCCGCATTAGAGCAATATTTTTGTACGTGTAGCATTCCAATTAGGCCATTCTACTTTAATCAAGTCCTACGGTGTCTGCATTTCTGAACATGGTGAAGAAAAAAGACAAAAATGTATTTTGAAGTTTACTGTTTCGATTTAGGTGTATAGCAATATTTTCAATATAAATCACCTATAACGTTTTTTAAGGCACCTCCATTGATTTTCTTGAGCATTTCAATACACCGGTCGACACTTAAGTCCTTTTTTACGAGTGTTTAAAATATGTGGATTTCAATCTAAACATACTACTAATGTTTAAAGTATAGCTTCAATATTCCGGTATGTATCATAACAACCTTCCATTGCATCAATTATTGCTTCTGGCTAAACTATTTTGGACGATCCTCACCCTACAAAGTAGTAATTTTCAAAAATAACCAACTTTTTAGCGTTAAGGTAAAAAAATCCCTCATTTTACAAAACGTTTATTTCATCGTATTTTCTACTTTTGAACAATTTTAATCAACTTTTATTTTTGTTATCAGTTTTTGGAGTAACAGTCGCTGAAGTTCTGTATTCTGTATAATTTTCTAAAATAATTCAAAACTCACGTTTCTCAACAAAATTAAAAAATATCAGCAATCAGTCTCTTTTCGGTAACAAATGTTTTATAACGAAATTTCGTTTTTGAAGAAAACATATTCATTTTGTTTTATTGTTTATAGTTATACAAATGTTTGCTTCAGTTTAGTATATATTTTTGTTTATTAAACTTCTACGACCAAATGCAAATTTTAAGAAATAATTAATTTTTTGAATGAATTTAACTAATATAACAATTTTTAGGACAGCAAACTAATGGCAAAATTGTGTTTTAATTACCCAAAAACATGTGATTTGCAATATAATTATGCTATGATACAATGTGCTTATGTTAAATTGGTGTGAAAAGAATGCTTTAATTGAAAATAATCTTAAACTCAAATCTTGACTTATTTTCTTTACTCTCGACGCTAAGAATTCGAAGTAATTTAATTAATTTTTGAAAGTTGTTAAACTTAGCGAAATCGATTTGATTTATGGGTTAAAAAAATTGTTGTTTTTTTTTGTATAGTATTTATTATTATTATTATTAAACTGAGAATATTTTATTATTATTAACATGACTGTTCTAATTATCGAGAACCTGTTAATGGTTTGTAAGCTGTTTTTTTTATTGTGATTTGTGGTCGCGCGCCATTGACTTTTGCCAAGTAATAGACTGATGGTAAGATCATTTTTGTGTCTAGAATCATGCGAACTTATAATCGCAGCAATATAATGTTTTCTCCTCCAAATTAGGCACAAATAATATTGAATTGAGTACAAACACTCCATGTCACTAGATTATGGTCAACATTTTTTTTTTTTACAAAAATTCAAAAAAAAAATATTTTATTTACAATATAAATTTCGGCTAGGAACCAAAACTGGGATATTAGACTCCTCTTTTAAAATATACTTCAAGATTTAAGACTACGTTAATTTCGGTCCCATTTTATTATAACATTATTGTCAATAGAAAATTGCTCTTAGGTAAAAATCACAATTTCATCATCAGTGATGACGCTTAATTATTTTTTCCCTACACATTTATTTCCTCATCTCCATTTGCAAAAGTAAGTATATTGCTGTGGCTGTCATATCAAGATCATCAGAGATTAATTTAAATATTCAACAATAATATAAAACGTCACGTGCTAAAAATATGATATGTATGGTGGTTAATCATTTTTCTGACAGTTACTCCAAAAAAGATTACCATTTTTTGTTTTGCTTCGTGTTCATAGACTTATTTAGGGCTAAGCACATTCCTGACGTAAAAGATAAAAAAAGTGTTGCAATATATTTACGATCTGTATACACATAATATTGTACCATATTTATTTTATTTTGTTTTAAAGAAGCAACTTAACTTACTGGTTGACTAATCTTATAAATCATTCGAAGGCACTTGAGCTGTTTGTAAACATTTTTAAGGCATATTTGTTTACACTTTAATGATTTTTCATTGTTCCTCATATAATTTTGAATATATTTAAATTTTTTTTTTTAAACTAGGTTTTCAGACACATGAAGGTTTCTACTTTGATTTTGATGAAAATAAAAATGCGTTGCGTATTTCTTTCTATAATATTTTAATATAGAATTCGATTGTCAGATAGTAATGAGTCAGAACAGAATGGATTCAAACAAATTAAGTCTGAATAAAATAAAGAATGAAATGATGAAATGTATGACACATGTATGACACATGTATTAACTTTATGCATAGTTTAGTTTGTTCTTCAATTAAAGCAATAATTAAAATAAATTTTACTGAGCTTATTTTTATAATTCGTGAATTGAATTTAATCAAGTTAACTCAAAATGGTCTTAAATGGGTCGAATACAAGTTTCTTTTTAAAATGCAATAATATTAACAGAATTTAATTTTTCTATCAATAAATCCCTTCCCAATACAAAATTAAATATGAAATTTTCAACTACGTTTGTACCAGTTGAAAAGTTTCTGACGACAGTGATCTGTTGTTGCACACTTTTTTGAAGACTTAAATGCCCTGCATTTGAAATTAATTTGAATGATCATTACGTATCCAAACTCTGATTTCAGCTATTCTGCGGTCAAATTCAAAAATACCCGTTTTCAACATTACTTTTGTATTTTTTACAATTCATTCTAAAAACTTGGTAATAAGATCAAAAATCGTTTTTATACATTTCGTTTTTTCTGTAAAGAACTGTTTTAGCGTAAATGCTTCAGCGTTCTTCTAAGGTTTATGTACATATATCAGGTGAAGCCTTAAAACTAATGAGGATGTTTTAAAAAAGAAGTAAGGCCATAAACATTTTTAAACGGAATATTGCAGATTTCAAAAATCATAAAAGTTTGTTTGTTCTCAGAAAACTGACTTGATAGATTGATTTTGAAGTCGGATTCGAGCTAAAGCCATCAAAAACCTTACAGTAAAAAGTATAATTTGACATGTGCTACAATAAAATTCCTAATAAGGTTTTTTCCATGTGAGGTGTTGGTGCATTCACATTACCCGTGTTTTGTTGGAAAATCTATCCATAGTATAGTAGCATTTTACACAAATAACAAAAACAATATCCGTAGTATGAATAACACCGATAAAAGTTTGTGTAGAATCTTACTAAGGTTTTCGACATTTATACGAGTCTCGAATGGATCTTATGTGGTTTCGTTCTTAAATGTTAGTACGATTGATATTGCATCTGTATCTCGATGGCTATGTGGAAAAATCAATCGATTGTTAGTGGAAATGGACTAACTGGGCTTATTTAGCAAGAGAAATCAATAGAAACATATTTATGTTTTGATATGTTTCCACCAAAGATTTATCTCAGTTTAGATTAAATAATTTTTGTTGGTGTTTCCACCGCACAAGAAGATTTAAAAACGTTTAAGTTTGACAGCACTTTTTAATTTGCAAATAGTATTTCGATATTTCTTATAAAGTGCAAGTGAGACAGTTTAATTCGTGTTAAACAATGAAGAACTGAATTGTTCAGCACCATGTAAGAATATACATACCACCTAATCCATGTGCAGTTTGTTTCAATTGGATTAAAACAAAACTATATTTTTTGTACACAAACTTGCAAATAAACAGACCATAATGCACTATCTCTAAAACCAACTCCTCTATACAGGTTTTTCTTCACAAATTTTGACTTGACTGCGATCCTCGAAGGGATTCGAGTCGAATCAAGCTCATTTCAACTCGATTCAGATATATAAAGAATTGAGGCGAGCTTCAAGCTCGCTTTTGATTTTCACAAAACTTTCTTCTGTTTGGGTTTTTTTTTTTATTATTATTTTGACAGATCTTCTTTAAGTTGTGCCAATTTAAATACAAAAATCTGGCTACTGCGGATCGTTTTGTTGGCAATTTCTCACTGTACTATATATCGTCGTCGTTCTATGAAAACTCCCTAAGTCCATTTTCCGCAAAAATGAAATAAATACGCTAAGTTCATGCAAATGGCAAAATTTATATTTTTTCTAAACTCCCTAAGCTGCACCTTTTTTAAATTATAAAGAATTAAAACTCCCAAAATCTATTAATTTGCATGTTGATTTCAAACTTTTAATGCAAATATCTCATAACAAAAACAAATGGACTTAAGGAATTTAATAATAGAACGACGACGATATGGAATTCCAAAAAAACGTACTTAATAATTACGAAGAAAAGTGAAATTCAATTGGCAGTCTCGGCTGCCATTCCAATTTTCCAAAACCTTGGTCTATAGCTTATGGATCTATAGGAGACCAATATAGGTTATATTGGTCTCCAGTGCTTGAATCATGCTCAAAGACCTTTATAAACCAGATTTAGTCCACATCCATGTATTCAATTTTTGTTTGCAATTACTTTCTAATTTTTGACCGAAACCTCATTTTCGAAGAATAACGGTCCAATAAAAATAATTGGCCAGTTAATATTTCTTTGATCTCTGAGATTTCTGTATTCGCAGAAATATGAACAAGATTTCTCATCAAATTTTTTCACGTCTGATATCAGAAATCCAAGAACAAAATTTGTATGATTCGATTTCTTGAATATTCTCAAAAAAAGGAAGAAAAGAAATGCAAAGCTAATTTAATGGCTTGTTTAGAATTAACAGTGAATTGTGTTTATATTTCATTCTCTCATCCTGTCAATGTAATCGAGAAAATTCCCAGAAATCTTACAAATATAAACTGCCCAAATGAAACCACCCCGCACTTTTCAACATCATCAAACTGTCACTCCACTGTGGATACTTTTTTACTAGAAATAAGTTTTCAATATTTTCTATCATTGTTCAAGCTTAAAAGGACTTATTTCGTTCCAAGTAGTTATGGCACTGACTTGCTGTCAAGTTTTCGATTTAAAAATAAACTAAGAGATGGTCTACCCTGAAGAAAATTGTATTAATCTATTAAAATATTTCTTGAATTTAGTTTTAAAAACCCCACAAATAAAACATAAACTATTTAAAAATGCTTTTCTTTCAACAGCATGAATAGAAAGTGAAATGTACTTTATACATATATACATATGTGTATTATTACTTGATTTATCAGTCAGCTTTAGTTTTCGCAACAATTTGAAAATGATCAATACCTTTAAAGAACAACAGTTGGCTGGCGGATTAAAATGTATTCCAAGAGTTGCTTACTAAACATAATTTGTAAACTGAAAACAGCTCCCCATTCTTCCTATTCCAAACGCGCCATCATCACCATCAACCCCCTCAACTAATCAACGAGGCCACGTATTTAAGTAAATAGATTGGACTTACACGATTGTCACTGTTGGCCCTGAAGAGTACAAAAGAGTAGCTTTTTTTTGTTGTGGCATGCAAAGTTAATCTTCTTTCATGTGGTCGATGAGTGCATCAGGGGTATTTTGTATTCTGTTGTCGAAAGTAGAATATACCCTGCAAGTTGAATATTTTTGTTTTGTTTTTCTATAAATCTTTTATCATCAATGTTATTTTTAAAAATGTTTACGAGCACTTCGCATAAACATTTCGAAAACAAAATGCGTAGAAGGTTGCTGCTGGTACAAAATGTTCCTGATTTAATTTGATTTTAAATTTTATGAATTTTCATTAAGTAAATATTTATATATTTTTTAAATTCCGTAGCAACGATTTTCAAGATGTTTTAAACAAATATTATTTGTTGTTAGCAATTAAAAATATCAAGAAATATAAACGACCAATCATAAAAACATTTCAACCACCCACAATTCCAGAGTTTTGGAATGGTTTTCGTAAATAATTTGCTTGGTTAACATTTCCTGTATAGAAACTTAGCCTTGATTTATTTAATTATTTCGCTTTAAGCTTAAACTATGTTCCCACTAACTTGAGGGTTGACTTATTATAAAGTGTTGTAACTTATGAAAAAATAAAACTGACTCCTGAAGCTATTGAAAATTTTATACTGGAGTAGCAATTTTTTAATTTATTTCGAAAAAGTAATAGTAATGCCATTAATGCAAAGGAAAACGGTATCAGCCAAATGACATATGACCAATTCGTACATTCACGGTTGTAATTGATAACTACACGAATTCCATCATTTATTATTGATACTTAACGTCGTCCACTCTCTAAAACAGTGACACGCTCTAAAACAATGGCACGGTAGAAATGGAAAGGCTTCTCAACAAACATTTTTGGATTTGAGGATTTTAATTAAAAAATTTACAATTCGCCATATTAACATAGCCTCCGGGGATCATTTTGACGAATTTTAAGGAGATGTGGTTGCTGGTGATCTATCGGCTTGAGTTCTTGGATTGACTAACATTTATAAACTCGTAAGATTATGTTTTTATACAACATACAGCGTAAACTTTTCGTCATCACATCGGACTACAGAAGCAATGTTCTCAATTGTTCTTGAGTGACGCACATGGTTTCCATTCTTAACATTAATAACTTGTCCGAACAACATAAGTTGTCTATTAGTTTCATTTTTGCCAGGCACCCCGACGACCTAAAAGTTATTTAGTTTTGGGAACAACTACAGCAAAATGTTCACAGCTTTTTGTTTTGAATTTTTACATTTTCAGTGCGTTGTTGGAGAGAGTTTCGTGCGGTTTTTAGTAATGGAGTGTTTTTAAACGTCAAATGTCAAAAGATGACAGCTGTCCAAATAGTGATCTATTCAAAATGAAACCTCTTATTGGAAACCACTTTATGCAATTTCTTCATTCATTTGGATTTTGAAAAACTTGGACATTTTTCGAACAATAAAAAAGGCACTAATAGTTATAATTATACGTGTGCCTTCAAATATTTCTTATTAATCATGAAATAGCTACAAATCTCGGAATATCTGAAGACTTCACTTTTAATTAAAAAACAAATAATCTTTTATCCTTTAATCCATCATTGATCTGCAAAATATGTATATGTATGTAAAATGTTAATATTGCTTAAGATATTTTTTTTGTTGTTATATATTTATATTTTCGAACTTCTTAAAAGTAGGACACCAGCAACTTATAAAAAGACCTTCCGACTAGAAAGAGTCCTTCAGATGCCTTTCGTACGTGACATAAGCATTATTTAAGTTTAAATTAAGAAACACGCATACCTTTAGCACAAAAACACCACAAATCGCACGAATCTATGACAACAAAACAATACAAAAAAGATATCTTTTATAAATAGAAGAGCACTTTTAGCCCTAGATGTAAAATGTAATTATTTATTAGTTATTAATAAGTCTACTATACGAAATCGTTGTTGTTTTTTTTTTTGTAATGGGTTTATAATAATTTATTAAATTTGTATTACTATTTTCGGTCGATACTGAGGTCGTTGGTAAATATTAAGTTCCATAAAAAGCTCAAACAATAATTTTGATATGAATTGTTCATTCGTTAATTTATTATCAACTTGATAAATAATATTGCTTAAATTTAGAAGCTAAAATGGCTTAAAATTTTGTTCGAATGTATTCACTTTGGGTCCTTTACTTTATGAAAGTAAACAAAATAACTGAAATTATTTTTTAAAGGAAACTTCGAAGTTCTAAATGTAATTTTATTAAATAAGCATAAACTTGGGTCCTACATTAATACTTTTTCCATTACTATCAGCTGAAGGTCAAAACATTGGAAAAAACTGAACTAGAATGCATTTAATTACTTTCTTATATAAAAACTTTTTTACTAGTTTTAAAATTAATTTTTTTCATGCATTCACAGATACGAAAGATTGCTCCGTCGTGCGCAAGTAGAAGACTTAAATGAAGTTTCTGGAATTGGATGCCTTTACCAAAGTGGTGTGGATCGTCTGGGCCGGCCTGTGATTGTTTTTTGCGGGAAATGGTTCCCTGCTCAAGATATTGACTTAGAAAAGGTTAGTTATGCAAAATATTAAAAAAGCTTTCTTTTGTTCAATAATATATTTTTAATTTAACTTTCTAGGCACTCTTGTACCTGATAAAACTACTGGATCCAATTGTTAAAAGCGATTATGTAATAGCGTACTTCCACACACTAACTTCAACAAACAATTATCCCTCATTGCATTGGCTACGTGAGGTTTACAGTGTACTGCCATACAAGTAAGATGATTTTGTTTTTTTTTTTACAATTTAATATTTATTACGTTTTTATTTTTAGATACAAGAAAAATTTGAAAGCATTCTATATTGTTCATCCCACTTTTTGGACTAAGGTTAGTTAAACATTTATTTGAGTTATAGATCTTTTTTTTTGTTGCATTAAATTAAAAAAATGTTTATTAATTTCTTTAGTTTAGGTTTCATGAAAGTAAATAAGTCCATATTAACTTGAAACGTTATAAGAATTTCCATAATATGTATGAAGAGAAAATTAATTCTTATGTTTTTAAGAGGTAGATATGAATTTACTTTTATAAAATCTTCAAAGATTTTGTCAATACACAGGATTATGTTCGCATTTGAAAATTTGGGAAACTATCATACATTTTGAAATACATATTTACCTTTTTAATTTTTATTACTTTGCTTCTGAGGGCACGAAACATATTTACTTATTTTCCTAAAAGCCCGAAATATAAATTAATTAAATGCCCATCAATGTGTTTTTCATTTTTGCAGTCTTTGCAAAAGTTGTTCAAAACATATTGCTCCTAGTCTGAGTATCATCGGAGATGTTTCCTGGTCTTATTATTAATGTTTTTTAAAAATGTAATTCACATTTAAAAAGAGTAAAGATTTTGAAGTAATTTCAAGCGAACCTTGTAGCTTGTTAATGATTTATAAATTCATACGAAATTAGAAATTAAGAGAAAGAAATTTATAAGCATTTTAGTTACGAACATCGGTATAAATTAAGTAATTTATTTTTTGACGAAACCTTCATCAAGTTGGCATTATTGTATGCTCAAAAATCTTCAGCAAGTTGGCAATTTTGAAATTATATTGTCACAATATTTAATGTATAATTGTAGAAATAAGGTAGTTATAAATGTTCGAACATTTTGAACTTCCGATAGTATTGTAATCTGTCCGATTTGTCCATACGCAGCTTTTTTTCTCGACTATATCTCAAGAACCAGTAAAGATATCGACTTTTAAATAAATGTTTGTAAGGAGGTAATAACACAGAAAGATACGGAAAGAACCCCTAAAACATTGAGCAGGTGGTTTTATGTTGGTTAACCCTAAATATCTGAAGAACCAATAACGTTAGCGACTTGACTTAAATTTTATATTATATGATTTAAAAATGTTAAGTATTGACTTCAAATCTAATTTCATCTTATAGAAAATATAAGATGCAACAGTCTGGTTTTTTGTACAACTTAAAATCTACAAAAAAAGTACGCAAAATATGTATTGTAAAAATTGATTTTTGATTTTCAATTCCTCCTAAATATATGAAGGTATTGACTTCAAAATGATTTTATGTTGTGCTAAATTAAAAAAAAAAAAAATCTAATCTATATTTCTTTATATCAGAAATAAAACTTTTAAGACTAAAAATCTCATTAAAAAATAGATTTTGAAATCAAACCATTTCATCATATTTGCAATATATTTCAATTCAACTGACAACTTTTTTAAACAACCAAAAATTGATAAGAAATGGTTTCCGACTTAAGTATTAGGAAAACAAGTAAAGATACGTATTAACTTCAAAATACTTATCTCACACAAAATATTGTTATGAATATTTTGTTAAAGTAAAACCAAGACAAATCAACAATCGGCATCTTCTCTAAGCGTTGTTGCCAGCGTTGTTCAAAGAAAGAATAAAACTAATAATCTGTCAAATCAGACATGAGCTAAGTTTTACCATTCAGAAAATAAGCAGTTAAAAAAAAACTAAAAAAAACTAAAAAGACCATTCAGGAAATAAGCAGTTAAAAAAAAATCTAAAAAAAATCCTATATATAAAATTACTACATTTAAATTTTTTGTTATAAATTCCGTCATTAATATTCTTAATTTATCGCAGCCTCAATTTTATGCACGTAGTAAAGTTCTTCCAGTTTCCAACATATAAAACCATTTCAATATGATGTAAGCTACTTTTATTAAAACCAAATTGTGTAGAACACTTAATTCACTCTTATATAAAACAATACACAAATATGGAAAAACTCTGGGAAAGAATTTAATGGAATAAACTAAAATCTTGTATCTATAATGCAATATATGTATTTATATTTCCTCTGTTCAGTTTACAAATTAAAATAGTTCAAATGCATTAGGTTGGTATTGAGTTTGGCCTACATGAAAGGTTGCACAGATGAACTGGCTTTTTCTAACAATCGCGTATGTTCTCATGTCAACTTCCTGTATAATCTTGTATAAATTGGACTTCACAGTATCGATTTTATCATAGGTATATCTATTTGGTTTATGATAAATTAATAGATCTAAATATAGATTGGTGACCCTTTAAGTAAACTGATGTTGATTGTTTCCTCTAATTTATTGATATGTATTTACAAAAAAAAACACAAGTCTTATGTTAAGAAATTTGACGTAAGCATTAACAGTAAACACTTTCCCCATTTACGTCATTTCTTAGTAATATGTTTTTCCATTTAAGGACTCATTCATAAAAAAAGAGAAAATAGTCTTTAAGTTGAATGAATTATTATGAATCTATTTGTTCTATTTATAACTGTTTCTGTTTTATCTAAAAATAGAATTAAATTAAAATTTCCAAACAAGCCAATGACGCTCCGGTCCTAATAAAATCATTCAAATAAGAAATTAAGATTGTAAATACAAATTTAAATGTAGGTATGTGCACAGGTTTGCAAGTATTTGAAAAGTAAATGCGTCAAATTGTCTATTTTTCTGTTGAATATTAGAATATGCAAAAAAGTAGAAAATTATTCCTTGTTATTCATTTTGGGGCACTAGGGTGTTAAAATGTTCTCATAAATTAAATAGTTTATTGCGAAGTACGTAGAAATCTATTGAATGATTTTGTTTACAAATTTTGTCTGTCAACATCCGTTTTGAATAATCATATCATCACCATAATTAAACCTTAGGATATACGAGACAAACAAATACAAATACTTCGTTTTCTGAATGGATTACTATCTTTTGTATAAGAAAAACTTTTCCAATGGCTTTTGATGGCCTTAATTTAAATCTTACTATTAATGTTCCACGTCTGATTTTTGAGATGTTATTTTTTAAAATTCGAAAAATACTTATGTAAGACTTCAAATTTTTGAAGTAGTTTTTTTCAATATTAAGTTTAAATATTTATATTATTCAAAAAATCTTTATAAATTGATAGATTTGAACTATAATAAAAAAAAGAGTCTGGGATGCGACCCACATTGATAATTTCCCATCCCGTCTGTCGATTTGTCTTGCTTAAAAAATTGTCTATATGTACTCGTATCAATTTTTACCAAATTTGCGTACTTTTTATATAAAAATTACTTAATATCGAAAACAATATTTTCTGTGAAATAAAATAAGTTTGAAGCCAATGTTTTGAAAAGATATTTGAGTCGAAAATCAATTTTTACCAACTTATTAATTTTTTTTAGGTTTTTATTTAAAAAGAAAAAACTGTCAATTCGATTTTCTCAACATTTTTCAGAATGTTGAAAACAATATTTCTTATAAGATAAAATAAGATTGAAGACCAAATTTTAAGTTTTTGAAAAGATATTTGAATCGATATTCACTTTTTACCAATTTTGAGTAATGTTTTGTTTTGGATTTTTATTTTTTATAAAAAAAACTGTCAATTCAATTTTTCTCAAAATTTTACAAGATGTCAAAAACATTATTTTTCGTTGCACAAAATTGTTTTGGAGATGAAATCATATTTTAGTCTTAACATTTTGGAGGTGACAAATTTTTTTTCAGTTTTTATGATTTATAAAATAAACCGTTAAATGGAATTTTTCCAAAAAATATATTTGTTTGGTATCACGTTACAGTTATTATATAAAAGAAAATTCAAAGCCAAGATTGGAATTTAAGACAAAAAAGTTTTTGTTTGCGCTGCCAAAAGGAAACGTTATTTTGCCGACCAGTGTTATCTGAGCCGTTTCGTTTTTAAAAAAGAACTTCAAATAGGACGGTGCTATGTTAACAAATATACCTCCAACATTGTTTGGCTAAGTAAAAAAAAAAAAAGATTAGGAGTGTTAGCTAAGTTTATAAGCAGAAAAATGTTTGGTCTAAAATAAGCTCATATGCGGAACAGTTTCCCGCTTAAGTTCACAATTTTAACTTGTGTTGAAAATAAATTTGTAATGTCTTGTTATCGGTGCTTATTTAACATTCCCGTAATTAAAAAAAATATTATTCTTTATTTCAGATGATGACGTGGTGGTTCACAACATTTATGGCTCCTGCAATCAAAGCTAAGGTTCACTCTTTACCTGGTGTTGAGCACTTGTACTCTGCTATCTCCAAGGATCAATTAGAAATTCCCGCATATATTACTGAATATGATATGGCTGTAAGTTAATACTAAAATCATGTATCACTATTTATTTATCAAAAATTTGTTTTCTTCCTTATCTAGACAAATGGGCTTCACTACTTTACCCCTGTTCAAACGCCCACATAGGCCAGACTACTTGCTTGAAACGATCAAAATATGAAAGTTATTATTTAAATTTTAAGTCAATAATATATTTCGTACTTATTATTATGTATTATGTTTCAATATATGTATGTTTTATTTTCTTTGTAACTTTAACTTTAGTTTATTCATTATAGCTTAACAGACAAACAAAACAAAAATACCTAATCTACTAATTTGGATATAAAAATAAATTAATTTAAAACTTAAAAAGATTTTTAAAAAATATGCTTCTAGGAACAGTGAATACCAATAGATTATGTAGGTGATAAATCATTCTTATGATGGTAGAGAGTACATACTAATTTAAACACAAAAAAAAAAACAAAAATGAAATCGTTATATAAAAAAATTATTAAAATAATGAAAAAAAAAATTGTTATTGCTAAATACGGATCCATACAATCGAATTGAGATTAAAATAAAAACACGTTATATCGTATTAAAAATAGTTAACAAAAACCAAAAGAAAATAATCAATGGCAACATTGTTCGATATTATAAAAGTCCCCACTAGAAAAACACACTGCTCATCATCTATTCGGAACGAGAACTTTGGCTCTTCCTTTCAATTGCTTACATGTAAATATATAACAAACAAAATGTCATTGCAATCACAACAATCTCTGAATGATCAATTACCGCAGTAACACTCAGGGCGATTGGTTTTTAATGGTAATGAATAAAAATGCTAAACAAAAATTGAATACAATACAAAAATATGTTGACCTATATTTACAAGCGACGTATATTAATAAAATAAATTTAACAAAAACAAAAATAAATGTAATGCAATTGAAAACAAAAATATAAATAAATTAACTGAAAATAGAACATAAAATAAATATAAAATTATATTTTATACAAAACCTTGCTACGGTAGAACATAGACAAAAAATATCCTAAACATTTATTCACACATATCGTCAGCTTATTCGCTCAAGTTGTTACAACATTTTTGTTATAAATAAAACTGCAAAAACTCCCCCTCCATTTAAGAACAACTACTTAGATCTATAGTGTCAAAAAAAAAAGAAACAAAACATTTGTATTCATTTAAATGTTTCGTTCAGTCCAATTGCTCAACTGAAATGGCTATTGGAAAGTATTAGCCAAAACTAGAAAAACTTTATTGAAAGCCGTACTTAATTTGGTGTGAATATCCGCTTTTTTAACAAATGCTCAGCTAATCCTTACACTTGAAATCATATTGAGACGCTTTTGAGCAGCCTGACACCAAAAAAAAGTGAATTCCTTTTGTGAGGGAGGCAATTCTTCTTGAATGGCGTTAAGAACTAGAGGAGTAAACAAATCTTCCAAATTTGTGTAATTCTAAATAAATTGAAAGTTCACACCAAAGTACAGTATTCTCCCTAAAAAAATATAAATATACATTCTATTCTAGCCCAAATTTTTCGAGCAAATTATTTTTGTAAGGAACTTTCCAATTTGATTTTTAAACCGATAATTTTAGCACGTATGTAAAATTTCAAAAAATCTTGTTATTACTCAAAACCAAGTAAAACTAATTTAGCGTGCCAAGTCAATAACATACAAATTATAAAAATAAAATGAAATTTATTTCAAATTTCTTTTAAATTCCTAAATATTTCTATAGAATTTTGGTTAAACATTAAAATTTAGAGAAGAAAAGAAACTTTTTGAACTTAGCATTCGATTTAGCCAATGTATCTATTAAAACAACAAAACAAAAACAAAAAAAACAATGCAAATAAACAAATATGATTATTACGAAATTGGCCTTAAATAGAAATATTATGAAAGCATGAAATAAAAAAATAAATACAAAAATCCCAACGTTAATAGACAAAAATAAAATAAAAATAATAGTAAAACGCAAAAATAAACATAGAATAACCTTAATTTATCGATAATGAATTTATTGTTGCATACTATTTAATGGTAGTAATGAATCGTTCCACCAAGTATTAAATAAAAACAATAAAAATAAAAAAAAAAACGTGAATAAAAAATAAAGTTACTATATTTGCATTGAACATAAAAAATTGTACTATTATAGTTCTCTCATTCAAAAAACAAAAAAACTTATATTGTATAATATTTTCTCTCATTTAATAAAAAATAAACAACAAAGAAAAACATTTATAAATGGAAACTTTTTAATCGTCTTTTAACAAAAAAAAAATAAAAAGTAGGTGTTGATAATGTTTTTGTTATATTTACATACTTAAGTTTTGTTATTTCATAAAAGGTAAAAACTAATACCTTAAAAGATTTCTTTTGTTAAAGAACTAAAGTTTCGTAAGTAAGAAATATATTTTAAATTTTATTTTCTCTAGAAAACTTTTAGCAGTGTTTTTTAATTAAATTATTCCATTTCGCACATTTTCATTCTTATTATTCGTACCTAGATAAAATGTGTTTTAACAAAATTAATTAAAAGTAAATTAAACAAAAATTGAAAAAAAAAGAAACGAAAATTATTATGATGATAAAATGCTGAAAGAACTAGCAAAAGTCTATAAGAAATTGTTATGTTTTTCTCCTTTTACTCTAGCGTAGGTTGTCGATATTATATTAATAATAATGAAATATAAAAGAAAAATCATTGTTTTTGTATATATATACAATTTAATAATAAAATAAACAATTTATAATTCGGTTGCGGAAGTTATTCATTTTGTTTTCATTCTTTATTTTTAAAGTTGTTAGTTTTAGTTAAGCGGTTATCTCTAGAAAAAGTTTATAAATTCGACGACGCACTATATCGCAGCACCTCTCTCACCTTTCAACTTAATCTTAAAATTTTGATTTGATTATAATGCAGACAAATAATGTCTTTTCAACATATCATCGTTTCGGATTGTCCAAAAACTATTAATTTGCAAATTAGAACATTAATCACTGTCAAACATAATGTTATCAACTATTTGGCCTTTATATACGCGACTTAATTCAAAACGATCTAAATAAAATGTTGTGAAATGTCTAACATGAACATTATTTTTGAAATCTTATTGCTTTTTAGTAGGGTAAAGTCAGTTTGTTTAAAAAAACATTAATGCAAAAAATGGGAGCTTTTAAACGAGCATATAAAACACCTCTAGGGCTCTAGGTATAGGAAATTTGTATTTTAGAGTCCTTGCTGATGTTAAATTTCAGTGTGGCAGGTTCAGCTTCGGACTTAGTATCGATGATGCCACAATTTTGAAAAAGCATCAATAATTTGTTCATGTAAATTTGTGTGACATCAGTTAAAACTTAAACGAAATCAAAACATCACAGTGTTCATTATTAATTTAATAGTCTTTAATAAGACTTTGATATTACTGATCTTATAAAAGTATTCTAACAAAAAATGATGTACATATAAATGTTTTTCCAATCCAACATTAATGAGCTCTGAACAGATACTTACAAATGTTGTATGTTTTTTTTTCTTAATCGAAAATGTCTGTTCTTGTTGCCGTATCATTATTGATAGCGATACGAAGCAAAGGGTCAAAAAAGCCAAACCACTTCAAATATCTGTAGATGTTGCTGAAAGAATAAAAAAATGTTACACAGTTCTGATCAATAATTTTAAAATAATATTCCATCGCTGCGCTAGCTGTCGGACGTACATAATACAAGTGTTCGTTATTTTAAATAACATTGGAAATAAAATCGAACGTAATAAAATCTAGTTAATCAAGAATATCCAATTAAGTTGCAATTAATATTTTATAGCAAATAATTACCAAAGACATGTTTAAAATTCAATGGGCTCCACTTAACACACCACTAAGAAGACGAATGCAAACATTAGTTGTTGGAATCTACATGTTAAGTTTGTTTATTTTTGGATTGTACTCGTACCTGATTTGTGGACTCGTAATTGTGAGTTTAAATAATTTTCAAAAGTTTAACAATTAATTTTCAAAATTGTGTACTGTAAAAAAACAGAAGAAACGAAGCATTACGAATTCAAAATCGTCAGTTATTTGTCTTAAACTAGTGGATTTTCTTTTAAATTATTTGGAAGTTAATAAAATCGTAATATTTGATGTTTACCAACAACATGTTTAAAATTCAATGGGCTCCAATTAATATACCACCAAGAAGACGACTGCAAACATTTTTTATCGGAATTTACGTGTTAAGTTTGTTTATGTTCGGATTATATTCGTACCTGATTTGTGGACTCGTAATTGTGAGTTTAATTAAGTTTCGAGAGTTTTACAATTATTTTCGAAAATTGTGTACCGTTAAAAAATAAATTAATAGAAACTCAAACATTAGGAATTCATTTCAAATAATTTTTAAACTATCAAACTATCTGGTAACAATTTATTAAGTGATGAATTCTAAATAGTAATGTTTTAAATTATCAGACAACAAAATTGAAACTTTGTGCTAGGTGTAAGACCATCTTTAATTGAAAACCAATTGTAATTGAAAATAGTCATGTCTCTTTTTGACTTATGGCTTGTAATCCCAATGAATGGGAACCAACCTTGACATTCAATGTTGACCAAGAGAGTTGGTGCCTCTTTTTGGAGCAGACAATTGTTCTCAACGCATACTTTGTCGGAAGTTCATGTTGCATCCGAGGTATTTGTTTTGGTGTTGAACTAACTAAAAAAAAATACAAATTTCACAAAAAGGAGGTGCTTTCTCAGCTAATCGGGATAACACCTGTAAGCAAAAATCTTCAGAATTGTATAAAATCGTAGAATGTTCCGCTTTGTACAGATTCTAAAGATTGTAACAGCAAGAGCTATCCGTTGATGAAGATAAAAATCCATAGTTATTGCCAAAAAGTACTTACAGATTGACACTTTATATTGAAATTTGATCTTTTTTTGGTAACTTCGGAATCAATTTCTTAATGATTATGAAAGTTTTAACTAGAAACGGTTATTAGTCTTAAGTGTTTGAAATACATCAACTTAAAATTTGTCTGAGTAAACAAATTGATTATTTTTAAAGATCTAAATAAAAAAAAAAAAACATTTTTCAATTTTTTTAAACCCAGAAAATTACTTTCATTTTGTTAGAAAGCTTATTTCGTTTAAACTATTTAATACATTTCTAGTTAAGAAAAGAACACATAATAGTAAAGCAAAAAATCGAAAATGACATTATGACAAAGTCAATTCCCTCAAAAAAGACTTTAATCTTTTAGATTTTTTTGAAGGTTTGAATTTATTGGCACAAAATTTCTAAGCATTTCAGGGTTTAACAACTTACTAGTTAGCAATTTACTAAGGGTGTCCAAAATTTTAAACATTTCTTTTCGTTTGCCTAACTAGTAAGTTGCTAATGGTCGTATTCACAAAGCTAGTGGCTACATAGTCAAGGGATTCTGATTGGCTAAATGTAACTACAAACGTAGTTGAAATTTCCCCTTGGACGTAGTGTACAAATTTCGGCTATAAAGTTAGTGCGCACTGGTTTTGACGTTTCACAATCAGCTGCTCGGTAACACCTCAAGAATTCAATATGAAATAAATCTTTCGGAATTTTAATACAAATATAAATCAATCATTTTATATATTCTATTTGGTTTTATTGAATTTAAAAAAAAAAAAACTATTTAAGTTCTGAAAACACAAATGTTTCTTATTTTATATATTTGTATTTGTCATTAATATGACAGTTCCACATTGACTAGCTTTTTGAATGCGCCCAATGAGCTCTTATTACAAAGCTAACAACTAAACAATAAACATATCTAAAAATTGACAGTTCATAAAAATATACAATGCAAATACGCTTAAACGGACTGATTAATTGAAATGCCCAACTGTTAACTAGGCCATCCATTCACTGTCCTTATAAGAATAATTATCATGGATTTAGCAAACTGCTAAAAGTTAAAGCAGCCATTTTGTGATTTGAACTTAAGTAAATCGTTAAGAGAAAGTAAAAAGCTAAAATTAAACTAGGTAAATCATCTTTTAAGCTTAATAAATTGCTAAAAATGGCTTTAACATTTTACTAAATCGTTTTAAAATGTGCGCCATTAATTTGTAATTCAATTCTTTCACAATATACTAAATTATAATAATACAATGTACTAAAACTAAACAAACAAATTTAATAAAATTATAAGTACACTCTAGCACTTAAAAAATGAAAGTAATATGCGAAAGTAAATATATGTATATAATGGAATGATGAAAATAATTGCTAAAATAACAATCTTTCGTATATTAAACATTTTTTTCAATTAATAATGATTTCAAATATAAAATGGCTTGCGTTTTAAGTGAATATTTTTTTGAAAATTGTTAGTAAATATTTTTTTTTTATTTTCATCGATAATTTTTCAATATACATACATTCCGCTTCAACTGAATAAGCACAAACATTTTCAAAAATAGTTTTTATATTTTTTCTAAATATCTATCGATGCTAACAACTCCCGGTGTTAAGAAAAAAAAATATCCAAATAAAACTACGAGTCTTGTTTTAGCCCACATTTTAAGTCACCTGAATAGGTACGACAACTTAATCGTTGTTTATAAGCGTTTTTAAGTACTGGATAATTTAAATCAACAATTGTATTGTTTTGAGTGAAATGAAATTTATTATCTAAAATTGTAAGACCAATCGGTAGATCTCTATGCCTTAGCAGGGTTTCAAAAGCTAACATCGTTTAATTAGACACCAAGACTTCGACGGACGGACGTGCAACAGCTGATAAAATTGGCCGGAGTCCTAATGGCTTTTTTTCTTACTTAAAGAATAAAGATTAGCACAAATTAAACATTAAGGAAGCTAAAAAGAACTGCAAAAACGAGCAATTAAAGGTGTGCATGTGAGTCTTGTGATTCTCGGGCAAAATTGCGGCAAACCCAAGTCTCTCAACTGTTCTAAGAGTTATTAAAATTCGAGCCATGTTAAGCTAATTAAGCTTAGAGTTTTTCGAGACTCAAGTAAACTTAGAAAATAATGGTATCACGTGGATTTTCAAACGACAAAACTATTTAATTTCGGTTTCCCTGATGGGTCAATCATTTTCACGATTTAAGGATATAAAAAAGGTGTTAAAAGCTTCATCACAACTTTGAAAGAGGTGTTGTTATATTGAAAGCTGTAAGTTATTATGGAACAATTAAGTTTAAGGTGTTTACATCAAAAATTACTGCAACTGGGTGTAAGGGAATTCTGGAAAGACATTTTCTAAATAATTTAATAATTTTTTGACCCATAAACTTGACCTACCAACATGATAAGGTTTCTTTTTACTCGGTGCGCATAACTTAGACAGAAGAGCAAATATTAGCTCTTCCTTCAATAACTGCCGTACTCATCTGATCTTAACATTATGAAATAAACTTTGGAAGGTGTACAAACAATTGATGGGGGTGGTCGTCAGTTTAAATACAAAAAATCTTTAATTTCTGCAATTTAGCTAGCGAAACATCGTTGAACAATATCAAAAGGCTGAATCTTGAAAAGAAAACTGATTGATCTATCAAGATTAAAGCTGCGATCCTACAGATTGACTGAAAAACATGCATAATTATGACAAATTGGTAAAACAATTCGATTTTTCTTACGAAAACCCATGAAGGAATATGTTTTTGATTTTAATATGAAATGGAATTTACAAATTGATTTTATTTTTGTCATTGTGCTCTTTTTTAATTTGCATAATTATTTTGTTTGTGAATTATTAGCAAATGAAAAAAAATTATTTTTATTTTATTAAATAGTTAAGCCAAGGAAAAAAAACATAACTTAGACATTGGATAGGTTCAGCCGATTAAAGGGACTTAAAAGATTCGCCAGCTGCCAAAAAATAGCCTTCCAATTAAGTCAAATTTATTGGAAAGTAAACTGCAAAGTTAGTTAAGAGGATTCTCCCTAACTATCAATTTAACTCTGCTTATGTTAAAATGACAGTTCATCATAATTTTTATTCAACTGAACGCTAAACTTTATTACTCTGTGATTTATTTATTTGCTACACAATTCTTTTTGATGTTTTAAACACAAATTACAGGTCTAAATAGAATTGTAGCTTGCCTGATGAGTGTTTTGTAGACAGTTGTGTTTTTGGTAGTTTTTGTACGATCAACTGAATGTAGAAATTATTGAAGTAAAGTTCCGACTTTTAAGTTTATGACATTAGTCAAAATGTTCAAAGAACGCAGGTGATGCTATAAAGTCTTATTTTGTCTGAACCTGCTTATTTTTCATTAATTTTAAATTTAAATAATTCAATAATTATAAAAAAAAAACAAAAACAATATGGTTAATAATAAGACTCTTTTTTAATTATCATCTTTCTTTTCAGTATTTTGGAAACATTTATTTGAAAGCGTTGTTTATAACATATGTCTTTTGGATTTTGTATGATAAAAATCGGATCCATAACTGTAATCGAGGTCCGGGGTAAGTAATCCGTACTATATACATACATAGAAAAACTATATTTACAATCCTGTTTTTAATATTGGGTAGTGTAAGATGGATGAGAGACAGTTTCTTTGGGAGGCAAATTCGAGAATATTTTCCAGTTGAATTGGTGAAAACGGCTGAGCTACATCCAAATAAGAATTATCTTTTGGCATGCTTTCCACATGGAGTTATAAGGTATGTTCTATTATAAATTTGAAGCAACCACTTCACCAATATGAACTTAAATTTTTTTTTAGTTTTGGCTTCTTTACAAACATGTGTTCCGATATAACTAAATGGAATGCATTATTTCCAAAAGTTCGAGTTCATCTGGCAACACTTGGAATGCATTTTAATTCACCATTTTGGCGCGAAGTTATACGATCATGGGGAATGATTTCTGTCGGTAGAGATTCTCTTTTAAGACATCTCAAAATTTCAAACGATCCGGATGCGCCTGTAAACAGCGATGGTTATTGTGCTAGTGCTGTCGCTGTTATAGTTGGTGGCTCTGAAGAAGCTTTGGATGCAAGACCTGGCAATTATGTTTTAACACTCAAGAACCGAAAGGGATTCATTAAGGTTGCAATGCAGTCAGGGTAAGCCTGTAGAACATTTAAATTAATTCTTAAAATATTTTTTATTTTTTAACAATAGTGCTGCTATTGTCCCAGTGTTTTCATTTGGTGAAAATGACTTATTCGATCAAATCAAAAACCCTCCACAATCGAAAGTAAGAAAAATACAAAATTTCATAAAAGAAAAAACAGGCATACCACCTTTAATGGTTCTAGGCAGGGGATTTTTCCAGTATAGTTTTGGTCTCATCCCACAACGTAAACGCATTGTTCAAGTTGGTAAGTTATAAATTGGGAGAAATGTATTTTTAAAGTTCGGGAAATAAACACATTTATTTTTAGTTGGTTCCCCAATTGATGTACCCCAATGCAGTGATCCGGAACAAGAAGTTGTTGAGAAATATCACAGAATATTCATGGAAAGTTTGAATAGTCTTTTCGAGACACACAAAAGAAAGTACATAGAAAATGCAGATGAAATCAAATTAAGTTTTAAATGAGGTTTTGGAGTTAAAGATAACGCAGTATTGATGTTGTAATAGTCTCAGTTGTAAAAAGTATAATCACATATATTTTCATTAAAATCGAGATTTTTAAAAAAGTGAGCATTTGTTTCTAATAAAAAAAATTTCGCTTTCGCAAGGCTATCCGTTCTTTCAACACGTTCTACGTTGGGTCCTTCACAGCAATTCCTGCACTAAGTAACTATTTAACAGTTTTTCCTTCATCCTATCCTTTTTCGTCAAAAGCATGAAAAATCATACGTCAAGCAATCTGTTTTTAATTCTACCACTTGACCGTTATTTTACTTCTATTTTTTAACTCAACGTTCGCCATCTTCGAAGCACGAAGCATATAAATATTGTATAGTATTTCTAATTTATTTGAATGCTAGTTTATATTTAGTTTGGCCCGTAGTTTGTGCACTCACTACATCTTGTTGGGCCCATTAATTGGAAGCTGTTACGTTATTGACGTCTGGAATTATCACCCGATAACATTTTTAAAAAGTCTAAAGGCATGAAATTACAAGACCTCGCTTCGCTGGCCAATAGTAATAAGCTATATTATAAATAACACGTGAACATTTTTTTTTTATTAACGTCTTTGTCGTTTTGTTAAAAATATACATCGTCCACATAAATATTTACCAATTCCAGCGCTACAAAATTTGTAATAATAGTTCGTTATATCAATCCATTCACGGTAATTGAAAGTTGAAAATGTTTTTTTGATGAAAATCCGGATTATTTCGATGCATTCCAAAGATCCCAATACCGAAGAAACGAATATAACATTGATGGTGATCTACTGGCCTTAGTGTAAATTGAACTTTGGAATTCTAAAGCTTTATGCAAAATTCGTTTTACTGTCGTGTGTGGAATTCCTACGTTTTCGTCAACACTAAACATTAACTTAACAATATGTATAATGATTTTGCCAAGTACAATTCTTTGTCTTCTAGTTACAATTTTTTTATAACTTACTTAGTTTCGGGAAACTCTCATAAGCTATTTATTAGCCTTCATTTGCATCTATATATATGAAATTTTGAACATACTTTGAATTTATTGCATTCACATTTTTGAAAAATAAATTTTAGTTAATTTTTATTTGATTGCAAAATCCGAACTTCGGTTTCAACTACCTGCTTAAATGTTGATGCTTGATATGATAGAACTGTTTAGACGACTGATTCATTACAAGAACAAAAAGAGCTTCCAATCCGTTTTGCCCTTTTCTGTTGAATATATATATACTTCTGCGTTTTTTAAAATATTTATTTGAACACGTAAAATATAATAACTCATGAAGAATTTTATTAAATATTATAAATATTTCAAGTGAATATTGAAGAAAGGGATTATAGAAGAAAAGCTACGTCACGAATTTAGACATCAATAAATAGCCCTATATATATATGTATGTACATACGTGTTTTTATCGAATTTAAAAAAATAATATCTCACAAAACTCACGAGTCAGAGTAATTTTGGAGCGAAGGCCCTTAAAAACCATTGGAAAAATACAATTTAGATGACAGGGACAAATTCTTGTCGCCCAGTGTAATTGGTAATTCTTGCACGATCAACTGGCGGTAGAGGTTAATGAAGTAATGTTAAAAGATTGAAGTTATTGACATCTCTGTATAATATAGTATTGTCTTATCAAACTGTTTTGTTTTTACCTTCGCCGTAACCTCAAATTAGCGTTGGAAGTTCTATGTAAAGAGTTAAGAATAAAAATAATTGCAATACCTATTGTCACCGCAGCCACTAGGGTTTTATGTACAAAGTTGACATTGGAAAAAAATAAAGTCCAAATAAAGTCCTAATTTGCCTGAAAATGCCCTATGACTACTGAGTTAGTCAACGTATCAACGTTAATCAAAACGGCTCGTATTTCAAAAAAGGAATCCAAAGTATCCAAGAGTTTCTGGTATATGGTAGTATATAACAGAACAGCTTATTCAAAAATTGTTGAATTTGAAGGAACTTGAAAATCTATTTAAAATTTGTATGTTTCTTTGGTAAAAATGTGGTGAATTATTAAAATTATCCATTAAAATTTTTATTTTATACCTGGAAATCTAAATGTTTGTCTGCTCTTTGTGAATAGCTGCTATTTCTTTTTTAAATTTTTTGCGAGCTATCTTAATTTAGGTATTTAACTCGTTCATTGAGGTATCTACAAATTCACATATCCATAGCCTATCCAACTCGGGATTGAACGCTGTAGTGAAGAGAATGGCTGCGTTCAATAGGGTATCTTGAATAGGTGGATTTGTAGATACCTTGTTGAACGAGTTGGATAGCTTAATTGAGATAGCTGTCAAAAACCAAAAATAACTTTCACCTGTTCACCAAAAGCAGAGAAACATTTAATCTTATTTATATTTTTTTATTTTATTTCTTATTCATTTTTTCTTTAAGAATTGTTCTTCGCCGGGTTTTTTGGTCTCGGAGCTGGATCATAATTACCTTCTAAAATTCGGAGGGAAATAGCTTCTTCATCGTCTGTTATGTACAGAACATTTCCCGACAGATACATAAGGCTGGAATCAATTTTTAAGTTTCTTGAAATTCAACCATATGTTTAATCAGCTGTTCTTTCAAATACCTACATACCCCAGAAATTCTTGGATGCCTTTGGATTCCTTTTTTGACATCTAACAAAAAGGTATCCGGAAACCATATCTGTCTGAGATTGAACACATCCAATGTTTTAGTAACGGTATATTATTGGTAAATTATGAAAGATGAAACCTTTATTTAAACAAATCAAAACCTGGTTAACACATTACCAACGATTCTTAAGGTTGTTGTAAAAAAGCATAATTTTATTTGTTCATTTCTCTATTTACCTTGAAAATGCCAGTAAGTTCTATACAGACGTGTCAAGTTAAATAAACCATAATCTATTCTTCAGAATTCTGATTAAATCGTCTAGTCTGGTTTCTAGTGTAATAAGATAAATCGGTTATTACCCATTCTCATTGTTTCTTTTGTACACTCAGAATTTTTAAGATCGTATCGAGTTCATGAAATGATAACGCTTTACATATCTATTTTTGTATCGCTATAAAAATAATAATACACTGTGCGCTGCAATTGTACAATTTATTTTCTAGGTAATATCATGCGATTTACTTTAAATAGCTTTAAGTTCACATGATTCATTCTACATGCAAGTAAATTTATTCGTCACATTGATGATGCCATTCGACCCCAGTTCTTCTTAAAAATACAACAATATTCCAGTAGTTGGGTGAACGTAAAACGTAATAGTTTTATTTACAATAACCTCGAATATACACAATTTCATCTACAGCTGAGCACAATAATCATCGCAATCGTCAGGAAATTATGAACTTTAATCAAATTCAAGTCGTCACACTGTGTTTGAATTTTCGATTCTATTAAGTAAAAGTACAAGTACTAGTAAACAAGTAAACTTCAGACCTCATACACTGGTTAAATCAAATGGACTTTTCACTGCCAACAACAATTATTAAACTTGACACAGATTCTACTGTTAATTGAAGATTTTCAAGTCCCGGAAATTCTCGTAAGGGTTGTGGTGCAGACGCACGTTGACAAAAAAATTTGTTTGTCTTAGAAATGCCTATGAGATGTCTTGAGATAACAAAACAAAGCTCTGCTAAGCTAATTATATAATTCATAATAAAGTGAATGTGCATTTATTAAAAATTAATAATAATTACTAACATTTAAAAAATAAACAAACAAAAATGGTTTATATTAAACCGGCTACAGAGACTACTTATCGACCTAAGAGAAAAATTCAAACGATTATCGTTGGAATTTACATTTATGGCGGACCGATAATTGGAATATTGCTATCGCTGCTGTGCACTAGAATTTTGGTGAGTTTTGTTGTTTTATTTTTTGTATTTATTTTGTTGAAAGCTCAATTTTTGTGATGTACACAAGTAGTTTGTAGTTGTAATGATATCAAAAAGAAATGTGTGCAGTTAAGTAGTTAGTAATAGTTTTAATGAAAAGATAATAGTGAGGCTAAATTTAATGATCGGTTAGCAATTTAAATGTAGGTGCCCATTGTATTAATACTTCTTGGTTGTAAATATATAAATATTATAAATTAAATTGGGTGGCGCAACAGCCCGTTGAGAACTAGAGCCTAGTGACTTACAACCCTCAACCATTCCTGTGTGCGAGTACTGTTGTCAGGGATTGAGGGGACCTACAGTTTTAAGCCGAATCCGAACGGCTAATTTGAGAAAGCACTTTTTCATGACAAGAATGGTACACTTCGAGAATCTGTCAATTCCTCGTAAGAAGCAGTAGCCGTGAAAAAAAAAACTTTATATAGCATAGGCAGGGATGAAACCCAAGACCTCTGACATGACAGCCCAACGCACTAACCATCATGCCACGAGTACTAAAGTGCATACAAATGGATACAATGTATGAATCTGGTAAAGTTTAAGTAGTAACTGTTAGGTTCTGTCAAACAATAACTTAAAATTGTCAATAATATTTTTGGCAGTTCTACTTTATTTTTTTTTTGTAATATCTCCTAAAAAATCATGTTGTTAATTATGTTTTTGGATCAGAATTCTAAAAGTTAAATAATCATTGAATTAGATAAGGTTGAACTGTAAAAGTCTGATTTTTGATTAGCTTCGAGATGTTTATAGCGTACACTTGGTTTAAATTAAAAAAGAAAAAGACAAAATTGCTTAGGTTTTATTGTAAGCAATTAGAAAAGAAGAGGAATGAAAATTATTCCCATCAGTAGCGTAGCAAAGGAGGGGAAGGAGTTGTAGGTATCGGGTGGCACTTTGGAGCGGCTGAAAAGAGCCGCCTACAGTGTGTCGGACTAATTTTGCTACAATAAGAAATTCAAATAACTTTTTTTTTTAAATCAGTGTATTTTATTTTTTGTATTTAATATATTAATTATTTTAAAAATTATAGTCGGCAAATTACCTCCAGATATCAGATGATTTTAAAGGCAACTTGAAAATAATTTAAATTAATCATAAAGTTTTTTATCAAACACAAATTTTTTTAATATGAATTTTGTAACAATGGAAAAACATAGAACTTCTCTTCTTTCCCTCCTTTGTACAATTTTTCGGTACACCTACTGCACTGTTTTTTGAAACTCCACATGATAGGTATAATGAAATGAATATATAGACTGCTCTGTACTGTATTATACAAATTCTGTTAAAAGCTGATCTTGAGGGTCAATGTCATTCATATTTTTATCAGTTTGATGATGCGAACAAGGAACAATTACTGATAAACAAATGGTGGTTAAATGAAAAAAAAACTGAAAATTCAACACAATTTTAATTTTGTAATTACTGATTATTGTCATAACGAAGCTTTAATTAACTGCACGAGATGACAACAATTTACTAATAAGAAAAGTCAAGTACAGGTAAGCTCTCAAATTGTGATTATTTTTCAATCGCACAAATGTGGAGCTTTTTGCTCAAGTTTGCTGTATGCGAGCTGCTTATAATATTCAAATTAATGAAAAGTTGATATTGAAAGTTAACTTTGATGACATTATGATTGGAACTTATTTATTCAATAAAATATTCCAAGTTTTATTAAGTCTCTAAACCAAATAAGGATTTGTCGGAGCTTTTAGAAAACAGGTGAAGTCCTTTAATGGCTTTTTTGATGTTAGTTATTGGATCACAACTGTCAAATTTTCTTTGAACTAATACAATTTTTTTACTCATAGAAGTTCCGCTTAGGAAACACAGAACAAAAACGAATAGAGAGATTTAAATAGTAGGCACAACCAATATGTGTACATAGATTCAAAATCCTTTCTTACTTACAGGATCGCAGATTAGCTCTTTTATTTTGTATTCATACATAAATGAGCTTTATTTTATTGCAGTTGTGAGAGATTTAATTTGTCTAACAGAAAATTAAAGCTTTTTAAACACTTTGATCAGATAAGTACAAATGTGATCCGATTCTTATTACAGCTCAGGAAGTTGAGTTTAAGCTTTGTATATGAAAACTTCATATACAAAGATAAGAGTACTATAGTTTTCATATACAAAGATTTTAGGGATTGTATTTCCAGTGTTACTAAGAAGTGTTAGCAGCGCCTCAGTTGAAAGTCGAATGATGTTTGACTTTGGTGTTATTTCTCACGATTTATTGCAATATCTAAAAGATTATTCTGTGTCGCCATTATTTGAGCATTGGTCTTTTCACCAAGTTGTATTGAGGAAAATTCAATATAATCGAATTCATATTTAAATTGACTAATATACATTTATTCCATAATAAATAAATAAATAAAATAAAAATATAGGAAGTTATTATAATCGGTGACATTTTTCGAAGTTTCAAGGTGTGCGTTCGTTTGGGATACCATTTTGTATCATCCATATGGCAAGAATTAGTAGAGATATGGAATTCAAATTAATATTGTCATGCAGATAATAATAGAGAAAAAAGTAGAAATTACTTTTAAAACAAATTGAGTGGGTGATTTATTTACTAAAAAGTGAAAACTTTGGTTGATTACAAATGTCTACCCAACATTGTTGGAGCTCTTCCATAACTGGGTTGGAAATAGTTGCTCCATCTTGCTGTAACGAAATAATGTTCGATGGGATACATCATCGACACAGTTCTGGGTTAAAAACTCATTAAACATCTTTAAATAACGGTTCCCATTGATAGTAACTGTTACACCGTTGTCTTCAAAGAATTATGGCCCGAAAATACACTTTGATGAAACTGCTCATCACACAGTTACTCGTTCTTTGAGCAGTTCCGTCTCATGGAGCATTTCTGGATTTTTTTTAAACACGACAACCTACAAAAACAACAAAAAACTGATAAGAAATTGTTTTCGACCCAAGTATTTTATAAACAAAGAAAGGTATTGACTTAAAATTGTGTACCTTACACAAAATATTGTTATGAATAAAAATCGGAAGACGGGCACGAATAGAAAGTCAACAGTATGGGTTACTTCCTAGCCTCTTTTTAATATTGCTGCCTAGTTCATTATTTTTACAATTCCTGAATAACTTACACTATCTTCTATCAAGTCTCAAAAGCGCATCAGAATAAAATTTTGTCTTACAGTAATGGTTTTCAATTATTATCTAGTTAATCTAAGAATAAGAATTAGAAAATTTTGTTTTTACTAAAGAAAGAATAGTGGACTGCATCATTTCTTTGTTATTTAACGATGTCAGTGGTTCAAAGTTAAAATAGTCCTGATGAAAATAATTATATTTTTGATTTTCGAGATTCAAATAGGTACTCGGCGACTAGAAAATTACCATTCTTTTAATTAAAACACAGATAATATAAGGCTTGCTTTATTAAAAAACGCACTTAGTTTCATTTAATCTACCATCGTCCACTTAGGAATTGTAAATTGAATTCTAAAAATTATTTTAATAATTTATCATCTTTATAAAGCTTCCATTAAAAGGTAGTTACAATTTTCTTAATGCCCATTCAGCAGTAAACATTAAACATAGTGACAACACATTTTCTAAACACTTCACAAAAGGAGTGGGAATCAAGTCCTTGTTCAGTGAACAATTACTGTACAACTTGAGTTGAAATTTTTTTTGTAATATGAATAGAAAATCCATGCTCGTGCTCAAATTGTACGAAATTTTCTTCAAAAAGGATTGAAGGTAGTTTTTTGTTTTTGTAACGAGCTTACAGTTTAAAAAAAATCTATCATATCAAGTTCTTGAATAATATTCAAAAAATAGTAATTATTTTGATAACGGGTATTTTCTTAGTCTTGAGTAAATAGATAAAATCAAAGTTCAAAATCAGAACCATAAATTAACTCCAAAACTTTTTTTTTCAAAACTATTAAATTACTGAATTCAAAGTTAATCTAAAACTTCATACAGAGTCAAATAAAGACGCATCACTCATAAAAAGACATACATTTGTAATTTTCAAATCATCATATAATTTATTTAAATGTTTAAAAACCTGTTGTGATGGAAATATTTAAAGGAGTTCCGAATTCAGAACATCTTAATCCATTAATTTCATTCTTTTGTTTGTCCTACAGAAAAAAAAAAAATAATTTCGTCAAACAATATAAACGCTTCTATCGGATCTCCTCATCCCTGTCTTATGTACGATAATCATTATGTCTTTCTATTTTGGCTTTAAGTTTTAACTTAGGTTTGAATAAGCTTACTTCTGCAAATTAATAATAATAGACTTATAGTTCTCTTTTATCGGAAAGTTAGATCTGATTAAAGTTTCAAGTTCATTTTTATTTTGTTATACCCTAAGAGAAGATAGTTCACATTTTCTCAAGAAATATGACTTTGCAGATACATTGCCCGTTGGACCTTTGAATAGTATTGATATAGTACCATTAAGTGGTTAAGTACGGAGGTTGGCAATAGGTTGTTTTCTCCATAATATGTAGGTATAGAATTATGTTATCATAACCTCGCAAAGAAGAATTTACCATAAAACCCAAAAATTGTATATTTATTTGCTTTAAATTTTATTATATCTTTTGTTTGAATAACTTTTATCAATGGTAAATATACTGAATTCAATGCAGATAATAAAAACAAATTGTTATCAATTTCTCATGTATTGATAAATATTTAATTTTAAATTATTATATTAAAATGCTCAAAGTCATTGAGCTTTACATACTTGCTTTGTATATAGGGCAAACAATTTCGACATGCATTTCTTGTGATTTGTGTCGGTATCATTTTTAGGGAATTTATTATTTGTGTTAATTTTATGATTGATATGAGAACTTTCTTATCAGTTCATACTAAATCAGTTTCATAAAAAAATATGTTTATCAAAATACCCAAATTCGCGATAGCAGAATAGTCTTTTGGGTCTTATGAAATTTTAAAGAAATAAACGACAACTTAATCGGAAATAGTTCGTCGTGTATATCGAACAGAATTATAATACAAATCATAAATTGTTGTAAATCTATATTTGTTTAAATTTTAATTAATTTTCGAAAAGAAACCAGAACACGATGGTTAAGATTGATTGGGCACCGGTCAAGATTCCAGCTCAAAGGCGGATTCAAACATTTACTGTCGGTGTTTATTTATTCCTGATGTTTGGTTTGGGAATGTTTTCAAACCTTGTTTGTGCTTTGCTATTTGTGAGTTAACAGCTGTTTTTAAACAACATAAAATAAAACTTTCTATACATTTCTGTTGACCTTGTAGAAAAAGAATATGTAAGAACGAGTTAATTTGAATACGAATGGAACTAATTTTGGCAAACAATTATTTTTGTTTTTAATTTTAAATGTCTCTTGAAATTTGATAAGGAAACTGTTTCTCGTGTTTCTCTTTTCGATTTTTATTTACACTATTAAGAAATAATATGTAATCATATTATTGTAGTATTTTTTATATAGAAGCTTATTTCCACCACCGACAAAATTGAAAATATAATACTAATCATTCAAATTTATATTCAACCACCATATCTGAAATGATCATGGAAAGTGGCTTATAGTATCTATATCCTATCCTTATCCTTCACTAACAATAAAGCATTATCTTTTATCACGCTTTAGATTATAAAGAACTTAACATTTAATGAATCGTTGATAATGTTTTTAAACATTATTTAGCTAAATATATGACTGTTTATGAAACTGATAAAATTTAATCTACAACAATTTTCAAAATAGACCAGTTTTAGAAAAACTTATCAGACTTTTTTCACTAAAAGACTCTTTTTGTTAGATCTACTGAGAAATCTTACGTATTTGTAAAACCACAATATAAATGCTGGTATGCTTCAGGATTCCATTATGTTTCCGATCCTCTTTCTTTTATGAATGATCACCTGTTAGCAACTTTTACTTAAATTAATTGTTTCGCTGATGATGATAGCAACTTTAGCTTTTTATATACGTTTTCTGACACACGTCTTTTTAAATGTGGAACTCCATCGATGAAAGGTGATATTCTCGTTTAGTTCTGAAGAATGTTGACGAAAGGAGATTGTGCAAAATCAAAGAAAGGCGACTGTTCATAAAAGTTTTAGGAAATCCGTTCCGTATGAACCATAATAATTTTGGTAGGAAATAAATGATGAAAAACTCATCTGTCAGATTTTACTAATTAAATTGTTATACCTTTAGTATTTTTCAAGATTTATGATTCCAAACTTCTTAGTTAATAATAACATATATTTTTGTTGTAAGAAATGCGAAGATATTCGTCTTACTGGCTCAGGATTTTCAACTTTCACGGACAGCGTTGATATTCTAGGCCTATCTGAAATGGTAGCCACATTTCTTATAGGTGACATTGAAGGACCAAAGAATTTGTCTTAAAATGGATCCATTACAAATTATATTTAAATAAATTGGGTGGCGCAACAGTCCGTTGTGAACCAGGGCCTAGTGACTTACAACTCTCAACCATTCCTGTGTGCGAGTACTGTTGTCAGGAATGGAAGGGACCTACAATTTTAGGCCGAATCGGAACGGCTAATTTGAGAAAACACTTTTTTATGACAAGAATTACTCTTGAAGGATTTGTCAATTCCTCGCAAGAGGCAGTACCCGCGAAAATTATTTTTTTTAAAATTAAGGTGGCACAGGCAGGGATTAAACCCAAGACACCTTGCATGACAATCTAACGCACTAACCATCATGCCACGGGTACTGGCCACAAATTATATTTACTCACCTAAATATCCATCTAAATTCTGCAATACTTTTCTTATTTATTTAAATACGGAATTCAAAATGTGTCCACCTTTTTAGCTTTTTGGAAATATTTATTTAAAAGCCCTTGTACTCGCTTATGGAATTTGGATATATCATGATCGTCACAGAGCACAGGAAGCAGTAAGGGGTGCTGGGTAAGAACGATTAATTGAATATCGTTTCACACATACAAAATGTTTATATTTATTTTTTAACAGAATAAAATGCATGAGAGAGAATTTCTTTTGGAAGCACTTTCGAAACTATTTTCCTATAGAATTAGTCAAAACAGCAGAACTACCACCAAACAGAAATTATCTTTTAGCATGCTATCCACACGGTGCATTGGGGTAAATGTGTTCCCGATTTTGGAAAATCATATCAAATCCCTTTTTTTATTAGAATTGGAGTTTTTACAAATATGGGAGTTGATATTTCTAAATGGAAGGAATTGTTTCCGAAAGTTCGTCCAAATGTAGGAACTCTTGCGTTGCACTTTAACACTCCATTTTTCCGCCATCTCGTTGAATCATGGGGTCTAGTCTCAGTGACGAGAACTTCACTTCTCAACAATCTTACAACCTCGCACGATCCAAAGGATCCTCTTAACATGGCCGATGATTGTACTGCAACAGCTGTGGCTGTAGTTGTTGGTGGCGCTCGTGAAGCACTGGATTCGAAGCCTGGAAAATATATTTTGACCATCAAAAGCCGGAAGGGATTCATTAAATTAGCCATGAAATCTGGGTAAGATAACTTACACATACGAGTAGTTTTTAAGAATTTAATTTTATTGACTTTTTTTTAAATTGTTAGTGCTGCTATTGTCCCAGTATTTTCATTTGGTGAAGTTGATGTATTCGATCAAGTAGATAATCCACCGAATTCTTTCATAAGAAAAACACAAGATTTTATCAAGAAAATCACAGGCATTGCTCCGTTATTGATTTTAGGAAGAGGATTCTTTCAATATAATGTGGGAATGTTGCCACAACGAAAGCGTATTGTTCAAGTCGGTAAGTTAATATCGTATAATTAAATTAGAAGGAATCGTATTGCTTTTGTTTTCTTACGATTATATATTTTTTTCTTCTAAAGTTGGTGCCCCCATTGACGTTCCTAAATGTGACGAACCAAATGAAGAAGAAGTGGATAGGTTGCATCAACAGTTTATGGACGATTTGAAAAATATTTTCGATACCTACAAGACTAAATATATTGAAAATCCCGAAGAAGCTATTTTGATTATGAACTAGTTAAGAAGACTTTACAAATTTTCGATGAATCATCGATAGTTTTTAAACAGACAAGCTATGCAATGTAAATTAATTTTTTTTCCTAAAATAGATTTTAAAAAACGAGCTTAAGTTGTTTTCTTATCGTCCTTATAGCTTTTTTATAGCTATTAAAAAAAATCATGTAATTAATACTCTGTATTATCTATTAATTAGACAAATAATTGGTAATATGGCTTTCAGTTCATAATTTCCCCGAATTTTTTTCTGAAAGACAATTTAATAATTTCTAATTGTTGTTGATGATAAAATCAAACGTGGTGAGTAATAGCCTTCTAGTTTCGAATGTTTGTCGTAGTTGAAAAGAGGCCAAGCCCTTCTGTTTTAACTTTTGCTTAGATACATAGTTTAACGTTATTTCATGCTATAAGCTTTATTTTTTATTTTTTATGAAAATTTAGATTTTTATCAAAACGGGTATTTAAAATATGTATCAATATGAATAAAAAAACGACAAAGTTCAATTTACCGACCCAATGCCAAAGATTTCACCGGGAATTTTGGGCACTAAATGTCAATTAATTTTCTGGCACAGAAAAATGTTGATTTCATAAAACTGAAAATTCAGTTGTTTTCTGTCAAAATATTTGATATTTTAAATCAATTCAGATTTATTTTTGACATCACCGTTTTGTTAAAAAAATGTTACCGAATATTAAAGAAATTTTGTAATATTATAATATTTCTCTTTGTTCCTAAGACATTTGATTCGAAAATCGAGTTTAATGTATTTAATTGAAGGTTTTCATTTTCTATAAGAAAATTAGCAGTTGTGATTTTTATAGCATATCTACAATTTCTTGATTTTAAATAAATTATGTGCTAAATAAAATTAAATTTAAGTCAAAAGCATTATTGGTTTGTCTTCCAAATTGTTCACTTTTTATAAACTAGTGTACATACATATATCACTGCCCATTCATGAAAGAACATCTAATACAGATTCTAGGGACCTTGAAATTTACTTGATAACAATTTCAACTCGACTAATCTGATCGATTACAATAACTTTCAATGAGAAGCTTACACGTATTTGTCAAAAAAGAGTTTTCAAAAAAAATCCAACCGTTTGTTAAGTTTTTATTACTGCGACTAAACGTTTCGGTCTCGTGTAACTAAGCTGCGTCTCAGACTTTTTTTTCTTCTCACAGTTTCAATTTACAAAATTCTTGGACTTAACAAGTTTTTCAAAGTACAAAACTTTAAGAATTCTGGGCAGTTGAATTCTTACAATTCGCGCAAAGTTAAAGGTAAATTAGTCTAAATGAAACGGTTAGAATATGATTCAAGGCATATAACACATACGAGGCTCTATTATTTTCTCTTTAACTGTCGTTTTCTAAAAAGATCTAAAATTCATTTTTGTATTTATGAACTTTTTATTAAGCTCCTGTTATCACGAGTAAAATAATTATTCTAAAAAAACGAAGCAGAGCATTATTGTTATCAGTGCATATACAGCACGTACGCCATTTATAACTGCTAATTTATTGAGGGCCAATGAGTTCAGAGAAATTAAAAAAAAATGTATGTATATCAAAATTTTCAGTTTACGGTTAGCCCCGTTTAACTACATACATAAATCTGATAGATTTTAAATTTTTATCAGCAAAGATATGAAAGTTTTCGGAGTATTTGCGATATAAGCTAGTTTTTGTTTGTTGAAGATTATTACCGGTGTTAGTATTATTTACGATTTCATCAAGTAATAAGTCAACCTATTTGTATTTTAAGATATTTCGATTTTTTTTTAAATTCATTTATTGACAAAAAAAGACTTTTTTGAAAGAATAATGAAAATCGAATGGGCACCAACTAATATTCCACCTAAAAGGAGATTTCAAACATTTACGGCAGGATTTTTTATATTCTCAATTTTTGGCGTTATACTGTCCTGTCATTTATACTTTATTCTTTTATTGGTAAGAGTTTAGTGCTAAGAGCAATTTAATAACGAGAACTACAAACATACATCTACATATAGACATTTGAGAAATAAATTTAATTTTCTAAAAATATTGAATAAATATACATATGTAAGTTCCAATGGCGCCGTGTCTTTTTGGTTAAATGTTTTGTTTAAAGTGGATCCTGTATTTGAATTTGATCAATTCCTTGCTAAGAGTTAAAATTTGAAATTCTTTTCCAAATTAAGCCATATATTACATACATATGCATATAATATAAAAAATTCCTTTGAAGAAGAGTGTCTATTTTTTTTAGAATGTCATGTTATTTGGTTTTTGTTTTGAAACACTTAAAATGAACAGCATGTTTTTATCTATTGCGAAGTGGTCAAATTTTTTCCAAGACTAAATGGGAAAATAGATTCCCTCCCACACACTTTTTTCACGTTCATATCTGTCTGTCTAGTCAACTCACAGTAGGAACATCAACAAATTTAATGTGCGAATATAATCAAATCAAAATATTAAATTAAAAACCTTATCAAAATAACACCAATTTTTTAAAAAATTGAGTGATGTAAAGTTCGCAGACGACCAACGATGGAAAAAAATGCTCAGACTGAAACTGATAAAGTCAAGTCCAGACGCTACGCAATCCATGCCGGCCGGTCGGAAAGCATTTTCCTGATGCGTGAATTTTTTGTAATCACTCTGGCTGATTATTCCAATGTACAAAACAACTTATTTATTTTTATATTTATCAGTAGTTGCTGTATTGTAATTGCTAAGAGTTGTCTCACATTTTGTATTAAAAAAAAAACAACAAATGAAACCAATATTAAATAATCGAATGGAATGTTTTGTCTGTTGGTATTTAACATTCGTATTGTGAGGAAGTTCAGAAAAGTCGCGGTGCGTCGCCGTTTGCCGTCGTTCGCCTTCGTTTATATTTTAATCTTTAATATTCTCATATTTATTTAGTTTAAAATATTTCAGTAAATTATTATCGTTCATACTTCTATTTCTAAAAAAAATATATTATAATTATGGTGAAAATCGAATGGGCGCCAATCAACATACCCTTTCGAAGGCGCATGCAGACTTTTACGGCCGGCTTTTATTCTTTTCTCGCGTTTGGTGTTGCCTTGTCTTCGCACATTTACTACATTTTATTGCTGGTGAGAGAACTACTATTCTCTTTTCTACCTATACGCAGGTGATTTCAAATTATCAAATCGGTCCTAAAGCATTCTCTATAAATAAATTGTTCGTATAAACGCTTCTTGTTCCGATTCGAAAAATGTTTACACTTTTAATTCAATTGAACATTTTGAACCTAATTTAGTATATGCTTCTGATTTGCAAAACATATAAAATAAAACTCTGTGGTCGAAATTCGAACATCAAAAATACTACCAGCCATAATTATTGTAGAGTATTTTAAATTCTATTTCGGTTTTAATAAAAATATGAAATATTAACGCATTTTAGGAAAAGTTTTTAAATACCTACGCATATTTGTGGAACAAGAAATATGAATCATTGTTTTGTAAGTAGCGTTATTAACTCGTGAGATACTATAAAATTGTTTTTTAACTTCCCATAGGAAGTTATTGTAATGGGTCCGATTTGTCAAATTGAAAATTTTGACATTTCTCGACGTTTCAAGGTCCCTATAGTCGAAATAAAAGATTTTTAGAAAGATGTCTGTGCGTGCGTGTGTACGTACGTTCGTACGTTCGCGACGTTTTTTTCGTCCTCCATAGCTCAAGAACCAGAAGAAATATTGATTTCAAATAAATTTTTTATACAGATAATAAGGCAGAAAGGGCTCTGAAGAAAATTGCGTGGGTGGTTATTTTACCATAGCAGTTTGAAAAAAGGTGAAAATTTTGGTTAACCCTAAATATCTTACGAACCAAAAACGCTAGAGACTTGAATTAAATTTTATATAATATATGTAATGTGATTCCAAACAGGTATATTTTTTGAAAAAAATCAATATAACTTTTTTTTTATAAATCAATAAAACTGAAAAAAAAAATTGTCACCTTCAAAATTTTACGAATGAAATATGATTTCATCCCGAAAAATAATGTTTTTGATATCTGATAAAATTTTGAGGAAAATCGAATTGACAGTTTTATTACAAAAAATAAAAACCTAAAAAAATATTAATAAAAGTTGGTAAAAATTGATTTTCGACTCAAATATCTTTTCAAAACTTTGAGATATTGGCTTTAATTTACTTTTATCTTTCAAAAAATCTTGTTGTCAACATTCAGTTAAAGTTTGAAAAAAATCGAATTGACAGTTTTTTTTACAAAAAATTAAAAACCGAAAAAAAAATTAACAAAAGTTGGTAAAAAATGAATTTCGACTAAAATATCTTTTAAAAACTTTGAGATAATAGCTTCTTACTAATTTTTTCTTATAAAAAATATTGCTTTCAACATTAGAACAAATCGCATTGACAGTTTTTTTACAATAAATAAAAACCTAAAAAAAATGTATAAAAGTTGGTAAAAATTGATTTTCGACTCAAATATCTCTTCAAAAATTTTAAATATTAGCTTCAAGCTAATTTTATCATATAAAAAATATTGTTTTCAACATTTGGTAAAATTTTAAAAAAAAATCGAATTGACGGTTTTTTTACAAAAAATAAAACTCTAAAAAAAAAACAATACTAAAACTTAGTAAAAATTTACTTTCGCCTCAAATAGCTTTTCAAAAATTAAAAATATTCGCTTCAAATTTATTTTATTTCACAAAAAATATTGTTTTCAACATTCAGTAATTTTTATATAAAAATCCAACAGTCCGTTTTTTCATAAGAAATAAAATCTACAAAAAATAGTTTGCAAATTTGGTAAAATTGATACGAGTACATATAGACAATTTTTTAAGCAAGACAAATCGACAGACGGGATGGGAAGTCATCAGTGTGGGTCGCATTCCATCCTCTTTTTTTTTATATACAAAAAAAACTATATCCAGTCAATTTTTATGAAAGTCCTTTCTGCATCTTTCGATGTTTTTATCTCTAAAACAGAATTTATTTAAAGGTGAAATCTTTACTGGTTCATGAGATATGGTCGCGAAACAAAGTATCCCGAACGTATGTACGTACAGGCGGACACACCGGCATCTCTCTCTTAAAATCTTTGATTTATATTACACTTAATCTCGTACCATCCCAAATCCTATAAACAGAGGGGTTGCAAGGTGGTTAGCATGTCAGCATGTCCCACTTACATACCTCACTCTTTATTCAATTTTTAAAAGTTGGCCTTATTAACCGACATAGGAAGTAATTGTGTAATATGTTAAATTTGTGGAATTGAAAATGTTGGTATTTCTTGATGTTTCAAGGTTCCTAGAATCTAAATAAATGATTTTAAGAGAAATGTCTGTGTGTGCGTGTGTACGTTTGGGAAGTTGTTTTCGTAGACCATATATCAAGAACCAGTAGACATATCGACTCCAAATAAATTTTTCTATACAGATAATAATGCAGAAAGTTGCATTTTAAAAAATTGAGTGATTGATTTTTTGCATAGCATTTAAAATATCTCACGAACCAATAACGCTACAGACTTGAATTAAATTTTAAATATTGTTACGGGAAAACAAACAAATATATTTTTGGAAAAAATTCCAATAAATTGTATTTATTAAATAATTTTGGGCAATGAAGAATAATGTTCTTAACATCTGGTAAAGTTTTGAGAAAAATCGAATCTACAGTTTTTTTAATAAAAAAATAAAAACCTAAAAAAAAAACATTACTATAAGTTGGTAAACATTGATTTTCGACTCAAATATCTTTTCAAAAATTTAAAATATCAGCTTTAAAGTAATTCTATCTCATATTATATATTGTTTTTAACATTCAGTAAAATTTTGAGAAAAATCAAATTGACATTTACTTTAGACTCAAATATCTTTTAAAAAATTAAAAATACCGGCTTCAAACTTATTTCATATCACAGAAAATATTGTTTTCGTCATTCAGTACATTTTTATAAAAATCCAAAAAAGACAAATCTACAGTCGTGATGGGAAGTTATCAGTGTGGGTCGCCTCCCAGTATCTTTTACGTTATTTTTCTTATATTGCTTTTGTAAACTGCAACAAGGCTCCTTCAAAGGATTAAAATAATGTTCAGAATATTACAAACAGAAACAAGTCCAATAGAAAAGAACACGACCTACGAAATTATGACAATTTAATCCAAAAATGCCTTAATAACATAACTCTTATATGTAAATATTTTTGTTGTTCTTGCAATCATTTTAGGTATGCGTTATTCTATCACAGAGTGTAAATGCTTATATGACCTAAAACAAACACTTTTTTAAAGATAAATTGGCTTTATATGCTAATTTTAAATATTTACTAAGAAAGATCCTAACTCTAAACATTAAACAATTTCATTAACTTTTACAAGTCATCAAGATGAAGATACATAATTATTATTTTAAACATTTTTTTTTGATAAATAAAAAATACATGATCTTGAAACGGCCTCCTATATTTCTCTTTACTTTAATCGATAAGTCTTAAAACTAGATCGTTTTTCATGCAGGTACATGTTCAAATTTTGTGACTTAAGAAGACTTTTAAAACATTATCTAGGTAGTTGTAGGGACAGAGATAAAGTCCAAGTAGGTACATGATGATTATCAATTTCTAGCAAAAGCAAAAAACCCTTGGACATTGGCCGGCGCGATAGTCGATTACGTTGTAATAATTGGCAGCTAAGATTTAATTCAACCTTAAAAGCGTTTATTTGTTAATTTCTATTAGCTATCATGCTTCAAGTAAGACAGCAATTTATTTTATCAATTATTCTACTTTTAACTACAATGATTGAATGTACATAATTATATTGAGATATGCTATCATAAATAATTCAAAATTATGGTTTTAAATCGTGGAAAACCAGGTTGAAAAGAATTGCCTTTGATTATTCCTAATTTCAAGGTAACGAATAACAAAATTCACTTTTCGTTTGCAAATTCATTAATTTTTCGTTTATTTAAAAAATATAAACAAATAGATATTGTTAAAAAAAATGTATTAATTGTAACTTGAATAAACTTTTTAGTATTACGGTAAAGAACATACAAAAAGAGAAACACTAGCTCTTTGATTTGATGTGTTGTCTAATTTACAACCCCAATATCGTAAATTTAAAAATTCGAAACTGCATTTTCAACAAAAATTATATTTACCATTGTGCATTCATTTTTTCATAATTTGAACCACACAACAGTTTTTTTATATATAAAGGTGTTTTTTAGACGAGTATCTGATCTGGCAATACTTTTTTGGAGTTGGTCTTTTTGACAGCTCTCACTTGATTTAATCTCAGTTTCGTTTTCAATTGCTGAACGTCCGCAAATTGTTTGAGTTTATTAACAACACAAAGGTTCGGTTAGCGCAACGCACCGAAAAGATCAATATATTGAAGGAAATTTTTGGTGAGCGTATGTGGGCTTGTGCGGTGCCCTCCAAGATCCTCTGAACCATATTTCGTGGGGTTATTAAACTCGCTTGTCTACGAAATTAGGTCCAAACGATTGACACCTTGGATGAGAATGTTTGGAGCGTTATTGCTCACATAGGGGAATGTTATAGCTATTATTGAAATCAATCGGGAATTTTTTTTAAAGGATATTTGACAGTGTTTTCTTTTGATAAAAAAATCCAAGGAATGGTTTCATTGATGAAAACCAATGATAGCTACAATTGGTCCCATACGCGGTGGACTCTTTTCCGATTTCCTTGACCATAATACTAATATAATTACCCTTCATATAAATGTATCTAATCACTTAGCGATTGCTTGCTTAAAAGTTGTTCTTGTTTAAAATATAATATTATAAATTTATCGATAGAAACATATTTTTAGATTTTTATTGAATCCATAACATGCCCCTAATTGACTTTTATCTCAAACATTATAAAAAAAATCAATTCCTTACTTTTTTCAGTAAATTGTTAATAACTGATAATATACCAGTATTGTTTTGAAAGTGAAAGAGTTTAAAGCATTTGCAAATTTTAAACTGAAATACAATCTAAGTAGTTAAAAATGGTTAAAATCGAATGGGCCCCAGTGCATATTCCACCTGAAAGACGTATACAAACTTTTGCAGTTGGCTTTTATATATTTCTTATGTTAAGTATTGGACTATGTGCACAATTGGCATATGTTCTTTTACTGGTAAGCACAAATTTAGCTTGTTACTGTTTAAAGCTACAGATTCTGAAAAAATTTATGTAGATAATAATGAATGGAAGTGCTGTGTAATTTAATGCTGCATTTTCCAGCAGTTATCAGTTTTAGATAACAACCATACAAAAATATTGCTTTAGATTAAAACGATCATATTTAAACTCAATGAAAAGATGTACATAATATTTTCAAAAAAACACGTGTATGTACAATACATACATGTGGAATTGACCAGGGGTGGAATTGGCTAGGTTGATAAGTGTTTCTCATCATTTTGATAGTCTGATTGGCTATCAGTTAGTGCAAGATGATTCACCTCAGTTCAATGGCTGCGATCAATCAAGTTGGAAAGGCTACCTTGAGTATGTGGATTTTGAGTCACCTTTATGAAAATGTTGGATATTTAAATCACAAAAAATAAAAACAACTTTAAGCTGTTAACAATAAGCAAACAAACATTTTGAGGTTGAAAATTCATCAGATTTAAAAAAAAAACCTACAAATTTAAAATAGATTCTCCTTTAAAGAATACGCTGTTCTATTGGATACCAACATATACCACATATTTTTGGATACCTTTGGATCCTCATTTGACATCTCAATTGTTTTGGAGCAGCTGTACCTTTAAACGTCAAAACACTAACAAATAGATATTCGGATACGTTATAAGTCTTAGATTTTATGCAGCTTATATATACGAGTAGATTGGTTACATTCAATCACAGACAGATAGGGTATCCGGATACCTTTTTAGCAGTGTTTTACGTGTAAGACAATAGCTGATCAAAAACAGCTGAGATGTCAAAAAAGGAATCCAAAGGTATCTAAGAAATTCTGGGGTATGTAGGTATCTGACAGAACAGCTGATTCAACACATGGTTGAATTTCAAGAAACTTGAAAATTGATTTTAGCTTTTTGTATTTGTTGGTAAACAAAAAGATACAAAATGTTAGTTGAAGTTGTATTTGAAGACATTCTGTCCATAATAGACGATCAAAAAGCTATTTGCCTCCGAATTTTAGAAGGCAATTATGAACTATTTTTTTTTTTAAACTACAAAATTTACTTATTTTGTTCTCGTTTTGTAGATGACTAATCCGACAAATCAGTTGAATTATCCATTAAATGTTTTATCTTACAACAATTTTGACTTCGAAGTTTCTTTGCTTTTTTTCAAGACATCTATCTAACTCGTTCAACAAGGTATCTAAAAATCCACATATCCAAGATACCCTATCCAACACGAGATTGACAGCCATTACGACGACTATAATCCTCGCGAAATGTGAAGTAAGTTACTGCATTTAAATCAACACCTTGCCCTTGGTAGTAAATTAGATGGGGATTTCCAGGATTGAATTCAGATTTCCTTAAAAAATTGATTTTTTTTTGTGGCGTATGGAACACGATTGTAATTTTTGTTTGTCATTGTATTAGTGTAACTTTGTGTATATGTTAATAGAGCTACCAAATTTACAGCTAAACATTTTGATCTCAAATAAAAAATTAATTTAATCTACTTTTTACAAAGGAACGCAAAAACAGGCAAAACTTGTGATACATTTTTTAGATCAGATAGATTGCTTTATTAAATTTTAAAGTAGTAATAATTACAAAGTTTACAATATTGCTCAACTTAAAGTTTTTAAGGCATGGCTTAGGTCGTCACCTTATATGAAAATTTATTAATAATTTTAATTTAACTAATATACAAATATAATTATCAAAATAGTAATGATGGTAGTAATAATAAAGATCATATGCTAGGTTTAATGTAAAAAAAAACAATAGAAACTATAATTCATCACCTGTTATTTTGGTTCTAGCTAGCGGCATTCTCGCAAAAGTGGTCAGAATCTTTCATCTATCCTTTCCGTTTAAACATGCATTACAATAATTTTTGTTAATCGTAGTGAAGCTTCAAAGAAATAAATACGTAGTGGAGACATTCCCGTCTCCAATAAAACATATCATTTGGGGAACTAAATGAAAGTTTAAATACTCGTTTCAGAAAAATCTAGGTTGTTTTTCAACTTCTTCATTTTGCTACTAACCCCAAATTTGAACGGAAAAAAACAAAACTGATTTAGAAGTTGCATCAAACAGTTTATACTTCGCATTAAAACTGAGTTCATTTGTATTTAAACAGGTCTTCCGTGTGCTATTTAGTGCCGTTTTTGCTAATTGAAGCTTGTTGGAAAGATGGCTATTCACATTTAAGTTTAAGGTGATTTTCATTCCTAGATAATCATACTCCTTAACGATTTCAATATATTTTCCTCCGAATTTTCACTTTTCTGGCATAATTACATCAGTCTTTCAGCATATCATTATTTCAGACTTATCAAATTCATTGTGAGATTCCAAATCTCACAATATTTTTCAAGGTCCAAAATCATGCAACTTAGTCCTTGGAGGCTGTCCGATAACATGACTATATTATCAGCATACATGTGTACTTTAATCCTCCTTTCGGCCCATAAAGTTCCACCACAAAGCACTTCATATATTATGTAGATCATCAAGAAACATAATGAACAAGAGAGTACTAAGCAACAACCCCTGTTTTACTCCAATTGTTGTTTTAAATAATTCTGACAGATGCTTGCCATTTCATGCCGTTGAGATTTGTGTCCAAGTATAAGTATAAGAGCTTTAGAACGTTAAGCATTTTCGTTGAAATTCCCATCAATGATAGTGTGTTGAATAGTGACCTTCTATCGATAGAATCAAAATCAGCTTTGTAGTACACATAAAAAGTAGGTATATAGTTTCCTATGTTTATCCTGAAACGACTGAGCAATATATGTACATAAGGGTAAAAATTTGGTCAATTATTGAATAATTTTGTCTAAAACCAGCCTGAAAATCACTTAGAAGGTTCTCATTACCGACCAATGCTGTGAGTTTTGCTTAATAAATAAAATGCACGAATGCATTCATCCCAAGACACAGCTCAACCTAGGACAACTCATCCCGGAAATGAAAAGTACTTGTAAGCATTTTTAACGAAATCAATTGTCCTTTGGATAGCTTTATTTTAATTTCATAGTAGAAGAACCAGGATGGAAAATAAATTATCTGAAGATGAGAAAGAGGCAGAACATATATGTTTAAATTTTAAAGCGATCTCCTGTTGGTTGTGTAGTTAGGTAGGTGTCTAAAACGTATAGAGAATAGTTCATTGGCGTGGTCAGCTTTATGAAGATAGAAAGATAAAGACATGTTTATGATGGTAATGAAGGAATATTATTGGTAGTTAGAAGGTACTTACTACAATCCAATCACATTCCCTCTTTTCTACAAGTTTTCAGCGCAAACATGGAGTTATTGCGTTCAGTTTAATTTTGTTAAAGTACAAGAAATTGCTATTCATGTGTTGTTTATAGCCAGGTTCTTGTGCGTTTTGGATTTTAGTTATGAAGTGACACGTAAGCAGTAGTTGTACAGGTTGTACGTTTCTTTAACTAGTACTAAGTATTTATTCTTTTATATTTAAAATCGTATTTACAAAAGTACCAAGATATTAATTCTTGATAGACACTTTAAAATAGATTGTTGATTAAACATATAATATTCGTTAATCCGATGCAGTGGCGCTACACGGCCATAGTTGATATTTACAATAGTTATAGTTATAAAAATACATAAATATGTATCAAATGTATTTATTTGAATAAAAGATAGGAATGTAATGAAAATTTAGTCAAAATAATTTATTTTAAATATGTTTAAATAATTTAAAAAAAATATTTTAAGATTCAAAATTTTTCCTGAAAAATAACTTTGACTTGAAAAATTTAAATGCCATTTTATCAAACATTTTTTTTAAATTATTTTTGTACATATATATAAAATTTTTCAATTTTGTTCTAAAAATATTTTTGGTATGCTGTTGTTTAGAAATTGTAAATATACGCTTGACATTTGAATTTCGTAAAAAATGTTGACCCGTTTTTGAGATATAGAATTTAAAAAAAATAAAATTCAATATTTTTTTAAAAATCCAAACAATACAAAATTGCATTTTTGATAATCAAACATTGTTAAGGCAATATAAAAGCTTATTCAGAACAAAATTTTTGAAATCAGTTCATAAGTTGTTGAGAAAATTAAAAAACTAAATAACGGTTCTATGAGCGGTACCATTCCTGAGCAATACAAAAATTTATTTTTCTTATTAAAAGAAGCCAAGTTAAAAAATAAAATTTTAAAGAACATTTTAAAAAAATCTATCGGTTTGTTTTTGAGAAAATTCTAAATATCGTTTTTATACGAAAAAAATGTATGGGGCCACTGTTAGTTTTGATCTTAAAAAAAATGAAAAAAAAACGCCTAATGCGAAGCTGCTCAAAACCTTAACTTCCAAGTTTAAACTCAATCGACCCAATGGTTAAGGCTGTAGGAGCGTGGACAGACAGACAAAACCGACCGGACGGAATCGCGGGACCCACTTTTTTGGACTTCTCTACCATCGTAATATCATGTTTGATTAAAATCTCGAGTTCGAAATTTTGCACGAATTCAAAACTTGCCATATAGTTCCTATATGTCGCAAGTAAAAATTTAGGAAGGAAATAACTCTATAATTCTTGTGCTTCGACAGATCTGGATTAGGAAACAATTGATTTATTTTATTCATAAAAAACCACATAAGTTTTAATAATGAAAACAGGTTGTTCGATTGCAACGTGATCCTTATAATCTCAAGCAATAAATACATTTTATAACAATCCAAATGATAGCTGAGTTTTACAGTATTACAGGTGTCAAACAATCGCTTCCAATTTGAAGCAGCTTCAAAAAACGAGTTTCAAGTAATCCCCGCAAATTATTTTGAAGGCAATTCTATAAAGTATAATATATTATGTATATTTTATTTTTAGGTTATTTATTGTTGCAATTAAAAAACTGATTTTGAACTATTGAAAATATTTCTCTATGAAAATGTTCCAAATTTAAAGAGAAACAAATTAGAAACACTGTTAAAGTATTTGCTTGAGAATTTGCTAAAAGATATACAATATAAAAAAATGTCTAGATGATTGTGAAAGCTCTAAAATTCTTGAGCGTATGAAAAAATGTTGTGGGCATAAATTGTCGTAAAATTTAGGCCTTCCAATGTTTGACAATAAACTGTTTTCGCGACCTTTGATCTTCCTTAATTTACAAAGATCTTATGAGACTTGGTACAATGTTTAAACCACCAAAGCGAAGGTACAAACAAAGTGAAGCTTCACTGAACTAATACACATTAATTTGAAATATGAAACACAATTTTTTAATTGAGAATAGAATATTACATCAATATTTTGATTTCTGTAATTTTCTACTTATTCATAAAGTTTCTTTTGCTACTCAAGAACTAATATTGTCGGTATCTCTTCAAGTTTGCGTAAAAAGGTATTTATTACAAAATACAAAATTTTTGTAGTTAATTTCCAAATATTGTGGTCTAGTTTTAGAGACTTTCAGTGGATTACTCCTATTTTAGTTGTCATTCCCATTTAAATAGAAAACACAAACAATAATTTGTGTCAACTTTGTATTGACTAAATAACATTTTATGTGTTTTAAGAACTTTAATGTTTTTTTTTTGTTATATTTGATTCTAGATATTTGGCAATTATTACCTGAAAGCATTTTTGATTGCATATGGAATCTGGATATATTTAGACAAGGAAAAGTCTGAGAATGAAGTCAGAGGCTCGGGGTACGTATCATCTTTTAAATACTACTACTAAACACACATCAATCAATCATAATTTCTCTAGAATAAGGTGGATGCGAGACAATTTCTTTTGGAAACACTTCCGGGATTATTTCCCAGTAGAACTGGTTAAAACGGAAGAACTACCACCAAACAAAAATTACTTATTAGCATGCTATCCACATGGAGTAGCAGGGTAAACAATTTATTTCATTCATAAGAATAATTTTATTAAATTCATATTTCCATATAGAATTGGTGTCTTTACAAACCTGGGTGTAGATATATCAAGATGGAATGAACTGTTTCCGAAAATTCGCCCCAAACCAGCAACTTTGGCATTTCAATTTAGCACACCCTTTTGGCGTCATATCGTCAAGTCATGGGGTCTTATATCGGTAACAAGGAAATCTCTCTACAACAATCTCACCACCTCACATGATCCAAAAGATCCCATAAATGCCGCAGATGGATATACTTCATCAGCTGTTGCAGTTGTTGTCGGCGGTGCTAAAGAAGCCCTCGATTCAAAGCCCGGAAAGTACATTTTAACGATTAAAGATCGCAAGGGCTTTATAAAATTAGCCATGAGATCTGGGTAAGTTGAGAAAAGTTTCGTATTTTTATGCGAATAAACTAATTTATTGCAATTTTTCCATCAGAGCTGCCATTGTACCAGTGTTTTCATTTGGTGAAGTTGATGTCTTCGATCAACTTGACAATCCACCAAATTCATTTGTGAGAAAAATGCAATTGTTAGTGAAAAAAATCACCGGTATTTCACCGTTGATTATTTTGGGAAGGGGATTTTTCCAGTACAATATTGGTATGCTTCCTCAGCGCAGGCGAATAGTACAAGTTGGTTAGTATTTTTGCTCATAATTGTCTTGTGTGTTTGAGTTTAAGTCCATAGTACGCAGATCGGGCCAAATTATTCTTTGACCAGTATCCAATAACAGAGTGTGCGCATTTTACGTGCAGAATTGTGTTTTTTGATTTCAAAATATTTGTGTTTTTGGAAAACATTTTGACGGGTTGCACAGCTTACACAAAATAACAGTTAGTTGCGAAGTTTTGTGATTTTTCTCTGCGGATTTCGGAAATTTTTAAGATTATACTGTAGCGATAAATTAAATAAAATGAGGCATTTGGAATTAAAACACTAACTGTATGTTTTTTTTTTAAGTTGGCGCTCCAATTGATGTTCCAAAATCTGATGATCCCAGTGAAGAAGTTGTTGATAAATTTCATCAGAAATTCATGGACGATTTGAATGCACTGTTCGAAACCCACAAATCCAAATACATTGCAGATCCAGAAAAAGCTGTTTTAGTGATGAAGTAGTCGAATGTTTTTATAAATCGCACCAATTTTTGTAAATAAAGATATTTAAAACTTTAATATTAAAAATATAATATTAATATTTTTAGTTCTCATTTAAACATACATAAATACGAACATACACATATTAAAAAAAAAATTATATTCAGAAAGCAAAAAAACAATTAAAAATAATTGTTTTTCATTTTTTTTAGGTAAAAATGTTTTTTAATACAAATGTTTAATAAGGCTGGTACAGAAAAACAAACAATGGTATTAATTGTGTACATACTTCGAAATACAGTCATTACAGACATAAAATATGTTTAAAAAAGACATGATAAGGTATGGGGTTTATCATTAGGAGTTTTCAATTATATATTAAATAAAAAGTCAATGAAAAACGATATCAACCAAATGGCCGCCACAATTACGGTTGGTATCTCGAAATCGAGAAGTAAAGGTCATTAAACTGTTAATGTTCATCATTTTGAAGTGAATTTTAACAACTTGAGTGAGATGTTGTACCGTTTATCAATTTATTTCAAGTTCTCAAAAGTTACAAAACTCTTATTGAAGAACCCTTCACATGCGTATAAACAGGCATGTCCTTATCATCAGTTGTTCTGCCTATTTAAAAACGAACTTAAAATAAATGCTCCAGCGGCAATACCAAGACACCATGGAAGATAAGAGTCTACGGCTTGGGCTGCTTCTGTTGCAACATCCCAAAAACTTCTTTGAATTTCTACTTCAAGCTTTCGTGATATTTGTTCTTGCTCTTTCCGGGTTACTGCAAAATTAAAAATAAAATATACATACATGTATTTTATTGGAAATATACAAATTCGAGTATATGGGAACTTACAGAAAAGATTTTTAATATTTTGCAAATCTTCTGGAGACGAACGTTTGGACATAATTTTCCTCGCATTTCTGACATGATGGTACATACAATTGATTTGATGATGAGACGCTTTAAGTTCTAAGAGGTTTACATTCTCGTCCCAAAAAAATGGTATCTTTCGATTTTCTAATGCTCTTTCAAGAACTTCAAACATCTGTTTTGAAAAAAAGATTTTTATTTATAAACTTAGTTTAAGATCTTTGCCAAAAGAAGCAAATATTAAGAACTCGACTTATTTTATTTAGTATCATTAAAAACATATATCTAGATAAATGTACGCGTTGAATGTACATACCTCTTCCATGATTGAGTGATTAGAATTATTCCAGTATGTTTGTTCAACTGTGTTGTTATGCCACAGAAACAAAGTTTTAATGAAATAACTTTTAAGGTTAACCAAAGCCGGATTCATGTCTCGAAATTTCTTCATCATACGCAGCGCATTCTTAAACTGATTTCTCCCAATTAAAAGTCGCCTTTCAGATTGTGTATATGAACATCGGAATGATGGATTGCAAGGTCCTCCAATAGGCTTCGGAATAGCTTCCCATTTATCATCATAATCAATAAGATAACTTCTTGGAGATATTGATTGGAGTTTATCAAACCTAAATCCAGGAACAAAATCAATGGATATTTCACATTTGCTGCTGTAAACTTTAATAGTGTGTGCTGGTCCTTGTTTATTGTAAACCAACTTAATTTGCTTCATTTCATGAATCATTTTATATTTAATTTTATTCAAGTATTTCGTTAAAATTCCCTCAAACCAACTCTGGAATTTATCTTGTAATAAATAACCATTGCAGTTCGTAATTAATTTTAAGAATTTTAACATTGTGCTTCCTTTTTCAACTAGATCAATTACATTTGTCAAGTCTATATAAACATTCCCTAGCTGTACAGTATCTTCAATTAGATCAATAGATTCGTGAAATGGAAAACGGAGCCTCACTACGAGATCAAACTCATCTGGTTGAGTGATTTTCAAGTTATCTGCATAACTTCCTGTAAAAAAAAAGCAAAAACAAAAATAAAAGCTGTTTCAGTAGACTTTTTAAAGATTAATAAACATTAAGATAATAATAATAGTGTTTGTTGTAATTTACTGATTTTTTACTTCATATGAGGTAGAGCAGGAAGATGCATAGTACAAAAATTTGTAATAATTTGTTTATTTCTGGTTGAAACGAAATTAATGTCTAGGCAGTTTTCTCATAACTTTTATTTATCAATTAAACAGTAATTTTATTATTCTGTAAATCAGAATCGATATCGATGTCATTTTGTTCTCAGAATATGAAAAACCAAAACAAAAAATCAGTTTACAAAATCTTAGATTTAAAACAAAGCTGCTTAAATCAATTGAAAACAAGGAGAGTTTCAAAATGTCAGGTTTTAAGAATTGTAATGGTATAACTTAAACCAATAATACCTGTTTCGCATAAATTGTTTTTTTTTTTTTTTTTTTTTTTTTAATAAAATTATAGATAGATATTTAAGATATAAAATTACATTTTCGATAAGCAGTCATTGCACAGTGTACATATATGAAAATTTGAATTTATTTTTTACTAAAACATACAATTTTGAATTTAACTGATATTTTTGGTCGAAAAATAGACCTCAAGGAAAAGAATGGAGAAAAAACCTTCACATGTAGAGTAAGTTAATATATATGCATGTTTGTTTAAATCAATAATAAAATAAATAAGAATAAACAAACATATACAAAAAATAAAATATTTTGTTTATTTTAATGATTAAATGTGATGAAGTAATTAATTAAATAAATAGATACATTAATTAATAAATACGAAATAGTTGGAAAGCATCAACAACAATTAGCGGAAGATTTAAACTGATGCGAGGTAAATATTAAGACGCGTTGCGTCGACCAAGTTGAAATAATATGAATTAAATTAAAATTTTGGAAAAACTCGAAAGTTCAAAGTCGAACCCTCTTTAAGACCTGTTTTGCATTATAACTAGTTTTAAAGAAAGTCGCTTTGTTGAAAGAATTACCGGCTGCCATTATTGTTCATTAATCGGTTGTAATTTTCATTGGAAATGTATGTCATCAACAAACTTTCCTGATTGCAATTATTCATTAACAGCCGAATTAATAAAAAACGGTTTCCTAGTCCACCTTTATTAAATGAGTTTCTAAACGAATAAAACCAAAATATTCGTAGAATAGTAAAGTGACGTTAAACAGAAGTCCCTTAACAAAATCTTCTATAATAAATAAGATTCCCGTTTGGTAACTTGAAATTTCGACCAAGTTCCGCAGACTTGGTTTTTTTGTATGGGTTTGGACAGAAAATTGTATTGATGTAAACACATTTAGGAATTTAATAAAGCAGTCAATTGGGCCAATGAAGCTAGGAAAAACACGTACATTTTTTCAAATTGTTGGATGGTTGATAACTGTTCCGAAATTGATTGGAGCATATTTTTAAACTGCCTTGCTTTGGATACACAAGCAGAAATTATACTTAATGCAGACTGACTAAAGCCGTGCATATCATCTTAATCGTATTGAACTTTTTTTATTTTATTAATTTCAGATTATGATAATACAAAGTCGTTAAATCGTAACCCATTACGACCCCAGTATCTGATCGAAGCCATAACTTGCAAACTGACAAAAATATGTCCAACTTTTTTGTCCCCATTTAGGTAATCTTCAACAACAAACTTAAAAATGTATTTTATGAAAAGTTTTGGGTTGAAATCGGCTAAGGTGATTGCAGATGATCGAATTTGATCCACGTAAGGTGATGTCAAATTGATACCTAAAAAGCTATCACAAAAATATTTTTATTCCGAAACCCAGACGCTTACACAAACCCTGATTATATTTTTTAGTAAAACAAATACAACTTCTTTAATTTATTTTGGCACAAAAAATATTTTCCTCATTGCTTTTAAAGCTTTTTGTTTTTTTTTTCTTTAAATTTTGTTTTCATTTTTGTATTCGAAAAATGTTTAACTTACTTTTTATGTGAGCGAGAATGATGTATTTTTAAACTTACACTTACCGCATAAACTTAAATCTGCAAAAATTAATTTGAAAATTTCGTTCTCTTTAAGACCTTTTATTATATTGATTCTGACGAAATCATATATTCTAGTGTAATCTTCTCTGTTTTTGTCAATATTGATGGCCTTACTTATTGAATGGTAAAACTCGTCCATCTGCAATAAAATCATGAATATAAGGTAAAATTTGTTTAGGTTATTTATAGAAACTAAAAATATATAAATATGCAAAAACAATGAAACTATTATAATTGTTATTATGTTTCAATTTACTTCGAAATATATATTATGAACACAGTTATTTTGAAATTAGCTAAAAAAGATTTGTATGAATATACACTTCGTGTCACATGGATAGGGATAAGCTTTATTCGTTTTTTATTTGCCAATAAGGGTCTTACCAAGGAGGAATTAGGCCAAATTCGAGCTAACCGGACCTCGTCAGACCATCCGTTTTATAGCCAGCAAAATTAGAAGAAGTTCAAATGTTGTATACAACTACCTTAAAGACCCAAAAAGAAATGGAAAAAACTACAAATGAAGAGTCATCATTTCAGGAAAGGCAGACGATAGTGACAGCTGCTTCAAGGCTTTTTATTAGTGAAATCAAGGCAGAAGCAGGAATAAATGCTAGTCTATCGACTGTTGCTTGGAGGCAGACCATATTCGACACCAACAAATGAAGAAGAAACCTACCGTCGTCTTTTCCAATGATAAACAAAATATTTGGACGGACCTGATGGGTATAGCTGCTATTTTCATGATTTAAGAAAGAAAGAAATCTATCTTGAAAAACGGCACAGTAAATGAGGCGTTATAACGGTATGGGGAATAATTACCTATTACAGGACAGTGGAGTTGGATTTTCGAAGCTTCAAAATGGTGGCAATCATTTAAAAATCGATTCTGAAACGAGTATTTCCGCAATTTTCTGAATTATTTGGTGGACAACGATGGACTTTACAGGAAGATAATGCACCAATTCATACCGCACGGACAATAAAAACGTGGATTCAGGGGCAAAATGTGCACCTATTACCATGGCCACCATATTCTTATGACCTGAACATCATGGTAAACTTGTGAGGATGGCTTTCAAGAAAAGTCTACAAAGAAAGACGGCAATACCAAAAAACCGAAGAGATTATTGAAGCCATAAAACGGCTCTGGGCCCAAATTTTGCTCAAATATCTGACAGCACGCTATGAATCCGTACACCACATGTTACTTGAAGTAATTCAGAAATCAGAAGGTACCAGCCATTGCTTAAAAAAAATGTACATAATTCATTCAATGAAACCAGTATTTATCTAAAAAATAAATTTTGTTGTTACTTTCTTTACTTTAAAGGGTCCTTCATGTAAATTAGATTTTGTCCCTATTCATGTGACACAAAAAAACAGGTACTTTTTATGACCTTCTTTTGAAAAACCGTCATAAAACTTGTATTTATCAACTTAATCTAAAAATGTCTGCTACATAGTTCATTCTACATATGGTTTTTAAGACATAGTTGTGACACGATTACACGAAGTGTATGTGGCTTATTTTTGTTTTTGATGAAAAATTGTAACAAATAACTATTTAGTATTGAAATATAATTTTTTGCTATTGAAAATCTCAAGTGCTTAATACATAATTTGCTATTTAAATGACAGCCCTGCTCTGATGCAAGAGAGTAATAATATGAAACCAGGTCTTGCTCTCTTAAAACTGTCAACTGTCATAATAAAGTACTAGTACCAGTGATGTTAAAATATGTATTTTTATGTGTTGATTGAATACTGAAAACTGCAAAATGTGTACCGACTTTTTTATAGTAAGAATTAAAAAGAATTGCCATTACATTAGATACATGAGCCATGATGCATATAAGTAATATCACATTATCATTTACAGGGATATATTAGGCGCTTGCCCTATTCTTAGCATGCTATTAGTTATATGAAAGTGGATTTACTTGTATTTGCATTTGCATAAATCATAATTCAGAAAACAAAAGGGAGATAGATACTTTTTCACAGTATAATGTTGCCGCTATGAATAATATAAAAATAATAAAAAAATACAAAAAAACCTAAGCAAACATTTATAATATCGTCAGAAAATATTTTGAGGACAGCAAAAATTATTGTCTTAAAGGAAAAAAGTGGCCATTTATTTGGTACACAGTATTTTCCATTAACTTAAAACAATAGATAGAAGGTACTTATAGATTTATAAAATAAAAACCGATTTAAAATCGGGGAACTAGGTATATCACAGATGTAAGAAAATTTTACGATTGGTTGCATGATTCTCACAAGCAAATTTAAGTTAAATTCTTAGAAAAAAATGTAACAAAACGTACAAAATGTAACATAACAATAAAGAAGATATGTAAAGCTTTTGTTACACTCGTTATACTATGGCAATACTGATGCAGACGAAGATACTATAATAAAGATGAGCATGTTAGTTTTTACTATCAAAAACATAGCTATAAATTCAAAACCTATGTGTGTGCATTATAATACCGATGAAGATATGAATTTAAATTCAAATTTTTGCAATCCAAGATGGTTACCAATGATTTATATTCTCATATAAAGTGTTTAATATAATCTTGACTATAATCTGGTCCAAATAAATTATCTTGGGATCGATATGACGAAAATAACAATCCAAATTTTAAATTTTGATGAAAGTTGTTGTTTTTAATTCTATAAAATTTAATTTAATAAAATTATAAGTAATTATATAAAAAAACTGAACACTGAAAGCGTATAAATTTTAATGGAATACTGGTACCGGCCGGTTGTAGGATTACCTTTTCTTTTGTCAAACTAATTCATATCGGATTAGGGATAAAAACAGCACTTCACTTCTCTGCCTATGCCACCTACAGTTTTTATTCACGGGTACTGCCTCTTGCGAGGAATTGACAAATTCTCCAAGAGTAATTCTTGTCAAAGTGCTTCCTCAATCTAGCCGGTCGGATTCAGCTAAAAACTGTAGGTGTCCTCTATCCCTGACAACAGTATTCGCCCACAGGAATGGTTGAGAGTAGTAAGTCACTAGGCCCTGGTTCTAATTTAATTATTTAACAAAATCTATTTATTTAACACAAATCAATATTTTTTTATTAAAGATTTAGATTTCTTACATTGAAATTTCAGCTTACAACTTGTAATACATGTGGTTTTTAAAATATGTCCCTTTAACCTTTAAACTCAAAATATCTCTTAATTATAGATTAACTATGATTTTGCAAAGTAATTATAATTTTATTAAATTTAAATCTTACTTGGTTTCGGGAAATTCTCATTAGTTATGAGTATTTTTTGACTTTACATGAAGTTTTGAGCAAATTTAATATTTTCATAGTTTTGAAAAATGCATTTTTGGGTTAATTTTTAGAGCTTGTTTAGTTGCTCTAGTTTTAAAAATACCCGGCTTACTGGTTTACATTTGTTACAAGAAAAAAACTTACTTTAAACCTGTTTTGCCTTTTTCTGTTGAAAGCAGTTTTAGTAGAAATTAAGCGTTTTTTTCAGATTTGTGTAAGAGCTTAAATTTTAAAACTTAAGAAGATTTTCTAAATATTATATAAAACGAAAGAAAATTTTCAAATTAATACTTACAAGGGAAATGGATTTGAAAAACTAGCAAATTTAGGTGGACTCATAGTTTTTTTCGAATTTTAAAAAGTAATACCACAAAATCCGGGATTTCAATTAAGGCCATAGGAAAACTTGAATTTTATGCCAATTCAAAACATCAATCATGCCATGTAATAATATTTTTGTCGTACAAACTAAAAAGTGAAATAAATAAATAAAAAGGCGATTTAGATGACTTACTTAGTTATGCTAACGATTTTAAGCTATTGACAACACATATGCTAGATCTCTTAAACAATTTCAATTCTTTCAAAAATCATTAAACGTTAATATAAAATCGTTCATAAACATGTTTATAAATATCATAACTTCTAATACGAATTACGTCTTTAATACCTGCTATTTATATAATAACGAAAATAATACTAATTTACATCACTGATCATTAGTACTTTATATTGTTTTCAGTTTTAAGAGAATTCTCTTAAATTCAGCTTTCGTTCATTTGTTTGACGTTTATTCTGACAAGCGAAAGCGACTTCAAAAGAATTTATTATTTTCTAAATTATTTTAGACAAACATTCACAAGCAACAAATGATTTTTAGACAATTGTAATTCAAACCTTTGATGATAAATACAAGTATAGAAGGTATTAGACAAACTTGAATATTAACTAAACAAATAAGTTTCTCTTTGAACTCAAAGTAGCAATGTTTCAAAGGGAACTCGATGCCAGCAAATACAAAATGAAAACGAATTACGCAGAGTAGGTTAAAATTATTATTCATTTTTAACTTATTATTCATACCTTTCATGAATGATTAAAGGCTACTCCACTGATAAAAATAAATAATTTGTAAAATAAATTGTATGAATCCAAAATTAGTTCGAAATTATTAAGTAAACTACATGCACTAATGCCTGTAACCCCTCCTGTTTGAATGTTTAAAGTCAACTAAACAAAAATAGGTACATACAAAAGTAATTATAAAAATTTATTTTATACAGTGAAATGTGAACCAGGGATGAAAAAAAAATGTTTTTGAGCATTGTATCGACATCAAAAAGAAAACTATGTATATCAAAATGTACTTTTCGATTTTTTGGGGTTAACTAAGAAACTAAATTTTTGAAATAAAATAAAATAAAAATAACATTTGTAGAAAAGTTTTTAGATAAATACACAGTGGCTTAACTTTCCATTACTGCAGTACAAATTTCGACACGCGGTTTTTTTGTATTTGATAGATATTCGCAAATAAATAATAATTATAGCAATTTTATAGCGAGAAAAAAATTATATCTATTTTAAAATAATTTTTAAAGTTTAATTTCTCATATAAAAAACACGCAAAAATGGTTAATGTTGAAATTTATTTCCGATGTTTTGTTCAGTGTTGCCATACTTGATTTGTGCTTTGCATATACCGAAATTCGGATCCATCAACAATCCTATACTGAGCCAATTAGGGGTTGCAAGAGGCACCATGACCCCTTATATACCACAATGATAGTACGTCGCCGCGCGCCGCCGCCGCGCCACCGCGCCGCCACGGCCGCGGCCGTACTATCAATTCAAAAAAACTTGTTTTAAGCTCCAAAAACAATATACAAAAAAGTAGGGTAAAGTCCGAAAAAGAAAATATTTGTTTGTATGGCCTCACGGACCACGGTGTTTCCTTGCTTTAATATTTAAAACATGTTCTATTGAGATAAGACCCACCTAACTTTAAAAAAAAAAGAAAACAGAAGTTAATTCTGGCTGCGGTAATGGAAAGTCGTCCCAAAAATAATATTATAAAGTAATAATACAAAAATAAATCTGTAAATTACAGGTGTTTATAAAAAAAAGTGATGAAATACATACTTATTACTTATACGCTTATTTTGAGATTCGTTTTCAATCGATAGTTGGTCAAATTCGAGAAGATCCTATTTTAAGATTCAAAAGTTTGCCGTAATCAATAAATTCATTTAATTTTGAGAACTAAGTAGATTTTCACTTTTGAATGATACGAGTTAATTGTTATTGTTGTGTCTTAAGCCTAGTACATACTTCCTCGTGAAGTGAACGTTCGCCAGTGGAGAAAGTGAACTTTTGACATTGCTCACTGGTACAGACTTGTGAGTACACGTTGTCAAAGCTTCACCAACAGTTCACGTACATTTTGCACGTGAATTGCCCGTGAACGAAAACTCTCCACTTTGTTCTCCACTCAGCTTCACGAGCAAGTTCACGGGTGAACTAAAAACTGAAATTTGTATGGGTTCACGAGATGGTTCACAAGTATGTACTAGGCTTTATACATATTTCCTGGTGCATAGCTTAAGAAACATACAAGTTTTAAAAATGTGTGTAGGATAATTAAACAAAAAAAAGTTATATTGTCGATTTATTTTTTAATTTTATAAAATGCACAAACACATTCCAAATGCCCAAATGGAGAATAGGAAGTTGTTGGAGGATAATCTGGAATTTGCTGAAGGTTTTACTGCAAACCGAATACATGCTGATCGGTTTTGGATATCAATAGCTATAGGCCTCCATCTAAAGACGGTAGTACATGGAAAAAGGCTTGTAAATAAAATAAGTGAATTTAAAGATAAGAAATGTGTGTGTTGTTCAAGGTCTGGTCTGGATTCAAAAACAAAACAAAAAAGAAGTTGGAAGAAAATGATACAAAAAGGAAGCAGTCTGTGTTTAATAATAACAATTTGATAGAACTCACAGAATTAATATGGACAAAGTTCCCCCCTGTATCTTGGTGAAATGTTTATCTATTTAAATGCCCGTTTGTTAAGGTGAAAGCTTCTTAAAAGTCTACAAAATAAAATCAATTTGTGTATTTACAATAGAAATTTTATTTTACATTAATATTATACATACTTACTCTAAATCGTCAAACTATAACGGATATGATTCATCCATTATCCTCCTCCTATAGACTCATTCTTCGCCATGTACATTGTACATACAAATGTATATGTAATGTTAAAAATTATTTAGTATTTCCAAAATATTCAAAATTGCACAGATTTAAAATTTAGAACCATTGTTGTTATTTTAAATTCAATGTCTTGAATTGATCACTTTTTTAACGTCACTTTATTTTTTTAATTAAGAAACTGTAAATGTTTGAAAAACTTTGACTTGAGAAAGAGATTCTTCAAAAAAACAGTACGTGGTTACCTACATATAAAAATGTCAAATCATTTCAAACAGCTGATCTCCAAAATAAGGTCAATTTTTTTTCATTTCCTGCAATGAATTTCATTCATTCAAATTTCAACATAAATTCATAAAATCTAAAACCACCATCTATAAGACACTCATCATCCCGGTTCTCATTTATGGCGCTGAGGCCTGGACCCTGTCAAAGAAAGATGAGAGCGTCTTAGGATGCTTCGAGAGAAAAATTCTTCGGATGATTTTTGGTCCCGTACGCATAGATGGAGAATGGAGGAGAAGATATAACGACAAACTGTACGGGCTGCACGACACTGACCTAGTTAGCAGAATTAAAGTTCAACGGCTTAGATGGCTAGGTCAAGTAGAGCAGATGGACATCAACGCTCCAGCCCGGAAGGTCTTCGAATCTAATCCCGAGGGACGGCGCAGTAGAGGAAGACCGCGACTCAGGTGGCGCACCCAGGTGGGAGAGGACCTCAAACAACTTGGCGTGCGAAACTGGAGCCAGCTAGCTAGGGCCCGAGCTGGCTGGAGACGCATGTTGGTTGAGGCCCTGGTCCGCCCCGGACTGTAGCGCCACCTTAAGTAAGTAAGTAAGTCTGAACCTACAAATGTTAGATCATATATTATAGTCTTTGTTGTACATCTGTAATTACGAGTTAAAAAAAAAAACATTAAAAAAATGTTACAATAGAACCATATGAATAATCCTTAATTTCGATTGGCTATCCGATAGGCTAGGGGCGTTTTTCTTTTTTAGTTCAGAGCAGAGCTCGAACTGTCAAAAAAATAATTGTGTTTCTTTTTGAGCTCTGAGCGTTCAGAGCTTCAAATGCGTGTTTCTTTTTTAGTTCTGAACATGTTCAGAGCGCGCTCTGTGAGCTCAGAATAAAATAACAGAGTAAACGGAGTAAAATGCTGAGCACAAACAATTTGACATCTGAAAGCCGGGAAATAAAAAAAAATCATCATCAAAACAATAAAAATGGCGGAAGAGGCTGGTTGCTCTGGTGTAGAAGGTAAGATAATTTTGGAAAAACTAATTGCAAATAGCATTTTTATGAATCAAATTTATTTCAGGCGTCAAATGGACCAACGATATGACAGTTTTTCTGATTAATTTGATTAAGGAGAATTTTGAACGCCTTCAAACTAACATAAAAAAAACTGTATACCAAAAAATTGCCGAACGAATTAAGGAAGAATTCAATATAAAAATAACATTTGAGCAGGTCGACTCCAAATGGAAAGGCCTAAAGCGGCAGTATAAAAAAATAAAAGAAGAAAACGACACAACAGGAAACATGAGGAAGTATTGGGTGCATTTTGATTTAATGCACGACATACTTTTTCGAGTACCCGAAATCCATCCGCCGGCTGTAATTTGTTCGGAAGATTCTGACGTTCAAGTGGCAGAACACTTTGTAATAGAAGACCCAGAAACTTCCAGGACTAATTATAGCAACAGGAAGAGGAAGAATAATAAAGTCGAGGATATGATAGAAAAACGGCATCGAGAGAGGATGGAAGTCTCGAATAGGTTTTTAGACTTATTTGAAAAAATGATTGATAAAATGTAGCAGTTGTCCTTTTCTTATCCTTTTCTTAACATGTCATGAAGTATTTTATTTATTTTTTAATTTTTTTTAATGTAGCAGTTCCTTTTTCGTTATTTATGAAGTGTTTTTTTTTTCTTTTTCTAATGAAGCTCCAATGTGATAAACTTTTTAAATGAAGTTTACTTAAGTACAAAAATAAATAAAGTGATATTTTTCTTTGTATACAAATATAATTCTTGTTTTATTTTATCATATTATATAGATATCATATATTATGAAAAAAATACTTTTTTGTTATCATATAGCTTTAAAATAATGTATTCATCAAACTTTCTCTTTTTGTTTGAGCTGTTTGCATGTCGATAGAGTCCGCTTCACGGTCATTGTCAATATTTTCGTCGTCTTCAAGAATGATGAAGTTTTCTGCCGTATCGTTGTATGCTATACATATATTATGTAAAATACATGAGGCCATAATATATTTCACAATTGATATAGGCTTCAGTGAATTTATACTGAACAGTCTCCTCCACCTGCCTTTCAGCAATCCGAATGCGCGTTCAATTGAAACACGACATTTGGAATGAACCCTATTAAATATTTTGTGTTCATCCCTCAAACGCCCATTATCCTTGTATGGAGTTACCAGCCACTGCTTCAGAGGATACGCTGAATCTCCCAATAGATGCTGCTCTTCATGTATGTAGAATTGACCTTCAATAAATTTCATTTAATTAACTTAATATGTTGAAATAAATAAACTTAATTTAGTAAGACAACCTGAGTTGATTTTATCTATTATTTTTGATCTCCTCAATAAGAGCGCGTCATGAATTGAACCTGCTTCGCCAGTATAGCAGTACGTAAACTCCAGTCTGTGGTTGCAAACTCCTTGCAGTAGAACCGAATGGAATCCTTTCCGATTTATATAGGAGTTGGGGGATATAGTCGGTGCTCTAATTGCTATATGGCAACCATCTATGGATCCAATTACTCCTGGAAATATTTAATTTCAAAAATAAATAATTATATTAAATAATATTAAACAAATTGTGATTCTTACCTGGTAAACGGGTTTTCCGCAAATAATGCGCAGACGTTCTGGCAGCCTCATCTGAATTAGGCCATTTTATAAACCTCTTCGTCCTATTTAATTGAATGAGATTATCACAAATGCTGGTGATAATTCGGAATACGTTTGCAATGCAAACGCCGAATCTATCTGCAATCGATCTATAATCATACCTTTAGTTAAAAGTATATTGTAATAATACATTAATACAAACCTCATGCATTCGGGATTGCCTAAGTACCATAAAGTTATCATAATTTTTTTTTCAATATCGGTAGATTCCCTACCAGGTCCATAATTATGTTGTTCCATAGCAAGAAGTTCTTGGCACAACATATCAAATACATTCGGATTCACTCGAAAATGTTGTTTGAAAGTCTTGTCAGAGAATCTCGGCACCACTTCTTCGGCATACTTCTCATTTTTTATAATTCGCCTTGAATTAATTTCCACAGTATTGTATTCATCTTCTTCATCTTCATCATCAAAAAACAAACTAAATGCTTCCCTTAAAATAATAGCTTTATCCATTTTTGTTGAACAATAAACGAGTTTTATTTTTCTGGATTAACAAATATTTACGTTTGATAGTCTGACATTGACATTTGACATTTCAAATCATGACAGTTTAGTGCTCAAGTTGTTTCATAATTAAATCAGAGAGCTCTGAACATACTCTGCTCAGAACTCTACTCTACTCTACTCTGTTCGCTCAGAGTATGCTCAGAGCTCAGCTCTGAACTAAAAAAGAAAAACGCCCCTAGGCTTAGATACTTTAGTATCTGCTGTGGATAGGTAACATTGCACATTTGTCAACACATAGGTGAAAAAACCGGACAGAATAAAAAGATCGAAAACAAAACATTCAACTAAATGTCGCAACATTTAAACCAACCCAGTATGGTAAGGGTTTAACAATTTTCTAGTCATGTATTTAGAAATTTACTAAGAGACACCAAAATGTTAAACCTTTCTTTTTGTTTTGCTTACTAGTAAATATCTAATTAACTTTAATTAAAAAACAGCATCCAAACATATCTAAAAAGTGACAGTTCGTAACAATTAACAAAGCAACTACTATTAAATAGTATAAGAATAATTTTACAGATGTCATACGAATTAAGCAAATTGCTAAAAGTTAAAGTAGCCTATTGTGACTTTTTTATTTAGCAAATTGTAAAGAGATAGTGAGATGTTGAAATCGTTTAAGACTAAGTAAATTATCTTTCAGCTTAAATTGGTTTTTACATTTTACTGAATTTGAAAATTTAAATTTTGCGCCATTGTTGTTTTCATAAGTTTAATTGTCCCAATTTAGTGATGCGAAAACAAAAGTCGAATAATTAAAGAATTTTGTTTTTTATATCAATCCACTTTAATGTGAAAAACGGAAAATTAAGTAATGGGTATTGTGTCTAATAAAAGAATAAAAGAAGTGTTAAGGATCTTCTATTGACTTTTGTTTTTATTTAAAATAGTTTTTATACACAGAGGTATCGAATTATCAGATTCGTAAGTTTCCAGGCTGAACATAAATGTCTCCACTAGACGTTCCAGAAATAATATGTAGATGTCACCCTGTTGGAATTCCACCGAGAGAGTACTATCTTTGTATATGAAAACTATAGTACTTGTGGCGACCATTGACGACCTTTTGCAAATTTCCAGTGTTTGACAGATGGCGCAGCGATCGTAGAAAAGAAAGAACCGAAGTAACGTTCTAGAAGCAGCTGCACCTTGAGATACTTTTTTACTCTTGTTTCTGATCTCGTCTAGACTGCCTCGTGCAACGCTGTTTTAACCAAAACTAATTTCATTGTATTAGAATTTTAAGAGAAATGAATTATAAGTTTTAAAGTAAACCTTGTGTCTGGAATTTATTTAGCACACACGCTAAATACTTTCATGAGCAACATATTTTAGGGCGACCGGATGCCGACGCCGAGTCGCTGGCGGTAGTATCTATAGTGGAGACATTTTGGGGGAGCGAGAGAAAAATATTGTTTCCATTTCCATAATCAGCCAGCAGAATAAGGGAGATAATTAACTTTCCACCCAAAATGTCTACACAATTTCCTTCATTCTAAAGCCTAGTACATACTTTCTCGTGAAGTGAACGTTCGCCAGTGGAGAAAGTGAACTTTTGACACTGCTCACTGGTACACACTTGTGAGTTCACGTTGTGAACATTTGACTTCAGCTTCACCAACAGTTCCCGTACATTTTGCACGTGAATTGCCCGTGAACGAAAACTCTCCACTTTGTTCTCCACTCAGCTTCACGACAAGTTCACGGGTGAACCAAAAACTGAAATTTGTATGGGTTCACGAGATGGTTCACAAGTATGTACTAGGCTTAATTGAGTCTTTCGTTTTATATGTTTTCATATACCAAGTTTCCATATGAAGGAAGAGGAATTTGTTTTTGTTTTTTCTTTAACGGCAAAGTAAACAAAAATGTCTCAATATTGTATCCAATAAGGGGATGAATGAAATTTTTGTATGCTTACATCAGTTGTTAGGATCTTTAACTGATTTTTATTTTTATTTACATTCATAAGGCTGCTTCTCGTTGTGCACGATCGTTATACATATATAAATATGCACAAAGGTTTGCATTATGTATCCAAAGCTACGATGCGATTTTTGGCTTGCAGATCTTTGTAAAGAAGAATATGAGGGTAGTTATACGTTTGGATATAGTTATGTATATTTGGGCTGGTAGGTATTTTGCTTTTATTTGGCGTTAAGTTTTTCAACATTATTTGAAGAATAGATTTAGTTGACCTTAAAAGTTTTTTTTGTAGATAAATATCAATTGGTAGGTGATTTTTTTCAGGATGTGGGTTTGATCTAAAATTCAAATTTAAGATACCTATAAAGGGTATTGGTAGGTAAGAAGGTATTT